>NC_041730.1:118856082-119481082 GCF_004115215.2 Ornithorhynchus anatinus | reverse complement strand
TTTCCTGCACTTAGCGTAGTTATTATCGTCCGTAATTCGCCGCAGTTTTATCGTGCGACTCTTTCCTTACGTGGCAGTCACCAGCCCTCCCTCCGTGCCCACCCCCAACCCGTTCTTTGTCCGTCGGCCCCGGGCGGGGTGGGGAATTACTGTCCTCGTACTTGTCCCAAACATTTAGGTACCCTCGGTAAGTGCTCAAAAAATACTACCGAATGAACGCTGGGAGAAAGAAATAGAGAATACGTGCGGATGGATGCGTCGTTCAAAGTCGTCTCTCTATTGACGGTAGTCAGATGTCGGCAAGTGGGCCGATTTTTCTCGTTGGTTTTACAGATTGGTAACTGACCTGGCTTTTTCTTGGGATTAGGGATAAGGGGACAAGAGCAACCCACCTATCTCTGGAGGAATGCGGTGCTAAGAGGACCCCATTTTCCAAGTTAAAATTTTCAATTCTTGGTTAGCGCTTTCTCCGTCATCCTCTCCCTCAGTGAGGTAGATATTCTCTTCTGCTCATTTTAGCGGGGGATTGAATAAACCACCTTTAAATGTCCCGAAGTTAGACTGAGAACCCCACGTGGGACAGGGAGCGGGCCCGACCTGATTAATTTGTATCTACTCCGGCGTTTAGAGCGGTGCTTGGCACATAATGAGCGCTTAACAGACACCGTTATTATAATCACAATCTATCGTTATCTTGATGCTGTCTCATTATCCAGCAGGCAGTTGCCAACTCTCTGTAAATTTATGGGTCGTCTGGAAAAAATGAGCTAAAGTTGGTCTTGTCAGGAGAGCCCATAATGATATTTCTGTAACCGTAAATACAATGGTAGTGGAAGGCTTCAGTGTGCCGTCCTTCCCGGTCGTTCTGACAACAACTCTGACAGGTAGCGTGGCCAAGTGGAAAGAACCCAGGCTTGGGCGTCAGAAGGACCTGGGTTCTAATCCCGGCTCTGCCGTCGGTCCGCTGCCTGACCTTGGACAAGCTGTTTGGCTTCTCTCTGCCTCAGTTCCCTCATCTGCCAAAGAGGGATTCGATTCCTGTTAATAATAATGTTGGTATTTGGTATTTGTTAAGCGCTTACTATGTGCAGAGCACTGTTCTAAGCGCTGGGGTAGACACAGGGGAATCAGGTTGTCCCACGTAGGGCTCACAGTCTTAATCCCCATTTTACAGATGAGGGAACTGAGGCACAGAGAAGTTAAGTGACTCGCCCACAGTCACACAGCCGACAAGTGGCAGAGCCGGGATTCGAACTCATGAGCCCTGACTCCAAAGCCCGTGCTCTTTCCACTGCTGCCACGCTGCTGTTCTCCCTCTTATTTAGTCTGTGAGCCCCACGTGGGGCCTGATGATCTTGTATCTATCCCAGCGCTTAGCACAGCGCTTGAACATAGTAAGTGCTTAACCCAAACCGCAATTATTATTTTCATTATTGTTATTATTGTTTTCATTATTACAGCTGGGTGAATTTATGGGAGGTTGGCAACCTTGCCAGACGATACTGTGGTTGAAGAGTCTAAGAACATTGAGATGTCAGGGAATTTTGAATATTTAATAATAATAATGTTGGTATTTGTTGAGCGCTTACTATGTGCAGAGCACTGTTCTAAGCGCCGGGTAATCAGGTTGTCCCACATGAGCCTCACAGTTAATCCCCATTTTACAGATGAGGTAACTGAGGCACAGAGAAGTGAAGTGACTTGCCCACAGTCCCGCAGCTGACAAGTGGCAGAGCCGGGATTCGAACCCATGACCTCTGACTCCCAAGCCCGGGCTCTTTCCACTGAATAATTAGTCTGTGAGCCCCACGTGGGACCTGATGATCTTGTATCTATCCCAAGCGCTTAGTACAGCGCTTGAACATAATAAGTGCTTAACCCAAACCGCAATTATTATTTTCGTTATTGTTATTATTGTTTTTTATTATTACAGCTGGGTGAGTTTATGGGAGGTTGGCCACCCTGCCAGAGGATACTGTGGTTGAAGAGTCTAAGGACACTGAGATGTCAGGGAATTTTGAATAATTCTGTCCGAATGTATAAACTGTGTTTTATCTGACAAGTGATATCTTCGATTTCTTAAAAGAAGTCAACTCTATACCATCCTGTGGGCTCTTCTTAAAGGCGTTGAATAAAAACGTGAGGTGATGCCTTGTGCAGAACCTTATTTAAAATAATTCTAAAGCATCCTGTGGGCTTCCTAACTCGTTGAATAAAAACGTTAGGTGATACTTTGCGCAGAACTTAATTTAAAATAATCGTAGGGGTCTAGTCTTTTACAATTAGCAAGTTAGTGGGTTTTCTGCTTTGCAATTCGCTGTCTGAGGGCTGCTTAGCGAGCGAGTTGAGTTCCTTTCTAAAGGAAGGCTTGGGAAGAATTTACATTTGTGTTGCTTTTTACAATTTGCAGTGAAAAATTTCTAAATGAGAAAACTAACCAGTTGGGGTTTAATTTTATTCTAGCCTCGAGCTGATCCCATTCCAATATGTAGCTTCTGTTTGGGGACTAAAGAATCAAATCGTGAGAAAAAACCAGAAGAACTCCTTTCTTGTGCAGACTGTGGCAGTAGTGGTAAGTTAACACGCTTGTGAGCTTGAGTGATACCGTCGATTGAACTTTGTGGTGGCTGCACTTCCGAATCCCATCAAGGCCTCTCATTATTCCCACTGTTTAGTGCTCAAGATTCCGATTTGGAGCGCTAAAATGGAAAGGGACAAAAAAAAAGAGTGGAGAGACAGGAGGGGGCACGATCAAATCGAAGTCCCTCCTTGCCCTCTAACCCGCAGAGTAATCATAATCATGTTGGTATTTGTTAAGCGCTGCCTATGTGCAGAGCACTGTTCTAAGCGCTGGGGGAGGTCATCAGGTTGTCCCACGTGAGGCTCACAGTCTTCATCCCCGTTTGACAGATGAGGGAACTGAGGCCCAGAGAAGTGAAGTGACCTGCCCACAGTCAGCTGACCAGTGGCAGAGCCGGGAGTCGAACCCATGACCTCTGACTCCCAAGCCCGGGCTCTTTCCACTGAGCCACGCTGCTTCTCTGCCGTGTCCTAGCACTCATCCGGATCATGAAGTTAAGCTGGAAGCTCCTGGAGGGCAGGGATCGTGTAGTTCACGCCCCCGAGCGCTTAGTACAGTGTTCCGCAATAGTAAGCACCAGTAAACACCATTTATCGATTGAGTGATGATCGACGCGTAGATGCATGTTACGTTTTTACTGGTAAATGAATGAAGAATGTTTGCCACTTCGCTGTTACCCCTGTTTCGGAATGTTTCTATCTGCCCTTTTCCCCTAACGCCTCCTGAGTGCCCTTTCTGCTTGAAGTGAATGGAAAGTTTTGCTTTCTTTTTCTTGACGATCGGCAAAATCGCCCGCACCCTTAGGAGACCGAAGGCCTTGGCTAAAGAAAGCCGAAGAAAAGTCCACACGACACTCTCATTTTATGATTTAGGGTATTGACCCCTGCTCTCCAAAGGTACCAGAAAGCGCAGCTCCCGTCAACAGGAACGCGAGCAACTCGATGTGTGGAGGAGAGGAGCAGTGTGGCCTAGCGGGTAGAGCATGGGCCTGGGAGTCAGAAGGACCTGGGCTTCCATCCCAGCTCCACCACTTGTCTGCTGTGTGACTTGGGGCTTACTCTGTGCCAAGCACTGTTCTAAGCACCGGGGTAGGTACGAGTTAATCATGGGGCTCACACTCTTAATCCCCGTCTTTATAGAATGTGGTCACGGAGGCCCAGAGAAGTGAAGCGACCTGCCCGACATCACACAGCAGACATAATGATGATAATAATAATAATGCTGGTATTTGTTAAGCGCCTACTACGTGGCGAGCACTTTTCTAAGCGCTGGGGTGGGTACACGGTGATCAGGTTGTCCCACGTGAGGCGCACAGTCTTGATCCCCATTTTACAGATGAGGGAACTGAGGCCCAGAGAGTTAAGTGACTTGCCCACAGTCACACAGCTGACAAGTGGCGGAGCTGGGATTAGAACCCATGACCTCTGACTCTCGAGCCCGGGTTCTTACTGCTGAGCCACGCTGCTTCTCACTTAACTTCTCTGTGTCTCAGTTCCCTCATTTGTAAAATGGATTAGGACTGTAAGCCCCATGTGGGAAATGGACCGTGACCAACCCGATTGTCTTGTCTCTACTCCAGTTTAGTACAGTGTTTGACACACAGTAGGTTCTTTTCTTTATTGAGGAAGCAACATAAAGGCAACATTAGATTCCCATAACCCCATAATACCTATAATCCAGAGATATGTTCAACACTTTACTGACGTATCCCAGGATTTGTAAGCTCTGTTCTCAACAGAGAAGCAGCGTGGCTCAGTGGAAAGAGCCCGGGCTTGGGAGTCAGAGGTCATGGGTTCAAATCCCGGCTCTGCCACTTGTCAGCTGTGTGACGTGGGCAAGTCACTTCACTCCTCTAGGCCTCAGTTCCCTCATCTGGAAAATGGAGATGAAGACTGTGAGCCTCACGTGGGACCTGATTACCCTGTATCTACCCCAGCGCTTGGAAGAGTGCTCTGCACATAGCGCTTAACAGATACCAATATTATTATTATTATTATTACTATTAGAAGCAGGGTGGCCTGGTGAAAAGAGCACAGGCCTGGGAGTCAGAGGACCTGGGTTCCAATTCCGGCTCTGCTACTCATCTCCCGTGTGACCCTGGGCAAGTCAGTTTACTTCTCGGTTCCTCAGTTCCCTCATCTGTAAAACGGGGATCAAGACCGTGAGGCCCATGTGAGAGACAGACTGTCCGACCTGATTAGCCTATATCTACCCCTGCACTAAGTACGGTGCTTAGCACATAGTAAGCACCTAACAAACACCATTTAAAAAAAAATCAAAAAACAAAAACCAGAAAACATTGCATCCAGTCGGTGCAGGTAAGTCAATTCTCATCCTGTCCATCCCTCTTCTGAGTTACTTTACGGTTTCCTTCACGTTCTGTGGGTTGAATTGTGCTGCTAAGTAATTTTTTAGCCATTACGACAACTCCCTCCACCACTCTTCTCCCCCACCCCGCTTTTTATTTCCCAGTCCGGTTGTGGGATGGAGGCGATGACAGGTTGGGGTGAGGTGGGGAAGGAGTGGGAAGCGGTGGCTTCATCCCTGCCATGTCGCCCCGATCTGATTAGTCCAGTTCTACGCGCTTGGGCCAGTGCTGTGCACAGAGTAAGCTCTCAAACGAATGAATGAAAGCCCGTGCCTTTGTCTCCGCGGCTCAGGTCAAGGTGGGGAAATGGGCTGCCAGCCACCGAATGCCTTACCAGGGGAAGAGATGGCGACAGCTGTCGCGATGGCCACCCGAGGGCTAGGAAACCATCGCAAAGCGTAGCTCGACGCCTAAGGACCTCCAAAAATTCCCCGCGATAAAGGAGGTTGGGATAATCCTTGGGAAACAGCGTGGCGTAGTGGATAGAGCACAGGCCTGAGAGTCAGAAGGTCACGGGGTCTAACCCTGGCTCTGCCACTCGTCTGCCGTGCGTCCTTGGGCCGGTCACTTCACTTCTCTGGACCTCAGTTTCCTCATCTGTAAAATGGAGATTGAGACTGTCCATGAGGGACAAGGAATGCGTCCAGCCCGATCTGTTTGCACCCGCCCCGGCGCTTAGTACGGTGCCTGGCACGTAGCGCTTCACAAATACCGCCGCTATTATCGTTATTATAAACGAGGAAAAGCAGGATGGGCGTGGGATGGGATGGGCTTGAAAGGTGCCCGGGAAGAGGGAAGGGCAGGGCGGGGGGAGCGGAGAGCTCCCCGAGGAGGGACGTAGAAGGTTCTTGCCGAAGGGGCCGGACCGAGGCTCTGGGACCAGGGAGAGAAACGGAGGAATAACGGGAAGTTCCCAGTTGACTCCTGCCCTCCCGGAGTTCCGGGCGGCGAGGGGCCCAGCACTCTGGGAGGACACGGGCAGTACAGCCCCGGCGAGCTCGTCGAGGGCAGGGAATGTGTCTGCTGATTGTATTGCGCTCTCCCGAGCGCTCAACATAGTGCTCCACACCCAATAAGCGCTCCTATCAATACGATGGAATGAAGGAATGAGCAGTGCTTTCTGAGTCGCGGGCTTGGCCGGCCAGCCCAGGGAAAGTCACTGAGCAGTTGAGGAACCGCATCATCTTCGGGTTAGGGTATGCGATTCCTTTTTCCTTGGTTGTAGGTTTTATGTTTTAATCAGTCGATCGGTGGTATTTATTGAGCGCTTGTCGACCGTCTGTGGAGCCTACGTTCATTCAGTCGTATTTATTCATTCATTCAATAGTATTTATTGAGCGCTTACTATGTGCAGAGCACTGTACTAAGCGCTCGGAATGTACAAATCGGTAACAGATAGAGACAGTCCCTGCCCTCTGATGGGTTTACTGTGCGCTTACTGTGTACTGAGCACTTGGGAGGGTACAATAAAGCGTCAAACAGAGCCCACAACGAGCTCCCGGTCTAGAGGGGGAGACAGACGTTAATACAGATAAATGGATAGGTAAATAAATAAATTACAGATCTACGTAGATATATACCTATGTGCCGTGGGGATGGGAGGTAGGATGAATGAAGGAGCAAGTCAGAGCGGCGCAGAAGGGAGTGGGAGGAGAGGAAGGCATAGTCGGGGAAGGCTTCTTGGAGGAGATGTGCCTTCAATAAGGCTTTGAAGTGGGGGAGAGCAATTATCTGTCCGATACGAGGAGGGAGGGCGATCTGGGCCAGAAGTAGGAGGTGGGCGAGAGGTCAGCGATGAGATAGGTGAGATGGAGGTACAGTGAGAAGGTTAGCACTAGAGGAGCAAAGTGTGCAGGCTGGGTTGGAGAGAGAGAGAGAGAGGAGAGGTGAGGTAGGAGGGGGCAAGGTGACGGACTGCTTTAAAGCCAATGGTGAGGAGTTTTTGTTTGATGATAATAATAATGGTGGTATTTGTTAAGTGCTTACTATGCGCAAAGCAGTGTTCTAAGCGCTGGGGAGATACAAGGCGATCAGGTTGTCCCACGTGGGGCTCACAGGTTAGTCCCCATTTTACAGATGAAGTAACTGCGGCCAGAGAAGTGAAGTGACTTGCCCACAGTCACACAGCTGGCAAGCGGCGGAGCCGGGATTAGAACCCCTGACCTCTGAGTCCCAAGCCCGGGCTCTTTCCACTGAGCCACGCTGCTTCTCTAATTGTTAAGCGCCTACTATGTGCAGAGCACTGTTCTAAGCGCTGGGGTAGATACAGGGTAATCCTGTTGTCCCCTGTGAGGTTCACAGTCTTAATCCCCATTTGACAGGTGAGGTAACAGAGGGACAGAGAAGTGAAGTGACTTGCCCACAGTCACACTGCTGACAAGTGGCAGAGGCGGGATTCGCACCTCTGACCTCTGACTCCCAAGCCCGGGCTCTTTCCACTGAACCACGCTGAAGCGCTTGGGAAAATACAGTACAGCAGAGCCGGTAGACCCATTCCCTGTCCACAGGAGCTAGAGGGAACTTAAAGTCCAGAAGGACTAATATTTTTTTAGGTGGGTTTCTCTTTAGGGTTTATGAAGGAAAAATTAATGTTGATATGGTGCTTTGAATGACTTTTTAACAAAGATGAAGCAGTACTTCAGCGATCCATCACAGTATAGGGCACCTAAAGGATTTCCTGTTATTTTTCCAGAGTATGTGGAACAGGTCCTAATTTCTAATATGTAAGTCTATGAGAAAACGCACCCCACGGTATGACCGCATTTTCACATAAAATAATAATGTTGGTATTTGTTAAGCGCCTACTGTGTGCAGAGCACTGTTCTAAGGGCTGAGGAAGATACAGAGTAATCAGGTTGTCCCACGTGAGGCTCACAGTTAATCCCCATTTTACAGATGAGGTAACTGAGGCCCAGAGAAGTTAAGTGACTTGCCCACAGTCACAGAGAATGAGCTGCGCAGTCTTTATTATCAGTGATAGGCCGAGTGAACCGCTGTGCTATAGCTCACTAACCTTCAATCTGGCTTTGAGAGGAAGAGGACCCCAGGAATTAAATCATCCTAAAAAGGGAAACAAATTATCGGTGGGTAGTGAATAATTCTAAAACTGATGACCCCTCGGTCTTATGATAGAGTTCGTGGTATCCGATTCTAATTCCGATTCCAATTCTCCCTTTGCGTGTAGAGGGTCTTCTCACAATTTCAGAGTGAATTCTTCTGCCGAATATGATTTCCTAGTTCTGAAAAGTTTTCTTCTCGAGGCTTCCCCCCGACCCCCCGGGCTGCTCCGAGATTCACAGCGCTTGTGAAACCTCTTTATATTTTGTCCGTACCCCTAATAATGGTTATCTAGATATTGACTTATAGACCGACGTGATTGGGGAAAAACGTTTCTCTTCAAATATTTCCTTGCCTCTGGTGATGTCCGCTAATTGATTGATGAATTGATTGACCCTGGGTGACAGAGAAGAAGCCAACATGTTGGAGAGATGAAGGGGTGTAGGTTAGTGAGAGATCAGATGATAATTCTGCCATTTCTCAGCTGTGTGACTTTGGGCAAGTCACTTAACTTCTCTGTGCCTCAATTACCTCATCTATAAAATGGGGATGAAGACCGTGAGCCCCACGGGGGACAACCTGATTACCTCGTATCTATCCCAGCGCTTAGAACAGTGCTGGACACATAGTAAATGCTTAACAAATACCAGCATTATTATTATTATTTTAATTACTATTATTATTGTTAGAGAGTCTTGAAACCCAGATTTCAGAGTTTTGATTCCACCTCATTGATGACTGGGAATCTCTCTGAACTGTTGAACATCATCATTAGCAGTATTTTTTGCGTGTGGCCACTGTGTGTAGAGCACTGTACTAAGTACTTGGGACAGTGCAATAAAAGAAGAAGACATGGGCCCTGCCCTAGAGGGGCTTCAACCACCATAGGTGAATTTCATTCTCAGAGACATCTTCTTCAAGCTGGAAAGACAGCTATAGGTAAAAGCAGTCACGTATATTTTGTTCTAGGCACTTGGGAAGCAGCGTGGCATAGTGGAAAGAGCACGGGCTGACAGTCGAAGGATCTGGGTTCTAATCTAGACTCTGCTACTTGTCCCCCGATTAGACTGTAAACCCGTCAAACGGCAGGGACTGTCTCTATCTGTTGCCGACTTGTTCATCCCAAGCGCTTAGTACAGTGCTCTGCACATAGTAAGCGCTCAATAAATACTATTGAATGAATGAATGAGTGGGGAGAAATCAGAGATAATTTCCTGCCTTGAAATTTCAGGTTTCCTGTCTGAGAATAAAAGGAATTCTCAAGCAAACAGGTAGATGGTAGAATTTCCGATTAGAACGATTTCTCTTCCTCTTACTCAGGCTGAAACGGAAGCTTTAGGTGGAAGTGTTTAATCTTCTTGGAGGTCAGCTGTTTAAACCGCACACCCTGTAATCCCAAACAGTGTGAAGAAGCCTCCTATTCAGTTTTCACAACCACCAAGTGGATTTAGCTCGGTGCCAGGGAGGCTTCTATAGCAGAAGGTATCTCGGGTTTAGCAGATTGAGCCTCGTTCTCCGGCAGGTAGAGAGATTCAAAGTGAGCGTGCGTCGCGTGGCTGTTACTCAAACTCTGGGGATCTTCACGTTCCTTTGTTCGGCTTTATAGGCCGGATCAGAGTGCCGCTTTGGGGCACTGCGACCGAATCATGCCTCAGTCCCGGGGATAACTTAATCTTCCCCTCACTGCCCCAAGTGCCGAACTGGGTCTGGGTACTTTGGACGAAGGCCCCTTGTTCTCGGCTCACAGAAATGCTCTGCAGACATCCAGTTTACCGGCAAGATCAAATGAGGGTATTTTTAATTGAAAGTTCAAAACCCGACGACTCCGTTGGAGGAGCTCCTGGCCTGCAGTTCTCATTCATTCATTCATTCAATAATATTTATTGAGCGCTTACTGTGTGCAGAGCACTGTACTAAGCTCTTGGAATATTGGCTCAGTGGAAAGAGCCCGGGCTTGGGAGTCAGAGGTCATGGGTTTGACTCCCGGCTCTGCCGCTTGTCAGCTGTGTGACTGTGGGCGAGTCACTTCACTTCTCTGGGCCTCAGTTACCTCATCTGTAAAATGGGGATTAACTGTGTGCCTCACGAGGGACAAACCGATTACCCTGTATCTACCCCAGCGCTTAGAACAGTGCTCTGCACATAGTAAGCGCTTAACAAATACCAACATTATTACTTCACTTCTCTGTGCCTCAGTTACATCATCTGTAAAATGGGGATTAACTGTGAGCCTCACATGGGACAACCTGATTACCCCATATCTACCCCAGCGCTTAGAACAGTGCTCTGCACATAGTAAGCGCTTAACAAATACCAACATTATTACTATTATTAATATATGGTTTGGCAACAGATGCCACAATGGTAACCGCTGAGAGGAGGGAAAACGTTCTATGTGTAGCTCAACGGTGCCGTCTTCGGGGGGCTACGCACTACTGTCTGGACGCCTTCCCCACCTCCTTAACTTTCTGAGCGTAGGCGACAACGTGACGCCCCTTCACAGCCGTCAGGTAAAATCGACCGTTGGTCATCCGACTCTTACCGTCGTACCCTTCGGAGCTCGATGTTAGTCAAGGATCAGGAAGAAGAGTTCTTTGGCAGGATGACACTATATGACAGGGAAGCAGCATGGCTCAGTGGAAAGAGCCCGGGCTTGGGAGTCAGAGGTCATGGGTTCGAATCGTGGCACTGCCACTTGGCAGCTGGGGGACTGTGGGCAAGTCACTTGACTTCTCTTTGCCTCAGTTCCCTCATCTGCAAAATGGGGATTAAGACTGTGAGCCTCGCGTGGGACAATCTGTAGACCCTGTGTCTACCCCAGCGCTTAGAACAGTACTCTGCACATAGTAAGCGCTTAACAAATACCAACATTATTGTTATTCGACATGATGAAAGCGAGGACTAAAGTAAAATGTTTTCATGGAAATGCCCCCAAAGCGTTATATTTACGGGAAAGGCAACGTGGACAGCAACCCTTAAACGTGTCATCCATATGCATCCGATTATTTTAGTAATTCATTCCCCTGTGAAATCCAGTTTATGTGATGTCACATTCACAGCCTGCTTAAATTTCACTGAGGTAATAAATGTCTCCCACTGCGTTTATCAGAAAATCAAGCAGAATTAGCAGTTGCTCAGTTTTGAAGATGATCTCAGGGAGTTGATGTTTCACATCGTATTTGAACTTCTGAGATGCGCCACGCCAGCTTGTAATTAGAAATATGAAAGATGACTTGATTTTGTTTTTTGTCTCTCTTGCAGAATGTTTCAATCACTAGGAGTATGAGAAATATCAATCAGTCTTTAGTTAAAGGACAGTTTTCTGCCAATCTCATTAGACGTTTTAGTTTCGGAGAGAGATTTTGCTTGACTTTAGTGGATCAACTCATATTCGATTTGAGTCGCGTTCACTTTGTCTCATTGAGCCCGAATTATCTTTAATTATCTCCACATAAGTTTCAGATCTGAACCAAAATAAATTTTTAGGTGCCAGTTTGCCAAATCTTAACTGATTTGTTAGGCAGGTTTTCTAGGTTTGTGAGGTGGTGGTGGGGGCTTTGGGGCTTTTTTCAATTAGTCTAAGATAAATGAACAGCTCTCCGATGTTGTGGAAAAAGTCAGCATCATTCTGAGTAGAATTTCCTTAAGAGCAGAATCAAAATTGGGAATGGCCTAAAGTTGAATTGTCACGCTTCAGGACTTGCACTTCTAAAGCGGAAGATTGAATGACCTAAACTACAGAAATAGTGTAGGTTGATTGCGTGGCACATAAACGCTTACCATATACCATTATTATTATTATTAATCAGAAGAGATTTAAGGACTACTTCCTATTCTGCCAAAGTTTGACCAAGAAAGTTGCAGGGTCTCTTTTCCCAGTTTTTAAATTTCGAAAGCGGAGTAGTATTCGTTATAGACGTGCTGGTGACAGTGAGGGTGTGGGAAAGACTATAAACTAGATTCTAGTTCCGCAAGATCGCAAGCTCCAGGGATCATGTCTTCTGATTCCGTTGTACCCACCCAAGAGCTTAGTACAGTGCTTTGCACCCAATAAGACTCAAATTCATTCAATATTCATTCAGTAGTAGTTATTGAGCGCTTACTATGTGCCGAGCACAGTACTAAGCGCTTGGAATGTACAATTCGGCAGCAGGCAGAGACAGTCCCTGCCCATCGACGGGCTCACAGTCTAATTGGGGGAGATGGACGGACAAAAACAATAGCAATAAACACAATCGAGGGGATGTACATCTCATTAACAAAATAAATAGAGTAATAAAAATATATACAAATGAGCAAATGAGCACAGTGCTGAGGGGAGGGGAAGGGAGAGGGGGAGGAGCAGAGGGAAAGGGGAGAAAGGGGACTTATTAATTTATTGAGAAAATTCTTGCACTTTATATAATTACTATATTATAATAATATGTTACTCTGTTATTACTATGTGAGAAGCAGCGTGGCTTAGTGGAAAGAGCATGGGCTTGGGAGTCAGTGGTCATGGGTTCTAATCCCGCCTCCCCCACTCATCTGCTGTGTGACCTTGGGCAAGCCACTAAACTTTTCTGTGCCTCAGTTACCTCATCTGTAAAATGGGGATTAAAACTGTGAAGCCCCAAGGGACAATCTGATTACCTGTATCTACCCCAGTGCTCAGAACAGTCCTCAGCACATAGTAAGCGCTTAAAAATGCCATAATAATAAGTATTACTACTATTATCATCTGTCTCACCCCTTCTAATAATAATATAATAATAATGATTTGGGTATTTGTTAAGCACTTACGATGTGCCGAGCACTGTTCTAAGCGCTGGGTAGATACAAGGTAATTAGGTCGTCCCACGTGGGGCTTACAGTCGTAATCCCCATTTTCCAGATGAGACAACTGAGGCACAGAGAGGTTAAGTGACTGTGAGCCCTTTGTTGGGCAGGAATTGTCTCTATTCGTTTCCGAATTGTACTTTCCAAGCGCTTAGAACAATGCTCTGCGCACACTAAGCTCTCAATAAATACGATTGGATGGATGAATGAATAAACGAATACCTAAATTTCCCAGGACTTCTGTATCCTCTGATCCTTGGTCTCCTCCTCCCCGTAGTCTTCTCTCCCTTTCCGTTCTGCTTAATGATAAATGGGGTGTATTGCACAATTATTATTTAATAGTAATTATGGTATTCATTACAGATCGGCCCCGTGCCAAGCCGTGCGCTCTGGGCTTCGGTACAGACGAGACAATAGGAATGGATAGAGTCCCCATCCCCACGTGATCTAGGAAGACCGTGATTGATAGAAAGTGTCCAAAAGGGGCTCACCGTCGGAGTGGGCAGAGATAAATACAGGAAAAGGAATCCATGGGAAACTCTTTCCACTAGGCCAGGCTGCTTCAGAGGTAGTCAGAGGTCACCGTCCCATTAGTGGACATTTAATGTGATCCAATATGCCACTTTTTCCACTTTTCAGCCAGTAAGTTTTTATACTTCATCCTGCCCACCCCAGACACACTGCAGACTTGAAGCCAGCAAAGAAGTGGAAGGCAACAGGGAGGATTGGGCAAGGCCTAGTATATATCTGTATATTCTATATGTTGTATAGATTTGCTTAAAGCTGTAATTTATTTCTCTATTTATTTATTTATAGTAATGTCTATCTCCCCCTCTGGACTCAGGGATTGTCTCTATCTGTTGCCGAATTGTCCATTCCAAGCGCTTAGTACAGTGCTCTGCACATAATAAGCGCTCAATAAATACTATTGAATGAATGAACGACTCTGAGCTCGTTGTGGACAGGTGTGTGTCTCTTTGTTGTTATGTTGTACTCTCCCAAGCACTTAGTACAATGCTTTGCACACAGTGATAATACTGTTGGTGTTTGTTAAGCACTTACTATGTGCAGAGCTCTGTTCTAAGCACTGGGGTAGATACAGGGTAATCAGGTTGTCCCACTTGGAGCTCACAGTCTTAATCCCCATTTTACAGATGAGGTAACCGAGGCACCGAGAAGTCAAGTGACTTGTCCAAAGTCACACAGCTGACGAGCGGCGGAGCCGGGATGAGAACCCGTGCCCTCTGACTCCTAAGCCCGTGCTCTTTCCACTGAGCCACGCTGCTTCGTTGCTCAATAAATACGGTTGAACGAATTGAATTGTAAACAGTGAGAGCAATTAAAAGACTGAGCGCAGAAATGAAACACATTACATGGGAAAGCAGTCCTTAGGGTTGTGGGGGAATCCTTCCCTTGGGTCCAGGCCACGGTCCTTGTTTATGGTTCTTAGTCGTATTTATTGAGCTCTTACTGTGTGCAGAGCACTGTACTAAGTGTTTGGGAGGGGACAATAGAACAGTGTAACAGACACAGTCCCTGCCTGCAAAGTCTTGTACATCTCTTAATCTTAACCACAGTCCTTGGTTACGTATGGCTTTGCTTTCTCTCTTCCTAACCAATCAGTCAGTCATATTTATTCATTCCATCATATTTGTTGAGCACTTACAATGTGCAGAGCACTGTATTTATTGAGCATTTATTGTGTACAGAGCATTGAATGATAATAATAGTGTTGGTATTCGTTAAGTGCTTATTATGTGTAGAGCACTGTTCTAAGCACTCGGATAATACCGGGTAATCAGGTTGTCCCACATGAGGCTCACAGTCTTAATCCCCATTTTACAGATGAGGTAACTGAGGCACAGAGAAGCGAAGTGACTTGCCCACAGTCACACAGCTGACAAGTGGCAGAGCCGGGGTTCGAACCCATGACCTCTGACTCCCAAGCCCGGGCTCTTTCCACTGAGCCACGCAGCAGCGCTTAGGAGAGTACACTACAACAGAGTTGGTTTACGTGTTCCCCGCCCACAACACGCTTACCTAATCCTGTACATCTCTTTATCTTAACCAGACTTTCCTCAGTTTGTTCCTGGCTCTTTAATAATAATGATGTTGGTATTTCTTAAGCGCTTACTATGTGCAGAGCACTGTTCTAAGCGCTGGCGTAGATACAGGGTAATCAGATTGTCCCACGTGAGGCTCACAGTCTCCATCCCCATTTTACAGATGAGGTAACTGAGGCCCAGAGAAGTGAAGTGACTTGCCCACGGTCACACAGCTGACAAGTGGCAGATCTGGGATTCGAACCCATGACCTCTGACCCCCAGGTCCGTGCTCTTTCCACCGAGCCCCGCTGCTTTAATTCCTTTCCTTGTAACTTTTCTACTTTATCCGTGTGATTTTTTTCCCTTTCATCCTCCCCTCCACCTGGAGTGAGGCCCTTAGGTTCCTCTCCGTCTACGAGTCGTCGGCTCCACGCCCCTTCTCCTCGGTCCTCTCCTCCCTGTCCTCAGCCGCATTCCTTTCCCCTCTCTAAGACGCGTGAGAGGCTCCCCGGAGACCAGGATGGCCATTAGGCCTCTCTGCGTTTTCCACGGCGACAAGACTTTCCAGGGCAAATTTAGGCAGGCTAAATTGGGCGAGACGTCGCACCCCTGTTAGTGGCCCACTTATTTGCACCGTACCTTGACTTCTCAACCTCGCTGCCGTACTCAGTGTCCCGTGGCTTCTAAATCTGGCAGGGCGTCCCGGTTTCCGGCTCCGTGGCCCCGGGCTTCGAGGCTTCATACGATGCCCCGGCCACTAGGCCTCACCCAATCCACCCCGTTGCCTTCCACTTCTTTGCTGGCCCCAAATGTGCCACGTGTTTGGGTAGGCAGGATTAAGGATAAAAAGTTATCGGTTGTAAAAGGAGTGTGGTATATCGGATCACGTGAAACGTACACAAATGTGACGGTGTGGTGGTAGATCCCGCTGGCTACCTCCGAAGCAGCGTGGCCTAGCGGATGGAGCACGGGCCTGGGACTCAGAGGGACCTGGGTTCTAATCCCGGCTTCTCCACTCATCCGCTCTGTGACCTTGGGCAAGTCACTTCTGCAGCGAAGCGGCGTGGCTCAGTGGAAACAGCACGGGCTTGGGAGTCGGAGGTCACGGGTTCTAATCCCGGCTCCGCCGCTAGTCAGCTGTGTGACCTTGGGCAAGTCACTTAACTTCTCTATGCCTCAGCGACCTCATCTGTCAAATGGGGATTAAAACTGTGAGCCCCAGGTGGGACAACCTGATCGCCTTGTATCCCCCAGCGCTTAGAACAGTGCTTTGCACATAGTAAGCGCTTAACAAATACCACCATTTATTTTTAATTACTTTACCGCGCTGTGCTTCGGTCCCTCATCTGTAAAATGGGGACTAAGATTATGAGCCGCTTGTCAGCTGTGTGACCGTGGGCAAGTGACTTCACTTCTCTGTGCCTCAGTTACCTCATCTGTAAAATGAGGATGAAGCCTGTGAGCCTCACGAGGGACAACCTGATGACCCTGTATCTCCCCCAGCGCTTAGAACAGTACTCGGGGAAGCAGCGTGGCTCAGTGGAAAGAGCCTGGGCTTCGGAGTCAGAGGTCATGAGTTCGACTCCGGGCCCTGCCGTTTGTCAGCTGTGTGACTGTGGGCAAGTCACTTCTCTGTGCCTCAGTTACCTCATCTGTAAAATGGGGATTAACTGTGAGCCTCACATGGGACAACCTGATTGCCCTGTATCTCCCCCAGCGCTTAGAACAGTGCTCTGCACATAGTAAGCGCTTAACAAATACCAACATTATTATTATTATTATTACTCTGCACATAGTAGGCGCTTAACAAATACCAATATCGTCATCATCACCATTATGAGCCCCATGTGGGACATGGACTGTGTCCAACCTGAGTAGCTTGAATCCTCCCCTATGCCTGGCCTGTCTGTTATTTGTTAAGTAAACGCTTAACAAATTCCATTTAAAAAAAAACAACCAACAGATTAAGCAGACTAGGCCTGTGGTTAATCACTAGCCTTAAGAATGATCAAGTAACCCTTTTGATGTTTAAATTTGGCCACTTAGGGTCCAAGTAGTCAACAGAGCCAAAGAGGGCAAGCCAGTGGCAAAGTGTTCATTTCTCCATTGCTCTAAAAGCGTGGTGTAATTCTAGTGATTTTGATCGTATTTTTAGTAAGGATGCCTGGGTGAGCTGGAGGTTGGCTAGGAAGCCCCCTTCTGGGCCAGGAAACAGCGGGAAGTGTTACACTTGTCTTTTTCACACTTAAATGCTACAAATAATAAAAATGATAATGCGGAAAGAGTTTCCAGTGGCCCGAGGTTATGCAATTGCCATGGGTGTGTGTGTGTGTGTAAACTCCACTAGTCTGAGGAGAAAACTTATTCGTTCATGCACTGTCAGTCGTATTTATTAAGCGCTTACCGTGTGCAGAGCGCTTGGGAAAGTTTGAAAAACAGTGGCATTCCCTGCCCACAGTGAGCTCACAATCTAGAGGGATGGACCCAGTCCTTGTCCCACGTGGGGCTCACGGTCCCAATCCCCATTTTGCAGATGAGGTAACTGAGGCACAGGGAAGTGAAGTGACTCAGCAGACAAGTGGCGGAGTCAGGATTAGAACCTGTGACCTCCTGACTCCCAGGCCCGAGCTCTATCCACTGCACCAGGCTGCTTCCTTATAATAAGAAACATAATGATAACGGTATTAAGCGCTTACTGTGTGCCAAGCACTGTTTAAGAGCTGGGGTAGATACGAGGTATTCAGGTTGTCCCACGTGGGGCTCACAGGCCTGATCCCCATTTTACAGATGAGGTAGCCGAGGCACCGAGAAGTTAAGTGACTTGCCCAAGGTTACACGGCAGACAAGTGGCGGAGAACCCCCGTCCTCTGACTCCCAAGCCCGTGCTCTTTCCACTAGGCCGCACTGCTTCTCATCTTATCCCCTTGAGGATACCTTTAGACTGTAAGCTTGTTATGGGCAGGGAATCAATCAGTCATATATATTGAGTGATTATCATTATTATTAATAATAATGGTATTTATTAAGCGCTTACTATGTGCTAAGCATTTTTTTTTGTTGTTGCTGGTATCTGTTAAGCACTTACTATGTTCAGAGCACTGTTCTAAGCGCTGGGGGAGATACAGGGGAATCAGGTTGTCCCACGTGAGGCTCACAGTCTTCATCCCCATTTTACAGATGAGGTAACTGAGGCACAGAGGAGTTAAGTGACTTGGCCCAAGTCACACAACTGGTAAGTGGCGGAGCCGGGATTAAAACCCACAACCTCTGACTCCCAAGCCCGGGCTCTTTCCACTAAGCCACACTGCCTCCCTATGCTCCATAGGGGCATTCTACATAAACCTCGCCCTGTCTGCGAGATTTCCTGCGAACAACAGCTTCATTTGTGGCTATGACCCAGTCCAATCCAAAAATCAGCCCTGCATCTGTGTTTATTAATCGTTATTTTTAAAGCATTTACTATGTGCCAGGCACTGTACTAAGCACAGGGGTAGATGCAAGTTAATCAGATTGGACAGAGGCCAACCAGTTAGTTGTAACTAATCTGTAACAGCTATTCCGCAAAGATTCCGGATAACCTTTTCCCCGTCCCACCACCGTTGTCAGGCTCTGCCGCTTGTCAGCTGTGTGGCTGCGGACAAGTCACTTAACTTCTCGGTGCCTCGGTTACCTCATCTGGAAAATGGGGATTAAAACCTGATTACGTTGTATTCCCCAGCGCTTAGAACAGTGCTTTGTACGTAGTAAGCGCTTAACAAATACCACCATTTAATCATTAGTATTTTTCCTTTACTGATTGCTCTGTGGCAACTAATTGCCCTCTAAGTTGATTTGGGGGATTTTGATTTTAGAGAAGTCGCGTGGCCTAGCGGAGAGGACACGGGCCTGGGAGTCAGAAGGACCTGGTTCTAATCCTGACTCCGCCACTTGTCTGCTGTGTGTTCTTGGGCGAGTCACTTAACTTTTCCGTGCCTCAGTTACCTCATCTGTGTGGAAAGAGCACGGGCTTTGGAGTCAGAGGTCATGAGTTCGAATCCCAGCTCTGCCACTTGTCAGCTGTGTGACTGTGGGCAAGTCACTTAACTTCTCTGTGCCTCAGTTACCTCATCTGTAAAATGGGGATTAAGACTGTGAGCCCCACGTGGGACATCCTGATTCTCCTGTGTCTACCCCAGCGCTTAGAACAGTGCTCGGCACATAGTAAGAGCCTAACAAATACCCACATTATTATTATTATTATTATTATTAAAATAGGAATTAGGAGTGTGAACCCTGTGCTGTAGAACAGCACGGCCTAGTGGATAGAGCACAGACATGGGTTCTAATCCCAGCTCCTCCACTTGTCTCTGTGTGAACTTGGACAAGTCCCTTCACTTCTCTGTGCCTCAGTTATCACATCTGTAAAATGGGGATTGAGACTGTGAACCCCATGTGGGTCAGGGACGGTGTCCAACCCGATTAGCTTGCATCCATCCCAGCGCTTAGTACAGTGCCTGGCACATAGTAAGCGCTTAACAAATAGCACAATTATTATTATTATTCTTATTATCAGTGAGACCTGGCCCACTCAGCCTGCCAGTCAGGTCAAGCCAGGGTCACGATGCCCTCTTAATGATAGGGCTCTTAGATTCTAGTTCTGGGCAGGGAATGTGTTCACAAATTCCCTTGCCTTGTGCTCTCCCAAGCGCTTAATACAGTGCTCTGCACAGAGTAAGTGCTCAGTCATTGATTGACTGCACCTTTGTTTGCCCTCGGTGTCAAAAAACTGAATCATGTTTTTGTATTTTGTAGAGGTGTCCCAACTTTAGAAGGCTCACCTTTTAAATCAATTGACTTGGTTGCCTTACTCCTAGCCAGAGACCGTATTCCACTGACAAGCTTTTATTCACTCAGCCAACCCGTGCTTTTATGACGGTACTTTGGATTGAATTTGAAGTTTCACTTCAAAAAGCTCCCATTCCTGGTGGGTAAGGTTTTTATGAAGCACCTGTTAAGCTTTAGGGAGGAAGGGCGGTCTGGTTTCTGCATCGAAATACGTATTTAAACAATGGCTTCGCCGAGCCAGAACATTGTAAAGCACTATACAGTTGCAGGGTTTACAGATGTCTTATTTTCGTGACACTCTGATTATAAACTCTTTCACTTAGGATTTACCAGGGCGCTGATTTATTATTTTTTTCCCTCAATTTAAAGGGCAGACTTAAAAAGTGCCTTTTTTTGTGAAAAAGCTCATCAGAAGTTAAGATTGATTGTCATTCTTACATAACCTACAAATATCCATTCCAGTCCTTTAGCATCGCTCGCTTGCTTTAGACAGTCCGTTCCTTTGACTTCTCTGCAGCTTTTGGAAAGAGCTCCATTGCTGAGGCTGACTAATATTTCCTTTCGGAAATGGACAGTGATGAACTTGTCCAGTGTAACTTGTTAAATGGAGTTCTACAGACCCTGCGGTGTGGCTTTTTCAAAGGATGTGATTGTTGAGGAGCCTCAGAAAAATGTTCCGACTACATAGACGCAGTCTGTTTGGCGTACTTTACTTGTGGGGCTTTCGTTGGAGGGCGTACAGCTTCTTTTGTGGGTAATTGTTGATACCCTAGTTTGGCAATTAGATCGTATTTTACATGTTTTGACCCACCATGAATGAATACTATTAGAGATAGAATTTTACTTGGCTCCGGGAGTTTAGGTCGAGAGAAATGCAGTGTTTGAAGAAGTTTCTTTTGAATTTGGCATCCTTGATATAACCACATGACCAATATTTATAATTCCATTAAAATGTACTCTGAAGACCATTTTTTGAGGGGTTTTTTTTTTTTTCAAGCTGCTCCACATACTTTGCATTTCAGCCAGCAGCCATCTTCTCTTCTTGGTGCCCTGACTTTCATATAAAATAGATGTATCCATTTTCATCTATTAAAACATTCCGCTTTTTAAATGTCATTACGCTTTTCCCTAGTCCTTGGAATGTTGTAAATAATGAACTTGCTTTGTTTCTTGTTCCTTTTACTGGTTCTAAATTTTTACAGATTCTTTTTAAAAAGAATTCTTTAAAAATGGCATCTTTTAAGCACTTTCTGCGTTCCGGGCACTGTACTAAGCGCTGGGGTGGATACAAGCAAATTGGGGTGGATACAGCCCCGTCTCACATGGAGCTCACAGTCTTAATCCACATTTTACAGACGGAGTAACTGAGGTACAGAGAAGTTAAGTGACTTACCCAAGGTCACACAGGAGATACGTTGCTGGGCTGGGATTAGAACCCAGGTCCTTCTGACTCCCAGGCCTGTGCTCTACCCACTAGGCCATGCTGCGTCTCAAGACTTTATGTATTAATCAGTAGTAGTTGAGTACCTATCTTGCGCAAAATCACTGACAGGCATAAACCACTATAGAGCAGGGTGATGATTCTTGAAAATATAGCCGTATCATGAGGGACATTTTCCCCAAGATTCACTTATGATAAATTGGGATCTGTTCCAAACTTCTGACTACATATAAAATTGTGTTTAATCTTGGATAAAGAAATTCAAAATATAATATCAGTACACTGTTTAAATGATGTGTGTAAGTACGATCCCTAGTTTCTTCGGGAGGCTGTAGGGGTTGAAGCCAGTCCTATTGACTCTGGAGGGGGTTTTTAAACTCTTAGTGACAAATCTGTCACATTTGGGTTGACCAATAGTCTTCTGTTTGTTTTCAGAAAGTACCTTGTAGCGGGCTAATCCCGAACACCTCTGCGCACCTTTGAATTATGGGCTTTTTAGCATTAATTTATCCAAATTCCTCTTGAACCTAATGACATTTTCAGCCTGAACGACTTCCTCTGGTAACAGATTCCATATGTTTGCCACCTGCTGTGTGAAGAAATGTTTCCTTTTGTCTGCTTTGTTTCAAGCTTCAGTAGGCCTTCTTTGTCTTTTAGTGAACAGCAATTCTGTGTTCAGCGGGGCGTGATTTTGCAAACTTCAAAGGTATCTCCTTTCTGCCTATAGCTTTCCAGGCTAAAAAGTCCTAATCTTTTCAGGGTAGTAATAATAATAATTGTGGAATTTATATTAAAGCACTTAATATTTGTTAATCTCTGGGACAGATAAAAAAAAGATTGAGAGATCAGATCTCAATGGCGATATTTATTGAGCACTCATCGCGTGCGGACCACTGTACCATCAATCAGCCGATCAGTGGTATTTACGGAGTGCTTACTTTGGGCAGAACATTGTACGGAGTGCTTGGGAGAATACAGTAAAACAGGAGTTCCCTGCCCACAACAAGCTTACAGTCTAGAGGGGGAGACAGACATTAATATAGATGAATAAATGATGGATCTGTACATAAGTGCCGTGGGGCTGAGAGAAGAGTGAATAAAGTGTGCAAATTCAAGTGCAGTTGCTCGTAGGGTACAGTACAACAGACTTGGTAGACACGTTCCCCTCCCACAGTCAAGACAGTCTAGAGGATATAGTCCCTGTCCCTCCTGGGGCTTACGATCCATAATAATAATAATGATAATGATAATAATAATGGTATTTGTTAAGCACTTACTGTGTGCCAAGCACCGTTTTAAGCGCTGGGGTAGATACAAGGTAACCAGGTTGTCCCACGTGGGGCTCACAGTCCTGATCCCCATTTTACAGATGAGGTAACCGAGGCACAGAGAAGTTAAGTGACTTCCCCAAGGTTACATAGCAGACAAGTGGCGGAGAACCCCCGTCCTCTGACTCCCAAGCCCGCGCCCTTTCCACTAGGCCACACTGCTTCTCATCTTATCCCCTTGAGGATACCTTTAGACTGTAAGCTTGTTATGGGCAGGGAATCAATCAGTCATATTTACTGAGTGATTATTATTAATAATAATAATATTTATTAAGCACTTACTACGTGCTAAGCTCTGCTTTTTTGTTGTTAGTGGTATTTGCTAAGCGCCTACTATGTGCAGAGCACTGTTCTAAGCACCAGGGGAGATACAGGGTAATCAGGTTGTCCCACGTGAGGCTCACAGTTAATCCCCATTTTTACAGATGAGGTAACTGAGACACAGAGAAGTTAAGTGACTTGCCCACAGTCACACAGCTGCCAAGTGGCAGAGCCAGGATTCGAACCCATGTTCTAAGGGCTGGGGTAGATACAAGGTAATCAGTTGTCCCACTTGCAGCTCACAGTCTTAATCTCCATTTTACAGCTGAGGTAACCGAGGCACAGAGAAGTTAAGTGACTTGCTCCAAGTCACATAGCTGACAAGTGGTGGAGGTGGGATTAGAACCCATGACCTCCAACTCCCAAGCCCGTGATCTTTCCACTGAGCCATGCTGCTTACTGTGTGAAGACCACTTCATTAAGTGCTTGGGAGAGTACAACATAACTATATAACAGACACATTCCCTGTCCGCAATGAGCTTGCAGTCTAGAGGGAACACTGTAATGTGCTGGTCCAATAATAATAATGATAATAATTGTGGTATCTGTTCATCGCTTACTATATGCCAGGCCCTGGACTAGGCTCTGGGGTGGATACGAGCAAATCGGATTGGACACAGTCCCTGTTCCACATGGGGCTCACAGTCTTAATTCTCATTTTATAGATGAGGTAACTGAGATACAGAGAAGTTAAGTGACTTGCCCAAGGTCACACAGTAGCTATGTGGCAGAGCCGGGAATAGAACCCGGGTCCTTCTGACTCCCAGGCCCATGCCCTATCCATTAGGTCCCGCTACTTCTCTCCCTAGCCCTTAATGCTGTCCTCTGCCCCCAGTTACCATGAGAAGCAGCGTGGCGTCGTGGATAGAGCACGGGCCTGGGAGTCAGAAGGTCATGGGTTCTAATTCCAGCTCCACCACTTGTCTGCTTGTGTGGCCTTGGGCAAGTCACTTCACTTCTCTGGGCCTCAGTTACCTCATCTGTAAAATGGGGATCGAGACTGCGAGCCCCACATGGGGCAGGGACGGTGTCCAACCCGATTTGCTTGTATCCGCCCCAGTCCGTAGTAATAATAACTAATGTTGGTATTTGTTAAGCGCTTACTATGTGCAGAGTACTGTTCTAAGCGCTGGGGGAGATACAGGGTAATCAGGTTGTCCCACGTGAGGCTCACAGTTAATCCCCATTTTCCAGATGAGGTAATTGAGGCACAGAGAAGTGAAGTGACTGGCCCACAGTCACACAGCTGACAAGTGGCGGAGCCGGGATTTGAACCCGTGACCTCGGCCTCCCAAGCACGGGCTCTTTCCACTGAGCCACGCTGCTTCCCTAGTACGGGGCCCGGCACACAGTAAGCACCCCAATTAGTATTATTATTATTACCGTTGATTGATCGATTGAGGAGACCGAGACCCAGAGGGGTTAAACGACTTGCCCAAGTAGTAACTCAGTGGTTGAGCGGGGACTCAAAACTGGGTCTCCTGAATTCCTGTTTGGTGCTCTTTCCCCTCAGCCACGCCCCTTCCTCTCTGTATCCTTACCTGGAAGTTCTCCTCCTCATTTTGGTTGTCCATCTCTAGACCTTCTCTAGCTCTGTCATGCCCTTTAATGATAATTTTATTATCATTATGGCATTCGTTAAGTGCTCACTATGTGTCGAGCACCGTTCTAAGCACCGAGTACCGTTCTTAGCGTTCTTGGTTTCTTTTGTTTACTCTTCCTGCGGCTGCTTCAGATGAAAGGCGGTGAAGGGCAACTTCAGACGCCTCCCTGTGGATCTCCGAGAGAGAAGGGCAGCAGATAGAGAGAACAAGCTGGAAAGCAACGATCGGGAACGGGGGGATTCTCTTAGAGCAGAGGCAGAATCGAAAGCGATGCTATCCATTGGGTGTTTCTGAATTCTCGGAGGGGGAGGAATTATGGGTCGCGTATGGGTCCCCGTACATTTTGTGACACTGATGAGAACTGCGTGGCCTGCAGTGAGTGTTACTGCGTTGTGTAATGAGAATGGTGTAATAATGCAATGTCCCTCCGAAGATACAAATCAAACCTCCACCAGGCATTGACCTGGTTTTTCTGGAGCACCCATTAGTAGGAAACAAAAATAGGACAGCAGTGACAAGAGGCAGCCGTTATCCTCGCCGTTGATCTAAAAATGATGGAGGGGGCTGCTGTTTCCCATTCATCTGCCTTAATTTCCCTTTTCTTCCCTCCTCCACTTTCCCTCCCCAACATATCCGCCGGGACCATAAATCTGCAGGGTGCCGGATGTTCCCTGTCCCTGGGAGTCAATCCCATCCCCGCCCTTGGTTTCCACCTCCTCTACACATTCCTTCCCAACCCCACCCCCTGCTTTCTCAATTTACCTGTGGAAAGCAGCAGGCCCCTGTGAGTAGCAATCACAATTAATTATTGTGGTATTCGTTAAGCGCAGTGTGCGAGACACTCTACTAAGCACTGGGGTGGATACAAGCAAATCGGGTTAGACCCGATGACCTTCTGACTCCCAGGCCCGTTCTCTGTCCAGTAGGCCATGGAGAATAGTGGTCTGTTGGATATGAAGGGAAAGGGAGTTCCACACAGGAGGGAGTGCGGGAGCAAGGGGTTGATGATGATAGAGACGAGAAGGAGACACAGTGAGTCGATTGATATTAGAGGAGCCAAGTGTGTGGACTGGTTTGTAGTGGGAGAGGAATGAGGATAGGTAGCGGGGCCCTGCAGACCTGACCCCATCCCTTCTTACCCTATCAAAACACTCGTCTTCTCTCTTCCCTCTCCGACCGCCATCTTCAACCGTTCACTCTCCAGTGGCTTCTTCCCCACTGCTTTCAAACATGGTCGTGTATCCCCTGTCCTAAAAAAAAAAACACCCTCCCTTGACCCCATGGCTCCCGCCAGTGTTCGCCCCCATTTCCCTCCTACCATTCCTCTCCCAAGCTCCTTGAGCGAGAGGTCTCCACCGTCTGTCTCAAGTTCCTCTCCTCCAGTTCTCTCCTTGACCCCCCTCCTGGCTGGCTCACTCTGTAGAAACCACCCTCTCAGAGGTCACCAGTGAACACCCACTTGCCAAATCGAACGGCCTCTACTCCATCCTAAATCCTCCTCGATCTCTCGGCTGCCTTTGACGCTGTGGACCACCCCATTCGCGTGGAAGCATTATCTAACCTCGGCTTCACGGACACTGTCCTCTCCAGCTTCTCCTCCTCTCTCTCTCTGGCCCCTCCTCTGTCTCTTTCGTGGACTTCTCTGCCTCCCACTTTCTAATCGTGGGACTCCCTCAAGGCTCAGTTCTTTTCTCCATCTCCATCCACTCTTTTAGAGAACTCATTCACTCCCATGGCTTCAACTCTTCTCTCTGTGCAGCTGATTCCCAAATCTTCATCTCCAGCCATCAGTCACTCAAGCAGTGGTATTTATCGAGCGCTTACTGTGTGCGGAGCACTGTTCTAAGTGCTTGGAAAGTACAGTGTAACAGTTTGTAGACACATATTCCCTGCCCACAGCGAGCTTACAGTCTAGAGGGGCCCATGATCTCTCTCATTCTTCTGCAGCCTCGGATTTCCTCCTGCCTTCAGGGCATTCATTCATTCATTCATTCATTCAATAGTATTTATTGAGCGCTTACTATGTGCAGAGCACTGTACTAAGCGCTTGGAATGTACAAATGGGCAACAGATAGAGACCGTCCCTGCCCATTGACGGGCTTACAGTCTAATCGGGAGAGACAGACAAAAACAATAGCAATAAATAGAATCGAGGGGATGAACATCTCATTAAAACAATAGCAATAAATAGAATCAAGGTGATGTACATCTCATTAACAAAATAAATAGGGTAATGAAGATATATACAATTGAGCGAACGAGCACAGTGCTGAGGGGAAGGCAAGGGAGGGGGGAGGAGCAGAGGGAAAGGGGGGAAAAGAGGGCTTAGCTGAGGGGAGGTGAAGTGGGGTTAGAGGGGGAGCAGAGGGAGCAGAGGGAAAAGGGCATCTCTACGCGAATGTCCGGGGTAGCGGAAACAACCTCCTGTGCTCCGTCCTCAGAGCCCCAAGGCCGTCAGTGCCTCAGCCTCGCGATGTCTCGTCGGGTGTCCGGCAGGTTCACCCAGAGTTTAACGGACGCCCTGCCATCACAGGATTGTTTAATGCCGCCCTCGTGGTTCACAGACAAGATTTACTTAGCGAAATTTACAATTAATAGAAAAAAAGGTTCTATCATCAATTTCATTTTGACTGGAAACCCAGCACTCGACCTCCTGGGGTGCAGTGGTTCCTTCGAGATACTTAAGTTTTGCCAACGTTGACTCTCTCCTTAGGGGCTCTGAATGGCGTGGCCTTGCGCGACCGTAAGGCTGTGCTTCAGCTTGAACCCCAGTATCCACCATAAGCTGAGCAACACGTCTCATTACCTGTCATAGATATTTATTTCAATCTGGCTTTCACAGCCTCATCGAACCGTTCTTTCAAAATTTTTAAGTATTTTTAGAGGTATAAAACTTGACAAAACTTTTACAGTGAAAATTATTAAAAGTCCACGTATTTGGCTTTGGGGTTTCTTTGCGTTGGAGCTAGGGAGGGGGAGAATTAATTAATGATGACATTTGTTAAGCGCTTACTAGGTGCCAAGCACTGTTCTAAGGGCTGGGGTAGATACAAGGTAATTAGGTTATCCCACGTGGGACTCACAATCCTTATCCTGATTTTACAGACGAGGTAACGAGGACACAGAGAAGCGAAGTGACTTACCCAAAGTCACAAAGCTGACAAGTGGAAGAGCTGGGATTAGAGCCTACGACCTCCGACTCCCAAGGCTGTGCTCTTTCCACTGAGCCACGCTGCTTCTCCACTGAAGTTGAAAATTGAAGTTTCGCGAGTAGATCGGGAATGGAAGGGCGTGCAGGATCATGGGGAGAGGGACAGGGAAGAGGGGTCAGGTTAAGACAGAAGTTATAGTTCCTAAGGAGGGTAAGTGGGGAGAAAGGAGCAGGGCATTATGTCATCGGGGCGGGGCCTAGGAGGGGGTCATAAATAACCTTGGAGGCTCACTGTGGCCTACTGGAAGGAGCACGGGCGCAGGAGTCATGGGACCTGAGTTCTATTCCTGCCTCTGCCAAGTCGTTTAACTTCTCTCTGCGCCTCAGTTTACTCATCTGGAAAATGGGCATTCAATACCCGTTCTTCTTCTTACTTAGACTGTGGGCCCCATGTGAGGCAGAGATCTGTGACTGGCTCGATTATCTTGAATCTGCCCCAGTGCTCAGTACAATGCTTGGCATATACTTTACACTTAAATACCATAATTATTAGGGGAGCAAAATTTGCTCCTATGATGGGTCACTCTGTTCCTTTTTTAAAATGGGCTTTTGTCTAAGTGAAATTTGAATTTATAGCCAGTAATTTTACAATATCTTTTTAAGGGTCTGTATAAATGATTGGCCCCGGTTCAGATTCTCCTGTCACACGCAACTCTATCATCTTTATGAAAACCGACTCATTGGTCCCATATGCCTGAAGTTGTAAAGAAAATAATAAAAGCGACGAAGAATTTGACACAGTAATCCAGTTCTTGGTAACCGGTTCAGCACTTTGGGAAGATTTATTCACTCTCTCAGGCCACCAGGGTAGCACGGTCGCACAACGAGGCAATGACGTTCTCGGTACTGCCCTCGTGGAAATGAATACCTTTTTGTTTGATCCCGTTTCCTAGTCCAGCAAGGCCGTGGCAGTGAAACAGTGACTGAACAAATGCTTCCGTAATGATCTCGAAGGAGCTTCCGCAGCTCGGTTCCAAATTCACTCCCAGGGAGAAAAACGGGCCCTGGGAGAGTCTGGCTCGACGTATGGACTCATTTTCAGTGAGACAAAGACTTACTTCATGTTCTCGAGCTCGCGATAAACAGCCAAACGAACACCGGTCAAAAAGATTAGGAAAGAGAGGGTGGCTGAGAGTGCGACCACGAGGTTTGTCAGCTCTAACTACTCACGCTCGGCTTCCGTACTGGAAACGTGAGAGGAAAAAAACAGTAATTAACGGGACACGATGATCTCACGGGGGTTTCTTTAACCCACCGAGTTGAAAAAGAACAGTCATTAGGAGTGGATCGGTCTCAGAGCTGGGATTAGAATAGTAGATTCTAAACTGTCAACTTCTCCTCTAGACGGGAAGCTCTCTGTGGGCAGGGAATGTGTTTACCGACCCTGTTGTATTTGCAATCTCCAGGGTGTTTAGCACAGTGCTGTCTGCACACAGTAAGTGCTCAATAATGACTGGTTAGAAGCTACAATGGTGTCATCTGTTAACATCTGTTAACGTTAGTTAACATTGAGAAGCAGCGTGGCTTAGCGGCAAGAGGACGGGCTTGGGAGTCAGAGGATCTAATCCCAGCCTTGCCACTTGTCTTCTGTGTGACCTTGGGCAAGCCACTTAACTTCTCGGTGCCTCAGTTCCCTCATCTGGAAAATGGGGATTAAGACTGTGAGCCCCACGTGGGACAACCTGATTACCTTGTATCTACTCCAGCGCTTAAAACGGTGCTTGACACATAGTAAGCGCTTAACAAATACTTTAACAATAATAATAATGATCTGCTGAATACTCAAGGGGGGCCGTGGCATCGCCTTAGAAGGTTTGGTGACACTATAAGCAAAGGTTCAGGTGACCATATTCTTACCAATGAGTTCCTCCTGCCTGGAAATGAGTAAAGTGTGCAGTTTCTTTTTCAGGCCCCTCTTTTATCCTTTGTTCCCCTGAAGGTTTTAAAATGAGTCTCTGAGGCCTGAAAGAGTTCATGCTTTTCCCCAGAGAGAGCATAGTAGTAACCTCCTGAGAATTCGGTTTGATTTTATTTGCCCGAAAGATCAGTTTGCTTGCAAGGAATGCCAAGTGAGATCCGAACCTAATATAAAGTTGAACAGCCATCTTAAAATTAGGCATGAGAATTTGGAATCGGTCCTTTATTCAGTCAGTCGATCGTAGTTTTTGAGTGCTTACCGTGTGCAGAGCACTGAAGTAAGCGCTTGGGAGAATACAAGACCAATGGTTGTACACAAACACATTCCCTGCCCACAATGAGATTTACTATTCACTCTACATTCAGCTCTTCAAAATTTGCTCACGGAAAGGGCAGGGCTGTCTTCTGGATGCTTCCAGAAGACATCTGAGCTCCAGATATCGGATTAATTGGACATTCAAGTCACCAGCTCCGACGTGTTCCTTATTCATCCCCTACCACGGTTTGTTAAGAATATGAGTTCCCTGGTGCGATGTGACCTCACTGTCACAAGTGAGGATTTACCTAATTTTAGGCCGTCTAGGTCTTTGTGGTGAGTATCAATCACAGAGTCAGAAACTCAATCAGTCAATTATATTTATTAAGCCCATACTCTGTGCGGAGCACTGTATTAAGCACTGGGGAGAATAGAATATAGTAATAATGTTGGTATGGCGAAAAGAGCCCGGGCTTGGGAGTCAGATGTCATGGGTTCGAATCCCGGCTCTGCCACCTGTCAGCTGTGTGACTGTGGGCAAGTCACTTCACTTCTCTGTGCCTCAGTGACCTCATCTGTAAAATGGGGGTTAAGACTGTGAGCCTTATGTGGGACAATCTGATTACCCTGCATCTCCACCAGCGCTTAGAACCGTGCTCTGCACATAGCAAGTGTTTAACAAGTACCAACATTATTAATATTATTATTAAGCACTTACTATGTGCAAAGCACTGTTCTAAGCACTGGGGGGATACAAGGTGATCAGGTTGTCCCTCACAGTCTTCATCCCCATTTTACAGATGAGGTAACTGAGGCCCAGAGAAGTTAAGTGACTTGCCCAAAGTCACACAGCTGACAAGTGGTGGATCCGGGTTTAGAACCCATGACCTCTGACTCTCAAGCCTGGGCTCTTTCCACTGAGCCATGCTGCTTCTCTCTATAAGAATATAAAGAGTTGATAGACACTTCCCGCAACGAGTTTACAGGCTAGAGAGGGAGGAATATCAAAACAAATAAATTACAGATACGGACATAAGTGCTGTGAGGCGAATATGAAGTGTCCGAAGTGTACAAATCCAAGTACATAGATGATGGAGAAGGGAGGAGTGGGGGAAATAAGGGCTTAATCGGGGAAGCTTGACTCGAATGAGGTGGGGAAGAGGGGTGGTCTGGCGTATATGGAAGGGGAGGAGGTTCCAGACCAGAGGGAGAATATGGGAGAGACCAGCAGCAAAATAGATGAGATGAGAGCACGGTGAGTAAGCTGACGCTAGAGGAGCGAAGAGTGCAGGCTGGCTTGGAGTGCTTTGTTTTCTTCCTTTTGAAATATCAGCTGAGAAATATTTACCGTTGGGTTCATCGCTCCACCCCACCACTCATCTCTCCATTCTCCACCTTCTTGATCCTCCAAGTTCTCTCCTTATCTATGACCTCCTGGTGTAGTGAAGCATGTTCAGCGTGGCATCCATAGGGAAGCAGCGTGGCTCAGTGGAAAGAGCCCAGGCTTGGGAGTCAGAGGTCATGGATTTGAATCCCGGCTCTGCCGCTTGTCAACTGTGTGACTGTGGGCAAATCTCTTCACTTCTCTGGGCCTCAGTTATCTCATCTGTAAAATGGGGTTTAAGACTCTGAGTCTCACGTGGGGCAATCTGATGACCCTGTATCTACCCCAGCGCTTAGAACGGCGCTCTGCACATAGTAAGCGCTTAACAAATACCAACATTATTATTATCTCTGTGTATCAGGGAAGATGGTAGAAAGGTAGGGGACAACGGGGCAGTGGCCGTTGTCTTGGGTGGCGGGGGAGATGCTCGGACGAGGGAAGGAAAGGAGAAAGAGCTGAGGGCCACCCCCTACCCTTTCCAGTTGTGTGATTCAGGAGAACAGATCTCAGTTGTATGTAACACTTTCTCTTTTCAGTCAACCTGACACTTCAGCATTTCCACTGTGCGTATTTAGATTGTGGGCCCCACGTGGGACCGGGACTCTGTCCAATCCGATAAGCTTGTTATCTACCCCAGAGCTTAGAACAGTGCTTGACACGTAAGGAGCGCTTAACAAATACCATAAAACAAACACCTAAGCACTTGGAGAACTCACAGCCCCTTCCCCCTCCCCCCGGGCCCCGTAGCACTTTTATACACATCGATGGCATTTATTAAGCACATATTAGGTGCTAAGCAGCGGGGTTAGAGCAACCTAAGGAGATGGGGAGAGCCGTGGTATGTCATTCATTCAAAAGTATGTATTGAGCGCTTACTATGCGCAGAGCACTTTACTAAGCGCTTAGAATATACACTTCTGTCAGATAGAAGTGGGAGAGAGCTCCAGGCCGGAAGGAGGCCCCAAGCCAGTTTCTGGTGGTGAGAGGGACAAGATCAAAGTACACTAAGTAGGTTGGCATTAGAGAAGCCATGGCGGGGGCTGGGTAATGGTGGGAGATGAGCAAGATTAGGTGGGAGGAGGACAGCTGATTTGAGTGCCTTAAAGCCAGTGCTAAGGACTTTCTGTTTGATTCATTCATTCAATAGTAATAATAATAATGTTGTTGGTATTTGTAAAGCGCTTACCATGTGCCGAGCACTGTTCTAAGCGCTGGGGTAGATACAGGGTCATCAGGTTGGCCCACGTGAGGCTCACAGATAATCCCCATTTTCCAGATGAGGTAACTGAGGCACAGAGAAGTGAAGTGACTCGCCCACAGTCACACAGCTGACAAGTGGTAGAGCCGGGATTCGAACTCATGACCTCTGACTCCCAAGCCCGTGCTCTTTCCACTGAGCCACGCTGCTTAGTGTTGGTATTTGTTAAGCGCTTACTATGTGCAGAGCACTGTTCTAAGCACTGGGGGAGATACAGGGGAATGAGGTTGTCCCACGTGAGGCTCACGGTCTTCATCCCCATTTTACAGATGAGGTAACTGAGGCACCGAGAAGTGAAGTCACTTGACAAGTGGCAGAGCCGGGATTCATTCATTCATTCATTCATTCAATAGTATTTATTGAGCACTTACTATGTGCAGAGCACTGTACTAAGCGCTTGGAATGTACAGATCGGCAGCAGATGGAGACAGTCCTTGCCCTTTGACGGGCGCACAATCTAATCGGGGGAGACAGACAAGAACAAGGCAACTTAATCACGATAAATAGAATCAAGGGGACGGTGAGAAGGAGCATGGCTTAGCGGAAAGAGCACGGGGCTTGGGAGTCAGAGGTCATGGGTTCTAATTCTGGCTTCGCCACCTGTCAGCTGTGTGACTTGGGGCAAGTCACTTAACTTCTCTGTGCCTCGGTTGCCTCATCTGTAAAACGGGGATTAAGACGGTAAGCCCCATGTGGGGCAACCTGATCACCTTGTATCTACCCCAGGGTATAGAACAGTGCTTGGCACACAGTAAGTGCTTAACAAATACCATCATTATTATCGTTATTGTAACGTGGAGGTGGGTGGGCAACCTTCAGGAGTTTTTGAGAAATGGAAAAAATGCACAGAACAGTTTTTTTTTTTGGTAGAAAAAAGATCTGGGTAGTAGAGTGAAAAATGCACTGGAGTCGGGGGAGCCTGGAGGCAGGGTGATCAGCGAGGTGGCTCATGCCAGAATTGAGGTGGGATATGCTAAGTGCTTGGACCCGCATGATAACAATTTGGATAATAATAATGTTGGTATCTGTTAAGCACTTGCTACGTGGAGAAGCAGCGTGGCTCAGTGGAAAGAGCACGGGCTTTGGAGTCAGGGCTCATGAGTTCGAATCCCAGCTCTGCCACTTGTCGGCTGTGTGACTGTGGGCGAGTCACTTCACTTCTCTGTGCCTCAGTTCCCTCATCTGTAAAATGGGGATTAAGACTGTGAGCCCCACGTGGGACAACCTGATTCCCCTATGTCTACCCCAGCGCTTAGAACAGTGCTCGGCACCTAGTAAGCGCTTAACAAATACCAACATTATTACGTGCAAAGCACTGTTCTAAGCGCTGGGGGGATACAAGGTGATCAGGTTGTCCCACGTGGGGCTCACAGTCTTAATCCTCATTTCACAGATGAGGTCACTGAGGCACAGAGAAGTGAAACGACTTGCCCAGAGTCACACAGCAGACAAGTGGAGAAGCTGGGATTAGAACCCTCGGCCTCTGACTCCCAAGCCCGGGCTCTTTCCGCTAAGCCACACTGCTTCTCACAGATGGAGATGGAGAGGAAGGGGTAGAGCACAGCCACGGCAAACCGACCCCAGCCCCGAGGAACTGGCACGGGTCCAGAGGTGGAACGAAGAGGGCGGCTCCACCTCTTGCCCCTGCCGGCAGGAGGAGGAGGAGGAGGATGTCGCTACCAGCTCCGTCTTTCCCGGCCTCACCGGGCACCAGGGTTGGGCACGAGGGGCCTCCCTCAGCCCCACGCTAAAGACTGGAGAAGCAGTGTGGCCTAGTGGGCGCGGGCCTGGAAGTTCATTCATTCATTCAATAGTATTTATTGAGCGCCTACTTTGTGCAGAGCACTGTACTAAGCGCTTGGAATGGACAATTCGGCAACAGATAGAGACCATCCCTGCCCATTGACGGGCTTACAGTCTACTCAGGGGAGACAGACAAAACAGTAGCAATAGATAGATTCAAGGGGAGGTACATCTCATTAACAAAATAAATAGGGTAATAAAAGTATATACAAATGAGCAGACGAGCGCAGCGCTGAGGGGAGGGGAAGGGAGATGGGGAGGAGCGGAGGGAAAGGGGGGAAAAGGGGGCTTAGCTGAGGGGAAGTGAAGGGGGGGCAGAGAGGCAACAGAGGGAAAAGGGGAAGCTCAGTCTGGGAAGGCCTCTTGGAGGAGGTGAGCTCGTGGGTTCTAATCCCGGCTCTGCCGCTTGTCCGCCGTGTGACCTTGGGGAAGTCACTTCCCTTCTCTGGGCCCCAGTTACCACATCTCTAAAATGGAGATTAAGAGTGAGAGCCCTCTGTGGGACAGACTGTGTCTGGGAATCTTGTCTAGAAACCAGCGGGAGGGCAGAAAGACCAGTTGGCCAGAGAGGAAGCAGCGTAGTTTAGTGGATGGCGCACTGGCCTAGGAGTCAGAAGAACCTGGGTTCTAATCCCGACTCCGCCATTTGTCTGCTGTGACCTTGGGCAAGTCACTTCGCTTCTCTGGGCCTCAGTGACCTCATCTGGAAAATGGGGATTAAGAGCGTGAGCCCCGTGTGAGACAGAGACTGTATCCAACCTGATTACCTTGTAGAGAAGCAGCGTGGCTCAGTGGAAAGAGCCCGGGCTTGGGAGTCAGAGGTCTTGGGTTCGAATCCCGGCTCTGCCACTTGTCAGCTGTGTGACTGTGGGCGAGTCACCTAACTTCTCCGTGCCTCAGTTACCTCATCTGTAAAATGGAGATTAAGACTGTGAGCCTCAAGTGGGGCAACCTGATGACCTTGTATCTACCCCAGCGCTTAGAACAGCACTTGGCACATAGAAAGCACTTAACAAATACCAACATTAATATTATTATTATTATTTATAATAATGTTTATCTCCCCCATTAGACTGTGAGCTCTGTGGGCAGGGAATGTATCCGTTTGTTGTTGTATTGTACTCTCTCAAGCGCTTAGTATAGTGCTTTGCACACAGTAAGTGTTCAAACAGGACAGTTGAATGAATGAATTAGTGAACTCAGCACTTAGGAATTAATGGTATTTATTGAGTGCCTACTGCATGCAGAGTATTAACTAAACTCTTGGGAGAGTACAGTAGGAGCGAGTTAGTTGATAGACCATTTGCTTGCCCACAGGAGCTTATAGTCTAGATAATACGTGGCCATCTCAAGTTCAGGATGTGTCTGGTGGTGAAGCGTTTCATTCCATGTTTATTTCCTGCTTGGCTTTTCCCCAAGGCCATGTGGGGTAGCTACTGGAGATTTGAAGTAAGTCACAGCACCAAACGAGCATTATAGGACTGCGGGGTCTAGAGTCTACTTGGGAGAGTGCAATAGGATGAGTAGACTTGGTCCCTTTCCTCAAGGGATTGAGAGTGTAGTGAGTGGACGAGGTGGAAACTAAAATGGCATTTGGGAAAATGCGGTAGAGGAAAAGACATGCACCTCACTCTTAAGGAAGTTGCAAACATTCATTCAGTAGTATTTATTGAGCGCTTACTATGTGCAGAGCAAAATGTTGGTATTTGTTAAGCGCTTACTATGTGCCGAGCACTGTTCTAAGCGCTGGAGTAGACACAAGGGAATCAGGTTGTCCCACGTGGGGCTCACAGTTTTAATCCCCATTTTACAGATGGGGTAACTGAGGCACCGAGAAGTTAAGTGACTTGCCCAAAGTCACACAGCTGACAAGTAGCTGAGCCGGGATTTGAACCCATGACCTCTGACTCCAAAGCCCGTGCTCTTTCCACTAAGCCACGCTGCTTCTCTAAGTACTGTACTGTACTGAGTGCTTGGAATGGACAGTTCGGCAACAGATAGAGACCATCCCTGCCCATTGACGGGCTTACAGTCTAATCAGGGGAGAGACAGGTGGACAAAAACAAGACAACTTAATCGCAGTAAATAGAATGAAGGGGATGTACACCTCATTAACAAAATAAATAGGGTAATAAAAATATATACAAATGAGCACAGTACTGAGGGGAGGGGAAGGGAGAGGGGGAGGAGCAGAGGGTACCAATAGGTGTTATGTATGTGTTGCTGCATTTCTAGTCATACTCACAGGTGCACATGTCATACGCTATGCCCGTAGCATTGACCAGAGGTATCCGATCTCTTCCAAGTTATCAAATACTTTTGCTTATGTTCCAGGAGAGCGAATGACACCCAAATCTACATCTCCTCCCGTCCTCTTCCCCTCCCTCCAGGCTCGTTTCGCCTCCTGCCTCCAGGACGTCTCCACCTGGATGTCTGCCCGCCACCTAAAACTCAACATGTCTAAAACTGAGCTCCTTATCTTCCCTCTCAAACCCACATCCTACCACTGTCCTGGAACGCCCTCCCTCCTCACATCCGCCAAACTGACTCTCTTCCCCTCTTCAAAGCCCTAATGAAAGCTCATCTCCTCCAGGAGGCCTTCCAAGACTGAATCCCCCTTTCCCTCTGCTCCTCCTCCCCTCCCCTTCCCCCCCGCCCTCTGCTTTTCCCCCTTCCCTCCCCTCAGCACTGTGCTTATTTGTATATATTATTTATTACCCTAATTATTTCGTTAATGAGGTGTATATCTCCTTAATTCTATTTATCTTGATGATGTTGTCTTGTTTTGTTTTGTTCTGTTTTGCTTTGCTGCCTGTCTCCCCATTTTAGACTGTGAGCCCGTTATTGGGCAGGGATTGTCTCTATCTGTTGTCGAACTGTACATTCCAAGCGCTTAGTACAGTGCTCTGCACATAGGAAGTGCTCAATAAATACTATTGAATGAATGAAGGGAATGTAAAATGGAATAGCCATCATTTCATTTTAATCATTACCCGGGATGCCATTTTCTACAAAGCGTGTGTTACAGAGGTTGTGGGGAGAGGGTCAGAAATTTACTGAGAGTTTTTTAAGCTCCATTAATACCAAACCATTCACATTCTGTTTTTACAGGACATCCGTCATGTTTAAAATTCTGTCCTGAGTTAACAACAAATGTAAAAGCCTTACGATGGCAGTGTATTGAATGCAAGACATGCAGCGCATGTAGAATCCAAGGCAAAAATGCAGTAAGTTCACATTTAAAGTCTCTTTTATCAGATAATTCTTTCGGTGGATTAAGGAGAATTTGTAGAAGGATAACCGTCTCTCATTCTGTATAATTTCTCTTTGCTGCAGGTGATTTTTCTTTTAAAATAAAAGAGTGTGCAACGTCTAACTCAGTAACATTTAGACTAGTTTTATTTGATCGTTGCTAACGTGGAAAAACCAAAATGATTTATGTGTTGTTTTTTCAATTTTTGGAATGGTGTTCGGTATCAGGGATTTTTTTTTTTTTGTATTTCAGGAAAATATGCTTTTTTGTGATTCTTGTGATAGAGGGTTCCATATGGAGTGTTGTGACCCACCGCTTTCCAGAATGCCCAAAGGTGAGTATTTCTGTGTTAAAAATCTCTCTTTAGGATTTATGTAATGATGAGGGCATCTCCGATCATGAACAAGCCTGTTTCTGGAGAAACAGCCTGGCCTAATGGATAGAACACGAGCCTGGAAGTCAAAAGGACCTGAGTTCTGATCCCGGCCCCGCCACTTGTCTGCCGTGTAACCCTGGGCACCTCACTTAACTTCTCGGTGCTTCGGTTTCCTCATCTGTAAAACCGGGATTAGGACTCTGAGCCCCCCGTGGGACAAGGACTGTGGTCCAACCTGGTTTGCTCGTGTCAACCCTAGTGCTTAGTAGAGTGCCTGGAACTTAGTAGGCGCTTAACAAATACCACAATTTATTATTATTATTATTATTATTATTATGGAAAACCTGCCCAACGGAATTGATTCTCTTGGTGCTCATTCATGCTGTGCCACTCACAATCCATTGTCTTTACCACTCCTGCCGGGTGAAAAGTGGGCAGGGGTGCCACACGTTGCCAAGAGCCACACAGTCGCGGTCCCCTCTAGACTCTAAGCTCATTGTGGGCAGGGATTGTGTCTGTTTAATTTTATATTGTACTCTTCCAGCGCTCAGTACAGTGCTCTGCACACAGTATGCACTCAATAAATCCTATTGACTGAATGACTGGTATTAATAATAATAATTGTGGTATTTTTTAAATGCTTACTATGTGAGTGCCAGGCGCTGGACTAAGCCCTGGGATGGATACAAGCAAATCGGGTTAGACACAGTCCCTGTCCCACATGGGGCTCACAGTCTCAATCCTTATTTTCCAGACCCTGAGCCTTATCTTCCAGACTGTGAGCCCGTTGTGGGCAAGGATTGTCTCTATTTGTTGCCGAACTGTGCTTCCCAAGGGCTTAGTACAGTGCTCTGCACGCAGTAAGCGCTCAGTTACGACTGAATGAATTTTCCAGATGAGGTAACTGAGGCCTAGAGAAGAGAAGTGACTGGCCCAAGGTCACCCAGTAGACAAATGGCAGAGCTGGGGTTAGAACCCATGACCTTCTGAGTCCCCGGCCTGGGCTCTGTCCACTCGGCCACGCTGCATCGTTACCACGGCCTAGTGCCGAGGCTGACCGCAGCACCCTAGACCAAGCTGGCGGCCGTCAGGGGGCTCGTCAGTCAGTCAGTCGTATTTGTCCGGTGCTTACTGTGTGCAGAACACTGTACTAAGCGCTTAGGAGAGTACACTGACACATTCCCTGCCCGCAATAAGCTTACAGTCTATAGTCTTACCGTCTAGAGCTTATGGTCTCCTGCTCGCCTCAATAGCCGTCATCACTTAAACAGCCATTTTCAGGATTCCTGTAGATCCCGTATACTACGCAAGACACCATGAGTGGTTCTTTGGTCAGAAACCTCCACCACTGATGGGATAGTCCTACCAGAGATTTCCCCGGGGTTTCGCTCCCCTCCCGCCCCACGGTGAGGTGGGGGTTAGAACCCGGGGCGGGACACGGTACGTAACAGCTCAAAACTCCCTTACGTAACACCGAACACACGTTCCTCGATCTTGTTTGATTTTGATGAAGTTGATATAGACCCTCCCTGCATAGAGCAGAGGATTCCATTAGGTCAGATTGACATTTCCAAGATGAGACTAAGTTGGTCGTGAGCAGGTTAACATGCCTGCCAACTCTGTGGGGGAGTACTCTCCCAACCACTTAGTACAGTGCTGTGCCCATAGTAAGCGCTCAATAAATACCATTGATTGATCGATCAGTTCAGTGCTGCCCACAGTAAGCAGTGTCAGTCAAATTTATTGAGTACTTATTGTGTGCAGAGCACTGCACTAAGCACTTAGGAGAGTACAATATAACAGACCCATTGCCCGCCCACAGCAGGCTTACAGTCTAGCGCTCAGTTCGTTCCATTGATTGATTAGTTCGGTGCCGTGCACACACTAATAATAATAATGTTGGTATTTGTTAAGCACTTACTATGTGCAAAGCACTATTCTAAGCGCTGCGGGGAAACAAGATGATCAGGTTGTCCCTCATGGGGCTCACAGTCTTCATCCCCATTTTACAGATGAGGTAACTGAGGCCCAGAGAAGTTAAGTGACTTGCCCAAAGTCCCACAGCTGACAAGTGGAGGAGCCAGGATTAGAACCCGTGACCTCTGACTCCCAAGCCTGGGCGCTTTCCACTGAGCCACGCTGCTTCTCTAAGTGCTCAATAAATACTATCGATCGATTGGTTGAAGACCTGGCCGATCCCGGAGGATTGGAGGCCTAGAACATTCCCCCCATGTCAGACGTACTTTTTCCTCACCTCCCTGAGGCTCACCCGCTCCCTCGTTTCCACACACATTTCTCTCTTTATTCCCTCCCTGAAGCTCAACTGCTCCCTCGTTTCCACACACATTTCTCTCTTTATTCACGCCAGGGCAGTCATTAGCCCTGTCTCGGTGGAGGTGAGGGAAGAAGGGAAAGGCAGGGGGTGTTTGGAAAGAAGAGGTAACTCTTCGGAGAGCGGTGGGACCCAACCTGCAGCCCTTTCGCCCAGTGGTTAGAGCGTCCCTGGGCTGCCATGACATTTCCTGTCCTGTTGCTGCTGTTTGTTTGTTTTAAATTTAGTTACTGAATAATCTTTAAACTTATTACCACCAGGTTAACTTGCACTTCCCTCTTTGTCTTCACAGCGACGTCTGTCTAATACAGTAGTTTCCAAACTTTTTGATTGGTAACAATCTAAATTCGTAGCCGTCCCTTGGTAATTCAACTGGACAGCTCAATTGAGCCAACTGTTAGCAACGTTGGAAATTTTCCATTCTTATCGTGGATTTGACCGTATTTCCCTTAGACAAGCAAACTTAAAATAACCTTTTCTGATTTGGGCTACATGTTTTCAAAATCAAATTCTGAATTTAAGTTGTAGTATAAGAGTTTGATAAATTTCAAAATCACTGACCTCGGTCAGCATATAAAGACTAAGGGAAGTAGCCCTGACTACTTTTTATTTGTTCTAAACGTGGAGGAACTTTTTGCCCTCTTTATCCCTAAATGTCTTCCCGGCTACTCATTGTAAACTTCTTGCCTTCTTTTGGTCCCCTTTTTGAGCTATCAGAAAACAATTCAGACTAATTGACTGGTTCTGGTGAACGTTTAAAGATCTGGCTGCCTTTTCAAGTTACTGTGGAAAAAAAGTTTCTTCCTAATCCTAATCTATTTCAGAGGTTTATGTTCACTTATTATATTCTTGGCACTGTTACAGCACCCCAGTGCCCCACAGTGGCCCCCAGAACCCTACTTTAGAACAGTTGAAGTTTTCACTCTTTCATGGAAAACAGTCAAGCTCTCTTTCCATTTTCTTCCAAAATAGAAATGGGTTAGGACACTTCCCTTTAAGGTAGCTGTGAAAGCTTTGTAAAAGATTTGCCATGTGATAACATTGGACCTTATTTTTCACTCTGAGGCTCTTGGTCAAGTCATTTGATTGTTCTGCTCTTAACTGACTTAACATAGAGATAAAAATAAAAGACTGTCTGACCATCTCCCCCGATTAGACTGTAAGCCCGTCAAAGGGCAGGGACTGTCTCTCTCTGTTACCGATTTGTACATTCCAAGTGCTTAGTACAGTGCTCTGCACATAGTAAGCGTTCAATAAATACTATTGAATGAATGAAAAAGGCTAGAATGCCTGTCCGAACCGCAAATGTTGGGAAGAAGGATGAAATGTAAGATATCATGATTTAAATCATCTATCCAATAAACTCCGTTGGGTAATACCTCCGCTCCAAACAAAATCTCCTCACTCTAGGCTTCAAGGCTCTACATCACCTTGCCCCTTCCTACCTCTCCTCCCTTCTCTCTTTCTACCGCCCACCCCCGCACCCCTCTGCCGCCCACCTCCTCACCGTCCCTCCGTCTCGCCTATCCCGCCGTCGACCCCCGGGCCGCATCCTCCCACGGTCCCGGAACGCCCTCCCTCCTCACCTCCGCCAAACTGATTCCCTTCCCCTCTTCAAAACCCTACTTAAAACTCACCTCCTCCAAGAGGCCTTCCCAGACTGAGCTCCTCTTCTCCCTCTACTCCCTCTACCACCCCCCCTTTACCTCTCCGCAGCTTAACCCTCTTTTCCCCCCATCTCCCTCTGCTCCTCCCCCTCTCCCTTCCCCTCCCCTCAGCACTGTACTCGTCTGCTCAACTGTATATATTTTCATTACCCTATTTATTTTGTTAATGAATTGTACATTGCCTCGATTCTATTTAGTTGCCATTGTTTTTACGAGATGTTCTTCCCCTCGACTCTATTTATTGCCATCGTTCTTGTCTGTCCGTCTCCCCCGATTAGACCGTAAGCCCGTCAAACTGCAGGGACTGTCTCAGTTGCCGACTTGTTCACTCCAAGCGCTTAGTACAGTGCTCTGCCCATAGTAAGCACTCAATAAATACTATTGAATGAATGAATGAATGAATGAATGAATAATAAAGTCAACGTCCCCCAAACCTGTAAAGATTCTAGACTGGGAGCCCGTTGTTGGGAAGGGATTGTCTCTATTTGTTTCCAAATTGTACTTTCCAAGCGCTTAGTACAGTGATCTGCACACAGTAAGTGCTTAATAAATACAATTGAATGAATTATTCATTTCCCAAAGTTATCTCTACCATTTTGACAATTTTTTTTCTTTTAAAAAAGACAGAATTGGATTGTAGGAGTGAAAAATGGCCTCCATTTTTTTCTGAGAAACAGAGAACTTTTTGTGATCTGTTTCCTTACATGGTAGTTCCTTCCAAATCTAATGCAAACTGGATGCATGTTCAAATAAAATCATCTCTTTCGTTTGTATCAATCCAGGAATGTGGATTTGCCAAGTCTGCAGACCAAAGAAAAAGGGAAGAAAACTGCTTCATGAGAAAGCTGCACAAATAAAACGACGATATGCAAAACCTATTGGACGACCGAAAAATAAACTAAAGCAACGAATGTTGTAGGTTGAATTTTTATTTTAAAAATATCTTCTTGTAAAGTATGATTTATTTAAAACGGTCATAGAACTCTTTGGAACCCTAATCCCCATACTTCCCACCTGGCTTCTTTTAGCTTTGAATATGGAAATTCAGGGGATGCAGAATGATTCTCAACTGTGAGATGTTTTTGAAAGTAACAGTTTTAATTACGATTGGCATTTTTGTGTCTTCTGTTGACAAGTGACATTTTTAAAGCAGCAGGATAGAAGCGGAATGTAGAACACTGAAAACAGTGTTTCATTCTTTATTACTGGTTAAACATTACAAGAACTTAATCGTCTAAATAGCATTTTAAATTTTAAATTAAGGTAGGATTTGTGCGCTAACTAGAATTCACCCTTGCATTATAATTTTGACAAGGGAAACTAGATTTAGAAAGATAGCTACTATCTCAGTGCTAATATGTGATTAAAACCTTTTTAGGGTTTGTTTGTTTTTTTAATCAGATTTTCTCAGAATCCATAGATACACATATGTGCTAGTCATAGCATTCCTAAATAACCGAAGAGGATAATTAAGCCTGTCAGTTATTAAAAAATAAGCTTTTTTTGAATAAATTCTCTAAAGGCTTCGCAGTGGATTGATCTCACTTGTTTGATGCTGTGTTGTAATACAGTCGAGCATTTTACTGTTGTGATTTTTGTCCTAAAGGGTAAAGGAAAGATGAATGGAAAAAGAACCAGGTATTTTTTTTAAGTTGAATCTGGTGTAATTTTTATTATCTTCATTAAGCTATTCAGAACAGAAATATTTGAAATAGGGTTTCTTATACAATAATTTTTATGCCTGCAGAGATTTTACTTGAACCTTCCTCCTAAAGCTAAAGCTGGCTTTCACAGTAGCTGAGAATGATTTTAAGATAATAAATAGGGAGTCTAGCAGTGTGAAGCTTATTATAAATGGATGAGGCCAAGAAACAAAATGACAGAATTAGTGTATTTGTGTACTGAGTCATTCTGTGTGGAAAGTTCAATGCAAGGTGATCAAATCCTCCAAAAAAGTGTCTCATGCTACCGTCATCCCCTTAGAAAAAATAAAAACACAAAACAAACAAACAGAAAAAACCAAACGGTTCCCAGAATGTCAGCTCCTCAGTGATCTTTCTAGGAAATTTCTTGAAATCGAGTGATTTCTTTGAGCTTGTAATCTCTGTCAAACTCCCGAGGTAAATCTGTAACATTTGTGAAGGAAACCTGGAAATATATTTTATTAGTGGTTAAGGTGGAAATGTCTCGGTTTGCATTTCTGCCGAGTAACCATTGATCTCCAAACAGAGCTTTGTTTTAAGAGCCCATTTTTTAAAAAGGGCTCTTTAAGCAAAAGACACGACGGATTTGCTTCTGGCACTAATCCTATTTGGTTTCTGGTGCAAAATCATTTCATATGTCTGGGATATGTTAAAGTGTAATAGGTATGAGGATGTTTCATGACCGTGAGATCAGCACCAATATCTGACTTTGTCCCTGGCAACATCAACAGTTTAGTTTAAGATCCTCCTGCGGGATACGGTAGTCTGTCATTAGGCTCACTTTCCCGCCTACCTCTGTACTCTGAAGAGCCACCTCGCCCGCTCTTCCTTCTCTCCCAGCTCATACAGACCCTGGGAAACTGAAATTGCCAATACTGTCTTGGGATGTAATTACGGAGGGTGTTGATTCTTTACCAGTCCTTGAGAGGGAATCAGATGGGGGATTCTGTCGTCTGAATGTTTTGATTAGCACGCTCCGTAAACGGCTGTGTGAATCACAGAATGGTCATAATAATGAGTTGTTTCCTGGGTTTTTCCTTTTGAGAATCCCATTCCAGATACAATTCAAATTTGGGAAAGTCTCTGCCCCAGTCAGCTTATTTGGAGCTTTCAGGGCTGCTGACAGAATCCAACTATTGTAGTGACGTGCATTTCGGTTCGCATTCCTGTGCAGATAGAGTGGGTTTGCGCCTCGGAAAAACCGGTGGCACTGCCCCCCGAAATACCAACTTTATGGGGGCTGTGGTCTCCTTGGTTCCCATGGACGAGGTGCCTTTTTCTCTGTCCGTACACGGTGCCAGGACATTGTATCGAATGAGCTAGGGCTAAACTGTAGTGCCATTTAAGGATAGGCCCTGGGGAATAATGGTCTTTGTGTGTTCTCTCTCATTCTGCCATCAGTGTAATAATAATAATAATGATGGTATTTAAGCGCTTTTTACGTGCCGAGCACTTTTCTAAGCCCTGGGGTAGATACAAGGTGATCAGGTTGTCCCACGTGGGGCTCACAGTCTTCATCATCATTTTACAGATGAGGTAACTTGGGCACAAAGAAGGGAAGTGGCTTGCCCAAGGTGACACAGCAGACAAGTGACGGAGCCAGCATTAGAACCCACGGTCTCTGACTCCTAAGCCTGGGCCCTTGCCACTGAGAAAGAGTTGCACTGCTGCTCCCTGTCCCCTGTCTTTCTTCTCCTTAACCCCATATTAAAGAGGCGGAAAGAGCACGGGGCCTGGGAGTCAGAGGACCTGCTTTCTAATCCTGGCTCCGCCACGTATCCACTGTGGGACCTTCACTTCTCTGTGCCTCAGTTACTTTATCTGTAAAATGGGGATTAAGACGGTGAGCCCTATATGGCACGTAGACTATCGACCAACCTCATTAGCTTGTATCTGTCCCAGCACTTAGTACAACGCCTGGAATATTCATTCAGTCGTATTTATCGAGCGCTTACTGAATGCGGAGCATTTTCCTAAACACTTGGGAGAGTACAATATGACAGTAGACATTATGACATTAAAGAAGCAGCGTGGCTCAGTGGAAGGAGTCCGGGCTTGGAAGTCAGAGGTCATGTGTTCGAATCCTGGCTCTGCCACTTGTCAGCTGTGTGACTGTGGGCAAATCACTTAACTTCTCTGTGCCTCTGTAAAATGGGGACTAACTGTGAGCCTCACGTGGGACAACCTGATGACTCTGTATCTACCCCAGTGCTTAGAATAGTGCTCTGCACATAGTAAGCGCTTAACAAATACCAATATTATTATTATTAAACAGATACATTCCTGGCCCACAGTGATCGTACAGTCTAGATGAGGGGAGACAGACATTACGTGGCTCAGTGGAAAGAGCCCGGGCTTGGGAGTCAGAGGTCATGGGTTCGAATCCCATATCAGCCACTTGTCAGCTCTGTGACTGTGGGCAAGTCACTTCTCTGTGCCTCAGTTACCTCATCTGTCAAATGGGGATTAAGACTGTGAGCCTCACGTGGGACAACCTGATTACCCTGTATCTACCCCAGCGCTTAGAACAGTGCTCTACACATAATAAGCGTTTAACAAATACCAACATTATTATTATTATGTGGATGGGGGGGAGGGCAGTGGGGTGGCGGCGGGGGGAGTCAGAGAACTGGAAACTTGCCTCTAAGACCCCACCCGTTTCAGCGGTTTCTTTGCTGTGTGAACGTTAGCCATGCTAATCATGGCTGCATCCCCAGGTGAATTTTGGGTGGAGTTCAACACCGCCGCAGCTGCCCAGACCCTAATCCTGTGGACTGGTGGGTTGTGGCTGCCCAAGACTTGTTCTTAGGGCGGTAATTGCTGCCTGGACTCACCTGGACTCACGAGACCCAGCTTTCAAAGTGGCCACGGTTGCCCATGGCAGACCCTGTGAGATCGAAGGGGTCAGGAGCCCTCCTTTTTATTCCCTCCACACGTCCTTCCTTCCACCCACCTCTCATTTAGGGAGGAAGAAGTGGGCCAACATGGACATGCTTCATCCTTAGTTTTTTTCCAGTCTCCTCTAAACTGAAATTCAGTGCGGGCAGGCAATATGTCTACCAACTCAGTTATCATCTACTCTCCCCAGCGCTTAGTTCAGTGCTGAGCATGCAGTAAATGCTCAATAAATACAGTTTATTTATTGATTGATTCATTCATTGAATCATATTTATTGAGCGCTTATTGTGTGCAGAGCACTGTGCTAAGCACTTGGAAAGTACAGTTCAAGAACAAGTAGAGACAATCCCTACCCAATGGGCTCACGGTCTAGAAGGGGGGAGACTCAACAAAACAAAACAAATGAAGTGGACGGGCATCAATAGCATCAATGTAAATAAATGGAATTATAAATATATACACATCATTAATAAAATAAATAGAATAATAAATATGTACATATATACTCAAGTGCCGTGGGGCGGGGAGGGGAGGTAAAGCAGATGGAGGGAGTAGAGGCGATGGGGAGCTCATTCTGGAAAGGCCTCCTGGAGGAGGTGATCTTTCAGTAGGGCTTTGAAGGGGGGAAGTGTGCTAGTTTGGCAGATGTGAGGAGGGAGGGCATTCCAGGCCAGAGGTAGGACTTGGGCCAGGGGTCGACGGAGGGACCGGCAAGAACGAGGCACAGTGAGAAGGTTAGCGGCAGAGGAGGGGAGTTTGCGGGCTGGGCTGTAGAAGGAGAGAAGGGAGGTGAGGTAGGAGGGGCAAGGGGATGGAGAGCTTTAAAGTTAAGAGTGAGGAGTTTTTGCTTCACGCGAAGGTTGATAGGCAACCGCTGGAGTTTTTTGGGGTGGGGGGGTGACACGCCCAGAGCGTTTCTGTAGGAAGATAATCCAGGCAGCGGAGTGAAGTATAGACTGAAGTGGGGAGAGACAGGTTGGGAGAACAGACGGATCAGAAGGGATTGATGAGCCTGAGAGTGACAGGGCAGAATTTCCAGAATTGTCCTGCCCAATCTGAATGACTGGTCACCTTCATAATCAGAGTGGCTGCAGATCCACTTCCCCGAGACACCCCGAGGGTATGGAATGGGGATGTTCCTTAGGGAGTGAGGCTCTTCTTGTCGTCCCTAATCTCTGTACAGTTTTGAACCTCACTAATTCTGAAATCCCAGTCTCCAGACCACACACAGCTTCTTCCCCCTTCAGCCTTTTCCCCACAGATTGTCCTCTTCCGTCAAAGTGACTTCCCACCTCTTGACCCCTTCTACCTATCTCAAGCCATCTTGCCCCATTTGGGCTCCCTACACGACATCTCTTCACCCGATGCACAGCGGCACACCCTCAACTCTGCTTTCTCTGCCAGACTCAACTTCCTTGCGCTCCTTTCCCTCCGACAATCTTAGACCACCGACCGTCAGCCTTGGCTCGCCTCTATAGTATCCTCCTCCTGCCCATCTATTCACGTTATGGCGTGCTGTTGGCGGATATCCAGCCACCAGGTCAACTGCATCCATCTCAAGTTCAACGTCACCTGCTATTAATGCTGTTCTCTTCTGGAAAGCAACATTGTTTCTGCTCCTCTGTTGATTTATTAACCCAGTGCCCACCCATCATCATGGTCATCTTCATCATGACCATCATTGGTATTTATTGAATGCTTACTATGTGCATTTATATTAATGTCTGCCTCCCCCTCTAGACTGTATATTCGTCATGCACAGGGAACGTGTCTACCAACTCTGTTTTATAGTTTCCACTCCTTGGTACTTAGTACAGTGCTCTGCACACAATAAGCACTCAATAAATTTGATTGACTGCCAAGCAATGTACTGAGTGCTCGGGAGAGTACAGTATAACACCATTGGCAGACACGTTCCCTGCCCACAACCAGTTTACAGTCTAGAGGACTGTTATTCCAGATTTTTAACTTCCTACTTAAGCCCCTGTCTTTTTTCCCTGTTAACCTGGCCAACTACTTTGTTGATAAAATTGAAACCAATAGGCGTGGCCTCCCAGAAAATCTACCCCTCGCCTCCCCGGCTCTCTGCCATCCATTCGCTCATCTCCTTCCCAACCTTCTTTGAAGAAGAAACCTCCCATCTGATTTCAAAATCTTCTACCTTAACCTAGCCTCCAAACCCATCCCCTCACAACTTGTAAAACACACGTTCCCATTCTTATTCCCTCACTTACTGCCGTCTTCAACTGCTTACTTTCTGAGGACCGCCTTCTGTCTTCAAGCATACTCATGTCTCTCCTTTGCTGAAAAAACCTTCTCTTAATTCCACCACTCCAACCAGCTATCACCACATCTTCCTCCATCCAAACTCCTCGAATAGGTTGTTTACCTCCTCTACTTAACTCTTGTACAATTCAACTTCCACCCTCCCCACTTCACTAAACTACTTTCTCCCAGGTTACCAACAACCTCGTCCTCACCAGTTCTAAGGGATGCTCCTCTGTCCCAGTCCTTCTCGAACTCTCATCAGATTTTGACACTGTGAACCATCCCCTTCTTCTAGAAACACTCTTTAACCTGAGTTTCACTGGCACAGTCCTCTCCTGGTTCTCCTCTCTACCTTTCTGGCTATTACTTCTCGATTCCTCTTGCTGAGTTTTTCTCTGCCTCCTCCTCCCAAAGTTTTGGTGGGGAGGGACCCTCTTGGTTCAGTTTTGGATCCCCTTCTAATCTCAATCTATACTCTTCTCTTTGGGTAGCTCCTCTGCTGTCATGGCTTCAACTACTGTTTCTATGAGGATGATTCCCAAATCTATTTTGCTAATCCTTATCCTTCCCCCACTGTACAGTCTTGCATCCCCTCCCGCTCCCAGAACCTCTGCCTGGTGTCCTGTCAGCACCTCAAGCTCAACGACTCCAAAACCAAACTCATCATTTCTCTCCCAAGTCCTCTCCTCCCCCTCTCTCTTTGTCATCACCGTTAACAGCACCATCATCCTCCCTGCCTCTCATGCCTGCAACAGTAGCTTGTCTTTGACTCTCTCTTTTTTTAGTCTCCATAGTCAGTCACTCATGAGTTCTTTCTTCACCGTATCCCCAGAATTTTTCCCTTCCTCTCCATCCAAACTGCCACATCCCAATTCGACTACTTCATCGGCCTCTTCTCCGAGCTCCCTGCCTTCACTTGGCTGCCTAAAACATTTTTCTCTGCGTCAAGCAGAAACGCCTGACCATTGGCTTTAAAGCACTCAAGCAGCTCTCTCCCCACTACTTATCCCGGTCCACTTCCACTACAAGCCAGCTTGCACATTGGGTTCCTTTCAAGGCAGACTATTTGCCGTGCCCCATTCTCATTTCTCTCATTGGTGACCACTTGGTCACGCCCTCCCTCCGGCCTAGAACTCTCTGCCCCTCAAATGTGACAGACCACTGCTCTCCTCAGCTTTAAAACACTCCATCACCTTCCCCCTCTTACCACACCTCACTACTCTTCTACTACAGCTCGGCTCCCACGCTCCCCTTCTCTAATGCTGAGCTTCTCACTCTTCCTCCGTCTCGTCTACTCGCCTCTGACCTCTCGCCCACGTACCACCTCTAACTTGGAACTCCCTCTCTCTTCATATCCGAACAACAATTACTCTCCCTACCTTCCAAGCCTTACTGAAGGCTCTCCTCCGAGAGGCCTTCCCTGACTAAGCGCTCTTTTCCTTTTCCACTCTCTTCTGCATCACCCTGACTTGTTCCCTCTATTCACCCCCCCCCCCAGCCCCACAACGCTTATGCCCATATCTGTAATTTTATTGCCCTGATAATTTTAATAATTATCTGTAATTATTAATACATTATTAATACATAATTAATAAAATCTGATAATTTTAATAATTATCTGTAATTATTAATGTCTGTCTCCTCCTCTAGACTCTAAGCTCATTGTGGTCAGGGAATGTGTCAGTTATATTGTTATAGTGCACTCTCTCAAGTTCTTAGTACTGTGCTCTACACAAGGTAAGTGCTCAGTAAATACCATCGACTGACCGACTCGTCTTCAGAGCCCTTTATGAATTGCATCTCCTCCCAGAGGGCTTCCCTGATTGAGCTCTCATCCTCCCCTCCCTATTCGGCGCTTAGAAAGGTGCTCGGCATATAGTGCTTAACAAATATCATCATCATTCCCCACCCGACTGTAACTTCTCCTAAACACCTAGGTGCCCCCCCCCCGATGCCCCCACAACTCTCGATATGAATTTCTTTAAACTCTATTGCTTCTCTTTATTTGTAATCTATTTTAGTGTTCGTTTCCTCCGTTATATTAGAAGGTCCTTGAGGGGAGGAATTGAGTCTACTAATATTTTGTACTCTCCAAAGCTCTTAGCACAGTGCTTTGCATGGAGTAAGACTGCAGACTCTCAGCTCGCTGTGGGCACCGACTCTTTTGTATTGTACTCTCCCAAGCACCGAGTACTGTGCTCTGCATTTATACTATGCAATACCATTGATTGATAATAAGCACTCAACAATACTGTTGCTTGGGATTGATTGATTGGCAGGAAAGGCATATCTTTCCCCTCACCCCAGCTTCTGGGAGTCACCTGCAGGCCTTTGGGTCCTTTCTGCTGGCCTTGACGGTGACAGAAATCTCCATCACTGAGAGAGAAAAAATTGCCCCTAAAGAGCCGAAACCTCACTTCCTTTAATGCAAGACTTGGCCTTCAACATGCCTTAGATTCAGTCACTCATATAATTCTAACAGAACTCTTCCAGATTTTTCATGGCATACTTAATGTACTTTACAGTCCCTTTGGGATATTTTATTAATTTTCTTTCCTGTTTTCCTGTCTTATTTTTTTGGCATGATATTTTTCCCCCTAAGAAGTAGTTTTGATGGCTTTTGATCATTCCAGGTATAAATGATTATTTTACGGTCTCTTAATTCAAATCGTGTTTGTTTAAAATAGACAAAAGCACATTTCATGAGGAGCAGTGTGGCCTAGTGGAAAGAGGATGGGCCTGGGAGTTAGAGGACGTGGGTTCTAGTCCCAGCTCCACCAGTTGCCTGTTGTGTGACCTTGGACAAGTCGCCTTTTCTGGGCCTCGGTTTCTCCTATATAAAATGGAGATTGAATGCCTAGGCTCCCTCCTACTTAGACCGTGAACCCTTTGCGGGACAAGGACTATGTCTGATCTGATTTATTCACGTGTTTCCCAGTGCCCAGAACAGTGCTTGACGCAGGGTACGTGCTTATCAAACACAGTAACGATGATAATTTTTTAAAAAAGAAAGATGCCCGGGCTTACTGGGTTCAAATGAAACCCTGAACATCTGACTAGTAATGAAGGCGTCTGGTATTTTTGCAGTCCGCTCAACAGATCCCTTGCTTGCGTTCCCCTTAAGTGCGATATGCCGGTCTAGAGACTTCTTCCCATCATTACATTCACTGTGAGTTTTATGGGCCATTCGAGAAGTCACGATGCCCATTCCACAGATGTGGCCTTTCCTTTCGGAAAAACCTCTCGCCGGTGGCACGGCGATTTCCGAGGTCCCCATTCGGTTTCTCATCTGAAGTGCCCAGTGTGACACACGGCTTGAGTTAGCCTCGCGTCGGTCAGCGTTTTTGTGGTCGTTTGGTTTTCCGGCTAATTGTGTTTTCCAAATTTTTGCCTAGGTCTGTAACCAGTGATGAAGGATCCATGAATGCATTCACAGGAAGGGGGTCACCTGGTAGGGGTCAAAAGACTAAAGTCTGTACCACACCTTCATCTGGTCATGCTGCATCTGGGAAGGACTCGAGCAGCAGATTGGCTGTCACAGACCCCTCTCGGCCTGGTGCCACCACCAAAATCACCACCACCTCCACCTACATATCTGCCTCTACACTTAAAGTTAACAAGAAAACCAAAGGGCTCATTGATGGCCTGACTAAGTTTTTCACACCATCCCCTGATGGTCGCAGATCACGAGGTGAAATAATAGACTTTTCAAAGCACTATCGTCCAAGGAAAAAGGTCTCTCAGAAACAGTCATGCACTTCTCATGTGTTGGCTCCAGGTACCACCCACAAACTAAAACCTCCACCTTCTTCACTGTCACCCCCAACTCCCATCTCTGGTCCGAGCCCCAGTTCACAAAAATCCAGCACTTCCACTTCTTCTGACTCTCCCGAGAGTTCTGCCAGTCAGTCAAGTGTGCCCTCCTCCAGCAGGCTCCTTAATAACAGCCAGCTGAAGGGACTCTTTGATGGACTCTCTCATATCTATGCCACCCAGGGTCAGTCTCGAAAAAAGGGACGCCCCAGTTACGCGCCACCTAGACATTTGCGTCGTGTACCTGAATTACCTCCCGCCGCAAAAGCGCCCGCCCGTTTTTTGGGAAAGAAAACCGTTAGGAGCAGGTTTATTTCTCATTCCTCTGCCTCTGGATGGGGGATGTCTAGAGGATGTGCTTTTAAAGCAATCGCTCGCTTCAAACGAACCACTTTCCTTAAAAAGCACAGGATGCTAGGCAGATTAAAGTATAAAGCGACCCCTCAGGTGGGGACCCCCTCACCAGGGAAGGGGAGCTTGGCAGACGGAAGGATTAAACCTGATCAGAACGATGGTAAGCAAAAGGTCACAGCTCCAACCAAACCTGCGTCTCGTCCCCTTCCGCCTCCCCCAAAGACTCCAAACCAGTTCTTATTTGTCCCCGTAGGTCTTAGCTACCTCTCCCCTTCTAACCTCACTCTCATACGAAAGCAGTGAAACCTCGACCTTTTTCTAACGCTGACTAAACCTCCAGAATGTTGTTTTTCTAACTAATACTATGTCATCTTCTATAATTTATTTCCATCTGTAGTGACACTAGGACCCCCCAGTTGCCTTCATACTGCTGCTTCTGGCTCTGTAGTCTCGCATGAATAGGCCCTGTCGTGCTACCGCTCTGTTGTTTCCCTTGCCTTCACCCCAGCGGTTCTGCCGCCGCGATGATTGTTTGCCGTCAGCGCTCACGATGATGGACATTTCCGTTCTTCGTTTCCCTCTGCTCCATTGCTTTTTCATGACAAATTCCATCTTGCTCAGTTGCAGCAAAACCCGATCTGTGATACTATGAAATGGGTCCCGTCCGTCTCCCCGTCCGCCCCCCTGCCCCCTTGTTTTTTGGAAGAAAAGAGGGATGTGTTTTGGTGTTTTTTTTTTTCTAAAATTTAAATTGACCTAGTAAATTGGTCTTTAATATTTTGACTCCTTTTTAAAAAAAAAAAACACCTGGAAATGGGAAGGAGTGGTAGGCATGACTATTAGAAAGTTAACCTTCGAAGCTGTACGATTCACCCTGTGATCTCTCTAGAGAGTGTGAATGCTTTCATATGTTTGCTTTTCTTTCCCCAAATCCATTTTATTATAGGCAAAAAGATGATAAAGGAGAATTCAAAATATAAGTTTGGGTACAACTGGTGACGGCTGAGACCTGTTCCTGAATTTATATGCGGTATCTAAACGTAAAAGATTGTACTATTAAAAAAAAAATGGGGCAAGTCAGAAGATCCCTAAATGGCCACAATGCTGATTTCATTAACATTGTGGTAGTTTAAGGATGGTGTTGGTGATTCATGTCGGTGAATACACTTTCTGCTGGTTTTAAATAACAGATACTGAAATCAAAATAAACATCAAACAAGAAAGCGCAGATGTAAATGTGGTTGGAAGCCAGGACATCGTTTCAGAAGAGGATTTGGATGTCTTTAAACAGGCACAGGAACTCTCTCTAGAGGTAAGGCAAGGTCAAGTTAAGTTGGACAGTCTTTGAAATATTGATGTGAAAATACTTTCTCAATTCCCTCATCATCCTCTCGTCCTTTTTAAATCGAGGCACCTCCAACCCCATGGCTCGTTATTAGTGTCCACTAGGTTCAGTAAATTGGAGAGTAACAGTGAATGATTATGATATTTAATTAAGTGCTTCTTCCTTGCCAACCACTGGCCAAGATACACGATAAGCATGAGAAGCAGTATGGCTTAGTGGAAAGAGCCCCGGCTTGGAAGTCAGAGGTCGTGGGTTTGAATCCCGGCTCTGCCACTGGCCAGTTGTGTGACTTTGGGCAAGTCACTTACCTTCTCTGTGCCTCACTTACCTCATCTGTAAAATGAGGATGAAGATGGTGAGCCCCATGTGGGACAACCTGATTGCCTTGTATCTCCCCTACCTCTTAGAACGGTGCTTGGCACATAGTAAGTGCTCAACAAATACCATCATCGTTATTATTAATCCCCGTCCCACACAGCGCTCACGATCTAAGAGATGGGGAGAGCAGACTATCTTCCCCCTCATTTTATACTTGGGGAAACTGAGGCCCAGGGAGGTTAAGTGACTTGCCCAAGGTTATGCAGCGGGCCAGAGGCAGAGCTAGGATTAAAACCCCGGTCTTCTATGTTTTGCCCGATTCCCAGTCTCATGCTCTTTCTGCCCTTTCGGCGGGCCAAGCCAGTGAAGGGACCCGGCATTTGAAGAAAAGAGCAAGCATTAAGGCAGAGGCTAAGCACGAGGGAAAGACACTTGCAACGTTAGAGGTTTTGGGCAACCTACGCTAGTGACATCTTTTGAAACCGATGTCTGGCTTAAATTCTATTTTTATATTTATGAAACTTTGGATATTTTCTTCAGTGTGGGATTTGTGGCATACACTTAATCTGTGTTCACCTATGCTGTACTTAAGGAATTTAGGGCCCTTATGGGGGTGATTGGGTTTGTGAAGGAGTAGCGGTGATTGAGCGCCCCTTGGTGTGGTGCACTGTATTAGGTGCTTGGGAAATCAATCGATCAGCCAATGATATTTAATGAGCACATACTGTGTGCAGAACACCATGCCAAGCACGTCTCCCCCTCTAAACCACTCTCGTTGAGGGCATGTTTCTGCCGCCTCTGTTGTATAGTGCTCGCCCAAATGCTTAGTATGGTGCTCTGCAGATAGTAAGCACTCAATAGGTACCATTGACGGTAGTGAGGGTACAATACAGTAGAGTTGGTAGACATGTTCCCTGCCCACAAGGAACTTACAGTCTAGAGGAAATATAGATTAACAGAGTGTCACGTTACTGAGGCTTTCTTCAACCGTCCTTATGTTCTGCTTCACGTCGCCTGTTTCTCGCTTGATATAACATTTTTTGTTGGGCTAAGATAAATGTGAAATTTTTCTTTAAACCGAGTATGGTTTTGTAATTCTTGAATCTTGCCAGCAGGATCCATGTTCAGGCTCGTCTGGCCGTTGTGATTTTGCTCTGCTGTGCACGAGATTTTACAATGAAAGACATTTAATTCAGATTCACTTGGTGCTTCCAGCCATATCCCTGAACATTTCACCTAAAATGATGTAATTTCTTTTGGATCTACATAACAGTGCCTTCATTTCTGAGAAAAAAATTAGCAGTGCAGCAGAATTTTCATACACTGTTTCCAAGGACCCTTTAAAAAAGTTTGTTGTAGGTGGCTATTAGGATTTTTGCCATATTTTTCAAGAGCACTTGTGGTCATACTTAACTTTGTGAACAACAGACAACTTGGAAACAATGTAGTAGAGGTAATATTCTGTTTTTGAAAACTAGACTTCAGTTGAATTCAGTGAAAGAACTTGAATATGTGTAATGAGAGATCTCGTCCTCTGATATATTTGCAGTAAAATTTTTCTCTTTTCCCTCATCCAGAAAATAGGATGTAAGAGTGGTGTGGAGTCAAATGGACGGTACCCTTCAGTAATAGAATTTGGAAAGTTTGAAATCCAGACCTGGTACTCTTCGCCATACCCACAGGAATATGCAAGGTAGTACAATTACCCTGAAAAATATGTGTGTTTTTTTCCTTAAACGGGAGAAAGGACCTCTTGATCCAAAGGAAATGAAGGGCTTTTCGAAATAAAATTAAATTTTGCGATTGCTTCTTCAGTACCTCTTTATTCAAAATCTTAGATACTACCTTCAATCAAAAAGTTACATAAGCACTGCAAATTCTGCCTTTTAGGCACCAGACCATTCTCCCTCCCTTTTGTTGTTGGGATCTCTGGCATAAAAGCAGTCTAGGAAAGTATTGTTCTTACCTTTGAAAAACACGTTTGTTTCCTTTACTCCGACCTTTCAAATAAAGTCTACTCTTTTACTTCTGGTGTGTATATGGTGGTGGTGGTGGGGAGGGGGCAACTTTTCGTTGTGAAGGTGAGCATAAACCTGAGGCAGGGCTTGAAAAGAAGGGACTTTGAAAGGATGAGGTAAAAAGGGAGAAGGAGAAGAAAGGAAAAGAGGAGGAGGAGAAGCAAAAGAAAAAGGAGGAGGAGAGGAAGAAAGAAGAGGAGAGAAAGAAAGAAGAGGAAGAGGAGGAGAGGAAGAAAGGAAAAGAACAGAGAAGGTAGAGGCTCTTTAACTCTCTGCCTCTCACTTCATCTCCTCTTCTTGCCCCTTTCCTCCTCTTTCTTCTCTTCCTCCTTTTCCGCCATTACAGCTGCTGTCACCAACCAAATGAAGGCAGCTTTGGAAATGGCCTGGCACCCAGATGAACTGGCCCTGAGGCACTTGCACAGCTGCTGCAGCATTTCTGGAGCTTGGCTATCTCATTTCTGAGCATCTCCCAAGATGAGAGGAGGGAGATAGGGGACAGGGGGCTGGCTAAGCAGAAAAGGGAAAGAAATCACCTGCGTTCCACTGCCATGCTCTCCACTACAGCTGATGTAGCGAGGGATGGTGGTTCTGGTTGGAAGCATCAGATTGGCCCCGTGGGTCCCATCCCGTTGCAGCGGCTCTTGGTACCTCATACTCGCTTCACTCCGGGGGCATCCCTAGGTGATCTGATGGAACTGTAGAGGGGACAGGTTATGGCTCCTCCTCACTGGGCTCTGAGATTTGGGATGACAGGAGCTTTCATCCTGGCCCTGCAGCCCAGTAAGGATCAGAGAAACCAGGCAGACATTGGGACTGGAGTGGAGGCTACCATCTGTCCTTTCTAGACACTTTTGGGGCCAAGGGACAAATAGAGCTACCTACAGCTTTCCACATTACCCAAAACGTAGCAGTAGTTGGATAAGCAAGTCGATGTGTACACTATTGCATAGTTGGTGTAGAATTGCCGAAGCGATAGTGGGGTGACATAATCTGTGGAGAGGAGAAATTAATCAAGGCGGGTGGGAAGGTTTCTCCGGAAGAATTGCAATTTCAGTAGGATTTTGGTCTTGGAAAGAGCTGTGGTCCGACAGATTTGACAGGGGATGAAGTTTCAGACCAGGGGAGGGTGTGAGCGACAGGTCAGAGGTGAGAGAGATGAGAGCAAGACTTCAGAGGTGGGAGAGAGGAGAGCAAGATGCAGTGAGTAGGTTAACTTGGTATTCATTTTAATTATGTTTTTGTCATTTAGAGAAGCAGCGTGACTTAATGGTAAGATCACCTGCTTGGGAGTCAGAGGTCGTGAGTTCTAATCCCGGCTCTGCCACTTATCAGCTTTGTGACTTTGGGCAAGTTACATAACTTCTCTGTGCCTCAGTTACCTCATCTTTAAAATGGGGAATAAGGCTGTAAGCCCCACCTGGGACAACCTGATTATCTTATATCTACCCCAGCGCTGAGAACAGTGCTTGGCACATAGTAAGCGCTTAACAAATACCATCATTATTATTATTATTATTATTTGTTAAATGCTTATGATGTGCTAAGCGGCTGGGGTAAACACAAACTAATCAGATTGGACACGATCCCCACCCTGGTCTAAGGGCTAGGGATACTTATCCCCATTTTACAGTTGCCGAAACTGTGGCTCAGAGAGGTTAAATAAATTGCCCAAGTCTCTTGGTTCCCAGTCCCAGGCATTTTTCATTCGGCCAAGTTGCCTCCCTCAAGGTCGTGCTGCAGGCAAGTGCATCAGAAGTGAATTTAGCTAGTACTTTCACAACTCTTTTGAATAGAAGCATACCAACTGTACATTTGGAGCTTGAGGGCAAATTTGGGAGTGAGGTGTTGAGGGGTACAGCATTGAGGGCAGCATTTTGAAGTTGTGGGACTTTGAGGGTGGCTGGGGAATAAGGGAGAGAAAGAGCAAGAGAAAGAAGAAAGATGAGGCAGGGAAAGAAGAGTGAAGAAGAAGAAGAAGCTAAAGGTACTTGCTTGGCTGTATATTTGGTCCTAACCAAGCATCAGGTGCGGATGCAAGCAGTTCTGTTACCCCATGAGGAGGAACCATCCAAATGTCTGCCTTGCCTTTGCCCAGTCCACTCAATCAACCAATCAGTCGGTCGATCAGTACTATTTATTGAGGATCAAGTGTTGAGAGTAACATGCTAAACACTTGAAACTGGTCAGCGGTGGTAGAAAAAATGATCATTTCCCTGAAGGAGCTTGCAATCTAACTGAGGTAGATGCAGATAAATTAATTTACTGGTGGTGGTAGGAAGAAGAATTTGAAAAGGTGATAGTGATGATGGTATTTGTTACGAGCTTACTATGTGTCCAGCACTGTTCTAAGTGCGGGGGTAAATACAAGTCAATCACTTTGGACACAGTCCCCCTGTAGACCGTAAGCCTACTGTGGGTAGGGAATGTGTCTGTTTATTATATAGTACTCTCCCAAGTTCTTAGTACAGTGCTCTGCATACAGTAAGTGCTCAGTACATAAGATTAAATGAATGCGTGAATGACTACAGTCCCTGTCCCACACGGGGCTCCCACTCTAAGTAGGAGGGAAGACAGGTATTGACTCCCCATTTTATAGATGAGGAAACTGAAACACAGAGACCTTAAATAATAATGAGGGTAAATATGTATAAAACTGCCACAGGTGGTTGTGGGTGCATAATGGCTCAGGTATTATCATGGTATTTGTTAAGCACTTACTATGTTTCAGGCATTGTACTAAGTCCTAGAGTAGATACAACAGATCAGATTGGACACAATCCATGCTACCCTAAGAGCTTGCATTCTCAATCCCCATTGTACAGATGAGGCAACTGAGGCACAGAGAAGCTCAGTGACTTGCCCAAAGTCACCCAGCAGACGAGTGGCAGAGCTAAGATTAAAACCCAGGTCCTTCTGACTCCCATGCCCGTGGTCTATCTACTGGGCTTCTAGGTAGGGCAAAAACGGTTGGTATTGAGGTAGGTAGGTAGTGAGGTAGCGCAAAAGCCTTTGGGGTGGTAGTTGGAAGGATGTAATATGGGGAGAAGAAAAGAAGTGCTTTGCTGCTGAGGTGAGCCAAGGTATAATGTATTTGAAGTAGGAAGAGAGTCCTGGGCAGGGGAAAATGGGTGGGCAAGAGGTCCATGGAAGGAAAGAGACTAGTACGAAGCACAATAAGTCGATGGGGAGGAATACAAGAGTGTGAGCAGGGAGAAGAGAATTTGGAAGTAAGAGGAAGTGAGCTGACTGAATGCTTTAAAGCCAACGGTCAGGATTTTCAGCTCGACATGGAGAGGAATGGGTAGCAATTCAAAAGTTTTAAAGAGCATAGAGACGTGCTGAATACTAGTATCTTCGAGAAATAATCTGAGTGAAGTATGCACTGGAGAACAGAGAAGGTAGAGAGAACAGAGAAGGTAGAGATAGAAAGACGGGTGAGAGGGCAAATAGAATGTTCCGCTTGGGATATAATGAGGACCTGACCGGTGCGATGGCCTTTTGGACAGGGAGGAAGGGGAAGATCTGGGAAGTGTTGAGGAGCAAAAATAATCACCTGAATTTAGTGACAGACTGAATGTGAGAATTGAGAGTGAATTGTCATGGGTCATACCAAGATCAGGCTTCGGACTCAGGGAGGATAGTGACTTGTAAACTCTGGTAGATAAATTAGGTGGAAGAGTGAATTTAGAAGGGAAAATGGAGCATTATGTTTTAGACCTATTGAGCTTAAGGTGCCAGCAAGACATCCGTGTGGAAATTTAAGATTGTAGAGGAGGGAAAAGTTGGAACAAGTAAGATAGATCTGGGAGTCATTTGCACAAAGATTGTAGCTAAAACTATGGGAGCAGATACTTCCCCACAGGAGTGAAAATAAAGTGGGAAGACCCAGAACAGAGCCCTGAAGGACATTTCATTAAATGGGTAAGAGACAGGGGTGGAGCCAGTGAAAAGGAATGAGAAAAATTTGCGGGAAAGCTAGATGAACCAAGAGAACTTTGTCAGTAAAATTAAGGTCAGATTGCATTTCCTGGAGCTAGGAACCTAGATGGGCTGAGAGGAACTGGGAACTAGGAACCCATCTTCCAACCAGTCCCCGATGCCCCAGGAGAACCAGAATGGTGGCGGCAGCGGCAATATTCTCCTTGGGGTCAAAGCAGCCGTTTTGGCCATCCGCTCCGAGGGGTGGGGCAGACTAGCCCCAGCTGCCCATCCTGCCTAAAAAAAACCATGAGGTGAAGGTAATGACTTCACCCCTATGGAGTAGACATCTTCCAGCATCAAAGAAAAGCAAAACCCAAACCCTGCTTTCCTCCTAGAATTCTTCCCTGTCTTCCTCTGGCATAGGAGCAGTAGGTGATTGGAATGAAGGGAGAATGCTTTCCACTATTTAGAGCTCCACATTAGGAGCTGGAAACCTGGCTGCTTTTCCCAGTTAAGAGCACGGGCTTTGGAGTCGGAGATCATGGGTTTGAATCCCGGCTCTGCCACTTGTCAGCTGTGTGACTGTGGGCAAGTCCCTTAACTTCTCTGTGCCTTTTACCTCATCTGTAAAATGGGGATTAAGACTGTGAGCCCCACGTGGGACAACCTGATTCCCTTGTGTCTACCCCAGCGCTTAGAACAGTGCTCTGCACGTAGTAAGCGCTTAACAAATACCAACATTATTATTATTATTACAGACTGGCTACAAGGCCTTGTGCCAGGTGTCTAGCCCCTCTGCCTCACTTTACCCACTTGTAATATAAGGGTAGTAATCGTGTGTATTATTGTGCTTTGAGATCTTTGTATAAAAGGAATAAGTGCAGGTATTAAACTTGTGATATTTTTGTCATCTCCTCGCCTTCCCTTCTTGAGTTTTGGGGAAAGATCCCTGTAGTGTTTGTCGAGGGAAAGTATGATCGTCATCACTTTGAAGGTGGAAAAAATAATTTTATCCCCGGTTGCTAAGTCAGTGGTGGAGTTGGAAAAAGACCCCAGATCTGTTGACTTATAGTTCAGTGCAGTCTTTATTGGACCATGATGTGGACTAATCATAATAATAATGTTTGCGGGGGAAGCAAACAACCCTTATCCGGTGGTGAAAATGGAGGGAATGTAGTTCTGGACCTTGGTGCCTTATCGGTTTGCCGGTTATTTCCCATGATGTAGATGATTTACCATCCGGGTTACTAGAGTGAAAACACTCCATTGCCACTACTGACCTAATTCTCCTCCAGTACAGTAGTACTGCTCTGCCCCAGTTCACACTTTCAACTTGCTCCATGGAGATGGAGTGTTAAAGTGGGAGATGACTAAAGAAAATATCATTTTTCTGAGGAAATAATGTTAAATACATTAAGGTGTCTCCAAGATCCTCAAAACTGACCTGGGCCAAATAAATATCTTTGAAACAGTGATTAAAAAGCCCAAACTGTATGATCAAATAGCCATGTAAATAGGAACCAGTCATAAAGGATTTAGAATTAGATTATTGTATGTGTACATATGTTCACTGAGTTTTCAGAGTTGTTTTTTTCCATCCAATTCAACTAAAAGACACCTTCTGCTGCTATACTTTAGATGGATGTTATTAGCCTATGCCAAATAGATCTGCCTTTAATGCTAATTTGAAATAGGTTTAGTCAGTCAACAATAATAATAATAATTATGGTATTTGTTAAGCACTTACTATGTGCCAAGCACTGTTCTAAGCACTGGGGTAGTTACAAGGTAATCACATGTCTCACGTGAGGCTCACGGTCTGAATCCCCATTTTACAGATGAGATAACTGAGGTACGGAGAAGTTAAGTGGCTTGCCCAAGGTCACATAGCAGACAAGTGGCCATGACCTCTTACTCCCAAGTCCATGGCCACTAAGCCATGATGCTTCTGTATAATAATAATTATGGTATTTGTTAAGCACTTACTATGTGGCAAGTACTGTACTAATAATAATAATGTTGGTATTTGTTAAGCGCTTACTATGTGCAGAGCACTGTTCTAAGCACTGGGGTGGACAAAGGGTAATCAGGTTGTCCAACGTGAGGCTCACAGTTAATCCCCATTTTACAGATGAGGTAACTGAGGCACAGAGAAGTGAAGTGACTTGCCCACCGTCACACAGCTGACAATTGGCAGAGCAGGGAGTCGAACCCATGACCTTTGACTCCGAAGCCCAGGCTCATTCCACTGAGTCACGCTGCTTCCCGTGACTAGTGCACAGTACTAAGCACTGTGATAGATACAAGGTAATGAGGTTGTCCCACGTGGGGCTCACAGTCTTAATCCCCATTTTTACAGATGAGGTAACTGAGGCCCAGAGAAGTTAAGTGGCTGCCCAAGGTCACACAGCAGACAAGTGGCAAAGTCTGGATTAGAACCCATAACCTGTGACTCTCAAGCCTATGCCCTTGCCACTAGTCTATGCTGCTTCTCTAGTATTTTCTCAGTGAAAGTACTTCTAAGGTAGAGCCTGAAAGGAAGATAAGTGTTTACATCAAGGTAAACTCTGCAGCGTTATCTCAAGGTGAGAAAATTCTGTAAGAAGTAACGGCAGTGGAATTCAATAAGAAGACCATTAGAATAACCAGGGGTGGCTATATTTCAAAAATTGGGAATACTTAGTTCTGCTAGATTCCTGGAATTTTTTATTTTTCTGAATTTCTGACAAGTATGCGCCCAGATATATTTAGCAGCAGCCCAGACTCACCTAGTTGACACACTATGCTTCAGTCCAGGCTGGCTATTGACTTCTGCCTGTCTGTCCCCGATTTTAAGTGTGGAGGTGGGGCTTTAATACCAAAGTCTTAGGGAAGGAGGAGAAATTCACTGAGACTTCATACATACTTTGTATCAAGATATGGGAAGCTAGGTTCCCTCGCTGGTTTCTGCTTGCCCCCTTGAGGGATCAAATTTCTCTTGGTAGGTTGCACGAGGTAGGGGATATTCTGACCACACACTTTCTGGCACTTTTCTGCCCCACCCTCCCACCCACTCCCACCCCCATCCCACACTCACAAAGGGAAAAAAAAACATGACCCACTGATGATAAGGTTTTTACAGATTTCTGGTGGCTCAATTTTTGTTGTTTTAACGCACAATAAAATTGACATATATCATTTTAATTTGAAAAAAATACATACTACTAATTTCTGCTGCCAGCAGGTATGATTTCCTTCTTCTTACTAAAGCTTTAGATTGTTTCTGGTTCACCAATTTTTCTCCCTCTGGGACCTTTCTTAAGAGCCATAGTGTTTGTCTACCTTTTTGTGCTCGAATAATGGAAACAGCACTTGTGTATTTTATTTTAAAAAATCTGAACATTTTATGTTCCCAGCCTCTTTGTGTTATAACAATAATAATAATAATTGAATTTCTTAAGTGATTAGCTTGTGCCAAAGCCTGTACGAAGCACTAGGGGAGACGTACAGACAGATCATATAGAGTTGCTGACCCATGTGGGTCCCACCATCAAGGGGAGAGTAAGAATAGGTATTTAATTCCCATTTTATGGAAGAGGAAGCTGAGACAAGCAGAAGTTAAGTGACTTTTCTAAGGTCACATACAGACAAGTGGCAGAGCCAGTTGTATACAGACTCGTTGTGGGCAGGGAATGTGTCTCCTTATTGCTATAGTGTACTCTTCCAAGGGCTTAGTACAGTGCTCTGCACACAGTAAGCGCTCATAAATACAACTGAAGGAAATAGTGCTATGGATTTTTAGTATAGTTGCGTTTATATAGACCTTTTCCTACTTAGGTAAGTTGGACAGTAGTTAATTTTTTATGTAACTAATGTCTATATCCATGCTCATTAATTAATTTTTTTTTTACTTCAACAGATTACCAAAGCTTTACCTGTGTGAATTCTGTCTGAAGTATATGAAAAGTAAAAACATTTTGCTAAGACATTCAAAGAAGTGTGGATGGTTTCATCCTCCAGCAAATGAAATCTACAGGAGGAATGACATTTCAGTATTTGAGGTGGGCCTATCTTCAGCAAACACCCAATTTAAAAAACACATTTGTTGGTGTTTGGGATGTACCGAGTTTATTGTTCTGCAGATATCAAATTGTGCAAACTTTTGATGGTAGGATTCAGACTTCTCAAGGGAAGCAAGCATGTATTCTTCCTTCCAGGGCCTCGTATAATGGCGCAGTGAGCCGGTGTTTCCAGACATTTGGGAGTCATTCCTCCCCAATGCTCACGTTACTTTTTTACTCTTTCCAAAAGTACTCCCATTATTGGCGTATGCAAGCAGTTCGTCAGAGACTGAAAATCAGTGAAATTTAGGGTCTGATTTTTTTTCTCTCCATTCAGTGTTAGTTCAGCTGCACTAACAAAGAGCCGAGGTTAAGACTGCAGTAAATCTGTAGTGAGTGTGAAATCACTCCCTTCCTCCAAGTACCAAGCAGCCTTGCCTATCGCCCCAATCTGTAACCCCCGCGCGGGGTGTTTACTGACTTGACGGGGAAGGTCATCTTCAGGGAAAATGATGGCAGCTGAGGGAAGTCACCCGCTATCCTTGTTAGTGGCTGTAGAGATTACTTGTCAATGGACCCAGCAATAGGGTGTGGGAAAGTGTTTCACATTACCAGTGGTTTTTCGCTCCTCTATTTCTATCAATTTAGGGGAAAGCTTTTTATAGAGAGTATTGAACTTTCTGCCAAGTTAGAAAGCTTTAATTCGTGCCCCAGTTTCAGGGACCGCCACCGTTCTTCCGTGTCTCTCCTGTCTTTCTGATTTTATCCTTTTTCTCACTTGCTCCCCTTTCTCTAGGTGATCAAATAGGTTTACGGCCTCCTTTGTATCTCCCCGTTCCAGATGTGTTTACCTCTCTTTCATTCAATCAGTGATATCTGCTGAGTGGTTACTGTGTGCAGAGCACTTAGGAGAGTGTAATTGCATAAGTAGATGTGATTCTTGTCCTCAAGAGACATTCCAGCAAGGGAGACAGACATTAAAATCAATTACACTTATGGGAAACAATAGGGTATTAAAGTATGTGTGTAAGTATTGTAGCTTGTAATTTATTTTAAGAACTGTCACCCCCACCAGATTGTAAATTACTTGAGAGCAGGAAACGTGTCTGTCAACTCTATTGTACTCTCCCAGCCATTTAGTACAGTGCTCTGCACACAGTAAGTGATCAATAAACAATAATAATAATAATAATAATGTTGGTATTTGTTAAGCGCTTACTATGTACAGAGCACTGTCTAAGCGCTGGGGTAGATACAGGGTAATCAGATTGTCCCACGCGAGGCTCACAGTCTTAATCCCCATTTTACAGATGAGGTAACTGAGGCACAGAGAAATTAAGTGACTTGTCCACAGTGACACAGCTGACAAGTGGCAGAGCTGGGATTCGAACCCATGACCTCTGACTCCAAAGCCCGGGCTCTTTCCACTGAGCCACACTCCTTCCCGAAACACTGATTGACTGAGGATAGGATTTGCGGGTGGGCTGAGTCCTTAACTGCTTAGCGGGTACAGACTCTAGCTCACTGATGACGCAGCAGGAATGGAAGACAAGATGGGGAGGTGAGAGATTAGTTAGGGAAGACTTCCTGGAAGAGATATAATTTAAGTGGAGATGTGAAAATGGGGTAGTAATGATCTGTCGGATGTGTTAGGGGACGAAATTCCAAGCAGGAGGGAGAACATGAACGCAGGGGTTGACGGTGAAAGAAATGACTAAGTCCCAGTGAGCAGGTTGGTATTAAGTAAGTGACCTGTGTGGTCTGGGTTGTAGCGGGAGAGGAGCGAGGATAGGTAAGGGAGAGAAAAAGCTAATCAGTTTGCTGATGAGGAGGCGTTTCTGCTTGATGTGGGTTCACAGTCTAAGGGGGTGGGAAAAACAGGCATTGAATTCCTGTTTTATTGATGAGGAAAAGGTCACACCTCAGGCAAGTGGCAGGGGCGGGATTAGAACCCAAGTGTCCTTATTCCTTCGCCATGCTCTCTGCAGTAGGCCACGCCGCTTCACATTAAGACATGCTGTTTCTTAGCTTCTTAGCAGAAACACCCAAGTTTTGCCTGTGAATGGCATAAGAAAAGGAAGAATGGACCTTAGAGGAAGAGTCCGGCGGAGGTGGACAGCACCCCCATCGTGGCCGACAGAGCTGAAAACAAGGTCCCACTGAGCTTGGCCACCGTTTGAGGGGTGCACATAGGAAGGGGAAGGTCCGTAGCCAACACTCCTCCCTGAGATTCGATCAGCTGTCCCATTATGGGGAACGGTGGGTCTGGACCCATCGCAGTGGTGGGCGGCCCAGAACGGATGCTGACTGTCCTCCCTCACGGTCTGTTGTCCATTCCCACAGCTCTGTTCCTCCAGGCGGCGGGACCCCTGGGTTTATTTTGAGGCATGCAGGAGGGGTGCGGGGGGGCTGCTTCACCTGGACCCTCTTCGTGCTTCAGCCTTCCCTGCCAGTGGCCATCAGGAACCCGTTTAGCGGCCTTGGAGATGATCTGCGTAGATGTATGTTCTGTCTGAAGATCAGTCAACGGTATTTATTGAGCACTTGCTCTGTGCAGAGCACTCCACTCTACGCTTGGGAGAGTGCATTATACCAGAGTTGGGAAACATGTTCCCTGCCCACAAGGAGGTTAGAGTCTACAGTCTTCTAGACTCTGAGCCTACTGTGGGCTGGGATTGTCTCTATCTGTTGCTGAATTGTACTTCCCAAGTGCTTAGTACAGTGCTCTGCACACAGTAAGTGCTCAAGAAATACTATTGAATGATTGAATAGAGGGAGAGACAGACATTAATATAAATAAATAAATTAGGGATACGGAGGTAAGTGTGGTGGGGCTGAGGGAGGTGTGAAAGGGAGTAAATCCAAGGGCGACGCAGAATAGAATAGGAGTAGAGGAAATGAGGGCTTAGTCGGGGAAGGCCTCTTGAAGGAGGCCTTCTATTCCTGACTCAGCCACTTTATCTTCTGTGTGATCTTGGGCAAGTCACTTAACTTCTCTGTGCCTCAGTTACCTCATCTATAAAATGGGGATTATGACTGTAAGCGACATGTGGGACATGGACTGTGTCCAACTTGATTAGCTTGTATCTACCTGGTGCCTGGCACACAGTAAGTACTAAACAGATACCAGGGAAAAAAAGAGTTGTGAGAGGAGCCAAGTGAGTGTAGTAAGAAATCAGTAAGATAAGATAGGAAGGGGCAAGGTGATTGAGTGCTTTCAAGGAGTTTGGTGCAGAAGTGGATGAGGACGAGGATAAAAATAAGGTCCAATTATTAAAAATACTCATTAGCAAATGTCCATTTCCCATGAGAAAAATCCTACGGAATTCCTGACTTTGCTCTGCTTTGTTTTTTCAAAGAGTAAATATGTTTATTAAAGAAAATTGAAAGCAGTATCTAGTTTCTTGTCCGTAACTACTAGTATCACAGCTTGATTCTTTTTATTTGAAAGAATAGCATACTGTAATCATGGTGCTTATTGTAAGTTGGAAATTATTTTCACTTGTTCTGTAGACTCTCCCAAAATAGTATATTCATTTTTTTCAATTATATTTAAAGTGATGCTATGGATGAAACCAGAATGTAGACCTCTTTTGCTAATCCATACTTCAGTGAATGAAAATAATACAGTTACCGCATTGCTTTTTGATGTGGAATCCTTTCAGAACTGACACACAAATTGACATCCTGGAAAGCAATTTCAGATCCTTTGATTTCCAGTAATTCAAATAAGTTTGGTTCATATAAACAGTGTTTAGGTAAGAAGAAGCAATCATTCTATCTGTAATATTCACCGAATGCCTACCGGGTGCAGAGTCCTATACTAAGCACACGGGAAAGCACGCCAGAATTAGTAGACCGATCTTTGCCCCTGAGGAGTTTACAATTTGGCAGGGTAGATAGATTGAAATAATTTGTAAAGAGGTGGAAGAAGGAAAAGGGAATATGTACATGTTAGTACTTAAGTAATAAGGTAGGTAAGATATGTAAATAAATGCTAAAGGTGTTGTGAATACGCAAGTGCTCATTTGGCATTGAAGTAGTGAAGTGGCCGCTATGGTGATAAAACCTGGGGAGAGTAGAAATTAATCATGGATAGTAAGTGTCCCTTAGACACTAAGCTCCTTGAGGTCAGGAATCAATCAACAAGCACATTGCATTGTACCCTGAAGGGACTCCGTAAGTAGTCCTCTGAGTAAGATGTTGGGTATATTTGCATCATTTTTGAGGCATAATTAAGTGAAAATTAACCACCCGATTTCCCGAAGAAGAAATGGTAATAATGCTAAGACTCTCAGAAGTCAAACTATTCTCTAGTTATTGTTCATTAACTTAATAGAGTTTCTTCAGCAGAATAATAAAATTATATGATTATTTCTGAGATATGGATAAGAAAAACATCTTACGGTGAGAGGTTTTTTAGTGGTGAATAATTTTGTCCATTTTTTTTTACCTTAGGTTGATGGAAATGTGAGCAAAATTTATTGCCAAAACCTTTGTTTGCTAGCCAAGCTCTTCCTGGACCACAAAACATTATATTATGATGTTGAGCCGTTCCTTTTTTATGTTCTTACAAAAAATGACGAGAAGGGCTGTCATCTGGTTGGATACTTCTCTAAGGTAAAACAAGAACAGACTTGACCTGCATTTTCTCTTTTCCAAATATTCTGGATAGTCTCACTTAAGAGTTAAGGCTCTCTGTTTGTTGGTTTAGTTTTTAATTAATGTAATTTGAAGAATTGGCAGGTTCAAAACCTACCCCAAACTCTTAAGGAATCATGTCTCCAGGGAATATATGAAGCATGCCAGCACCACTCAGGATATTTATTTTCCAACCTCAAAACTCAATGAAACCATTTTTTGCCTTTGTGTTGTTCTTCTCTTGTTTGCACTGCCTCTGGCCCATTTCTTTTTCATAAGTTAGCATTGTCTTCCCCAGTGACAATCTCTAGTTGTATTCTGCAGTATTCATTCACTCAATCATATTTATTGAGCGCTTACCATGTGCAGAGCACTGTACTAAGCAGATGGGAGAGTACAATACAACGTCTAGTAGCCTGCTGGCTTATGGTGCTACGACACAGATCGGCCAGTACGCTACAGGCACATTGGCCGGAGATGAATTGATTACATAATACTCCTGCATGTGCCATAATAATAATAATAATGGTATTTGTTAAGTGCTTACCATGTGACAAGCGCTGTTCTCAGCGCTGGGATAGATAGGAACTAAGGTGGAACACAGTCCCTGTCCCACCTACGGCTCACAGTCTTAATCCCCATTGTACAGGTGAGGTAACTGAGGCCCAGAGAAGTAAAGTGACTTGCCCAGGGTCACACAGCAAATAAGTGGCATAGCAGAGATTAGAACCCAGGTCCTTCTGACTCCCAGGCCCGTGGTCTATTCACTAAGCCACGCTGCTTCTACACCCCGACCCGCCTACTTTCCTGTCACCCTCCACTGCCCCAGCAGGAGCACAACTCACAGGAAGTGGGACCGTGCTGTGGAAACCACTATTTATGTAAATGGTTGGCATTCGTTAAGCGCTTACTGTGCGTCAAGCATGGTCTCAAACGCTGGGGTATATACAAGTTAATCAGGTCAGATGCAGTCCCGGTCCCACATGGGGCTCACAGTTGAAGTAGGAGGGAGAACGGGCATCGAATCCCCATTTTACATATGAGGAAACTGGGGCACAGAGTGGTTAAGTGACTTGCCCAAGGTCACACGGCAGGCGATTGGCGGAGCCATGATTAGAACCCAGGTCCTTTGCCTCTCAGGCCCGGATTCTTTCCACTAGACCACACTGCTTTCTTAGCTGATCGATCCCCTCCCGACAGGATCTCAGCCCTCAAGTCTGGAGGAGCGGTCTGAGCCTCATCTGCAGTTTTCGATGGGAAATCCATCGCCCGTCATTCCTCACCTGGCCGCAGCCGATTGAAAAAGTGCTCATAAATTCCACCCGTTTCTTCATGGCAGTATGTGACCCAATCCATTACCAAGCTAGGGAGAGGGACGCGGGTACCTACTTGTATTTTGTGGTCACTATTTAGAATGGTGCGAGTGGAAATCTTAATGTCCAGCAGATATGATAACCCAGCCGTGGGATTTCTTCCTCCTGACTAACCCAGGACTTCACCAGTGGCAAGTCTTCGACCATAAGTTGTGTAAGATGGCAATATTAAAAATTTGTAAATGAAAAACACCGACCTTAACCCAACGGGAACTTTAAGAGCGTAAAAATTTGAGGTTGCACAAACCTCCCCCAAAGAGCAGCTCCTCTCCTGCCTGCCACTTTTGGCACGTGTTAAAATCTGTATGTTACGTCATTTCAAAGCCAAATAAAAATAAGATGTCAAGCTATGTCAAAAAAGGAAATAGAAATGATTCATAAATTAGAAAAGGCAATATAGGTTTGTAATTGTAGAATTTTGTTGGTTTGGCAGCCCATTACTTGGAAGCCCAGAGAATTAGCCATTGAGCTTCACACAAATGACAACTGTTGCCATTTGACAGATTCTCTCTGTCAATCAGGTGGACATGATGAGATCAGAGCTCCCAGGACAGGCTCAGGGGCAGTGGTAAGTGGCTCCTTAATGTTTGTTTTGCCTGTTGGGCTCAGGCACTGCTAACATTAGAGGCTTTGCGAGAGGTTTTCTCTTTGTAAATTTGGGACAAAACCAGTATTTTCTGTGGAATTTTATTTTTTTTCCTCCCCAAAGCAGACTCGTAATATTAGCCGCTTTATCCAGGATCCCCCGGGTGAAATGTACTGTACTAAGCATGTTCCCTGCCCACAAGGAGCTTAGATTTTCAAGTCGTACACACAGGTGGCTGGGAATGGGAGTCCTGCATTGGCCTCGTCAACCTTAGCCGCTTTCACAGGGGAGTTACCATTAGCTACCTCGTTACCGTTACCATTGGTTACCATGGTGTCTTCTTCGAGTATGAAAGTCAACTCCATGTATTCATTCTTTCAATTGTATTTATTGAGCACTTACTGTGTGCAGAGCACCGTACTAATCACTTGGAAAGTACAACTCGGCAACAAATAGAGACAATCCCTACCCAATAACAGGCTCAGTCTAGAAGATATATATATATATACATATATATATATATATATATATATCTGGACCCATCTGGTGCAGATGCATCCATTGGGTTCCCTTTACAGTCAGTAAGACTTCAAGACGTGGAGAAGGTAAGCATTGGGAAAAAAATTAATCCCACATAATTACTTTTCCTTATTGATCCTTCGCTCTTTAACTTGTTGCCTTAAATGCCAAAGCAGTAGAAAATTTCTCTTCACGCCTTTAATTGTGGAGTCAAAACAAGATACAGTCCTGCAGATGGTGAACTAAAGGCCGAGTTGTCCGAGGTGCGAAAGGAACGGGCTTTTTCTGGCCCCCGGCCAAGGAAAACCTCCACCCGGCAAATAGCTCATCAGGTTTCTGGGAAATAACAGACCCTTTCAGGTTCTTCGATTTAAAGGACGTGTAATAGTAACCACAGTTCAATGGCTGCAAATAACTTTGCGGCACATCTGCTGAAAATTACGCGCTCGATGCGTCCTAGTCAGCGAAGACACGGCTTAATGCATCACTGTGGTTTTCCACAGTGCTCGGACTGGCCGTGAAGATTGGTATGAAAATCCTAGACGTAAGTTAAATGATTTTGGATCCCTCGCATCCTCTGGCGTGTTCCTTTAGAGGCAGGCAGTCTCACTGAAATGCAGAAGGCAGACACTGCAGATGCTTTATATAACGATTTCAATTCAATTTAGTTTTACTTGAAGGAAGATATAAATATCACTCAGCTTTTTCCAGCTCTCGCGAACTGGCGGAAAGACAATAATTGAACGTGACAATATGGCAGTCATTGGCTACCCAATGAGTGAGTTAGTTCCAGTTTTAAATAACGCCTTTGTTAATGATCTGAAGTAGCGAAAAATCACATTCGTCTATAGCTGTGAATAAATGGAAAGGTTTTGTAGTTCCCAGTGAGGTCTGAGATGTGCAGAGGAAGAGCATAAAGAACTTCAACTAATGAGTAGGGAGATAATGATGATTCTGAGTCTGTTCTTTGTGGTGAGAGAACAGGCTTCATTAAAGTCTGCCCAAAGAGTGCTATCTTCCCTCCTGTGCAAAGCTGAAGGATTCTAAATGGTGCGGTGTGATGGGGAAGGTGTGTGGTGTCGTTTAGGAACATTCTGAAGAAGAACTGGCCGGGTATGTGCTGAGAGCCGAATAGCCGGGAGCGTGCTCGTCCCCCTTTGACATCCCTCGGGAGCATCTCCTCTCAGGGGAGCTACAAAGTCATATTTGGACATTGCAGAAAGAGGGCAGAACCAAAACAACAATAACAATAGCGGTATTTCTTAAATGCTTTCTGTGTGCAAGCACCGGGCTTGGCGAGGGGATTAGAGACTAGGGGCAATGCAAGTAGCTAATTCCTAGGCAGAGAGAGCATCCCTTAAGCCCGATATCTGCCTAATAATAATAATAATTATAATTATTGTTAAGCGCTTACTTTGTGCCGGGCCCATACCAAGACGTGGAGTGGATACAAGTAAATTGGGTTGGATACAGTCCCTGCCCCACGTGGTTCAGAGAAGCAGCGTGGCTCAGTGGAAAGAGCCCAGGCTTAGGAGTCAGAGGTCACGGGTTCTAATCCTGGCCCTGCCACTTGTCAGCTGTGTGACTTTGGGTAAGTCACTTCTCAGTTACCTCATCTGTAAAATGGAGATTAAGACTGTGAGCCTCATGTGGGACCACCCGATTACGCTGTATCTCCCCCAGGGCTTAGAACAGTGCTCGGCACATAGTAATCACTTAAGAAATACCAGTATTACTATTATTATTACATAGGGCTTACAGTCTCAATTCCCATTTTACAGATGAGGTAACTGAGGCACAGAGAACTGAAGTGACTTCACCCAAGGTCACACAACAGACAAGTGGTGGAGCCGGGATTAGAGCTCGTAACCTTCTGACTCCCAGCCCTGTGCTCTTTACGCTACACCATGTACACTACACTACACTACAAAACACGGGCTTTGGAGTCAGAGGTCATGGGTTCGTATCCCAGCTCCGCCACTTGTCAGCTGTGTGACTGTGGGCAAGTCACTTAACTTCTCTGGGCCTCAGTTCCCTCATTTGCAAAATGGGGATGAAGACTGTGAGCCTCCGTGGACACCCTGATTACCCTGTATCTACCCCAGCGCTTAGAACAGTGCTCTGCACATAGTAAATGCTTAAATACCAACACTATTACACTGTGATGCCTGCTATAGACAGAATTGGGGGGCAGGGGGTAAAGGGAGGTTGCTTAGTAATAATAAGAATAACTATAATTATGCCATTTGTTAAGCACTTACTATGTGTTAAGCACTGTTCTAAGTGCTGGGTTAGATAGAAGCTAATTGGGTTGGACACGGTCTCTGTCCCACATGGGGCTCACAGTTTCAATCCCCATTTTACAGATGAGGGAATTGAGGCATAGGGAACTTAAGTGACTCACCCAAGGTCACACAGCAGTCATGTGGCAGAGCTGGTGTTAGAACCTACATCCTGTGACTCCCAGGCTGATGTTCTTTCCGCTAGACCACGCTCTTCCCTCTTTGCCTCCACATAGTGTTCTTCTGCACTCTCAGGACCTCAGACAGGAGAATTGACCTTATTGAGAAGAGTACTTTGAATTTTTTATGCTGCTATTTCTGAAAAAAAAAAAACCAACCCTAAAAGTACACCCAATTCTCCTGCACTGCTGGAGTAGCATCCTTGTTAAAATAAATAAACAAAAATAGATGATGATAATAATAATGACGGCATTTGTTAAGCGCTTACTATGTGCAAAGCACTGTTCTCAGCACTGGAGTAGATACTACGCTACTAAGCCACGCTTTTGGGTCCAACCTGATTAAGTTGTATCTACCTCAGCACTTAGAACAGTGCTTGATGAAGAGTGCCTGCTGAATAAATGCCATTAATCAATCGTATTAACTGTCTTCTTTCTGTGTGCAGAGCACTGAACTAAGCACTTGGGAGAGTACAATATAACGGAGTTGGTAGATAAATTCCCTGCCCACATGAGCTTGCAGATTTAGATTTAGAAGACTGTAAGCAGTCCAAAGGACACTATTATTATTACTATTATTAGTAGTACTCCCAAAATACCCTAATTGTGAGTACTACTCTTAGTTCTGTCATAATGTGTGTATTGGCTACACATTTTTGCAATAATAATAATACTTGCTAAATGCTTACTATGCGCATGCATTGTACTAAGCACTAGGTACGATGCACAGAGAAGCAGCGTGGCCCAGCGGAAAGAACCCGGGCTTGGGAGTCAGAGGTCGCAGGTTCTAATCCCGGCTCTGCCACTTGGCAGCTGGGTGACTTTGGGCAAGTCACTTCACTTCTCTGGGGCCCAGTTACCTCATCTGTAAAATGGGGATGAAAACTGCGAGCCCCCCGTGGGACAACCTGAGTACCTTGTTTCTACCCGAGTGCTTAAAAGAGTGCTTGGCACATAGTAGGCACTTAACAAATACCATCATCATCATTATTATTAAAAGGCTTCCAGTCTAAATAGGAGGGAGAACAGATATTTACTACTAATCTAGAAATGTTGTTATCCATATGTTTACAGGATTTGGAAAAGACCAGTATGCAGCCTGCATTTTTCTCCAGACTGAGGGCTTGTGGAAAAGAGTTTTTGCCGTTTGCAGCTGTTTCTCTTTTGTCTTACTGACTGTTAAGACAGTTTTGCTCAAGATGATACAAACCCTCTCAGATTTCCACACTCCAGTGTAGTCGGTCTGCTGTCATTGTCTCCAAGTCTATAGGGATACAAGTCCAGAATGTCTAGTGGTGTGGAGCGGAAACAAGCCGAGTATCAGTCGATCAATCAGTCAAGCCTATTTATTGGTCACTTACTGTGTGCAGAACACTGTACGAAGCACTCGGGAGAGTACAATACAGCAGAATAGGTGGACATGTTCCTTGCCGACAATGAGCTTACAGTCTAATATTAATATAAATGAATAATTTATAATACATAAATTATAGACTTTGGGGAAGCAGCGTGGCTCAGTGGAAAGAGCCCGGGCTTGGGAGTCAGAAGTCATGGGTTCGAATTCCTGCTCTGCCACTTGTCAGCCGGGTGACTATGGGCAAGTCACTTAACTTCTCTGTGCCTCAGTTACCTCATCTGTAAAATGGGGATTAAGACTGTGAGACTCACGTGCGACAACCTGATTACCCTGTATCTACCCCAGCGCTTAGAACAGTGCTCTGCACATAGTAAGCGCTTAACAGATGCCAACATTATTATGATTATTATAGATACATAAGTGCTGTGGGGTTGAGGATGGGGCGAATAGCAAATGCCCCCAGGTCGCAGAGCCAAGTGCATGGACAACACAGAAAGCAGAGGGAGTTGGGTGAAAGGGGTTCATTGGGGAAGGTCTCATAGTAAGACTTTGAAGGTGGTGAGAGTGGGAGTCTGGCATATATTGAGGTGGAGGGAGTTCCAGGCTAGAGGGAAGATGTGGGAAAGGAGTCGGGGGCGAGATGGACTAGGTCGGGGCACATTGAGGAAAGCCGGTGCTAGAGGAGTGAAGTTTGCGGGCTGGGCTGTAGTAGATCAGTGAGGTAAGGTAGGAGGGGGTGAGTTGATTGAGCGCTTTAAGGCTGGTGGTAAGGACTTTCTGTTTGATGCCGACGTGAATGGGCAACCCCTGGAGCTTGAGGAGTGGGGAGACAAGGACTGAATGATTTGGTGGAAAAACGATCCATGCAGCAGACTGAAGTATGGACAAGAGTGGGGAGAGACAGGAGGCGGATGCAGTCAAGACGGGATAGGAGATGTATTTGCATCACCATGGTAGCAGTTGGGATGGAGAGGAAAGGGTGGATTTTAGCTGTGTTGTGAAGGTACAACTGACAGGATTTGGTGACAAACTGAATATGTGGGTTGAGTGAGAGAGATGAGTCGAGGGCAGTGCCAAGGTTATGGATTTGTGAGATAGGGAGGATGGTGGTATTGTCTACAGAGATGAAGAAGACGGGGAGGAAGATAAGTAGTTCTGTTTGGGGCATGTTCAGTTTGAGGTGTCTGCAGAACATCCAGGTAGAGATGTCCCGAAGGCAGGAGGAAATGTGGGACTGCAGAGAATAATAATAATAATTGTGGCATTTAATGAGTGCTTACTATGTTTTTAGCACTGGGGTAGATATGTTCATAAGTCAGTTATATTTATCGAGTGCTTACTGTGTGCAGAGCACTGTACTAAGCACTTGGGAGGGTACAGTTCACTAAACAACCATATTCCCTGCCCAGAACGAGCTTACGGTCTAGAGGGGGAGAATGAATGATTGAATAAGCACAGGTCTCCTGACTTCCAATCCTGTGCTCGTTCCATTAGGCCATGCTACTTGCAATATCTAGACACATAGTTTAAATACCCATTTTTTTCCCCTCGAGATGTGGAACCCTAGGGAGATGCTGTAATCCTGACCATTTTTAAGACGGTGAAAGATCAGACAGCAGCAATGGGTCATAACACTTTGTCATTCTCCGTTGCTGGCCGGATCCTTGCCCAAGTGTTTCTGAGCCCGCTGTTGAAGAATTTCATTGACTGCATTCTCCCAAAAAGCAATGTGGCTTCAGCTCACAGTGTGGCATAGAAGCCTTGGTCTTCACAGCTTATCAAATTTTGGAAAAGTGCAGGAACAGCACCAGCAAGTCTATGCAATTTTAATCATTCCGACGGTGGTATTTATTGAGCATCTACTGAACACATAGTACAGTGCCTGGCACATAGAAAGCGCCCAACCAATACCACAAAAACAAAACAAAATAAACCCCTGAAGCATTGTATTAAGGGCTTGGGAGAGTACAAAAGAAACCAGACACATGTTCTTTGTCCTCAGGGAGTTTGCAGTCTAAGGGGAGAGGCAGACAGAAGGAGGTAGATCGTCAGAAACATTTGACCCCATTAGTAGATCCCGGTGCTGGCGATCTTTACCCCAGATAACCTTGAATACTTAAGTCGCTGCTCTGAGAAGTGCATCAGGGATCCGAGGTGACTCCACAACAGTGTGTGGCCGATGGCATCGGAATGGAGATGCCCTGTCTGATCTGGGTGCCGTCGCTAAGGAGGGAAAGAAAGCCTGCATGGTCGGTCCAATTCTGTTCACTTTTATTGCCCGCGGTCGAACCGTAGAATGCAACGAGGGCCCCGGACACTGTTTTAGAATGAATTTCCTATTCCCAGGAAGACACTTTTGACTCAACAGACCCCAAGGATCACTGGAAGTCCTAAAGATAGCCATTCGGGAACTGCAGTTTGTGGTTCATTCACCTTAGAGACAGCCATGTAAAAAAAGATCTATAGATGAATGTCAGCTGCTTATGTAGAGTCACAACCCAGCACTGAGAGTAAGTGTAAAGAAAACCAAGAAATGCAATAGCTTGTGCTAGGGAAACCATAACTCCCAACCAGAAGTCTCATGGGCAACATTCAGTCGTTGTTTCAGTCGTATTTATTGAGCGCTTACTGTGTGCGGCTCACTGTACTGAGCACTTGGGAGAATACAGTACAACAATAAACAGACAAGTTCCCTGCCCACAACGGGTTTACGGCCTAGAGGACAGAACTGAATGCCATTCCGGAGTCCCGTGACTATGGTGGGCCAGGGGTAAAAGTTGCAGTTAGTGACAGGGCAGTAGAGACTCAAATCCAAAAGGCCAGCATAACCTCTGGGAGTTTGCCAGAGCATGGCAGCAATATCACATCAGGCTTCAAACCTGATCTAAAGATATACAGTGCTGCAGTGCTATCAAGCCTCCTGAGTGTGTGTAAACATGAGTTCCGTCAATGTCATTTACTGGCCTTACTATCAACTGGCAAAACTGTGGAACAGACCAGAGAGTCCTAGAATTAAAGCCGACCTCATCTCAGCACAATTTGCTGGGTGGAATATGGGAGGATGTGTGTAATCAATCAATCAATCAGTCAGTGGTATTTAGTTGCAGTACCCAGCTTCTGCAAGGCGAGCTGAAACGAGACATCCGAAAGCAGCAGGATCATTCATTCATTCAATCGTATTTATTGAGAGTTTACTGTGTGCAAAGCACTGTACTAAGCACTTGGGAGAGTACCGTGTTTTCAGCCTATAAGGAAAACAGCAGTACACGTACCTTCTCCTTATTCTGTTCTCTCAGTTGGCTCTTCCTTAGTTCACCTAACTCTCGACTCTCCCACCTCCATCCTCTCGCTCTTGCTGCTCCCCTGGCTCGGAACTGCCTTCCACCCTCGCCAAATCTAACAGACCACAGCCCTCGCCATATAATAATAATAATAATGTTGGTATTTGTTAAGCGTTTACTATGTGCAGAGCACTGTTCTAAGCGCTGGGGTAGATACAGGGTAATCAGGTTGTCCCATGTGAGGCTCACAGTTAATCCCCATTTTACAGATGAGGTAACTGAGGCCCAGAGAAGTTAAGTGACTTGCCCACAGTCACACAGCTGACAAGCGGCAGAGCCGGGAGTCAAACTCATGACCTCTGACTCTGAAGCCCAGGCTCTTTCCACTGAGCCCCGCTGCTTCCCCAGAGCAGAGTTCACCTGAAAACCCTCCTCCTCCAACATGCCTTTCCCAAATAACACTCATTATATGCATCTTCAGCACTTGTGTATTCACCTGTTCAGTTGTTCCTTCAATTATTCATCTCGATTACTCGGTTTGTAAGTACTCTTCTGTCTCTTTCTTCCAGTAGAGTGTAAGTTTCTTGTGGGCCGGGAACATGTTGTTTTGTACCTCCCAAGTGCTCAGAACGGTGCATCCCATCCAGTGGGAGCTTCGTTACTAACATTATTATTACCTGAAGCTTGGAGGTAACTGTGACAGGCGGTCCAGCTTGGCATACTACAGTCAAGAAAGGAATGGTTCTTTTCAGGCAGAAGCCTAGGGAGAGTGTTGAGACAGAGGCAAAAATGAGCACAGCACCCAACAGGAACAGTCTTTGTACGATTCCGACTGGGCCTGTCAGTTCCCGATCCAATCTTTTCAGCCCCTTGAAGGTCCACTTCACCATCACTGGCATCATGTTCAAATATGAAGAGCAGATTATATCGATATATTTTATGGTATTTAAGGGCTTACTCCGTGCCAGGCACTGTCCAAGATAATCGAGCTGGACACAGTCCCTGTCCTACACCGGGATAAGAGTCTTAATCCCCGTTTTACAGATGAGGCGACTGAGGCCCAGAGAAGGGAATTGATTTGCCCAAGGTTCACGCAGCAAAGTGGCAGAGCCGGCATTAGAACCCAGGTCCTCTGGCTCCCAGGCCCGGGTTCTATCCGTTTGGCCCCGTTGCTTCCCAGTATGTTTTCAAAAGAGCCCTTGTGGTCAGCTCATTATCCCAGGGAGACTACCGCAGCCTTTCCTCCCACTCCTCTGTTGACTCCAAAAATGAATGTGGAAATGTAGAAGATGTGGACTGCATCCTCCCACTTTTGCAAAGGGTATTTCCAACACCGTTTGTGGTGGCCTTTAAAGTATGTTCATTAAGAGCAGGGTATTGGAATTAAATATTTGTTGTGGTTGTTACCATTTCTGGTTGATCTCACTGATGGTTAAGTGGTGTGGCTCCGTGGATGGAGCAGGGGCCTGGAAGTCAGAAGGATCTGGGTTCTAATCCTAGCTCCGTCGCTTACCTGCTGTGTGATCTTGGGCAAGTCACTTTGCTTCTCTTTGCCTCTGTTACCTCATTTGCAAATTGGGGATTAAGAGTGTGAGCCCCAAGTGGAACAGGGACTGTGTCCAACCTGATTAACTTGTATCTAACTCAGTACTGAGAACAGTGCTTGGCACATACTGAGCGCTCTACAAGTACTATTATTATTATTGGTATTATTATCATGAATGGTTTGAATTAAGCCAGAGTTTTCACTACCACGAAAGGTTTTTTTCAAATCTGTCCTATGGTCAGGTTTTGACAACTTCTCTGCATTTTTAGTATGACACTGGGACATCCCAAGTAATGCCAGAGTTCTTTTAACTATGTGTCAGCTCTTTTTTAAGTTAATTCTTGTGCATTCCCTGTCACTTTGATTTTGACATTCTGTATTACCTTTGCCTCTTTGGCGTTTGTAGGTCCATAATTTATTTTTCTGGTTTAAAATGTAGGTTTCTGCTCTCAACCACTTTGCTTTCTAATTGTATCCAAAGTCTAAATGCAGTGTTGTGAAAGAAATATACAGGTGCATCAACCTCCTCTTTATTTTCTCAATTCTGGGGTTAGGAGTAGTAGTTAAAATGTCAGTGACCGGTAGTAAGCTATTTAATCAGGCAATTTCTACAGCCCTAATTTGCTTTCTTTCTTGGCCCTTAAATGTATCATTTCCCTCTGTACACCCCAAGAGAATCAAGTTATGCAATTATGGAAAGAGTTTTCCCTATACCTTTCATTGGATTGTTTTTCTTGCCTTGAATATAACAAATGCCGTTTCTGGGTCGTACCAGTGGGCCTCCTAGCCCAGGATATGGTTTCTGACAATAGCCACAGTATGGTCTGGGGGAACCGATGGATAGTTGCCTTCCGTGGCACCTACTTATGAGTTAGAGGCATATCACCTGATGTATCCCCTTTCCCCCTCTCCATTTCATTCATTCAATAGTATTTATTGAGCACTTACTATGTGCAGAGCACCGTACTAAGCGCTTGGAATGTACAATTCGACAAGAGATAGAGACAGTCCCTGCCCGATGACGGGCTCCCAGTCTAAACGGGGGAGACAGACAGCAAAGCAAAACAGAACGAAACAAAAATGAGACAACATCATCAAGATAAATAGAATCAAGGAGATATACACCTCATTAACAAAATAAATAGGGTAATAAATAATATATACAAATGAGCACAGTGCTGAGGAGAGGGGAAGGGGGAACTCCATCTCCAGCTCTAGCGTAATTCACCCGTGGATCGTGAATTTATCCAAACCCCTCATCAACCTACTGATTCTTTTCCCAGCTCAAGCTTCTTCTGTTTGGGTGGAACCTACCACCTTCAGGTTTCAGTGGGGTCTCTCTCCATTCTGGGGTAGGGTTTGATGAAAAACAGTTCTGAGTTTGCCCTGTCACCCCCTTTGTGATTTTGCATACTTTCAGCTGTGTTCCATCTTAGTCTGTGCCTTTCCAGACATTTGCCGGGAATGATTAGTTTGTTGTTTTTTTCTCATGATTAATTAATAGAATCGATCTGGTCGGTCAGCTCTCCGGAGTGGACTGGTTTACAAGGACAGTGGCAGGTGCAAGGAATTGGAATTGCCCACTTCAGCAGTGCTTTGACATCCTTGATCTGTTTCTCCTTCCCTCAGGAAAAGCTTTGCCAGCAGAAGTACAATGTCTCCTGCATAATGATTATGCCCCAATACCAAAGGCAAGGATTTGGAAGGTTTCTCATTGATTTCAGTAAGTGAAGTGCTTTATTTACATTAATGATCCAGGGAACTGATGGTTGTTATGGGAAACAGTAACATATACAACTTTATTTAACCTACCTTGTTGTTTTTATCAATAGATAATGGGATTTCTATTTATATTTGCATAGGTTAGAAAAGCTTCCTCAAATGAAAAATGTACTGCTCTGTTATTGTACTCTAGGAAATTGGGAATAGATTTCTCTGCAGCAATACTTGTTCACAAAGCTATTACACTGAAAGAACCGGGTAAATTGCATTCCATTTTGTGTTGCTCATTAGCAGCAAAAAAGGTAATCATTTGTGATTAAAGCTAAAGGAGGTGTTATTTCAAGACATCTGCTTTCTCAGGTTTTTTGCCTTAACAGAAAAGAGTATTTCCTTTTAATATACAGTTCTTTACCTGGGTTGTCCCATGGGGGAGCCTTGTTCCATCAATAATGGTCCTTAAATCCTGACTTTTTATTATGCAAATTAGTGTAACTGTCAGGTATAAAATGCATTTAATGTGTATTTGTATCACGGTAAATGTCTCATTTATAAGGATGAGTAATATGTAAATAGATTCACATAGTCAACATGTAAAGCATTTGCACATCTAGTTTGGGTACACTCCAGAAAGAGCCAAATTGGACTGAGAGCGCTCGTTGGATAAAGTTGGTGAAGTATGAAATGCCTAACTGACCAGCTGTGAATTTGGGAATTTTCCAATCTCGTGATAAGTTTTAGTAAGCCGATCTCGCTCATTTAAATTACTTATCTAGATAATTAAGTTGCTTGAATAAGAATCGTGAGAGAAATTTCAAAAATAGGGTACTTAGTAATCAATCGGTGACTATCTTTTAAGGAATCAATGTAACAATCGCTATTTCACTTTCAAAACCGACATCCAGGCCACTTTCTTGTTGTATATTTCTTTTATTTGTATTATTTCCTTCCAAATTTAATTTAGCAATCTTTCCGTCTCTTCCTTTTCTTGACTTCTTAATCATTCATGAGATCTACCCTAGTAATTTTGTCATTCTATCACTCTTCTTTCATTGTTTTGTGTGGATTATAGTCTGGCCCTGCTCACTCTTCTTGGTGTTACTACCAATTCCCAAGAAGGAAAGAATTGCATTCAATCAAATGTTTTTATTGATGACCTGCTGAGTGCAAAACACTATACTATACACTTGGAAGAGTACAGCAGAAGCAAGACATGTTCCTTGTTCTCAGGTAGCCTACAGTCTAGCCCCTTGATTCTGAACATCTGCGGAGAAAACTTGGAGCAAATTTATTGAATTTACAATTTTCATGAGCGGTCACTGTGATCTTGAAAAGACTAGATTTCGTTCTATGTAATTAATAAAATATAGAGTATTCAACCACCATGGTGCTATGCTTCTTGGTTGTTATGAAAATGGTATCAAGAATGATTGTCACCTAGTTGTATACTTTTCTTTGCTAACAAGGTTAAAGGTATTTAGGAATTTATTTCATTATTCTTTAAATTGTTACCTTTAGTAGCATTTTTCTTTTAGTGTCTTTAGTTCCGTAGTAATAGATTAAAAAACTCAAGAAAATAGAATTTTGAAAGGACCTTTATCATTTGACTAAATGAAAACTCTTGGGAATTGGATAAAAAATGAATTCAAGAAAAAACATGAGTAAGTATATCGGTTTCTCAATCTACTTCATAAAATGAAAAAATGATTGATATATAGAAAAAACAGTTTTACTAGTTAGTGATTCTGAACTGAGTTATGGACTTCCTGGGCTATCAAGGAGACTTATTTCATAGGAAATACCTTGAAGTGTGTGTTTTTTATTCCTATCATTTTAAATTGTGTTGCAGTAATCTTAGCATTACTGTTTGTTCTTTCTTGCCAAATCTGTGTCGTGGGTGTAATATTAAGTGTCTCTCTAACTGTTTCTCCATCTCGAGCCGAGCCCTGATCTTCGGGTCTTGATGCAAGACTTGTCTGTTGTTCACTCATCCATGAGTTGATCAAATAGTATTGATTGAGTGCTCATGGGAGCATGATACTAGGCACCGCAAAAAACTGGATCCAAAAAGAGACACTGTCTCTTTCCACAAATAATAATAATCATTATGGTACTTGTTAAGTGCCTCTGTGTGCCAAGTATTGTTCTAAGCACTGGGGTAGATCCTATTATGGTATTTGTTAAGCACTTACTATGTGCCAGGCACTGTACTAGGTGCTGGAGTGGTTATAAGCAAATCGTCACATCATAAGTGCTTAACAAATACCATTATTATCATTATTATTATTATTATTATTACCCACTTCGTCCAACCCTAAAGCCTGCTTCTGAATTTAGATGAAAAGAAGGAAAGGAAAGACAACCTTCATCGCTTTATTCTAATTACGGAGCAAGGAAAATGTATTTTAGAAAAGTATTTAATCATCCTATTTTGGTTCTATTAGGGTGGACACAGTCCCTGTTTTGTATCGGGCTCATACTCTAAATTTCATTTTACAGATGAGGTAACTGAGGCCCAGAGAAGTGAAGTGACTTACCCAAGGTCAACACCAGATGTGTGGCAATGCCGGGATTAGACCTCATGACCTTCTGACTCCCAGGCCCGGGTTCTATGTATTAAGCTATGCTGTTTCTCAACACTATAGGCAGGCTTAGATGGTATAGGCATCTACCTTATGGACAGGGGAGCATTAGACTGCTCAGCATTTCATTCATTCATTCAATGGTATTTATTGAGCGCTTACTATGTGCAGAGCACTGTACTAAGCGCTAGGAATGTACAAATAGGCAACAGATAGAGACGGTCCCTGCCCATTGACGGGCTTACAGTCTAATCACGGGCTTACAGTGTAATCACGGGCTTACAGTCTAATCAAGCACGTGCACTGCCCGGGAAGCAAGAAGCAAGAGGAGCTAACAAATAGAACTCCAATTACCCCAGTAGTTCTGGTCTTTAAACTGCTCCCTCCTAGAAGCAGTGTAGCTTAGTAGCAGCAGCGTGGCTTAGTGGATAGAGAACGGGCCTGGCAGTCGGAAAGTCATGGGTTCTAATCCCGGCTCCGCCACATGTCTGCCGTGTGACCTTGGACAAGTTGCTTCACTTTTCTGGGCCTCAGTCACCTCATCTGTATAATGGGGATTAAGAATGTATGCCTTATTTGAGACAGGGACTGTGGCCAACCTGATGCTTAGGACAGTGCTTGGTACACAGTAAGTGCTTAACAAGTACTATAATTCTTCTTATTAGTGCCATGTTTACCGGCATTGGTTTCCCCTGCCAAGTCCAAGGAAGGAATGGTTTAAGAAATGGAACTGTTGGAGTGCTAATAATTCTGTCATGTGTCTCTTCTCCTGCTCTTCCCCTCCAAACACCTCCACCTTCAGGGTGGTGGGGAAGCAGGAGATTATCCTCCTGGTTTCCAGCTTTGGGGGTGCTGCCATTTGCAGGGAAGGATAAATCCCAGACGTGGCTGCTAAGCAGCATGGGGTAGTGGATAGAGCACGGGTCTGGAAGTCAGTAGACTGTGAGTTCTAATCCCGGCTCCGCCGCTTGTTTGCTGTGTGACCTTAGGCAAGTCACTTCACTTCTCTGTGCCTGTTATCTGTAAAATGGGAAATAATAATAATGATGGCATTTGTTAAGTGCTTACTATGTGCCAAGCACTCTTTTAAGTTCTGGGGTAGAGACGAGGTAATCAGGTTGTCCCACATGGGATTTGCAGTCTTAATCCCCATTTTACGGCTGAGGTAACTGAGGCGCAGAGAGTTAAGTGACTTGCCCAAAGTCACACGGCTAAGTGGCAGAACTGGGATTAGAACCCACAACCTCTGACCTCCGAGCCCGTGCTCTTGCCACTAAGCCATGCTGCTTCTGTTGTGAGCCTTATGCAGGACAGGAATTGTGTCCAAACCAATTTGCTTATAACCACCCCAGCACTTAGTACAGTGCCTGGCACATAGTAAGTGCTTAACAAATGCCATAATTATTATTATTACCCATTTTGCCCAACCCTAAAACCTGCTCTGAATTTAGATGAAAAGAAGGAAAGGAAAGACAACCGTCATCGTTTTATTCTAATTACGGACCAAGGAAAATGTACTTTAGAAAAGTATTTAATCATCCTATTTTGGATCTAAATGGATGGCAAGGAGTCCAGGAAAATGAGCAAGAAGAAAAATGAAAAAATCCTTGGTAGAGAATGGGAAAGACTACTGTGAACATGGGCCCCCACATGAATATGGGTTAGGAATCGATGGGGGTCATGCCTCTTCACAATACCTAATAGCTCCATAGTTTAGGGGGCAGGTGGGCAGCCATAGCTACCCCGACTCGCCTTACCCGCTGGAGCCAGGTTCATAACTCACCACTAAATTGGGCTCCAAGGTACTTTTGCACCCTCGCCAGGCTCCAGGACCCTACCAGGAGCTTTTCGTGTCCCCATGGTGGGTTAGTATTGTGGAGGCTTTGACCCCCTGGAAGCCTTATCTCTGTTAAGCCACACCCCAAATTCATCTTCACACTCTAAATGAAAAATTGGCGTCTAGAGTGGTGGATGAGTTGTGCAAGGTGCCGGTGGTGGATATGTATGTGTCAATGTAATCTTCTAGCACAGGCCTAGGAGTCAGAAGAACCTGCACACAGTAAGCACTCAATAAATTCGATTGAAATACGATTGAATGAAGAAGGACCTGGAATCTAATCCAGATTCTGCCACATATCTGCTGGGTGAACTTGGACAAGTCACTTCACCTCTCTGGGCCTCAGTTCCCCCATCTGTAAAATGGAGATGAAGAATGTGAGCCCCATGTGGGACAGGGACTGTGTCCAACTTGATTAACTTGTACCTACCCCAGTGCCCAGTGCTTAGAACAGTGCTTGGCACATACTAAGCACTGAAAAAACGCCATCGTCGTCGTCGTCATATGTGATTTTTGAATACTTTGCTTCACTTCTCGCTGGACTGGGCTCTGGTCAAAGTTAACTCGCAGAGGAATGGCTCCAGCTCTCTAAAGCTTACATTGTACAGACAGAGTGCCAAGATGTAGCTGTAGGTGTTTATGGACTAAATTTTGTGTGCTTGGTTGTTTTTGTTCTTTTTTCCAGCCCTTTCCTGTTTGGAATTAGGGCAGAGGACTGAGCTAAAGAAAAATGTGGTATAACAAAACTTTCTTCTAGCCTCTTCCATCCTAAATGGAGTGTGGGGCGGGTATTGTATCTTTCACTAAGGAAAGTTTTTTTGGAAGACCTAAAGAGTGGTTTTTGAAAGTAAGGAGGAACAAGTGTAATAGCTGGGATTGGGATTGGGAAATTTTTCCAGGCGAAGCAGCAATATGATAGAAGGAAGTGAGTCTTGGAAGCAAGAAGGCTACACTTGGAGTAGAGGAAATGGATAAAAGAGTAACAGAAGTTGAGAGAGGTAAAATTAGACTATGAGAGCCTAGAAGCCCAAAATGAGAAACTTAAATGCTATAGAGAAGCAGTGGGAGCCACCATAAAGTTTTAAGAAATAGGCTAATGCAGTTGGAAAATAGGTTGTGTGTGGAAAACATAAAGGCTTAGGAGTTCTTGGCCTGAAGAGGGGAAAACTGAAGAAAGGAAGTGATTGTGAGCTCCTTGTGGGACAGAGACTGTGTCTGATTGTCGTCTTCCTACCCCAACACTTATATCCCAGTGCTTGAAACCTAGGATGTATGTAATAAATTCAGCAATAATAAGTGGGCAAAAATTTCAGCTATAGGATTTAGATCGGAAATTTGGAAGAATAGTCAGACAAGACCTGGGAAAAAGTTAGTGAAGAAAGCTGTATATTTTTAAGAAACGAGAGGGCAGATTTTTTTTCTGGAGGCAGAGAATTGAACTGGATGATTTCTCAAGTCACTTTAAGCCTTCTAATCAGCGTAAAAGGCAAGAGAGTTCACTTTGGTGAAAGAGGGGTTTTTTTAACGTTTAGAACTTTGGCATTTTCAGATTAGAAAACTAGATTCATTAATTTTTTTTGGCATATGCCCTAGATTAATAGGGAAGCAGGTGCATTTTCAGTAAATCAAATAACTTCTGAAGTGGAGAAATCATTCTCATATTGCATTTTCTAGCTAAATTAGCTGAAACAAGATTAGAGAGAGAGAATGTGTGCGTGGATGCGTATGTAGTCTTCTGTGTTCAAAGATGATGATGCTGCTGTGGGTGAAATCTTACCCTGTGTACGAGCGTGGCCCGAGTAACCATGCGAGACCATCAGTTGATTCCATACTTTGGGCACGTAAAGATCATCCTGTGCCAAACTGATGCATTTGCTGTTCGCAGCACTAGATGCCTATCTGCTTCTTGATATTTCCATCATTCTGAAGGAGCGGCTCGAGGAGAACAACACTTCTGATCGTCCCGTGTCCAACTGATCGTTGCCCCTTCTCTGTCAGGTCTCTCAGCAGTCCAGCACCACGCCTTCTTAAAACTGTCCTTCCCTGCGACTTGAAAATCTTTGTTCTGACTTCCTTACTTGTATTTGCCCCATTTCAGGTCACCGTAAGGCAGGTCCCGGGGTATCCTTGGCTATCTTCCCATCGTCCATTCAGTCTCATATTCATCTCAGTGAAGCTGTTGCAGTGAGCAGCTTTGCCTTGATGCAGCGGTCCTTGGCCAAGTCACTTAACCTTTCTGTGCTTCAGTTTCCTCGTCTGGAAAATGGGGATTCAATCATTGTTCTCCCTCCTACTCAGACTGTGAGCCTCATGTGCGACAGGTACTGTATTCAACCTGATTAATTTGTATCGATCCTAGCGCTTAGAGCACAGTAAGGACAAAACAAATACCATTATAATAATAATTATAATAATACAAACAGTAGTAATTATAATAATACAAACAGGGAAATGGGAGACCCATTATGTTCTGTCGCTTTAATAATAACAATAATAATAATAATAAATATGGCATTTGTTTAGCGCTTACTATGTGCCAAACACTGTACTAAGCGCTCGGGTGGATACAAGCAAATTGGGTTGGAAACAGTCCTTTTCCCATATGGGGCTCAGTCTCAAACCCCGTTTTACAGATCAGGTATCTGAGGCACAGAGAAGTGAAGTGACTTGCCCAAGGTCACACAGCAGACAAGCGGCAGAACTGGGATTAGAATTCATAGACCTTCTGACTCCCAGCCCTGTGCCCCATCCACTGTCATGCTTTGTTTCCCATGCTTTGTTCTCTCCAACATGAAGCGTTAAAATTGGTTCAACATGTGTGAATGCAAAACCAGTTATTCCTAAAATCACAACAAATAAGTGCTGTGAACTTCTTTCAGAAGAGTGGCTCAGTGACGGCCACTCACTTGGCAGATACGATCCTACAAGTGTCACATCAATATTAACTGGGTGTCCTGATTCAGCAGGTGAACAGGTAATCCATAGGACCCTTTGACAAGATTTAAGCTAAATTTAGAAACATTCACTGAATGTTCATTTAAAAAAATGAGACCTGTGTTGGAAGGTTTTTGGAAGAAATTGTAAATACTGTCATCATCGGGGGCACCATTGAGGAGGAGATTATTTATAAATACTGACATTTCAGTCATTATTTTAAATGTCCAAACCAGTACTGTAGGAAAGGTGAGCCTCTTAGGACCGAAACAGATAAAAGTCGAGGGACGCAATGCATCTCCATCTCTTAATGAATAATGAATTACAGAGCCCCCGGAGCTGGAAGCGCAGTATTGGCTCTGATCTCGGAGAGGGGAAAGCATGGTTAAAAGTAGTGGGATAATATTTAGAGAAGTCAAAAAGCAGAATTTAAGTGGACCCTTGACAGAGCTGCCCACCAGTTAGAAAATAAGAGTGAAGTAAGATAGATTGACTATAACTTCCAGTGTCGTTTAAGACCATCTGCCTAATGACTTGAAGAGAATCATTTAGCACAGTGCCTTATGTTCATTCAGACTTAGTACCGTAGTATTGTAGAGTGAGAAAATGAGATAAAATCGAGGTCTTGCACAAATAATAATAGGGTAGGTTCCAGTGACGGCTATATTGCCGCCTCAAGCCCGAGTTCTGCCGTTTTGTTCAAACTCAGTTTTTCTATTTACTAGGTAGTAATTATTTTCCATCGTACAGGTCTTTGAGGCTTGACTGACGTTTATTTAGATACTACATTCTTCTTCAAATTCCATCGAGTCGTTTCAGGCCCATAGCGACTCACCTTCTTCAGAACGTCCCCTCTTCTGTCATGAAATCGTTCCGGTATGTGTATCCAGAGAGTTTTCTGGTGTATGCATCCTTAGAGTTTTCTTCCGCAGATACTATATTAAGTAGGCTCTTATTGCTTGGAGGACCAGTAGGCTGGGAAACAAATGAAACTGCAGTTCTCTGCTCTGACAATTTCTCCTCTCAGTGCAATATAATATTTATGGCATTTCGGTGTTTGCTATGCATCAAATACTGTACTAAATGTGGAGTATGGTTGCCCACAGACCCTGTCCCCCCACTGTACAGATAAGGAAGCTAAGGGACGGAGAAATCAAGTGACTTACCTAAGGTGTCACAGCAGTCAAGAGGCAGAGCTGCGTTCAGAATCCTCGTTCTCTAACTCCCAGACCCATGCTCTTTCTACGGGGCCATGCTGCTTCCACAGGGGCTGAACCGGAAGGTTAGCTTAATAGTAATGGTATTTATTAAGCAGTTAATGGTAGTTATTGAGAGCTTACTATGTGCAGAGCATTGTACTTAATGCTTGGGAGAGTTGGAAAAAAACCTAAAATTAGCAGACATGTTCTGTGCTCATAATGGGCTTACAGTCTAGTGTGCTTACTATGTTTTGAGCACTGTATTGAGAGAGAATACACATGTGGGAAGTAGGCATGGTAAGCTGTTGCCTGAGGGAGATGGAAAGAAGAAGCGCTTACTATGTGCCAAGTATTGTACTAAGCGCTGGGGTAGATATGAGATCACAAGGAGGAGGGAGAAGAGGTATCCCCATTTTGTAGATGAGGTAGCTGAGGCATAGAGAAGTTGACACACATCACACATCAGGCATGTGGCAGAGCTGGGATTAGACCCCACATCCTTGGAATCCCAGGCCCCAGCTCTTTCCACTAGACTACACTGCTTCTCCAGTACAAACTCCTCTTTTCCCTTTGACTTTGCTGTGGAATAAAGAGGGATGTGCTCAGAAATGGTGTGAGGAACCCATTTTAAGCATTTTGAAAGTAAATTATGGGCCTTGAGAAAAATACGGAAGACATTTGAAAGACAAGTGGGTTCTGGTTTACAGAATCTGCACTTTCAGGTCCTCTTTACCTGCATTTTTTTAATGGTATTTGTTAAGTGCTTACTATGTGTTAGGCAGTGTTCTAAACCCTGGGGTAGATACAAGCTAATCAGGTTGGGCATGGTCCCTGTCCCCCAGGGGGCTTGCAGTCTTGATCCCCATTTTACAGATGAAGAAACTGAGGCACAGAGAGGTGAAGCGACTTGCCCAAGGTCACACAGCCGACAGGTGGCAGAGCCGGGATTGGAATCCAGGATCTTCCGATTCTTAGACCCGCCCTTTATCCACTAGGACATGCTGCTTTTCAGCCGTGTAGTTGGCAAGTGTGTGTGTGTGTGTATGTGTGTGTGTGTGTTTTAACTAGGAGTTCTGATTAAAAAGAGTGACTAGAGCTGATAAAATCTTGTTTGAGTCCAGGCTGATTTTGAAGTCCCAATTTTGTCTGGTGTATGGACCACTCCAGGCACTCCCTCTAAAATTCAGATGGATTTGGACAGTTTAGATGATCTTCAATGCCCCTCGTCCTCCCAACCTTCCACTAAAGGCCAGTTTTGGGTTTGGGGAGCTGGCAAAGGGCCATAAACAAGCAGTGAACTCATAGCAACCCACTAGAACACAGTCACGTCAACATCATCATCATCATCAATAATAATTAACCCCTAGATTGTTCCAAGAACACCCCCCAAGGCCCTTGGGAGCATAGAATGAAAGTAAAAGGAACAGTCAGTCTCTGTCCTCATTGCCATTCAGTGAACTCACGGAACATCTACTTTCTATTCCCTTCCCAACCCAGGCCAGATCTAGTTGCTAGGACCTTGGGATTTTGGTTTAGGCCAGGGATCTGTTAGAATGAGGCTTGGTCAAGCAGCCAAAATTTAGCCCAAACAGGTCTCTCGCTGGGTGGGGAAAAGTAAGTGAATGATTTGAAATATCAACCAAAATAATCCTTCGTGAAAATTGGTAACAACTAAAAGCGTTCTTATTCTAACTCCGAAATGATCATAATAATTGAAAAGCTTGAAGAAGACTGTTCATTGGAAATGGGAACTGGATAATTCCTATGGAGTTTGCAATCAAGGATTACCCTTTGATGTATGCCAGCCTTTAGTTTTATATGTTTAAAATGCTACCCATATTTAATAAGAATGTAATACTTGAACATAATACTTTTTTCTTGGGGAAAAAATGGCACCAGAACTTTGGAGAACTGATCACCTCCTTGGTGATTAGGTTGCTTAATAAGTTGGGTAGATCGAAGGGAAGCTTGTACTTGTCAAAGGAATATATAGTTATTCTTCATTCTCAAAGATGACACTATCTATAGTAGGGTCCTATCCTGCTGTACGAATATGACTAAAAAGACCTGTACATGACCCACATTCCATCCTACAGTATGTAAGATTATCGTTTCTACTTGCAGTGCCTTTTATCATTTTCCGTTCTGCCTCTTGGCTCTGAATCTTTCCAAAGTCTCTGTTTAAAGAGAGCTACTCTGCTCCTGATTGCTACACACCAGCCTCATTTCTCTGCTATAATTATCTCTCAGCAGTCCATTGCTGACCCACATTGTCCTTAAAATGATGCTTCTGCTCTCCCTAGTTATATAATCCCCAATTTGGTACACCGTGTAGTTTGGGTCTAAAGCTATTCTCCAGATTCCTCACATATCCCAACCAATGAAGTTCTGTTGCACTAAGCATTAATAATGATAATGATGATGGTGGTATTTGTTAAGTGCTTACTATGTGTCAGGCAGGTACTAATCTCTGGAGTAGATACAAGGTAATTGGGGTGGACATAGCGCCTATCCCATATGGTGCTCACAGTCTTAATCCTCATTTTACAGATGAGGAAACTGAGGCACAGAAAAGTGAAGTGACTTGCTCATGCTCACACAGCAGACAAGTGGCAGATCCTGGATTAGAACCCAGGTCCTCTGACTCCCAGGCCTGTGCTTTTACCACTAGACCATGCTGTTTGTCATCCCTTTCGCATCACCGTGACTCGCTCCCTTTGCTCTCCTCCCCCCCACCCCGCCGCCCCTCAGCACTTATGTGTATTTGTATATATCTATAACTCTATTTTTTATTATTGCTTGTTTACTTGTATTGATGTCTGTCTTCCCCCTCTAGACTGTGAGCCCACTGTGGGCAGGGATTGTCTCTATTGCTGTATTGTACATTGCAAGCACTTAGTCCAGCACTCTGCATACGGTAAGAACTCAATAAATACTATTGAATGAATGAATAAATGAATGAATGAATTGCGTGCTAGTGAATTTGGTCTTGGTGATTCTGCATTGCCATTTGATGTTGAATTGGCTTGCTGGAAAGTGCTCAAGAAGCCAATTGTGCACTTTGCAGTAAACTCAAATTTCACACCTTTTAAAGATTTGGTTTGATTTGAAGTGTGATGTACTATTGTCATTAAATTCTGTCAGTCTCCGGAAGGGCATGATGACCTCTGTGATTCTGTCTTCTATGTCTTTGTCTCTCCGTGCAATTGTACGTGCCGTGCTGCCCAGATAGCAGAATTTGGTGACAGCATTAAGATCTGAGTTGCTGAAAGAGAATCTGTGGGTAGGTTTTCTCCGGTGCCAACTGGTATGTCAGAACTTCAGTTTTTTGGCCTTAACGTCAGTTCCCAGCGCTGTACTAGTTCATATTTACCTGCAAGCTATCTTGTGTATTTGCCTGCTAACCACCATCATCAACCACAGAGCATCCTGGGATGTGTAACTTTGTACTATAGCTGGAGACTTTGTCTGACAAAGTGAAACAGAGATCAGTTGAGAGCACTACTGGAGAAGTTTTTCGTCCTCTAGCATGGTTTACAAAGAAATGGGAGTGGGCTTATGTTGGCTATACAGGGTGACTAAGTGGGCCAGTCATTTTCCTGAAAACTCAAGATGCCACTTTTTGCATGGTTTAAGACAGTTGTCCTTGATCTGTCCCTCCAAGCTCTTTACCTCTGGTTCTGTACGCAGGTTTAGGTCCCAGTACGCTATAGTCTTGAAATAATAGCGGGATGTTTTCGGTGGACTTCTCCTTTGACTTCTGGATATGAAATATCTTCTCACTTTCTCTTTCGGTTCTTAGCAAGATATTTTTCTTTAGTAGAACAAAAAAAAAATTGGTGTTGGTTGCTTCCTTGAGAATGTCAACTATCAGTAAGCCTTGTTGTTGGGATCAGTCAATTAGTGGTATTTATTGAGTGTTTACTATGCGCAAAGCATTGGACTAAGGGCTTGGAAGAATACAGTGAAATAGAGTTGGTGAACACGTTTCCTGCTCACCAGAAGCTTATAGTCAGACTTTAAAATAGGCAGACTTTAAAATAAATTTTGAATACATACATAAGTGCTGTGGGGCTGAGGGTAAGATCAAGAGCTTACTGGGTGAGGATCAAAGTGCATAGGCTATACAGAATGGAGAGAGAGTAGGGAAAATGAGGACTTTATCGGGTGAAGGCCTCTTGGAGGAGGTGTGATTTTAATAAGACTTTGAAGGTAGGGAGAGTGATGGTCTGTCGTATATAAAAGGGGGGGAGTTCCAGGTCAGAAGGAGGACTTGTGCAAAGGGTCGACGGTGAGACAGAAGAGATCGAGGTAGAGGGATGGGTTGCCGTTGGAGAGAAGAACTGGGAGGGCTGGATTGTGGTTGGCAATCAGCGAGGTTTATAGGAAGAACCTAATATTGCTATAGTGTGCTTCTGTGTATTCTTAAGGTGTTTCAGGAAACTTAAAGAGAATTGCCTCTTTATAATTTAAGGCTTTGAGGGAAATACAGTGTTTGGCTCTCAAATCCCACAATTTGAGGGGGGAAAGTTTTCTATGAATTATTATTTTGGGGGTGTGAATTTTTGAATTTAATTTCCAACCTAAAAGATAGCATTCAGAGAAGCCATTTTCCTTGTTATTTTGTTTTACAAATCCCTATCAGATCAGTTGTAGGATAGTCATAAAAATAAATTATATTTGTGGAATAATTTTAAAATGTTCAATTGGCTTTCCCAATGGGTAGTAAAGTTTCACAGGAAACAGTGTTTTCCTAATTTTCCAGATAGAATACATATCCCAAGATATTGCTCAGTTTGCAACTTTGCTATACTTGGTGTCTTAATTTGCTGAAATGAAGCAGAATTTCATATCCTTATCAATTGATGTAATCAGTAGTGGGATGTATGCGGTTTGGAGTTCATCTAAGGGTTTTTTTATCCTCTTTTTCATTTTTATTTGTGATGAATGAAGATGGATGTCATGATTTAACAGTATAGTTTATTTTCATGAAAGCAGGTGTGTTAATGTGGAAACCAAATCGATACAGATTACTGAAAGGAAAGTCTAGACACAGGAGAGTACTGCTGTCATGGTTGTTGAAAGATGACGTTTAGTACCTGTTTCCCTGCTATAATGAGCACCTTGTAGTGCTCCAGCTATTCCGTTGATTGGAATTACTTTCGATTTGTGACTGCTCCTTGAGTATCTCTATGACATTTGTAATAATTCATTTGCTTCTCTTTGAAGGTATTATTCAAAAGTGGGTTTTGTCTATATTAATCACTGTTGTCAATATAATAGGACAAACGGGATGTTAATTGAATTAAATGCTACAACTGACACCTTTTTTTAAAGTGCTTTATTCTTGACATGTTGATTTTGTGCAATTAATTTATTTCCTAGCTCTAGTAGACACTTTATGTTTGATGCAACTGATCAAAAGGTAATGACTAGTTAGTTAACCATTTCTTTAGGAGAGATCTGTTTCAGCTGTTCATATATCAGTGGTGCATCTACAATAATTTTGATCATTTTGGAATTTTTAAAATGTGAATAATAGAATAAGAGTAAGTTGATTTTCTTCACCCAGAGGTAATGACTTTCTTTAGTTGAGCACTCTGTTTAGAAAAATGAACTGGCCAAAGATTTTTTCCTCCAAAGGCTCCTGTGATTACTCTATTTTTTGGTCTACATTTTAATGTCCTTCAGCACAAAGCTCCACCATTGTAATTATATTGAATTTTGCATAAAGTTAACATCACTGAAGAACTTAGTCTTGTCAAGTCAGAAAAATTCTTTCAAATTAAAACTCAGTCCATGTAAATGGTTTAATGTAAAGGGATGAAAGGAATTTAATTGCCAATGCTACCACTTTGTTCATGTAGAAACATCACCTGTTAGTGAAGTAAACAGATACACAGCACCAATATATGGCTGATTTTAAGATAATTTAAGCAAAGTTAACCTACCACCATTTGGTGTGTGTACATTCAGCTCTGCCATAGCATGTGCTTTCAATATGAAAAGTGTAATTAGGGAATTAAGGAATGTTCTTTCTATCACACAAGCCATGTTGGGATCGGCATGTTGCATTATCAGGCTCCCTTCAGGCTCGCATCTCCTCCTGCCTCCAGGACGTCTCCACCTGGATGTCGGCCCGCCACCTAAAACTCAACATGAGCAAGACTGAGCTCCTCATCTTCCCTCCCAAACCTGGTCCTCTCCCAGACTTCTCTATCACCGTGGATGGCACGACCGTCCTTCCCGTCTCTCGGGCCCGCGATCTCGGTGTCATCCTTGACTCGTCTCTCTCGTTCACCCCACGCATCCTATCCGTTACCGAGACCTGCCGGTTTCACCTCTACAATATCGCCAAGATCCGCCCTTTCCTCTCGACCCAAACGGCTACCTTACTGTTACGGGCTCTCGTTATATCCCGGCTAGACTACCGTGTCAGCCTTCTCTCTGACCTCCCTTCCTCCTCTCTCGCCCCGCTCCAGTCTACTCTTCACTCCGCTGCCCGGCTCATCTTCCTGCAGAAACGATCTGGGCATGTCACTCCCCTTCTTAAACAACTCCAGTGGTTGCCTATCGACCTCCGCTCCAAACAAAGACTCCTCACTCTAGGCTTCAAGGCTCTCCATCACCTTGCCCCTTCCTACCTCTCCTCCCTTCTCTCTTTCTACCGCCCACCCCGCACGCTCCGCTCCTCCGCCGCCCACCTCCTCGCCGTCCCTCGGTCTCGCCTATCCCGCCGTCGACCCCCGGGTCACGTCCTCCCGCGGTCCAGGAACCCCCTCCCTCCTCCCCTCCGCCAAACTGATTCTCTTTCCCTCTTCAAAACCCTACTTAAAACTCACCTCCTCCAAGAGGCATTCCCAGACTGAGCTCCTCGTCTCCCTCTACTCCCTCTGCCATCCCCCCTTTACCTCTCCGCAGCTAAAGCCTCATTTTCCCCTTTTCCCTCTGCTCCTCCACCTCTCCCTTCCCATCCCCACAGCACTGTACTCGTCCGCTCAACTGTATATATTTTCGTTACCCTATTTATTTTGTTAATGAATTGTACATCGCCTTGATTCTATTTAGTTGCCATCGGTTTTTACGAGATGTTCTTCCCCTTGACTCTATTTATTGCCATTGTTCTCGTCTGTCCGTCTCCCCCGATTAGACTGTAAGCCCGTCAAACGGCAGGGACTGTCTCTATCTGTGACTGTCTCTATCTGTTGCCGACTTGTTCATCCCAAGCGCTTAGTACAGTGCTCTGCACATAGTAAGCGCTCAATAAATACTATTGAATGAATTATCAGAAAATCTGCATGGTATCAGAAGGGATGAGTACTACAGCGTGACTTCTTCATGTGATGTTTTGCAAGAACGCAAATCTTGAATGATAGGAGAAATGGATGTATCAAGGGAAGCTGGCAAACCTGTTAGCTTTGGTTTGGTATTTCCTAATAATCAGTGCCGAAATATCAAACCTTAGAAGGAGCTGATGCAAATTTTGACCTGTTCAATGTTTATAAACAAAACAGCCAGGGCCTAACTCTCCTATGATTACAAGTTCACCTGGCTTGCCTGAGGGCAGCCTTTGGGTCAAAGTTTTTCAGATCCTCTTTATGTGAAGCGGTGAAACCGAATGTACTAGAATCCTGTGTTCTGAAGTGCTCAGAAATCGGTGTTCTTATAAATTGTGTTTCCCTCCCTAAAACCAAGAATGAATGACACATACTGGCTCAGGAAGGAAATGGAACAAAATAATGGGAGTGGTGTGGTTAGGGGAGAGATTGATGAAGTGACGGTATCAGGCAAGCAGTAGCAATGCAGAACAGAGAGACCAATTTTAAAAGGTCAGGGAAAGGAGATAAAGAATTGCAAAACAAGTTTGGAGTGAAAAGAATAGCCAAGATGGGAGGGGAAATGTGTTGAAAGAAAATGAAAAATCATTTCAGTCAGACAAATCTGAAGACATGCTCTTGTTTGGAAGGCCTATTTCCTCTGAGGGAAAAAAAAATGTGGCAGAATTTTAGGCTCTGTTTTTGTGTGAAAAAAGGAAAAACACATTAAAAATGAGGCCCATGAATGCTTCAAAAAGTGCCGAACCTAGGACCAATGAAATTTGGTATAAAACAGAGCCTCGCCATACACCTTCCTCTAAAGAAGAGATAGTTGGGTATCTTTAAGTAGTGGTATCCACTCAGTGACTTTTTTTTTCATTTTTACAGCATTTTCATGAATCCCAACATGAAAGACAGTGAGTCTACAGAAACCCCATACTCTCATACCACACCTCTTTCATAATACGTGTATCAAAAAATCCACAAAATACTCTGGACATGAGCATGGTGAGGGAAGAAGCTGATTGTGTCCTGTTAGTGAGATGTCCTAAAGTTGATTTTGTAAAATAATTAATAATAGAATTGACTGAAAGATAAGATAAACCTGGGATCTTTCACTGTTATACTTAGAAGATTTATGTCATTCTTCAAAATCAGAATTTTAAGCTAAAAGTAGATAAAATGATATAATTTGATATCCAATCCTTTACAGAATTATATAGAAAGTTTGTGTCAGTTTTCAATTAGGGTAATTACAAGAGGTGGTTACATAGTTTACAATCAGTCTTCTTGGCCAAATTCATACACTTCCATTGTAAAATCGTATTTTAGTCCCATATGATTATCTGTGCTGTACTTTGATTCAGGGCTGATAGTTGTTTGCCGTTTAGCATTTTGAACTGTTTTTGTTATTGAAAAGTGGTGACTTTTCTGTTGATTTCCAAACATTTAGTTTATAGTATTAATTTTAAACAAATGGCTACCGATCTATAAATGAGAAACCCAAGGCTTTTCTGATTATCAAAGAACATGAGGAAATTAAGTATTTTCATGCAGATAGGGAACAACATTGAACTCTGTCCTTTGTTGTGTAAATGGAAAATGCACCCAATTTTCCCATACCACGCGGAGGTAGGGAACCTTCTTTTGAAGCTTGATGGGATGGGTTTTTGAAGAAACTGCTGCTGCACATGCAACACGCACATGCATGTCAGAGTGCGTGAGTACTGCAGTACAAGTTTACCTTGGCACTAGGTTCTCCAAGAGTCCAACCTCTGCATCATAGGAGATCTGGTTGAATGTATATTTGGTATCCTCTTCAGTACACTCTAAATTACAGTGTTTTCAACCTTACTGATTTGGCCTCTGCTAAATTCAGAGCCTATGATCATTCAAATTGGATATTTACCTAACTTTGCTTCATTCTTTTGCCTACTCTACTTTTGGAAAAGAGAGACATCAGGGCCTTGGTTAAATTGGCAGTTTTAGATTTAGTTTTAGTTTCCAGGAGATATCCAGAGGCAATCAAAGTCAATACAGGAGAGACCAAGGCATTTTAAAGATGCAGGAAAAGACAGACCTGTTCAGACATCAGAGAGCTAAACTTAATTGTGAGGACTGCAAAGGGAGGTGCAGACTCACAGGCTGTAATAAAATGGCATTTATCAAAATAAACTCTTGAATTTCACTAATAAAAATGGAATCTTCCCTCCTTTCCCCTCCTGGTTCTAATTAATGTAGTTTTACTGTAATTGTACTTGTAGGTTAATGATAACGTCTATTAAAGATGATATGAATTCGACTCCGATTGCAAGTGTAAATGAATTGTTCCTATTTATCACAGATTTCTACGCTGTTTTTCCATAACTTCCATTCGTTTTTATTGCCACCTTACCCCAAAAGCATTGCTTATAAAAAGGAAATCAAATTTTCCTTCACTAGCTGTAACAAATCACTTAACTCTCGTAGTCATAGTCGTAGAGTAGTAATAACAATATTAATCTACGCTCAGTTCTGTGATAGCTCGTGCATTCGACATATGCTGTGGCTAGAACATGATTAGGAAATTAGGAGAACGTTATTCCAACAGAGCAAGCTTGTTTGGGCTTGGCAGGCCACGTTATGAAAGGAACTGCTTGTGCGCATGCACCCAGTTTAGGAACAAGAGAGGAATACCACAGTTTTCCTAAATGGGAAGTTTTGCAAGAATGCAACCCTTGCATAAAGGAGAACTGGATTATTGTGTTAATGTGGCAAATAATCGATAAAAATGATTGTTTCAAAAGGGTAAATAACATTTAACTTGGGCAGGTATGAGCTTTTTGTGTGCTCTCATGCCCTGCTTGTGACCACAATCCTATCTGGTCCAAGACTGTAATTGTGTCCCTAGGTGGAATTTTATTGTTTGTTAATAAGAGCTTTCAGCTTTTTCCAGAATAGTATAATTATATTTCTTAAGCATAATTGCAGATACTGTTTATTTTCTATGTAAATCATCAGAAACCCAGTTTCTCTATTCTTTAAAGTATTCAGTAGTCATGAACGTAGGTTAGAGTCAGTGGCCCTAATTTTAGAAGGGCTTTTTGTGTTTGAAAGGTGGCAAGATTCATATCTGGAGTATTCCGTACCTTAAAAATCATAATAGATTAATATACCAATTTTCTTCTTCTAGATTGTGTGTGTGTGTGAGTGTGTGTGTATGTGTTTACCTTACACATATTTCTTCCCTCTGGTATGCTCATCTAGTTTCAGGACTGACATTTTAATTTATTCTGTTGGTTTTTATAAACTTAAGATGGTGACCATTTTTTGATTTGAGGAATGCAAGGAGAGGGAAATTCCAGTGTTCTGGCAACAACTTGGCCACAGAAAAACTGGTTCTAATATGTAAGGAAATATGCAAGCTATTAGGTTTAGGCCATTCTGACTGCCTGCCGTAGCAATTTTGATTTGTGGGTTGGAGTTTGGGTTGAACTGAGCTGTCTGGCTGTCTGGAGAGTCTCAACAAAGACTACCCCTGAAGGAAGCAGAGTGCTATAAAAGTAGAAAGAAAACATTTTTGTAGCTTATTTGAGTTTGTTAAGTTCTAATTTTCTAGCAGCAGGTGAAAGTCTTGTGTGTGAAATATTACAAGTGAAGAGAGCTATTTGCTGGAGGCAGTTATTGTGTTTGAAGGTATATTTGTTTAATGTGTAATTGCATCCTGTCCACAAATGCATAGTTTAAAAGTTATTATAACTTTTCCATTGTAAATTCCTGTTGCAGGATTTTGAAAATCCCATCCAGGTTTCAACTTAGATTGTGAACCTGGAGGGCAAATTTTTAAGATGGTTTTTTGAAGTTGCTCAATTGAAGATTAATTTGTTTTCTGAAGCAATTTTTAGACTCACAATCCTAAAGTAAGATTTTCTCTGTTCATATGGAAAAATAATTCAAAAACTTGAAATGACTTCATTGTTTCACCCGATTTTTAACCTGTTTTTTTTTCCTTAAACCATCCTCTTTCAAAAGGTGGGGCTAAATGTTGGGAAAAATTTAAAAAAGCCAAATAAAGAAGCTGCATGTTATCTCTGGTTTTGTTATGCCATGTTTCTCTAAACTCCAGTGTACAGAAACCCCATATCATTAGTGCCTGGGTAAGTTTTTGAGAGAAAGCAAGTTGGAGCACTTGAATGATGGTCTAGCTTTTATTTTTGAAATTACCAGAATCAGAGATTTACTGATTTCTTTGATCAGTAATAGATCCTGGAAACGATTTGATTATTCTTTAAATGTATAATTAGCATTTTGCAAATTCTCACTTGCCTAAGTACATTCAGACCAGACTCTCAGGTGAGGTGACCAAAGTGTAGTCCATTTAATTCCAAGATCCAAAATGTTTTCTATACACACTAACACATCAGTGCCTTTCAGTATTTCGTGGTGGAAGAGGTGACAGGTATCCTGTTATAGCAATGGGGAAACTGAGGCAAGTTTTGCACTGTTAATTCACTGGTTCATATTTCTACTTAAAAGCCCATTTATGATCCTACTTTGTGAAGTAGACTATTCTAAGATGAATTCTAAATTGCATAAATAGTTCTGTGACCACCAAATTTGCCTCTCTTGAAGCTTAGTGGGATCTTAAAAAGACATTTTAGTTTTAAGGATTATTAATTGAACTATGCTAAGCAATGCCAAGATTTCTTGACCCTTAAAAGGAAATAAAGCCCTGTGCTTCTTTAACTCCTCTCTCTCTATTTTTGGCTGCCACTTATTTCCCTGTGATTGAATATTATCTAATATAACCTGATAGAGAGTATTTTACTCTATTCTTTCCCCTCAATTTCCCAGCTTATACAACCTATCTGCTGTTCCGCTCCTCTTTTTTCCACAGTTTCTGAGGGTTCATAATAATATTAATGGCATTCATTAAGCACTTAATTTGTGTCAACCACTGTGTTAAGCACTGGGTTAAGTGCAAAGTAATCAGATGGGACACAGTCCCACAAAGGGCTCACAGTCTAAGGGAGGGAGATCAAGAGGAGTAAAAGAAACCATCCATAAGATGCACTTTCTGGCAGGTAGCAGCAAAGCCCAAGCTGAAGTTAATACAACCATCTAGTATACCCAGCAACTCGAATCTGCAATAACCGAGAGAACAGTCAATTCTAGGAATTCCTAGTTTTTTCTAACATAGGAATTTTTAATGGTCCCGATCATCATTTTACTGGAGAAATCTGAAATGAGTATCTAGTGTCGATTCGAAATAGTTTCTCCAGTCATCAGAATTCAGTGACACCTACTTTTAAAATGCAGTTGCTGGCAATTATGTGGCATAGATGGTGTATTAGTTTAGAAGAAAGATAATTAAGACCAGTTGAAATGTCTAGATGTGCAAATATAAGAAAGAGGGATCACGTGTTCCTCATCTTTTAGGGAAGGAAGAGGAACAGGTTTTTTTAATGATTGTGTTTGATTGAAACCTCCTAATCCCATCAGTTTGCCTGTAATGTCTTCCATCTATGTTCATAATGTTGTGATTCTATTTTAAAGATTGTATTCAAGAATATTTCAGAATTATAAGTCTTTCTTAGAAAGCATCCTATTAAGGGAACAGGGAGAACTCTGAGGCCTCAGTGGTTCTGTAAGGCAGCTTTACATTTAATTACTTGGAGTCTGCTATTAAAATTGGAAAACTATCACTTAATGCTGAGGAAAATGTTAGAAAGTACAATCCAAAATATACAATATATTCCCCTTCTTTCATATCTTAGAGGCTGCAGGTACTAGTTTTACTAAAGCCAGAAGGATTAGTAATTAGTCCATCCAAGAAATAAAATGCAAAGGGCAGTAACTTCAGTGAATTATAGTCTGGCCTAAAACTCCATAACTCCAATGTGTTTGGCTGGGGGAGGGCAGGGGGGTGGTGGGGTGATTTTTTTTTTTTTTTGCCAACAAAGTTCTAGAAATATCCATGTCTGTGAGCTTGACTGAGACTGAAGGAGCTGGGAGGAGGGTAAGATTCCTCAATAATTCAGGGCTCGAGGAGGTTCTGAACAATCATTTGGAGTTGACTTTGGCAAAAGAGCCCTTTTTTAAAAAAAATCCTCCCTCTCCTTTCCTGCTCTAGATGATTCCTCTCTTTAGTTGTTGACTTTTCCATTAATCGAGTACCTAGTCTGTGTGTATCAGCTCCCCCGTTATGTATGTGGGGGTGTTCTGAGGGGAAAACAACTCTGTAGTGATAATGAAGTTGTGGACATGTTGAAATTGCTTGATTGATCAAAAGGAAAAGGAGCCAGGTATTGATCCACCTGTAAAACCTTTTGAAGAACAGGAATTGCTCAACTGCAGTTATTACAGGCCATATCTGGAGAGCAAATATTTGAGGACTCTATTCAAAGTCATGACTGAATGTGAGGCCACAAGGGGCCCTTTTGTTTGAACTTGCTGGAGGTGATTTTGGATATTCCTTAAGTCACAAACTATCACTCTTTTTAGCCTATGTCAGGTTTTCTTTTCAAGGTATTGGGGATAGAGCTAAGATAGGAGATTCTCCCAGGGGAAATTTAATGCACAATTGGTTCCTGTTTTTCTGGTGGACCTGATCAGAAGTGGTGTAGTTGAGGACAGGCGGTGCTTCTGTCACTGACTTATAGTGTAACTTCGGCCTATGAAATGGGAATATTAATATCTGCTGCTTATCTTATAGGGAGGTCATGATATGAAGGGCTTTTAGAAAGGTCCTATCTCTTGTTGTTTCTACCATTCTTATTCATTTTGCCTGAGCTGTAGGAGCAGATTGAATTGAAGGATAGATTTTTCAGGCTGATTGCCCCAAAGAACAGCTGTTCCGAATTCTTCAGGCCTCCTCTGACACACACAGCTTCCCAAGAGACTTTTCTTAGATTGCCAGAGGGAAGCTGTAGATCTGATTATTTTGCCCTGATAGGGTCCCTTAGCTCCACCGAAGATGGCTGGCAGTCATTTTCAATGAACTAATTATGGTATTTGTTAACCCAAGCCCTGTACTAAGCGCTGGGGCAGATGCAAGATAATCAGGTCAGACACAGGCCCTGTCCCAAATGACAATCTAAGTAGGGGAGAGTGGGATTTAATCCCCATTTTACAGGTGAGGAAACTGAGGCCCTGAGAAGTTAAATGACTTGCCAAGCTAACCCAGCAGGCAAGTGGCAGAGCCGGGATTATAACCCAAGTCCTTTGACTCCCCAGCCTGTGCTCTCTCTACTAGGCCAAGCTGGATTAATTATCTTGCTGTATCCCTGAATTCCTCTGGTCATTTTAGACTTGGCAGGATCAGAGAGAAAAGGGGCACAGTTAGGGAGACAAATGGAAAAGGGAAGGGGAAAATGTGGAGGGTGGGGACAAAGGAGAGAGAGGGAGGATAGATTTTACTTTGCACCATGATCCGGATGCCACTTCATGGCTTAAGCAGCAGTGAGGACTCCCCCAGTCTGACAGCTAATGAGCTGTAGTCACTGTACTCTGATCATTCCCTCAACCTTTAGCTCCGTGGGCCCAAGACTCAAGTGGATGCCCAACTTCTAGACCCAGTGGAGCTTCTCTCTCCTCTCTCCTTTCTAACCTCTTCTCTCCTTCTATTCCACCTTAGTGGAAAGAGCCCAGGCTTGGGAGTCAGAGGTCGTGGGTTCTAAACCCGGCTCCACCACTTGTCAGCTGTGTGACTTTGGGCAAATCACTTAACTTCTCTGTGCCTCAGTGACGTCATCTGTAAAATGGGGATTAAGACTGTGAGCCTCACATGGGACAACCTGATTACCCTGTATCTACCCCAGCGCTTAGAACAGTGCTCTGCACATAGTAAGCGCTTAACAAATACCAACATTATTACCTCATCTGCAAAATGGGGATTAAGACTGTGAGCCCCACGTGGAACAACCTGACCACCTTGTATCTCTCCCGGTGCTTAGAACAGTGCTTGGCTCATAGTCAACGCTTAACAAATACCATCATCAGCATTATTATTATCCATGTGCTGAGATTCACACACTCTTCTGTCAGCCATTTTTTCCCCATTAGGATTTTTGGGTCACATGTGTTCTAAAGAACTAAATCGGAAGGTGGAAAAGACTCCCAAAGGTTTTGACAATCTCACCGAAATCAGGATGTATGGTCACCTTACTCTTAATGTTGGTATTTGTTGGTATTTGTTAAGCGCTTACTATGTGCAGAGCACTGTTCTAAGCGCTGGGGTAAACACAGGGGAATCAGGTTGTCCCACGTGGGGCTCACAGTCTTAATCCCCATTTTACAGATGAGGGAACTGAGGCACAGAGAAGTTAAGTGACTTGCCCACAGTCACACAGCCGACAAGTGGCAGAGCTGGGATTCGAAGTCATGAGCCCTGACTCCAAAGCCCGTGCTCTTTCCACTGCGCCACGCTGCTTCTTCTTGCTACCTTGGGCTTTACAATAAGTGAAGTTCACACTCTGAGCTCTTGTGGTTTCTCGAGGAGCTGCCAGAAATAGAGTATTCAGTTCCTTTCTACTGCTCCTTGGCTTAAATGTATATGTAAGTGGGTAGATGTGTAGGTATTATTGCCAAAGCCCAGATCATAATGAGGAAGACCCCGACTGAAGAAAATGAGACTTACCAGTTTTCCAGTTTCCGCCTTTTAAATCTAGGCCGATTCCTAGGTTATTTTGGGGGCTGGAAAAACGTAACTATATAAAATAATGTAAATGACATAAAATAGCATCAGTGGTTGCAGGTATCATTCCACTTCATTTTACTTCAACGTATTATCAGAGGTAGAATCAGTAAAATGTGTTGCACGACTCCATAGAGAAGCAACGTGGCCTATAGGATAGAGCACAGGCCTGGGAGTCAGAGGACTTGGGTTCTAATTCCAGATCTGCCACTTGTCCACTGTGTGACCTTGGGCAACTCACCTCACTTCTCTGTGCCTCAGTTACCTCATCTGCAAAGTGGAGATTAAGACTGTGAGCCCCATGTGGCACAGGGACTGTGTCCAACCTGATTTGCTTGTATCCACTCTAGTGCGTAGTACAATACCTGCCACATAGTATGTGCTTAAAAAATACCATTATTATCATTAATACTATTATTATTGTTGTTATTATTATAAGCTCCACAAGTTTTCATTCCAGCAAATAAACAAGTAGAATGTCAGGGGAATTCAGTTTTGATTCTCATTCTTCTGAGTCTTCTGAATTTGGGCCTCAATTTATTCATCTTTCAAGGTAAGTCACTTTACTTCTCTGGGCCTCAGTTCCCTCATCTGTAAAATGGGGATTCAAACTGTGAACCCCATGTGGGACAGGGACTGTGTCCAACCCGATTTGCTTGTATCCACCCCAGCCCTTATTACAGTCCTTGGCACAAAGTAAGTGCTTAACAAATACCATAATAATAATCATTATTATTATTGTCATCAATACAAAAGATCATAGGCATAGACAATTCCTGTTCACAAGGAGTTTACGGGCAAGATGGGGAAAAAGACGTTAAAATAAATTACAGATGGTTATGTACATATGTGCTGTAGGGCTTAGGGAGGGCGAATATCAAAGTGCTTAAGGGGAGCAGACCCAAGTTCAAGGTAACGCAGAAGGGAGGGCTCAGTCAGGGAAGGCCTCTTAAAGGCGATGTGGTTTGGGGAGAGAGGAGGTCTGTCGGATAGGAAGGGGGAGTGAGTTCCAAGCCAGAGAGAGGACATGGTGGAGAGAAAGAGGAGGTTAAGTGACTTGCCCAAGTAATAGCAATAATCATTATGGTATTTGTTAAGTGCTTACTGTGTGCCAAGTTCGATTAGACTGTAAGCCCGTCAAACGGCAGGGACTGTCTCTATCTGTTGCCGACTTGTTCATCCCAAGCGCTTAGTACAGTGCTCTGCACATAGTAAGCGCTCAATAAATACTATTGAATGAAAGTACTGTACTAAGCACTGGGGTAAATACAAGGTAATCAGATTATCCCACGGGGGCTCACAGTTTTAACCCCCATTTTACAGATGAGGTAACTGAGGCACAGAGAAGTTAAGTGGCTAGCCCAAAGTCACACAGCTGACAAGTGGCAGATCCAGGATTAGAACCCATACCCTCTGACTCCCAAGCTTGTGCTCTTTCCACTAAGCACACTGCTTCCCCAAGTCACACACAACAGGCAAGCAGTGGGACTGGGATTAGAAACTGGCTTCCTGGCTCTCATTTCTGTGTTCTGTCCACTGGGCCGGGCTGCTTCTGTAATCCTTGACCTTGCCATAACGACATCTGAAATGTACTGTTAGTGCTTCGGTACCTTACTCGGACTTAATTAAATCTTTAAAGCATGTGGAATTAAATGGAGCCAGACCCAAGACTGTGAATTGCTTTTGATAAAATATTTTTCTGTTAAAACTAGAGGGCACCAAGGTTTCCGTCTTCTAAAATGATTTTCAGGCTATTAGTCTTTATGAGGGTTTGAGGATTCTAAGTCAGGTAGGTTTCAATCAAGTCTATCGTAATAGTGGAGGAGAAAAAAAGTTATTCATCCAGCACTACCTTTGGCTTCACAGTGATTTGTGGAGAAAAATTTCCCCTCAATTACAAAAATTTCACCACAGCTTAAAGATTTGGTCTTCAGTCTGAATCCACGAAGCTGATCTTTAGGGAGAAGGCTAGATTTTTTTGATTTAGGCTATCCAGAATTAAGAAGCAAGCCATTGAAGCACTGGGGGATATATTTAACACGGGTACATTCTACTCATTTAAGATGCTTCAGGATAAATACACAAGCTACCAAGAACAGTTTTTTTTTAATTTACCTGCACCTTAAATGAATTATTTGGAATCTTTTTGGTAAGTTTAATTTAATAGGTGTAGCTTACATTACCACACCTTTAAAATTGATACTCTGCAAGGAAGATGAGCTCAATATTTATACAAATCATTATTACTTACCAAAACTCTCTATCAACTGGTTACATGAGGCAAGTATATTATGAGACTCGTGGAGAAGGAAGCATGAAAACTAGAGAATCTTAAAAAGTGATACAGGTGCTTTGGAAAAGTGCATAGTTTGGGGAGTTATGCAGGTACTTTGGATCCCCGGCAAAGGCCTCATTTCCTCTTCTCCCACTCCCTTCTGTTTCACCCTATCACTTGGGTTTGCACCTTTTACTCACCACTCCCTCGGCCCTTTAGCACTTAGAATGTTATTCCATAATATAATCTTTTTATAGTAATGCCTGTCTCCCCCAGACTGTAAACTCACTGTAGACAGGGATCTCACCTTGGCTTCACGGGCTCCGTCCTCTCCTGGTTCTCCTCTTATCTCTCTGACCGTTCATTCTCGGTCTCCTTCGCGGGCTCCTCCTCCCCCTCCCATCCACTAACTGTAGGGGTTCCTCATGGGTCAGTTCTTGGCCCTCTTCTGTTCTCCATCTATACTCATTCCCTTGGTGAACTCATTCGCTCCCACGGCTTCAACTATCATCGCTACGCAGATGGCACCCAAGTCTTCACCTCCTCCCCTGTTCTCTCCCCATCCCTCCAAGCTCGTATCTCCTCCTGCCTCCAGGATGTCTCCACCTGGATGTCTGCCAACCACCTAAGTCTATATGTCCAAAACTGAGCTCCTTATCTTCCCTCCCAAACCCTGTCCTCTCCCTGACTTCCCCGTCACTGTGGACGGCACTACCATCCTTCCCGTCTCACAGGCCCACAACCTTGGTACCGTCCTTGACTCTGCTCTCTCATTCACCCCACACATCCGATCCGTCACCAACACCTGCCGGTCTCACCTACACAGTATCGCCAAGATCCGCCCTTTCCTCTCCATCCAAACTGCTACCTTGTGGGTACAATCTCTCATAATATCCTGACTGGATTATGTGTCAGCCTCCTCTCTGATCTCCCTTCCTCCTCTCTCTCCCCACTCCAGTCTATTCTTCATTCCTCTGCCTGGATCATCTTCCTACAGAAATGCTCTGGGCATGTCACTCCCCTCCTCAAAAACCTCCAGTGGTTGCCTATCAACCTTCGTAAGAAGCAAAAACTCTTCACTCTTGGCTTCAAAGCTCTCCATCACCTTGCCCCCTCCTGTCTCACCTCCCTTCTCTCTTTCTACTGCCCACGCCGTACACTCCACTCCTCTGCCGCTCACCTCCTCACGGTCTCTCTTTCGCACCTGTCCCGCTGTCGACCCCTGGCCCATGTCCTACCCCTGACCTGGAATGCCCTCCCTCCTCACATCTGCCAAATTAACTCTCTTCCCCTCTTCAAAGCCCTACTGAGAGCTCACCTCCTTCAGGAGGCCTTCCCAGACTGAGCCCTCCCTTTCCCTCTGCTCCTCCTCCCCTCCCCATTCCCCCTTCTCATGCCCTCTGCTCTTCCCCCTTCCCCTTCCCCCAGCAATGTGCGTATTTGTAGGTATTATCTATTACCCTATTTATTTTGTTAATGATGTGTATATATCTATGATTTTATATATCTTGATGATATTTATGCCCGACTACTTGTTTTGTTCTGTTTTGTTTTGTTGTCTGTCTCCCCCGTTTAGACTGTGAGCCCATTTTTGGGCAGGGATTATCTCTGTTGCCGAATTGCACGTTCCAAGCGCTTAGTACAGTGCTCTGCACATAGTAAGCACTCAATAAATATGATTGAATGAATGAATGAACTCTGTTACTTTCCCAAGCGCTTAGATCAGTGCTCTGCACCCAGTAGGTGCTCAATAAATATGATTGATGGAAATAATGTTTTTCATGACCTATTCACTGCCTATGTATGTAAATTTTTTTGAGTAACAAGCTCAATTGAAGTGTTTTCTTCTGAGGTTGGCACTCCAGGTGTTTATAATGGTTTTGTTTAATTAGTTCTGAATCGGATACATATGCTTGGCCCTAAATTCAAGAGATTTTTGTAAAATCTGAAAAGTGACAGCTAGATCTTTTATGCACAGGTTTGAGATCGCTGTGTACATAATGGCTTTGCCTAAGGGGTCTAGCCCATTGTCAGATTAGGATATTGTAAAATCTTGTAGTACATGGGCCACATCTTTTCCCTGTGGAAGAACAAGACTATGCATGTTTTTTGATGAGGAGGAAGAGGATGATAATTAGCAGTAAAGGGTCTCATTCAGAGTATCGTCAACCATGCTTTGAGACTCTGCCCATGCCATATCATAACCAATATTTTCAACAAAACAGAATCAGGAAAGATACATTCAGTAACACTGACTCCCCTTCTAGACTGTAAGCTCATTATGGGTAAGGAACATGTCTGCTAATTCTGTTGTATTGTACTCTCCTGAGTGCTCAGTCCAATGGTCTGCACTCAATAAATGCCATCGATTGATGGATTGATTCTATATCGTATTCCTAGACATCATAAATGTTTTATTCATTCATTCAATAGTATTTATTGAGCGCTTACTATGTGCAGAGCACTGTACTAAGCACTTGGAATGTACAAATCGGCAACAGATAGAAACAGTCCCTGCCCATTGACGGGCTTACAGTCTAATCGGGGGAGACGGACAGACAAAAACAATAGCAATCAATAGAATCAAGGGGATGAACATCTCATTAAAACAATAGCAATAAATAGAATCAGGTGATGTACATCTCATTAACAAAATAAATGGGGTAATGAAATTATATACAATTGAGCAAACGAGCACAGTGCGGAGGGGAGGGGAAGGGAGAGGGGGAGGAGCAGAGGGACGGGGGAAAGAGGGCTTAGGTGAGGGGCGGTGAAGGGGGGGAAAGAGGGAGCCGTTGTTCACTAAGCTCCTAAGGTTACCCTATATAGTATGGACAGTCAAGTCAAAGGTAAAAATCCCCTGGCTGACTCTTTCCCCATCTGAGTAAAACAGAGTTTAGTCATGTATACCTTATCCTATATTGCCATGCTTGGTTGGGATAAGGTACCTAGAATCCAGTGTCAGTTTACACTTCTGTTCCATCAGGAAACTTTCTAAATGACAATCTACAAGCATCATCGAAAATCCTTCAGACAGTCATCCAGAAACTACGGCATGCTGATGACTGTTCTCCGGTGGCTTATAGAAAATAAGACATGCAGCTAATTCTGAACTGCTTAGAAGCAGCAGCGTAGCGCTTTGACAGGCAGTAATCCTGAAGACCAAAGTTATGTACCACTCTGCTCTTGGCAATCTCTGTACATTTTCATCATCATCCCAAAGCTTTATTCTTGCAATCTCTTCTGTTGCCTAGGTAGTAGGTACTCCCAAAAGTGCACAGATAGACAGAAGAGCAGAAAGCCTAATGAGAACTGCCAGAATGGCCTTTAGAATGGTGCCGGGCAGACTGAAGCACCAGGAAGGCATCATTTCATCTCAAACTGAAGGATTTCAAAACTGTAGGAATGGCTGGCTTCTAGGTAGCAGACTGGCCTAGTGGAAAGAGCCTAGGCCTGGGAGGCAGGAGACCTGGGTTCTAACCCTGGCTCCGTTACTTGCCTGCTGTGTGACCTTGGGCAAGTCACTCACCTTTTCTGTGCCTCAGTTACCTCATCTGTAAAATGGGGATTAAGACTGTGAGCACCATGTGGGACAGGGACATGTCCAACCTTACATCTACCTTACCTTACATCTACTCCAGTGCTTTTAGAACAGTGTTTGGCACATAGTAAGTGCTTAAATACCATAATAATAATTATTATTATTATTGCCCGCTGCGTGACCTTGGGAAAGTAATTTAACGTCTCCGGCCCTCAGTTTCCTCAACCGAGATTACCCATTCTCTCTCATACTTCGATTGTGAGCCTCGTATGGGACAGAGACTGTGTCTAACCTGATTATCTCCTCCTGCCTTCAGGACATCTCTACTTGGATGTCATCCTGCCACCTCAAACTTAACAGGACCAAAACAGAGCTCCTTATCTTCCCTCTCAAACTCTGTCCTTTCCCGAGCTTTCCCGTCACTGTTGATGGTACAACCACCCCTCCCGTCTCACAAGCCCGTAATCTTTGCATCATCCTTCATAATGCTCTCTCATTCAACCCACATATCCAATCCGTCACCAAATCCTGGCGTTCTCACCTTCACAACATCACTAAGATCCGCCCTTCTCCATCCAAACTGCTACCAAGTTAGTACAATTATTCATCTTATCCCGACTGATTACTGCATCCGCCTCCTTTCTGACCTCCCAAACTCTTGCCTCTCCCCACTCCAGTCCAAACTTCACTTCGCTGCCCAGATTATCTTTCTCCAGAAATGCTCAGGGCATGCCCCACCTCCCCCTCCTCAAAAATCTCCAGTGGTTGCCTGGCCACCTCCGTATCAAAGAAAAACTCCTTACTTTTGGCTTTAAACCTTGCCCCTTCCTACCTCACCTCCCTTCTCTCCTTCTGCGACGCAGCCCGCACACTTCATTTCTCTGCCGCTAACCTCCTCACTGTGCCTCATCTCTCCTGTCTCGCCGCCGACCCCTGGCCCACGTCCTACCTCTGGCCTGGACCGCCCTCCCTCCTCACATCCGCCAGACAATCACCGCCGCCCCCCCCCCCCCGCCCTTCAAAGCCCTACTGAAGGCGCATCTCCTCCAAGAGGCCTTCCCAGACTAAACCCCACTTTCCTCATCTCTAACTCCCTTCCACGTCACCCTGACTCGCTCCCTTTGTTCTTCCCCCCTCTCCCCACCCCATAGCACTTATGTATAGATCTATAATTTTATTTATTTATATTGACGTCTGTTTACTTGTATTGATGTCTGTCTCCCCACCTCTAGGCTGTGAGCTCATTGTGGGCAGGGATTTTCTCTCTTTATTGCTGTATTGTACTTTCTCAAGTGCTTAGCTCAGTGCTCTGCACATAGTAAACGCTCAATAAATAAGATTGAATGAATGAATAGTAGAGTGCATAGCACATAATAAGCACTTACCATAGTTATTATTATTGTCATCATCTACCTCAGAAGGCACTTTGAGCTTCTAAAGCAATTTTGTCAACCTCAAATAGCAATAAAATATCATCAATAATGAGGCCCTGAAATGCAGCCAATTTCTAGCTGTTAGGATGGACACGGATGAAAAATGGAAGATACCAGATTACCTAGCAACTGATTCTGTGGTGAATTTAAGAAAGGGCACATGCAAGCCGGGACAAAATCAGTAGTTCTGCTCAGTCTGCAACGATATGATTATAGCCGCTCATTTGGGGAAGAGATCTTGAACACGCATTGGTGCGCATCGTTCAATAAAGGGTTTGCTCTACTTGTGCAAATAATTTAAGATGGTTGGGTTTCCAAGAGGCAGTCAATAAAACAGCGACAGAAACCAAGGCAATGAAAAGTCTTTAAATGCAGCCAGTGTGAAATGGATTGTCTTTTCAGCCTTAGGTCTTTTCAGCCATAACTTCTCGAATGGATAAGATCTCCTCAGTGCTGTTGTCTTTGAATATGAAGAACAGATTTTGTGTGTGTGTGTGTGTGTGTTTGTGTGTGTGTGTTCATCACTAGACAAACCGTCAAACAATTCGTTAACCTTGAGAAAGTGATCCTTACATCATTTTGTTTCAGGTTCGTGCTGTTAATTCTTCAGTTTAGATCCTGTAAAGTTTCATTCCCAATGAGTAGTGGTCTTCAAACATACAGTCAGGCTGTCTTAGTAATTGATAGGTATCACGGTAGCTAAAACATAGTCACATTGTTAGTAATTTGCTTTTCCTGATCAATTTAAGTGGATATCAGAATTTAAATATTGTTAAATATTTTGTTGATAGTGGAATAAGGTGCGTACATTTTGCTGATGTGTTGTTGAAGGGAATGAACAGATTAGTAAATTATTTCAGCAATCCTTCTGCGTAGTTATCAACATACTTCATGTACCGTAAAATAAAATCTGTAGTTCATTAACACTTTAAAATTATTTTGCATAATATTTGAAAGCATTAAATGGAAATATAATGAAAAGTAGGTGTAAGCTAATCCTCTAAACTCTTAAACTTGTATGGGCAGAGATTGAGTCTACCAACTCTCTTGAACTGTACTCTCCCAAGTGCTTAGTATAGCGCTCTGCACCTGGTAAGCACGCAATAAATATGAATGATTGATTAGATAACTTAGTAAAAGTGGTTTGTGCTTGTTAAAGCTGAAACTGTATGCTTAAACCAGGTCTTTATTATAGGGAAATATATTCTGATGAAAATTAGTAAAATTTAAAGATGTAGTGGGAAAAAATACTGCAGTCGTTCGGCTTGGACTAGTTGATCAATATTAAATGTTTTTTTAATGTTTTATTTGCACTGATTTGGGGGCAAGAAAAAAACATTTAGAATTACTGATTTCTTATATAGGAAGCACAAGTTAAGACAAGTTCTTAAGAATGCTCTGTGGTTAACCCAAATTTCTAAAACTAATCCTCTTGATCTACAGCTTCAAAATGACTTCAACGTGATTTGTCTGTTGCCTACATCAAATATATATGGTTCATATTTGTATAATTTTAGGGAATTTATAAAGTGAAGTTATCAAATGGTTATTTTGAGAAAGGTAAAAATGATCAGTTTTGTACATTTCTTTTCTCTGCGTTAGAAGGGTGGCCACCGGCTTTCATTCAGTCAGATAGTTCTGTTCAACATTTTCCCAACATAGTCTCCTTTTTAAAACATTTTCCTTGCAAAGGCCTAACTTAACAAATGCAATATGGCATGTACGCTAAAGATCCAGACACACTGTGGAACATTTCAGTCTAAGTTTCCATGGACAGTTTTTTTTGTACATGAGGGAAGAGGGTCTGGGTCAGAATTGCCAAAATGCACTATAACACAAAGTAATTTCCATGATGTAGTTGAAAAGAGAGCTAGTGAAGTTGAAATGAGTTACAGCATTTGATATAAAAGACACTTCTTTTATTAGTGCTCTGAAACAAAGCTTCAGATCAGCCCACTAGTAAAATACACAAGCAGGATAAAATCCAAGTTGACAGAGGCTTTTTTTTTATAAGATCAGCGGTCGAAAGATCACTTTGCTGTGGAAAACAATTTGCCAGTTAATTTTTGGGGTAATCCCTGAGCAAATTTATAAATAAGTGCCTGATGGTAATAATAAAAATAATAGGAATAGTCACGATAAAAATGTGGTAATCGTTAAGTGTGTAGTCTGTACCAAGCCGTGTTCTAAGATAATCATAGATACAAGATAATCAGGTCAGACGCAGTCCCTGTCCCACATGGAACTCACAGCCTAAGAGGGAGATGTTTAGTATTTGTAAGAAACTGAGCTTCTCAGTGCCTTCCTGACATTGACCCTTTGCAGGATTACCACCTGGACTTTAATTTTTAGTCTTTGTTAGTTACTTTTCAAGATGTTTGAAATATTGGCACCATATAAAAAAAAGGTCTTTCTGTAAGATACAGTTTTTCAAAGAATAAGGTTCAGGAAAACCAACTCTCTACAAATAGGAAAACATACATTCTTGCCAAAAAAGTGATGGAGCTCCAATGCTATCTCAAATCCACTTGTGGGGTGCCTTTATTCATTCATTCATTCAATCTTATTTATTAAGCACTTACTGTGTGCAAAGTACTCTATTAAGCATGTGGGAGAGTACAATATAACAACAAGTAGACACCTTGCCTGCCCACAATGAGCTCACAGTCTAGAGGGGGAGACAGACATTAATGTACATAAATAAATAATAAACAGCAGCTCTATACAGATATATACATCTGTGCTGTGAGGATGGGAGGAAGGATGAATGAAGGAGCAAGTAAGGGTGATGCAGAAGGGAGTGAGAGAAGAGGAGAGGATGATGTAGTCAGGGAAAGCTTCTTGGAGATGCGCCTTCAATAAGGCTTTGAAGTTGGGGAGAGCAATTGTCTGTCTGATATGAGGAGGGAGAGTGTTCCAGGCCTGAGGTAGGATGTGGGTGAGAGGTCGGGGGTGAGGTAGAAGAGAAGCTTAGCATCAGAATTGCCTTTGATTCTCAATCTAGCACAGTAAGGATGTGGTTGTTTTCTCTGTTCCCCCGTATTAGGTTATTTGCTTTCTAGAAGAGAAGGACAAGCAGGATCTCCTGAAAAGCCCCTTTCTGATCTGGGTCGTCTCTCATATCTGGCCTACTGGAAGAGCGTCATATTAGAATACCTCTATCACCACCACGAGAAACACATCAGCATCAAGGGGATCAGCCGGGCTACTGGCATGTGTCCTCATGATATTGCCACAACTCTGCAGCATCTCAGTATGATTGACAAGAGAGAAGAAAAGTGAGTAGATGATGGTGACGGTATTGGTTAAGCGCTTATGATGTCCCAGACACCCTTCTAAGCACTGGAGTAGATAGAAGTTAATTAGGTTGTCCCACATGGGGCTCACAGCATACATCCCCATTTTACAGATGAGGTAACTGAGGCACAGAGAAGTGAAGTAGAACTCAAAACCATTTTTAAAAGGGTGCAGAGTATTTATAAATTAGCTCTTAAGCTATGAGTAAGATTTATTAATGTGAAATCTATTAATATTAAACTTTTAAGCTAAAGAATTCTGGTATTTTGCAGCAAGGTTTGGATCACAAGATAAATAGTGTGTGTTTTCTTCAGAGGTATTTGTTAAGCACTTACTACCCGCCAGGCACTGTTCCAAACACTGGAGTAGATGCAAGGTCATCAGGTTGGACAGTCATGTCCCACTTAGGGCTCACAGTCTTCATCCCCATTTTTCAGATGAGGTAACTGAGGCACCCAGAAGTCAAGTGACTTGTCCAAGGTCACACAGCAGAAAAATGGCAGAGCTAGGACTAAAACCCAGGTCCTTCTGACTTCCAGGCTTGTGCTCTATCCACCGGGCCATGCTGCTTCTAATTTTGCTGAGTGGGTGACAGAGGTAGTGAGAAAGCTTGTTAAATTTAGCATAGCCTTTAAAAAAATATGCTGGTGTTTCCACTTGGTATTAAGCTTGTTAACTTTTCCATTAGTATCTTTCCAGACATTACCAGAGTTATGGTGCAAGTGTTAAAATTAAATACATTTTCATCCCTGTCTTTCTCCCATGTTCTTTCTGTTCATTGTGCTGTAGATTTGTAATCATTAGAAGGGAGAAGCTGATATCCGGCCATATGGAGAAGCTGAAAACTAATGCCCGCATTAACGAACTTGACCCTGAGAGTCTAAGGTGGATGCCATTGTTGGTTTCCAATGCAGCAGTTTCTGAAGAAGAGCTTGAAACTGAAAAAGAGGTAAATAATTGTTACCATCAATGTAAATTGATTTCCTCCACTCCTGAAGCCTTACATAATATTTAGAAATTATTATTAACATTATCGGCATACCCCACCATCCAGGCCTGATGCCCTCCTTGAAAATATGGCCGGTATCATGAGATCGATTTTCTCAAAGGCTTACGTCTTGTAAATTGGGGCCCATTTCCAAAGCCTCTAGACGACTATAAAATGACTCCTGTACTGCTACATTAAGCATCGCTATACTATTTGATCTTCCTCAAAGAAATCCAAAGTGTAGCATCACAATATTAAATAAATGAGTTCTGTAATTATGGATCTTTGCAGGAGACTACAAAATTAGAAGCTTTTTTTGAAAGACTAAGCGGGGTTTTTGACTTTACTGAAGAAGTCGAATGATTTCAGTTGAATGATGACCTTTTCTTCAAAAAGTACCTTTTAACTGGCCAACGTCTTCCAAATGCCTCTTGACACCTTTGAACGCCTATTCTCCATCAGTGTTTTCTTCAGTCATTTTTAGAGTTTCATTTGGTTTCTTTAAAATTGATGCAGGACATCTTAATCTCAAATCTTTCGGCTGGTGGTGAGAGAATGATGGTAACCTCTTCATCAGGGCCTACAGTGAAGGCACATCTCCTCCAAGAAGCCCTCCCTGACTAAGCCATCCTCTCCCCTTCTCCCGCTCCCTTCTGCGCCGCTCTTACTTGCTTCTTCATTCATCCTCCCTCCTATCCCCACAGCACATATGTATATATCTGTATGTATCTATAATTCATTTTTTATCTATTTATTCATATTAATGTCTGTCTCCCCCCTAGACTATGAGCTCATTACAGGTAGGAATGTATTTGTTTATTGTTTTACTGTACTCTCCCAAGGGCTTAGTACAGTGCTTTGCACTCAGGAAACGCTCAATAAATATGATTGAATGAGTAAATGGATACAGTGTATTTTGCAGTGACGCATTGGATTTTGGAGGTGTCAAGCAATAATGACCGTCTCTCCGCATTGGATGTACCGTGGGATGCCTGAAACCTGTTTATGCGTGCATTGACAATCGATCAGTTAATCAGTGGAATTTATTGAGTACTTACTATGTGCAGAGCACTGTACTAAGCACTTGGGAGAGTATAGTGCAACAGAATTAGCAGACTCGTTCCATGCCCCTCATGAAATTACAGTCTAGAGAGATGCTTTGCAGTGGAGACCATAGCTTGTGAAATAATTGAACATTTGACCTTTGGATACTTTTGACATTAATTGGTAATGTAGTGATTTTTTCAGAGGTTATGGAATATGGCGCTCTGATTGTTTTTGCTGATTAGTTTATGAAAACTATTTGCCTTTGATCCCAAGCCTTTATTTTTTCACTACAGGATAGTCTTAGTAGCATGTAATCTGATCAAATGGGTACTAAATTCAAAGTCTGCAGTGTTAATCGATTCTTTGTGTTTATGAACTTGCTGAAAGTGATCCATGCCAGTGAGCATGTAATGTAGTGATAAAGAACTTAAATCAATTCATTGCATCATTAATAGTGCTAAATATCCCATGAAACACAATCTTCTTTGGTTTGTTATCCTAACCAAGGCTGAAGAGCTAGTAAGTGTTCTGCCAAATGCCTAAAACAAGGCTCTGATAACCAGCAGAACCCATCGGGGTTAACTTAGAGTAACTCCTACTAAATATAAAGGCTGAATAGAAATAATAGCTTCTCTAATACTAACCTCCTCTCTGCACCTTTATCTCAGCTATCTCGCCGCCAACCTCTCGCCCACATCCTGCTTCTGGCCTGGAATGCCCTCCCTCCTCATAGCCTACAGACAATTACTCTCCCCACCTTCAAAACCTTATTGAAGGCACATCTCCTCCAAGAGGGCTTCCCTGACTAACACCAGGATTTTCCCACTCCCATCTGCTTCACTCTAACTTCCTCCCTTTATTCGTCCCCCCTTCCAGCCCCCCAGCACTTACGTACATATCTGTAATTTATTTACGTATATCAACGGCCGTCTCCCTCTCTACACTGTGAGCTCATTATGGGCAGGAAATGTGTCTGTTTATTGTTGTATTGTACTCTCCCAAGCCCTTAGTACAGTTCTCTGCATATAGTAAGCACTCAATAAAAATAATGGAATGAATGACAGTAATAACGATAATGATGCTAAGTGCTTTCTATGTACTACTAATAATAATAATAACGGTGGTATCTGTTAAGCACTTACTATGTGCAAAGCACTTTTCTAAGCACTGGGGGGATACAGGGTGATCAGAATGTCCCACGTGAGGCTCACAGTTTCAATCCCCATTTTACTACTAAGCACTTTACCGCGATCCGGGATAAACGCAAGCCGATCGGGTCGGACACGGCCCCTCTCCCACGTGCTTTGCAGATGAGGGATGTGAGATGCAGAAAAGTTAAGCGACTTGTCCGAAATCTCACAGCAGGCAAGTGGCAGGGCCCGGATCAGAACCTAGGCCAAACTGCCTCCCGGGCCCGTGCTTTCCGTTTGGCCACACCGCTTGTCTCCTTAAGCCGAAGCTCTAAGTGAGTGCTGCTTCACCAGCTTGTTTTCATCTCTTCCTCAGGCCGAACATCTGATGGAGCAAGGTGGCTCTTGGGAAAAAGAAGAGCCGGAAGTCGTAGCCACACGAACTAATACTAAGCAATCACCTGCAAAAGTACAATCAAAAAATCAATATCCGCATTCTCCGGAGACTTCGTCTGCGTCTGGGGAGCGAGGGCAGTTGACGGAGCCGTCTAAAGAAAGCAGCGAAGAGGAGGAGGAGGAAGAAGAGGAGGAGGAGGAGGAGGAGGAAGAAGAGGAGGAGGAGGAGGAAGAGGAGGAGGAGGAAGAAGAAGAGGAAGAGGAGGAAGAGGAGGAAGAGGATGAAGAGGAGGAAGAGGACAAAGAAGAGGAAGAGGAGGAAGAAGAGGAGGTGGAGGAAGAGGAAGAAGAGGAAGATCATCAACCCAGCTCTCCTCCGAGGCTGACAAAACCCCAGTCTCTTGTAGTAAGCAGAAAGGTATGTTCCTTGTGGGTTTTTTTAAATCGTCGAATCAGTTCCGGTCCGATCTGGCTTGCCATTTTGAACACTCCACCATTAGCGTTTACTGAACTATTTATTCTTTCCAATCAGTGTATTTGTATGCCAATCTTTTCGATTACCGTTGTTTAACTTGCATGGGTGATTGTGTTTAGCTTTTGGAATTTTAGCGTGGTAAGGGACAGACGTGAGAATCCCGGGGTTGGATTTTAGAAAGATTATTGCCACCTGCTGGTATCTATTAGTATTGTGTGGATCGCAAGCCGGCGGGTGTAGGCTCGCTCTCTTTTCGCAATTAAATGTTTAAACGGTAGATAGATCCTTCCTCAGTAATATTTATTGAGCACTTACTATGTGCAGAGCACTGTACTAAGCGCTTGGAATGGGCAAATCGGTAACAGATAGAGACAGTCCTTGCCCTTTGACGGGCGCACAGTCTAATCGGGGGTGACGGACAGACAAGAACAATGGCAATGAATAGAATCGAGGGGAAGAACATCTCATTAAAACAATCGCAAATAAGTAGAATCAAGGCGATGTATATCTCATTAACAAAATAAACAGGGTAATGAAAATATATACAGTTGAGCAGACGAGTACAGTGCTGAGGGGATGGGATGGGAGAGGGGGAGGAGAGGGCTTAGCTGCGGAGAGGTGAAGGGGGAGTAGAGGGAGCAGAGGGAAAAGGGGAGCTCAGTCTGGGAAGGCCTCTTGGAGGAGGTGAGCTTTAAGTAGGGTTTTGAAGAGGGGAAGAGAATCAGTTTGGCAGAGGTGAGGAGGGAGGGCGTTCCGGGACGGCGGGAGGACGTGGCCCGGGGGTCGACGGCGGGACGGGCGAGAACGGGGGACGGTGAGGAGGTGGGCGGCGGAGGAGCGGAGCGGGCGGAGTGGGCGGTGGAAAGAGAGAAGGGAGGAGAGGTAGGAGGAGGCGAGGGGATGGAGAACCTCGAAGCCTAGAGTGAGAAGTTTTTGATTCGTGTGGAGGTCGATAGGCAACCACTGGAGGTTTTTAAGAAGGGGAGTGACATGCCCAGAGCGTTTCTGCGGGAAGATGAGCCGGGCGGCGGAGTGAAGAATAGACTGGAGCGGGGAGAGATGGGAGGAAGGGAGATCAGAGAGCAGGCTGACACAGTAATCTAGCCGGGATATTACGAGAGCCTGTTACAGATTGACCGCAGGTATCTTTCAGAACCAGAAAGTAGGTAGGGGCATGTATGTGTGAGTAATCTCTCCCGGCTGCCCAAAGACTTCTTTTCCCCCCATTCACAAATTTTAAATGAGGAATATTCCTAACGTTGCATTCGCTCAAACAGCTCCAAGTCCCCTCGTGCCTCTTATCTCTTTGAAGTAGTCGATATTACCGACATTTTCTAAGTGGAGAGATTCTAGGCACAAGAGGTTCAATGATCTCGATACAATCCTGGCTCTCAGCTGGCCTTCTGCTTCATGTCTGTCCACTAGTTCCCTACCGAAGACATCCCCCTTCTTTAATAATAATAATAATAATAATAATAATGGTATTTGTTAAGCGCTTACTATGTGCAGAGCACTGTTCTAAGCGCTAGGGTAGATACAGGATAGTCAGATTATCCCACGTGGGGCTCACATTTTTTAATCCCCATTTTTGCAGATGAGGTAACTGAGGCACATAGAAGTTAAGTGACTTGCCCAAGGTCACAGAGCAGACAAGTGGCAGAGCCGGGGTTAGAACCCATGACCTCTGACTCCCAAGCCCAGGCTCTTTCCACTAAGCCACGTTGCTTCTGTAGCCAGAGGAAGGAGAAGGAGAAAAGGAATGGGAAGGGTGGAGTAGCAGGGAGAGAGAGAAAGAAAGTGCTTATTATGCATCAAGCACTATACTGAATGCTGGGGTATGCAGTACATTTTTTGAATTTTTTCGAATTTTTTGAGCGCTTACTGTGTGCAGACCCTGTACTAAGTGCTTGGGGAAGTACAATATAACAATAAACCAACACATACCCTGCCACAATGAGCTTATGGGGTAGATACAAGATGATCAAGTCCCAGGTGGGGCTCACAGTCTGTTCGTTGAGGGCAGGGAATGTGTCTGTTTATTGTTCTATTGTACTCTCCCAGGCACTTGATGCAGTGCTTTGCACACAGTAAGCGCTCAATGAATGTGATTGAATGAATGAGTGAATGACAATACTTGCAGTTCCTAAAAAGCCTCTTAAGCTGTTTCAAAGGGAAATGCATGCGTATAGCTCAGATTTTCTGCTGCAGCCTCTCCTTTTCAGTTGAATTGATTTACACATTTTAGCCTAGTTTCCCCTCCACTTTTCTTGAAGATTGCCAAATTTCCCACGCCCTTTGGGCACACCGCAGCCTCGGCCCCACAGCACTTATGTACCTAAGCTCGCTGTGGGCAGGGAACAGGTCTACTGACTCCGTTCTTTTGTATTCTCCCAAGTGCTTAGTAGAGTGCTCTGCACACAGTAAGAACTCAGTAAATGCCACTGATAATGATGATGATCTGGAATTCATTTACATTGTCTGCCTCTCCCTCTGGACTGAAAGCTTGTTGTGGGCAGGGAACATGTCTACCGGGAAGCAGCGTGGCTCAGTGGAAAGAGCATGGGCTTGGGAGTCAGAGGTCATGGGTTCAAATCCCGCCTCTTCCACTTGTCAGCTGTGTGACTCTAGACAAGTCACTTAACTTCTTGGTGCCTCCCTTACCTCATCTGTAAAATGGGGATTAAGATTGTGAACCTCACATGGGACAACCTGATTACCCTGTATCTACCCCAGTGCCTAGAGCAGTGCTGTGCACATAGTAAGCGCTTAACAAATACCAACATTATTATTATTATTACCAACTGTTGTACTCTCCCAAGCATTCAGTTCAGTCCTCTGCACACAGCAAATGCTCAATAAATATCATTGATGATGATAAGTAGGAGGGAGAACAGATATTGAATCCCCATTTTGGCAGATAAGGGAACTGAGTCACAAAGAAATGAAATGACTTGCCCAAGGTCACCCAGCAGACAGATGGCAGAGTGGGATTAGAACCCAGGTCTTCTGACCCTCAGGCCCGAGACCTTTCTACTAGACTATGTATATGTAGATTTGCATGTATACGGCCTACTGTGTGATAATGTGTATTTTCTCTGACGTTTTGGAGAGAACATAACGGCAGAACTGGTTAACCCTCTTCTGACAATGCACGTTCATATGTACAGAATTCATTGTGGTATTAGAGGGCACGATTGTAACGCATGTCAGGTTTGGAATGAGTTCTCCGGTGCAAATTTTCCTTAATGCGAAGTTCATCGAGAACATAACCCCCCGTGCTACGGGAGAGCTAACTATCTGATTGAGGTCTTATCGTATGAAAGGACCAAAGGTCCAAAGGAAAATCAGTTCCTGTGGCATCTTAATTTAGAATCACCGAGTGGGAAAGGATCCCAATAAATCATCTGTCCTCTTTCCTCCAACAGTTGAATAATTAAACCATCCAGGACACGACGCTCGGGAATGGCGACGCATTAGCTCCCTCATTCCCTTTCAGGTTTTTATCACTTTAATTGACAGCAAGTTCTCTATTTCCAACCAACGACTATAAATAGTAGAGTTTTGACCCACCCTCCCACCCCTTTTACAAAAAGAAAGGAAAGCTGAGCACAATATTTGCCCTTTTCCTTAGCTTAAGAGCTTTTCTCTTCTTCCCCCAAATAATAGCTATTGCTCTGCAATGTCATTCATCGGTGTTTTTCGTATCCTAGCGTCGATATTTATCAAGCACTGTGGTGAGTGCTGGGATAGATACAAGATCAGATTCCTGCCCCACATCGGGCTCATAGTCTAAGAGAGGGGGCGAGCAGGCGTTTTACCCCTGTTTGACAGGTGAGTAAACTGAGGCCCAGAGAAGTTAAGTAATTTGCCTGAGGCCACCCAACAGGCAAGAGGCAGAGCCAGGACTAGGACCTGGGTCTCCTGACTCCCAACCCTATGGTCTTTCCACTGGTGCAAACCTGGGCTCTAGTGCCGGTTATGCCAGGAGCTGACTGTTGGAGAAGAAGACCACCCCTTCATTTTGCCACGGACTCTGCCCCCGCCCACCTCTTTGCTCGCTGTGGTACAGGCTCCGGCAGGGACAAAACTGACAAGGGCGAGAGAGAGCACTTGGTGCTGGGCAAGACTCTAGCACTAGAACCACTAATTAATCACTTGATATTCATTCCACCCTCAGCTCTTTTCATTCATTCATTCATTCATTCAATCGTATTTATAGAACACTTACTGTGTGCAGAGCACTGTACTAAGCACTTGGAAAGTACAATTCAGCAACAAATAGAGACAGTCCCTGCCCACAATGGGCTTAAAGTCTGTTGGGGAGAAAGAGGGAGACTTATGGAACTTACTGGGGGGAACTAGGCACTTACGGATGCCTAGTGGATAGAGCACCGGCCTGTGCGTCAGAAGGACCTGTGTTCTAATTCCGGCTCTCCTACCTACCTGCTGTGTGACCTTGGGCAAGTCACTTCACTTCTCTGATCCTCAGTTCCCTCAGCTCTAAAATGGGGATTAAGGCTGTGATACCTGTGCGGGACAGGGATTGGGTCCAACCCAATTATCTCGTATCTACCCCAGCGCTTAGAACAATGCCTGGCACAAGGTAAGCGCTTAACAATACCATTATTATTATTATTATCTGTAATTTATTTTAATATCTGTCTCCCCTCCAGACTGTAAGCTCCATGTGGGCTGAGGCTGCATCTACCAACCCTGTTGTATTGTACCCCCCCAAGCACTTAGTAGAGTGCTCTGCACAAAGTAAGCACTCGATAAATACCATTGCTTGATTGATAATCAACTCCTCTGTACAGGTTTTCAGCCTTGAGTTCTCAGGACCGAGACTCATCTGTCATTCCAGATGGGAAACTTTGTCGTCAAGTTTTCTAGGATTCATACTATCAATCCATCGGTCAGTGGTATTTATTGAGCCCTTACTGCGTGCAGAGCACTGTACTAAGCACTTGGGAGAGTACAAGATAACAGAGTTGGTAGATACGTTCCCTGCCCACAGGAAGCTTACAGTCTTAGACGGGGAGATATGTATATTAAGATATGTACATAAGTGCTTTGGGCCTACGGGCAGGGTGAAGAAAGGGCACAAATCCAGGTACAACTGGGATGAAGAAGGGAGTGGGAGAAGAGGAAATGACGGTTTTAGTTGGGGAAGGCCTCTTGGAGGAGATGTGATTTTAATAAGGCTTTGAAAGTGGAGAGAGTAATGGTCCTGTTGGATATGAAGGGGAAGGGAGTTCCAGACCAGAAGCAGGATGTGGGCGAGGTGTCAGCAGTGAGAGAGATGAGACTGAGGTACAATGAGTAGATTGGCATTAGAGGAACAAATTGTGTGGACTATGTTGTAGTAGGAAATCATGGAGGTAAAGTAGGAGGGACCAAGGTGATTGAGAGCTTTAAAGCAAATGGTAAGAAGCTTCCGTTTGATGTGGAGGTGGATGGGCAACTACTAGAGCTTGTTCAGGAGCGGGGAAACATGGACTGAGGACGTTTCCGTAGAACGATCCGGGCAGCCGAGTGAAGTATGGACTGGAATGGGGGAGGGACAGGTCTGGGTCTGCTGGGTCTTGTCCACACTGCCCAATATTTTGTCTCTGAAAGTGGCCAGAAAAGGAGCCACGCAGTGGTGGTTCGTCTTGATACTCATCCTCATGTTTGAAGTCTTATGCATTTTATATTTGAATTTTCAGAGACCTTTTATCCTAAAGAAGAAAAGGGGTCGTAAGCGAAGGAGGATCAACAGCAGTGTCACCACAGAAACAATTTCTGAAACTACCGAAGTACTGAATGAGCCATTTGAAAATTCAGATGAAGAGAGGCCTATGCCGCAGCTGGAGCCTACCTGTGAAATCGAGGGGGAAGAAGATGACCTAAAGCCAGTAATTAGAAAAATGTTTCAGTATCAACCTGGGAAGCAAAGACAAGAAGAGGAAGAGAAGGAGAAAGACAATCATTGCTATAAGAATGATGAACCAGGTAGAAGTAAGTAGAACTTTTTTATGTATTCTCACCATTAAGGATGAACTTGAGTGACTGATATAATCCCAAAAGAGTAGAATCGTAAAATTTGAGATTGAGAGAGTTCTGAAATGGTCACGTAGTCCAATCCACTGGCTCCCGGCAGAACTTTAACTGAACCATTCAGAAGACTTTTCCTTGCTATCCTTAGGGATCTCCAAGCAGTTAGATTCTGAACCATTCAGAAGACTTTTCCTTGCTATCCTTAGGGATCTCCAAGCAGTTAGATTCTGATAACCATTACAGTTAGGTAGCTCATTCATGCTTTCATCAGTCTTACTGAGCCCTAACACCATACTAAATTGGGAGCGTACGATAGAAGTAAAAGATATGGTTTCTGCCCTCAAGAAGCTTGCAGACACAGTCCTCCTCAAGTCTAATCAAAATCAAGGCATTTCTGTTTAGTCATGCAAGCTGCAAACATCAGCATCAGAGGCATTTGTACTAACTCTTTCACCGTGGTTACTCATCACACTCCCAGATGTTCCTCTTAGCCCTGACCTCTGGGCTTTTTGACAATCTCTCCTTTCCTCCTGCCCCTAGGAAATCTTTTCATGGACTCCACCTGTCCCCTCAAACTTAACATATCTAAGACTGAACTCCTCATCTTTCATCCCTAAATCCTCTCCTCCACCTATATTTCCCAGTACAGTCCATCAATCGATCAACAGTGGTATTTACTGAGAGCTTACTGTGCGCAGAGCACTGTACTGCGCACTTCACTAAAGTCGACAACACCCTCAGTCCTCCCCATCCTCAGTCACATAACCTTGCCATATCCCTGTCTCCACCCTCTCTTTCAATTCCCGTGTTCAATTCCATCTTGAAATCCTGTCGGTTCTTCCTTCACAACGCTTCTAGAATCTGCCTCTTCCTCTCCATCCAAAAGGCCACCATGCTGGTTTAGGCATTTGTCATCTCACGACTCCACTACTGCGTCGGCCTCCTCGCTGACCTTCCCGCCTCCAGTCTCTTCCCTCTCCAGTCCATACTTCAATCTTCTGCCAGGATCATTTTTTCTAAAATGTCATTCTGCCCACCTCTCCCCACTCCTCCAAAATCTTCAATGGTTGACCATTCCTCTCAGCATCAGGCAGGAACTACTGACCATTGGCTTTAAGGGTCTTCTTCAGCTCTCAATCCATCAATCAGTCAATGGTATTTATTGAGCGCTTTGTATGTGCAGAGCACCTTACTAAGCTCTTGGGAGAATACAACAGAATTAGGAGCATGTTCCCTGCATGTAACGAGTTTACAGTCTAGAGGGACTCTCTCCCTCCTACTTTTCTACTCTTTTCTACTGCACCCCAGTTAGCATTCTTCCTTTCCTTTCAACTAACTTATTTACTGTGTCTCATTCTTGTCTGCCTCATCTCTAGTATCTTGCTCACCTCTCCCCCCAATCAATCAGTCACTAATATCTAATGAGCACTTACCATGTGCAGGGCACTGAACTAACCACTCGGGAGAGTACAAAACAATAGAATTGGCACATAAAATCCCTGCTGTCAAGGAATTTACAGTCTATCCAGAGAGATTGACATTATCTCCCTCTCACTGCTTATCTGACAGATCACATTTTATCCGATCGTCAAAGCCCTTTTGACATCTCATCTCCTCCAGCAAGCCTTCTCTTATTAATTTCTATATTTCCAACCACTTCTGATGCCACAAGCACAGGCTTGGGAGTCAGAAGGACCTGGGTTCTAATCCTGGCCCTGCCAGGTGACCTTGGGCAAGTCTTTTCATTTCTCTGTGCCTCAGTTACCAATTCTCTGTAAAATGAGAATTAAGACTATGAGTCCCATGTGGGACAGGGACCGTGCCCAACCAGATTACTCTGTATCTACCTCTATCTTAGTACGGTGTCTGGCACATAGTAAGCACTTAACAGATACCGCAATTCTTATTAAATAGTACAGTCATATACTATTATACTATACTACTATACTATTGCTAAATAGTATACTATTATGCCATAATAGTATAATAGTATATCATTATTAAATAGTATACTATTATACTGTAATGGTATAATAATATATTATTATTAAAGAGTACAGTGCTCGGCACACAGTAAGCACTTAATAAATATGATTGAATGAATGAATGAATTAAATACCACAACTATTAGGCCACTTCAGTCCCTCTGGGCTTCTTAAGTACTCACAACCCGCTGTAGCACTTAGGTACATATTTTATACACTCAATTACTTCCTCCTATATGTAATTTATTTTAGTGTATGTCCCGTTTGAGAATGTGGACTCTTTGAAGCCCAGGTTTGAGTGTACTAATTCTCTTTTACTCTCCCAAGAATTTAGTATAGCAGTCTACAAACCCAATGACTACTGTTGATCTGTCGATTTCCATCCTGTTAGTTTTGAGAAAGAGCTTAAGGCATTGTGGTGAGCTTTGAGTAGTTAGTCAAGTTCTCTTTAGTCAGTAAATTAAATTTATTGAGCACTCACTGTGTGCAGAGCACTGTACTAGGCACTTGGGAGAGTACAATATAACCATATTGAGACACATTTCCTGCCCACAATGAGTCTGCAGTCTAGAGGGGATTTATAGTCTACAGTCTACAGTAGAACTGCAGTCTATTTCACTGCTGCATTGAAACAAAATTCTTCTTTTACAGTTTTTAGAATTGATATTTTTCCTCAGGGTATTTTATTTACAGTAAGGGGTCTCTATTCAACTTCTTGAGGGTTATAAGTTCAGCCTGGACCACCAAGGGCATCTTAAATAGTGGAAAGGCTTAGCAGAAATCCGGAAAAAGGTTGGTCAACATAGGTCATAAAGACCAGAGCTGCGACTGCGGTGTCTACTCTAGCAACGTGGTACTGTTCAGTGTTACTGCAGCATAGCATCGGCACCGGGTTGTGGCCATTTGGCCAAGAATGGGATTTGTACATAAAATCCTGCATGTACTCTGAAATATGTGACTGGGACTGGCAGAGATGAGTGAGTAATAATAATAATAATGTTGGTATTTGTTAAGCGCTTACTAGGTGCCGAGCACTGTTCTCATTGCCGAGTGCCGAGTACAAGTGGCCCTATGCCAACCACTAGCAATATAATCGATTCATATGTGCAGATTCTTTTTTTTTTGTGGTATTCCTTAAGCACTTACTAAGTGCCAGGCACTGTACTATGCCCTGGGTTAGATAGATGCAAGCAAAGGTTCTTGGTCACCAAGTCATAGTAAAGAGACCAAGGCTCATCTGTCCTGTGCAACGGGTCACCATTGTATTCAGGATCATCCCCCCTCCAACTCCTCCAAATCTAATAAAGACTTAATGAACTCTGCATCGTAAGGAAATGAAAACAGTTCTATATTTTTGTTAGCCTCGTCTAATTCTCCATTTTAATGTGCTTTGAACTGTAAACTGTGAATAGGGTTCGTTAATAAGCGAAGCACAGCCCAGAGTTTTCACAGTGGTGACCAAATTGTTTGCTGCAGCTGAAGTCTGAGCTCCTCAGCTTCCCACCCAAACGGTCTCCTTCCCTACCTTTCCCATCCCTGCTGACAACACCACCGTCCTCCTTGTCTCACAAGTCTACAACCTTGGCCTTCCCCTTGACATATCTCTCTCCTTCAGTCCACCTATTCAGTCACCAGATACTGTCAGCTTCACCCCTTCCTACCCAGCCAAACTGCTACCTTGCCAGTCCGAGCCCATGCCCTATCCTTTCTCTACAACTATATCAGCCACCTCAGACTTTCCCGCCCCCAACCTTTCCCCACTCCAGTTGATACTTCACTGGGCTGCTCAGACCATTTTTTCTAAAATCTAATTTTGAGTTCATCTTTCCCATTCCACAAAAACCCCCAGTTGTTGCCTATCTGTCTCCCCCAACAGAAAGTCCTCACCATTGGCACCATTGGCTTTAGGATACTCCTCCAGTTCTGTCCTCCCTGCCTATTCTCGCTGCTCTCCCCCTACAACCCGGCCCACACACTTCACTGCTTCGACACCAATCTGCTTAGTGTGTTTCAATCTTGTCCTCAGCTCCTTACACACATCTTCTTACTAGGAACTCCCTTCTGCTTCCTAGCTGACAGATCTGTATGTACTTAAAACATGTTTTCCAACCCTATTTTCCCTCCCTTCTGCATAATCTAAGCACTTAAATTTATACCCCTTTATACTCCTACAGCACTTATGTAGATATTCTTATACGCTGCTGCCTCCCCTCAGGGTAGTTTATTTTGATATTTTTAGAGAAGCAGTGTGGCCTAGTGGATAGAAGGGCCTGGGTTCTAATGCAGGATCCACCACTGGTCTGCTGGGTGACCTTAGGCAAGTCACTGAACTTCTCTGTACCTCAATTACCTCATGAGTAAATGGGGATTAAGACTGTGAGCCCCTTGTGGGACAGAGACTGTGTCCGACCTGATTTGCTTGTATCTACCCCAGCGCTTAGTACAGTATCTGGCACATAGGAAGCACTTCACAAATACCGTTTAAAAAATACTCCCTGAGGGCAGGGATCATGCCTGGCAACTATACTGTACTCTTCTAAGCACTTAGAACAATGTTCTGCCCGTAGGTAGGTTCCTAATAAATATCACTTATTAACTGTGTCCCTTAGGGGATTAGGTAGACATTCATTCATTCAACCATATTTATTGAGCACTTACTTGCAGAGCACTATACTAAGCACTTGGGAGAGTACGATATAACAGCATGCAGAAACATGACTCTTCAGAGTTTAGTGCCTTCCCTAAAATCTGCATGTTAATTTACTTTAATATCCTTGGTAAAGATACTTTGGGGTTTCTTAAGTGGCTCAAATAACCGCTGGCTGAATATGAAAAAGTGCTGAGTGGTCTCAAATAATGAGAATAACCAGGAAAATCTTCACCTCTTCCCCTTCTGCAGTAGAAATGACTCCTTGTGTAAAAATGCCTGTCCCATTCCAGCTTATGAAGCAGTCAAGGGGGCAAAGAGCTAATCTTATTTTCTGCAGATATCTCAAGTACCACTTTAGCATTTCAAACCTTGGCCAAGAAGGCATCTCTTTTGTCCTCTAAATTCTGCTGTTGAATTCAGCTGAAAATCATATTGTCAGAAATTTAGAAGTGTAGCTGAAGTGATGAGGAAAAGCAGGAACAGGTTTTACATCTTTTCACCATTTATTCCCATCCCTTTCAGTGTTAAAGTCTGAAATAATTATAAAAGTGTTATTACAAAATACCTTTATTACAGTTTGAATCTTGAAATCTGTACAGCCCAGTTCTGCCTCATCCTCCTTTCTGCTAAAGAATCGATGGCTTATAGTAGATGAGAGTAATTCTGAGAAAATACATCTTTCTCACCTTGAACTTCAGTTCATTTTTTATACTGTGCTGCACTCAATGTTTTTCTTCTGTCATTCAGTATTTTTAATTAAGAAAGCAAAATGCTTTCATGCCTTGTCAACATAACTGCATGTACCCCTTCTGGGGCAAACTCACTTCTGGGCCACCGCAGACTTGAAAGGAAAACCACCACTTTGTTTCCTGGGGTGCAGTGGGCTCTGGTAGTTTGTGGAGAACAAATTGCAGTCGAATAGAAGAGGTTAAGTCCCTACTAGGAATATAACAGGTTGGGTTTTTGTTTTTTCATTCCTGAAAGATTTTCATTCTCCACCCTCCCAAGTTTGCCTCTCTAGGCTGGGGACGTATACACCTGTAGGGAACTGTGTCATTGGGGAGAAGTGAAGAATTAACACTCTCCCTTGATTGGAGAATGCACTCATAACTTTTTGTCCTAAATCCAACTCCAGGGAATTAGTTTTGGGCAGAAATTACCCACGTTACATTTTTCAACTTTTTGTTCTTTTATCATACCTCAACATCTCCTGACCATTTTGTGTGGTTATCATTTGTTTCCTGGTTTTCATTTTGACCAACATTTTTTTCCCCTCCCAGCAGTCCACACCTTTGTATGGTAAAACTGAGTCTGAGTTGATTTCGGATGACCATCCTCTCATAGAATTGGCTATTCCTCTAAAAATTTCTCCAGTGTTTAATCGAGTGCCTGGCATATAGTAAGCACTTAACAACTACCATTAACAAAATGATCAGATTCGATTTTGGAATTGGAGAGAAGGGGCATCTGCTTAGGCTAGGCTCTTCAGATTTCAGTGGAGTCTTTAATTCTACAGAGGATATGGAAATGAGGTGTTTTTGAAAGTATTGATGTTATTATGGATTTCAAACTTGATACTCGATACAAAATAATCCATTTTGCATCCCCCGAGTCATTTGAGAATAGCGCTGTGTAGTATTTGTATAATCATTTTGTCATGCACATGAGTGAAGAGCAAGATTTAGTATGCTTTGATTCGATGGTAGAAGAGTTCCATTCCTGTAAAAGAAAAAAATATTTGAAATTAATGAGATCATTCCTAGTGGAAAGAGCACAGGCCTGGGAGTCAGAGGACCTGGATTCTAATCCCAGCTCTGCCATTTATCTGTTCTGACCTCAGACTAGTCAGCTAACTTCTCTGTGCCTCAGTTACCTCTTCTGTAAAAGGGGGTTTACGACCTGGATTGTGTCCAACCTGATGAGTTTACGTCTACCCCAACACTCGGTACAGTGCCTGGCACATAGCAAGCATAGGTCATTACTCTAAGAAGTTTTTATGCCCTTAGATTTGTCTTTCCTGGACATCAGTGTAACCTTCAGTTTTCTAGAACTCTTAAAAAGTGTTTGGTGGGGGAAATATATCGGAGAAAAAAAAATAAATGAACTGAACTAAAGTAATGAACCTTAAAAATAGAACTAGCTTCTTTGTGTCCAGAATTTTTTGGCCTTGAATCTGTGCAGTAATTGAATCAATCAAAACACCATGGATGGGATTTACTGGTAGAATAGGAAACTCTATTAAAAATGCTATTGTAATGCAGGCTGTGGAAATATGACAGCTTTAGTGAAGATTGGTAATGCATTTGGGCTTGATCCATATTTAATTTTCTGGAGTTTATTTCACAGTTCATTTTTTATGTTAGACAAAATATTTAGTCTTTACATCTTATTATTTTGGGCATTTGGGGGTCATTTTCATTTCAGAAATGATGAAAACTTTAGTGTATTTCTTAAATCTGGGTCAATTATCTCTAGATTTATATTTATGAGTGTCACATTCAATCATTTAAAGCTAAGAAATAGTCTGTTAATTAAATCTTACTGAGCAGGAACTTCTGTTATATGTCAAACTCAAAATTATGTATGAATTTTGCCCTGTCCTGAATTCTGGTAGAACAGAAACTGACGTTCTCTTACAAGATGAGAAGCAGCATGGTCTAATGGCCAGAGCATGGGCCCGGAAGTCCGAAGGACCAGGGTTCTAATTCCGACTCCGCCACCCGTCTACTGTGTGACCTTGGGCAAGTCATTCAGCTTGTCTGTGCCTCGGTTATCTCATCTGTAAAATGGGGATTACTACCTGTGAGCCCCATGTGGGACATGAACTGTATCCAACCTGATTAGCTTGTATCTACCCCAGACCTTAGTGTAGTGCCTGGCCCAGAATAAGCACTTAACAAATGCAATAAAAGAAAGAAGTTACGGTTTCCCAAGTAACTTCATCTGTGAAATTTACAAATCTTACTCTATAAAATAGAATTGAGGTGATATGACTAAAATAAGATAATCAGACACATTTTAATTGAAACTTTCCTAAATTTTGTAGGTTCAAATTGGCATTTTAACTTTGCAGTTCTGAAAAGCAATTTTATTTCACAAATGTTGTTGTAAATGTCAGTTTTGCACTTTGGGGATAAGATTTTAAAGATGCCTGGGAAACAACTAACTGCTGTTGTGGATTACCAGTAACCCAGTTGGAGTGGATAAAATCTACCCTCTTAAAGACAACATAACTTGTGATGGATCCAGGCAGAGGAATGTAGCCATAGTAGATATTTTCATGGAATCAGGCCCAAGTTATTTACTTCTTGTTTTAGATTGTGAGTCCCTTGAAGACCAGGATCCCCGTCTAAGTCTCGCCCATGTATTTTTTCCCAGCATTTAGTTCAGTTAGTTTGCACATCGTAAGCGCTCGATAAATACCATAACTACTATTCTAACTACTGCTTGGTTTTCATTCTAGCGCGGTCTGGAATGATAGAGCATGGGCCAGGGGGTCAGAAGGACCTGGATTCTAATCTGGGCTCTGCCACTGGCCTGCTGTGTGTGTGACCTTGGGCAAGTCTAGACTGTGAGCTCATTGTGGGCAAGAATGTATCTGTTTGTTGATATGTTGTACTCTCCCGAGCTCTTAGTACAGTGCTTTGCACACAGTACGCTCTCAGATTTGCTTGTATCCACCCCAGCGCTTAATACAGTGCCTGGCACGAAGTAAGCGCTAAACAAATGCCGCAATTATTATTGTTATTATTATTCTAGATTTACCGTATTCAAGTCTTACAGTATTCCCCGGTTGAAAAACGTAAATACTAGATTAAAGAGGGGTTTGTCGATGAATTTGGGTTAGGTTAGATAATGGCCTTGATATCTAAGACTCTTTCTTTTTTTTCCTCCCCATTTTATCTGTTACCTCCCAAAGACAACCCCGAAGGAGCAAATAGTCTGAACGATGTTACTAAAGACAATCCTGAACCTCTGAGATGCAAACAAGGTTGGCCCAAAGGAGTGAAGCGTGGCCCATCTAAATGGAGGCAAAATAAAGAAAGGAAGATGGGTTTTAAACTTAATTTATACACACCCCCTGAGACTCCAATGGAACCCGACTGCCAGGTGACAGTAGAAGAACAGAAAGAAGCTTCTGAAGAGAAACCATGCCAGATTCCTGTTGTAGCAGAGGAGGCCATTAAAGAATCATCTCTTCCACCTGTACAACCCCAAGATGAAAATGGAGAAGAGATATCCGCGCCTCCAAGCCCTAACAAAATAACTTTTGAAAAATCCGAGAATGGTGTAGCAACCAAAGCGGAGGAAGAGGAAGAAGAGGAGGAGGAGGAGGAGGAAGGAGAGGGGGAGGAGGAAGAAGTAGAGGAAGAGGAGGAGGAGGAGGAGGAGGAAGAAGAGGAGGAAGAGAGAGAAGGAGATGCAGAGAGCGACAACACCAAAAGTCAGGAAAAAGACCAACCAGAAACCTGTGCCGAAAAAAAAGACCCCGCGGCCATCGATGATCACGAAGAGGAAGAAGAAGAGGACGAAGAGCCATCCCACAACGAAGATCACGACGCAGATGACGAAGACGATGGTCACATGGACCCGGCCGAAGCCGAGAAGGAAGAGCTTGCAGGAGAAGCTTTCAAGGAAGCTCTGGAGAATCAGGAGACTTTTTTAGACCTAAGCGTTCAAACTGGTAATTCCAAACCGGAGGAGTTAATCGACTGTGGTGTTGACCTTTCGGCGCCCCGTACCGGCGAGTCAAAGGAGGGTGCCGCCGACGCGGAAGATGTGCCCGGACCCGACGAGGAAGATGTAGAACGGAGAGCCGACCGGGATCGGAAAGATAGCGAGGAATTAAATCCTGAATTCAAAGGAGAAGCTACCGAAACTATGGAGCTAGACTCGGAGACCGCCCAAGCCGTTCAGTCCCTGACCCAGGAAAACGGCGAACAGGATGATACTTTTCAAGATTGTTCGGAGACGCAGGCGGCCTGTAGAAGTCTCCAGAACTACACGCGTGCCGACCAGAGTCCCCAGATCTCCGCCCTGGATGACTGCCAGCAGTCTGACCACAGCAGCCCCGTTTCGTCCGTACATTCGCAGCCCGGTCAGTCCGCGCGCTCCGTAAGTAGCCCGACGGTTCCTACGTTAGAGAACGGCTACGCTCAGATCAGCCCAGATCAGAGCGCCATCTCCGTGCCCTCCCTCCAGAACATGGAGACCAGTCCGATGATGGACGTCCCCTCGGTCTCCGATCACTCCCAGCAAGTCGTCGACAGCGGGTTCAGCGATCTGGGCAGCATCGAGAGCACGACCGAAAACTACGAGAACCCGAGCAGTTACGATTCCACCATGGGAGGGAGTATCTGTGGCAATAATTCTTCCCAGAACAGCTGCTCGTTCAGCAGTCTCACGAGCAGCAACCTGACGCAGAGTAGCTGCGCCGTCACCCAGCAGATGTCCAGCATCAACGGGAGCTGCAGCATGATGCAGCAGACGGGCATCGGCTCTCCCCCGACCTGTAACGTCAAGTCTCCCCAGGGTTGCGTGGCGGAGAGGCCTCCGAGTGGCAGTCAGCAGTTGCCGCAGTGCAGCATGGCCGCTAATTTTACCCCGCCCATGCAGCTGGCCGAGATCCCCGAGACGGGCGGCGCCAACGTCGGCCTCTACGAGCGGATGGGGCAGGGCGAATTCGGGCCGGGCCATTACCCGCAGCCCTCGGCCACCTTCAGCCTCGCCAAACTGCAGCAGTTGACCAATACGCTTATCGATCATTCGTTGCCTTACAGCCATTCCGCTGCTGTAACTTCCTATGCAAACAGTGCCTCTCTGCCCACCCCTCTAAGTAACGCGGGACTCGTTCAGCTCTCTCAATCTCCGCATCCCGTCCCCGGGGGGGCCCAAGCACAAGCCACCATGACCCCGCCCCCCAACCTGACTCCTCCGCCGATGAATCTGCCTCCCCCGCTCCTGCAGCGCAACATGGCCGCGTCCAACATCGGACTCTCCCACACCCAAAGACTGCAGACTCAGATCGCCGGCAAGGGCCACGTGTCCATGAGGACCAAGTCGGCGGCCCTGCCCCCGGCCGCCGCCGCCGCCGCCGCCGCCGCCGCCGCCGCCCACCAGTCCCAGATCTACGGGCGAGCTTCCCAGGCCGTCGCCATGCAGGGTCCGGCACGGACTTTAACCATGCAGCGTGGCATGAACATGAGCGTCAACCTCATGCCGGCCCCGGCTTACAACGTCAATTCGGTGAACGTGAACATGAACACGCTCAATGCCATGAACGGGTACAGCATGCCGCAGCCGATGATGAACAGCGGATACCACGGTAATCACGGATACATGAATCAGACTCCCCAGTACCCCATGCAGATGCAGATGGGCATGATGGGAACCCAGCCATACGCACAGCAGCCGATGCAGGCCACCCCCCACAGCAACATGATGTACACTCCGCCCGCCCATCACGGCTACATGAACACCGGCATGCCCAAACAGTCCCTTAACGGCTCCTACATGAGGAGGTAGGCTACGGGGCCGGTCGGGAAACCAGACAGACGTAGCGGATTGATCTGCACGGGTATCTCTGGAGAGTACGATTTCAAAACCAGCAATTGGTGTGAATAAAAAAAAAAACATTTGTTGGCACCATTAAAAAAAAAAAAAGCTGTATGCAGCAGAAAGCCTTATACGAGTTGTTTTTCTTTTATCTCCTTTTCCTTTTCGGTACCTCTGTCTCTGGGGGTTTGGGTTTTTTGGGTTTTTTTCGGTTTTTAACGAAGTTCTCTGGAAAGGAAGGCCTCGCTCTCTGGACTGCGGTTTCACAGCAGCCGACGGCGTGGAGACACTCGTTGTGCCTGCTCCCCGTCGAGGAAAAAAAAACAAACGTGGATGAGAGACCCCGACATTGTCCGTTTTTAATACCGAACCTTGCTCATTTTTTCCTCTCCTCCCCATGTAAATGCCTTTAGCGTTTCAGTTATTGTATATTTTGTTTAAGGTGACACTTCAGCATGCCGCTAATGTCTTTGTTAGTGACAGTGCATTTTGTAGTACTGTACAAGTGTTGTGCTTAACAGTAAGCCATTTCTTAAGTTTTTTGCCTTGATTAGGGGGCCCTAATTTGAGGGTTAAAAAAATATATATTTTTGTTAATTATAAAACTGTAAAAAGCTATAAAGCTATTCACATTTCGATTGGTTGAAAGGGTTTTATCGCTAAATGTTTGGTGTAAAGTTGAGACCCTTTTCCATTTTGGTGACAGATTTCTTTCGGGGCGGGGGTGGGGGGGCGGGAAAAAGGCAGCTTTCTGTTTTATAAATGCAGACTTCTGTTTATTGAATGAAGCATATCTCAGTGTTTATCTGTCAAGTTTGGAAACATCTCCCTATATGTCAAATACTTGGCAGGGTTTAAAAAATAGTGAATTTGGTGTAAAGTTGCTATTTTATGGAAATGCCTCTAACTTTACATTTTCATTCCATCTGTAGATTTTTCTATCTTTATAAAATATTGGAGTTATTTTTTAAGGAAAAATAGAGGAGCAGTAGCTTGTGAATAGCTCGAACTCAGCTTACGAACCGCATGTAAAAAAGCAGAAGTTATTTGTGTCTGTTTATATTGCTTCCTTTTTGTAGCCTTTGTACCTGTACAGGGTGACTGTAAGGGCCAAGCAGAAGAGGCAAAATCCATGTATAAAATAGAACCCAGTGACACTCTTGTATTTATCTGTTATCTTTTTAGTCAGTCACTTCAAAAAAAAAAAGCTGTACATTTTAACATAAAATAAATTATGATGAGCCATTTTTAGCCTCTTGCGTCTTGTCATATTCTGGTGTTTAAAAGAGAACTGCCAACTCAATTGTACTGCTTGTGGCACCTCTCTGTGGCTTAAAAATGACCTTCATTGCAGAACACACACCTTTTGGGAAAATAAATTATTTAGGATAAGTTTTTTTAATAAAGTAAGAATTATCTCAAATCATGAAAATGCCAAATAAAATATCTATTTAATTTATTTTAATGCTCTTTCATGAAAAGCTTTATTTTATGCTAGCCCATACCTTCTATATGCTAGTCATTGTCTTAAAAATAAAGTTACTTTATTTTCTTTCTTTTGGACTATGATCTTCATTTGCAACGGAAATCTGTACAAATATAAAGCATTCAAATGCCTCCATTTGTACAGCCAGTGTAAATGCACATAACAGTTAAATTGCAACACCTTCATTTTGACAATGATCTGTAAATTGCTTCCAGAGAAATTAACCATTTTTTGTCTCCTGAGAAAAAAAAAAGCATTCCTCATGACTCTGTAATGATGTAACGTCAGATTTTTAACAAATGATTAAAAGAGAAATAAACTGTTTATAACTAATATTTCACTTATTTGGCGCAAGGAAGTTATAATGCAGCGTTTTCGGCCGGAATCGACCGATGTCCGTTCTGAGCGTAACTGTAACTGTAAACGACGTGTTTCTCCTTATCGTAATGAGTAATTGAAAGACATTCATTTTCAAGACTCTTCATCACTGTTATCGTCGCGTCTGGGTTATTAAAAGCAACAATAGTTTTACTCCTCAAGTTCGTCTACCGGTAGTGTGCAGAGTACTTAGTCATAAGCCGTACGTTCGAAATCCCGATAGAGTTGGTTCACTGTACAAACAAACAGGTAAGGAAAACCTTAAAAATAAAAATAAATAAAGCCTAATCGGCTTTTAGCTGCATGGTGCTAACATTTACCAAGTACCGTCAGTGTGTGGGGCAGTGGGAGAAGCGGTGTGGCTTAGTGGAAAGGGAGTCAGAGGTCGTGGGTTCTAATCCAGGCTATTCCACTTGTCACCGGTGTGACCTCGGGCAAGTCACTTCACTTCTCTGTGCCTCAGTTGCTTCATCTGCAAAATGGGGATTAAGACTGCGAGCCCCATGTGGGACAACCTGATTACCTTGTATCTCCCCCAGTGCTTAGAACAGTGCTATTTAAGCACATAGTAAGCGCTTAGCAAATACCATCATCATCGTTATTATTATTATAAATTTTACAAACAGACTCCTACCTGAAGAAGAGGTTATTGTGATCAAGGGAAGCTGTATAAAAGAGGATTTTGTAGATGACCTCAAGCAAAAAGGCTAAAGCACGGGATCCAGGTAGGAATAGATGTGTCATTTGGGCTTGGAGGCTCGGTTTCTTCACGGATGAGGGAGAAGAGTCATATGCTTTAAACCCGAGCCGTTTAGGTCGTGGTCATGCTCCTAACTAGTGCCGCCTATGGGCATTCTGAGTGAAGGTGAGCAAGGAAGGATGCTGACCAATGAAAGGCCTCTTCACTGGCTGTGGGAATCTGCCTGAGGGATACCTAATTTTAAAAATCCACATGGTAGCCACTTATAGGAGGATGGAGAGCCTCGGTCCGGGAGACGGGTAGAATCGTCGCACGAGCCGCCGGCTGCGGACGTCACGTGTTCCCCTTTACTTCGTAATAGTGATAGTATTCATTAAGCGCTTACTGTGTGTAGAACTCCGGACTAAGCACTGGAAGAGAATGCACAAGTGGGAATTAGACACGGTTGGTCCTGTGCCTACTTAGAGGTGCTCACAATTTCACATCGTGATACTTAATCAGAAAACTCTATTTTAGGACAAAAAATATGCCACCTCTAGGCTTTTTTACGGTATTTGTTAAGTGCTTACTCTACGTCAAGCACTATTCTAAGCGCCAGGGTACAGAATAATTGTGTCGGACAAGGTCTGTGGAGCACATGGTCTTAATCCCCATTCTACAGATGAGGTCACTGAGGCACGGAGAAGTTAAGCGAGTTGCCCGTGGTCACACAGCAGACAGAGGGCAGTGCCGGGATTAGAGCGCAAGTCCTTCTGACTCCCGGGCCGGTGCTCCATCCATTAGGCCACTCTGTTTCTCAGTCTTTTTATTGAAGTCTTCTAGATACGATGATGAGGATCCCTCAACTTTTCCCACTGCTACAATAGGCGGTTTGTTTCTTCGGAAGATGTTTTACTAGAAAGGTTCAGCTCTGCTACTGACCCAAATTGGTACATGTTTTTTGAGCTTCAAACAACGTGCATAGGATTCACGAGATTGCTCCTTCTGTCTGCCCTCCATCACCCGATTGATCCAGGGCCTCAACCTGGAGGACAGGAATCCAGGTCTACTCCTATCCGGGGATGAGCTCTGCTTCCCAGATTGGCTAAAAACCACTAGGAGCTGCAGAGATTCTGTTCCACCACTGCTTTACCCCAAGCACATTGAAATGCACCCAGCCATTGACCAGTGTCAGTGCATCTGGACTGAAATCGACTTGGGGGTAGATAAGAAGGGTTCTCCTTCTTTTTACTGTCACTGTCACACTGGATTTCCCATAGGTGGCCACTGCAAGTAGATTTAGAGAAAAAGGATCTAAACCAACTAGGGGAAGAGCAAAATCTCCGAAACGGCAGGAGGGATTCTAAGGCCACACACCCCCTCTTCGTGTGTGGCAATCTCTCTCCACTCCTTCAAAGCTTTATGGAAGTCACATCTCCCAAAGGCCTTCCCTGACTAAGGCCTCATTTTCTCTCCTCCTGCTCCCTTCTGCACCACCCTGGCACTTGGATTTGTACCCGTTAGTCACTCCTCCTTCAGCCCCGCAGCACTGATGTGCATATCTGTAGTTTATGGTAGCCTCTGTCTCCCCCAACTAGACTGTAAGCTCGTTGTGGGCAGGGAACACGTGTACCAACTCTGTCGTATTATACTCTCCCAAATGCTTAGTACAGTGCCGTGCACCCAGTAAGCGCTTGGTAAATCCGATTGATTAAGACCCTGTCACACCTCAGAAAGGATGCGCTGCTCCTGGGGACTCTTCCAATTTTGCCCACCTTTGAATTCAACATGGCAGCCACCTCCACAGAAAGGTAAGGAAAAGATCAATAGTTGGTTTGGGGCAGGGCAAGGAGGCCATTCCATGCCATGGGCTGAGCCGTATAGTCATGTTGAGATATACCTGTGTGAGTGGATCAATGAGAGAAAGTATGTCTTGTGTGTGCTCTGATTTTTCCCGATCCCTCTCGTTCCCCGTTTTACCCAAGGTTGTCCTGCACACTGACTTATTTCTGGGCGATTCAGATTGGTTCTTATATGTAAGGGAAGCAGAGTGGTTCAGTGGAAAGAGCCCGGGCTTGGGACTCAGAGGTCGTGGGTTCTAATCCCGGCTCTGCCACATATCAGCTGTGTGACTCTGAGTAAGTCATTTATCTGTGCCTCGGTTACCTCATCTGTGAAATGGGGAGTAAGACTGCGAGCCCCACGTGGGACAACCTGATTACCTTGTATCTACCCCAGCGCTTAGAACGGTGTTTGGCACATAGTAAGTGCTTAACAAATACCATCGTTATTATAATTATCATTACATAATACTGAAGCTAGCAGAAATGGCATAAGCCAAGGTGGCGGCGAGAACCAAGAAGAGGCTTAGCCTCAGAAGAGTCTTATCATAAGGGAGAAACTGCTGAACTGGGGGTTCAACACTGAACTGAGGATTACCAATCACTGGAAAATCCTCCTTGTCTACCGGCTTTCACTCACCATTTTTGACCACTTTGTTGCTAGCAAGTGCCTACGATGTGCCCTGTGACCATCCGAGACTTTAAGAAGTCAAGAGGGTGGATTGAATAGTATAAAGCCATTAATGAAAAATCGAATTTTTAATCATATATAGTTTTCAAGTTTATCGGAGGCTATTATTCTTAAGGCTCTTCCCTACAGGTTGTTGATTTTCACTAAACCTTCTGTGATTATGTGCAGCTGCAATCCTCTCCAGCATGTAAGAGACATTTGGGGGATTCTAAATGGCTGAGGGTCTAAAGGGATTACCCTCGGGAATATGTTGGCTGGAAGCCTTTGGGAATCACCATTTTGGGGACAAGTATAAAATTAATTCCTTTATTAATATCAGGAAATCTGAGTTAACCAGTACATATAATTCATATCTGGAAATGAGCAGCCACATGACAAGAAGTCACTTGATCCTTCCCCAGGAATTTGGAGAGTTGATCTATTCTCTCACCATAGTAGGATTATTGAAATTCCTTCTGGAATGTATCCAGAGGAAGTTTCATTTTCTGTAAGAGCTGTGTCTTTGTCTCAGGCCTCAGTGTAATTACACTGATCCTGAGAGGACTCTCTGTGCTGTAGTCCTGAGCCACTTTAAACCAAATTGACAACCTTTGCAGTTGGATACATCCTGTTGAACAGATAGCATGTCAAAGCTGTTGTAAGGTGGAGAGGCAAATTTTCTCTCACATTTGACATCTAGAACAGTTCTGCTGAACATAAAGTTGGATCAACAATGAGATTCTGGATCGTAGACATGTCCCTGGCACAGAGAAATCACACTACACTGTTGCCTGGGAAAGATATGAGGAGAATGGGCATCAGCGGGGTGGCCAAACAGCTGCTCTATGTTCAGCTCAACTGGGATAACCATAAATGGACTAGTCAGAAGAAATACTCTAAAGACCTAGTGAAACGCTATGGCAGCGGACGGGTAGGAAGTCAACAGCCGAATTCAGATCAGTCCGGCGTCTGGACGATCAGAAATGGAGTGATTTTCTTGCGGGGGAGGTTTTGGGAAGATTGTGAAACCAAATGCGCAGAAGTGAAAATCGCATTAGATGTGGTAAGAGGTACAACAGTGGAGGAAAGGGCAATCTTTACTTGTGCATGTGGGTTGAGTCTTAATAGTGTCATCTTGGAATCTAAAGCGTATAGAAATATGTTCATGTATATAGAAAATAATGTTGGTATTTGTTAAGTGCTTACTATGTGCCAAGCACTGTTCTAAGCGCTGGGGTAGATTCGAGGTAATCAGGTTGTCCCACGTAGGGCTCACAGTTTTCATCCCCATTTTACAGATGAGGTAACTGAGGCACAGAGAAGTTAAGTCACACAGCTGACAGGCGGGAGATCTGGAATATTCTTTTCTCTGGTAAGTTAGAGACTACAAGAATGGTACAAGGGACATTTCTAGAGTCAATCTAGTTTATAATGAAGTATCTGCTCCTTACTAGAATTTGACATTTAAGCTGTGTATTGTAACCTGTGATAACCTTGAAGATAACTGCTCTGCTCTGCTCTAATCTTATATCTGAGCCATTATGACAAGTAATTCTACCCCTCATTGGTACTTTTATCAGTAAAATATTTTTCTGCCTCTTCAAAACCATTCATTACAATAATCATGGTATTTGTTAAGCGCTGTCTATGTGCCAAGCACTGTTCTTTGCATGGGGTAGATACAAGCTAATCAGGGTGTCCCATGTGGAGCTCGCAGTCTTAATCCCCATTTTACAGACGAGGCAACGGAGGCACAGAGAAGTGAAGTGGCTTGCCTAAGGTCACACAGCAGACACGTGGCAGATCTGGGATTAGAACCCACATCCTCTGATTCCCAAGCCCGTGCTCTTTCCACTAAGCCATATTGGGATGCTTGTTCTCGCTCCTTATAATAACAATAGTGGTATTTGTCAAACTCCTATTATAACAATAATAGTAATAATAATAAGGTTGGTATTTGTTAAGCACTTATGTGCAGAGCACTGTTCTAAGTGCTGGGGTAGACACCAGGTAATCAGGTTGTCCCATGTGAGGCTCACAATCTTAATCCCCGTTTTACAGATGAGGTAACTGAGGCACAGAGAAGTTAAGTGACTTGCCCACAGTCACACAGCTGACACGTGGCAGAGCTGGGTTTCGAACCCATGACCTCCGACTTCCAATCCCTTGGTCTTTCCACTGAGCCACGCTATGTGCCAGGCACTCTACTAAGCTCTGGGGCGGATACAGGCCAAAGAAGTTGGTCACAGTCCCTGTCCCACAAGGGACTCACAGTCTCAATCTCCATTTTACAGATGAGGGAACTGAGGCCAAGAGAAGTGAAGTGACTTGCCCAAAGTCGCACAGCAATCAAGTGGCAGAACTGGGATTAGAACCCATGACCTTCCGGATCCCAGGCTCGTATTCTCTACGTTACGCCACACTGTTTCCGCCGTAATTTAATGTGAATGGTAGATCACTTTAACACCTACGGTGTGGTAATATAAGGCATTTCAAAGTTCCTCACTGTCTTCTAGCCCGAGACAGGTGGGTGGGAGCAGCCTCCTGCCCCAACATGACCCCGTGGAGGGCTGGATGCCGTGGGATTGCCCCTAATTAGAATGTCTTTGATGTAGACGTGTTGATTATACATACAGAAGCAGCATGGACTAATGGAAAGAGCACAGCCCTGGGAGTCAGAGGTGCTGGATTCTAATCCCAGCTCCGCCACATGCCTGCTGTGTGACCTTGGGCAAGTCACCTAACTTCTCAGGGCCTCAGTTACCTCATCAGTAAAATGGGGATTAAGACTGTGAGCCCCTTGTGGAAAAAGCCTGGGCCTGGGAGGCAGAGGAACCGGGTTCCGATCCCGGTTCTGCCACTTGCCTCCTGTGTGACCCTGGGAAAGTCGCTGAACCGCTCTGGGCTCCAGTTACCTCATCTGTAAATTAGGGATTAAACTCCTCTGCGATTTAGACTGTGAGTCCCATGTATGACAGGGCCCGTGTCCAACCTGATCACCTGGTATCTACCCCAGTGCTTAGAACAGTACTTAACGAGGACCATAATTAAAAAAAAATGATTAATATTATATGATAATAACAATGATTGGTATTATTATTATTATTACTCCCAGGGAGCATCCTTCCAAGGTGACCCAAAAAATTCCTACTCATCATCACCAGAGGGATTTTTTGTTTGTTTACTCTGGGGGGGTTTTATGGAACTTGTTAAATGCTAATTATTTTCCACATACTCTACTAAGCACTGGAATAGACACAAGTTAATCCGGCTGGACACATTCCCTGTCATACATGAGACTCACAGTCTAAATCGGAGAAGTGTTTAATCCCCAATTTACAGATGCGGTAACTGGAGCCCAGAGCGGTTCAGTGACTTTCCCGAGGTCACACAGGAGACAGGTGGCGGAGCCTGGATCGGAACCCGGTTCCTCTGCCTCCCGGGCCCAGGGTTTTTCCACTATTCAATAGTATTTATTGAGCGCTTACTATGTGCAGAGCACTGTACTAAGCGCTTGGGATGAACAAGTCGGCAACAGATAGAGACAGTCCCTGCCGTTTGACGGGCTTACAGTCTAATCGGGGGAGACGGACAGACAAGAACAATGGCACTAAACAGCGTCAAGGGGAAGAACATCTCGTAAAAACAATGGCAACTAAATAGAATCAAGGCGATGTACAATTCATTAACAAAATAAATAGGGTAACGAAAATATATACAGTTGAGCGGACGGGTACAGTGCTGTGGGGATGGGAAGGGAGAGGTGGAGGAGCAGAGGGAAAAGGGGAAAATGAGGCTTTAGCTGCGGAGAGGTAAAGGGGGGATGGCAGAGGGAGTAGAGGGGGAAGAGGAGCTCAGTCTGGGAAGGCCTCTTGGAGGAGGTGATTTTTAAGTAAGGTTTTGAAGAGGGAAAGAGAATCAGTTTGGCGGAGGTGAGGAGGGAGGGCGTTCCAGGACCGCGGGAGGACGTGACCCAGGGGTCGACGGCGGGATAGTCGAGACCGAGGGACGGCGAGGAGGTGGGCGGTAGAGGAGCGGAGCGTGCGGGGTGGGCGGTAGAAAGAGAGAAGGGAGGAGAGGTAGGAAGGGGCAAGGTGATGGAGAGCCTTGAAGCCTAGAGTGAGGAGTTTTTGTTTGGAGCGGAGGTCGATAGGCAACCACTGGAGTTGTTTAAGAAGGGGAGTGACATGCCCAGATCGTTTCTGCAGGAAGATGAGCCGGGCAGCGGAGTGAAGAATAGACCGGAGCGGGGCGAGAGAGGAGGAAGGGAGGTCAGAGAGAAGGCTGACACAGTAGTCTAGCCGGGATATAACGAGAGCCCGTAATAGTAAGGTAGCCGTTTGGGTGGAGAGGAAAGGGCGGATCTTGGCGATATTGTAGAGGTGAAACCGGCAGGTCTTGGTAACGGATAGGATGTGTGGGGTGAACGAGAGGGACGAGTCAAGGATGACACCGAGATTGCGGGCCTGCGGGACGGGAAGGATGGTCGTGCCATCCATGGTGATGGAGAAGTCTGGGAGCGGACCGGGCTTGGGAGGGAAGATGAGGAGCTCAGTCTTGCTCATGTTGAGTTTTAGGTGGCGGGCAGACATCCAGGTGGAGACGTCCCGGAGGCAGGAGGAGATGCGAGCCTGAAGGGAGGGGGAGAGGACAGGGGCGGAGATGTAGATCTGCGTGTCATCTGCGTAGAGATGGTAGTCAAAGCCGTGAGAGCGGATGAGTTCACCGAGGGAGTGAGTGTAAATGGAGAACAGAAGAGGGCCAAGAACTGACCCTTGAGGAACTCCAACAGTTAAAGGATGGGAGGGGGAGGAGGCTCCAGCGTAGGAGACCGAGAATGATCGGCCAGAGAGGTAAGAGGAGAACCAGGAGAGGACAGAGTCCGTGAAGCCAAGGTGAGATAAGGTACGGAGGAGGAGGGGATGGTCGACAGTGTCAAAGGCAGCAGAGAGGTCAAGGAGGATCAGAATGGAGTAGGAGCCATTGGATTTGGCAAGAAGGAGGTCATGGGTGACCTTAGAGAGAGCAGTCTCGGTAGAGTGGAGGGGACGGAAGCCAGATTGGAGGGGGTCTAGGAGAGAATGGGAGTTAAGGAATTCTAGGCATCGATTGTAGACGACTCGTTCTAAGATTTTGGAAAGGAAGGGTAGTAGGGAGATAGGACGATAACTGGAGGGGGAAGTGGGGTCAAGAGCGGGTTTTTTTAGGATGGGGGAGACGTGGGCGTGTTTGAAGGCAGAGGGGAAGGAGCCCTTGGAGATTGAGTGGTTAAAAATAGAAGTTAAGGAAGGGAGGAGGGCAGGGGCGATGGTTTTAAGAAGGTGAGAGGGAATGGGGTCCGAGGCGCAGGTGGAGGCGGTGGCACTTGCGAGGAGGGAGGAGATCTCCTCTGAGGATACTGCAGGGAAGGATGGGAAAGTAGGGGAGGGGGTTGTTGGGGGGGGGGGGCAGAGGCGGCGGGGTGACTTTGGGGAGCTCAGACCTGATCGTGTTGATTTTCGTGAGGAAATAGGTGGCCAGATCATTAGGGGTGAGAGATGGGGGAGGGGGAGGAACAGGGGGCCTAAGGAGAGAGTTAAAGGTCCGGAACAATCGGCGGGGGTGACGGGCATGGGTGTCGATGAGGGAGGAGAAGAAGCTTTGCCTGGCGGAGGAGAGGGCAGAGTTAAGGCAGGAAAGGATAAATTTGAAGTGTGTGAGGTCGGCTTGGTGCTTGGACTTTCGCCAGCAGCGCTCAGCAGCTCGAGCATAGGAGCGTAGGAGGCGGACGGAGGAGGTGATCCAGGGCTGTGGGTTAGTGGAGCGAGAGCGGCGGAGGGAAAGGGGGGCGAGAGAGTCGAGATGAGTAGAGAGGGTGGAGTTGAGAGCGGAGACCCGCTCGTCGAGAGTGGGAAGAGAGGACAGGGCGGCAAGGTGAGGCGAGATGCTATTGGAAAGACGGATGGGATCGAGAGAGCGGAGGTCTCTGTGGGGCAGTAGCGAAGATTTGCAGGGGGAGGGAGTGTGAGAGATGAGGCAGGTGAGAAGGTTATGGTCAGAGAGAGGGATTTCAGAGTTGGTGAGTGAGGAGATAGTGCAGCGGTAGGAGATGACGAGATCGAGGGTGTGACCGAGTCGGTGAGTGGGCGCGGTATGGTGGAGGAGGAGGTCGGCAGAGTCGAGGAGGGATAGCAGGCGGGCGGCAGAGGAGTCGTCGGGTACATCCGTATGGATGTTGAAGTCTCCAAGGATCAGAGTGGGCAGAGAGAAGGAGAGGAGGAAGGTGAGAAAGGGGTCAAGGTGGTCGAAGAAGTCGGAGGTGGGACCGGGAGGGCGGTAGATGACGGCGACAAGTAACTGGAGTGGGTGGTAGAGGCGAATGATATGGGCTTCGAAGGAGGGGAAGGAGAGGGAGGGGGGAGGAGGGATAGTGCGGAAGCGGCATCGGGGCGAGAGGAGGAAGCCGACGCCTCCTCCCTTACCGGTGAGTCTGGGGGAGTGGGAGAAGGAGAGGCCTCCGCCGGAGAGAGCGGCGGCGGAGACCGTGTCTTCGGGAGAGAGCCACGTTTCCGAAAGGGCGAGGAGGAGGAGAGAGCGGGAGAGGAAAAGGTCATGGATGAAAGGTAGCTTGCCTGTAACAGAGCGGGGGTTCCAGAGGCCACACTTGAAAGTAGCTGTGGGTGCAAGGGGAGGAGGGGGGGAGGGGCGGGGGGAGGGGAGGGTTTGGATGGGAAGGAGGTGGCGGGGCCCTGGACGAGGAGAGGGGGATGAGGGGTGGCGGTGGGACAAGAGGACTGGGATGGGGCGTGGGTGGGGAAGAGAGAAGGGGGGAGGGGTGAGGAGGGGGTTAGGTAGGGGGAAGAGTAGGGGGAGGGGGAAGAGGGGTAGCGCTGGTAAAGTGGGGTTCTAGGGCGGGAGAGAGGAGGGGGGGAGGAGACAGAGGAGAGAGCGGGAAAGAGCTGAGCGAGAGAGGGGAAGGGGAAGGGGAAGGGGAGGATAGGAAGGGGCGGGAGGGGGGAGGGGGGGAGGAGGGACATGGCGAGGCCAGAGAGGTGGGTGGCAGCACTGACAATAAACAGTAATAAACGAAATCGGTAATATAGCAACATGATACAATGATACAGTACAGTGGTGCTAATATAGCAACATGATACAGTATGATACAATATCGTCGTGTTAATAAAAGGGGTGATGACCAGGGTCGGGGGTAGACTCGATTAAGGGGCGACCTGATCAAATTCACTAAGTCATGCTGCTTGCCAACCGAGGTGGCACAAGCCTACTCGCCATCACCAGAGTTTGCGTAGCAAGGAGACATCCTTGCACTATCCTGTGAAGCAGCTGCTCAGAAGATGCCTTCCCAATAGACTTTTCTGGTTTTGATGCCTGTCTTTGGGAACTTCTCGTCAATTAAGTGTGTATAAATATTCCCTATAAATTTACCTGCTTTGGGGGAGTGACTGTTTTTGTAATGTCTATCCTGTTTTGGAACTTTTCAATCATTTCCTCCCTTTAAGGATTATTGGTAGTAAAAGTCACCTCTTCACTAGCGCACATACCTCTTTCTCGTATGTCCAAGTCTCTCAAAGAGTAACCTTTTTAGCTCTCGTTAACTTTGTATTTTGTCACTTTTCACTTATCTCTGAAAGTCATAATCAGTGTGGATTATCAGCCAATCAATCAACTCTATTTGTTGAGGGCTTACTGCGCGCTGAACACTATTAGGCACTTGGAAGAGAACAATACAGTAGTGTTGGTAGATACATTCCCTGCCAACAAGTAGCTCACAGACTAGAGAGTGGATTAGATATCAAAATAAACTACTGGTGGAGGAAGTTTGTCCATTTATCATCATAAGCTCCTTGATAGTAGGTATCGTATCTACAAACTCAGTTGTATTCTACTCTCCCAAGCACTTAATACAGTGTTCTGCACATAATAATAATGGTAATTGTTAAGCACTTACTGTGTGCAAGTAAACTCTCAATAAATACCATTAATTTATTGCTTCCCTTCCCCTTTCTTCATTTCTAGGTTCTTCCCAGGTCATCTTTCATTAGCCTTATGTTTTCTTCCCTTCCTAATTCTGGTCAAATGCTGAGATATCTCTCAACACTTCTTCTCATTGGCTCTTTTGGTGTGACATCCCAGATGCCATATTTTGCTCACAACTGCTATTTGTGACTACCTCTTTTCTCCTCTTGTAAAAGAATCAGGCAGTCTTCTCCATTAGCATTTACGGACTGCAAGTTGATTAGCGCTGCTTCCTCTGTTTCTCTGATCCCCAGTAAATATGAATTTGGAGAAGTATGTGTTTGCAGTTTGATGAGTCTGAGGAGTAACTTTTAGAATTCTTCCTTCAGAAATCTGTCAAGGGTATCAGGCCCACAAAGAGCTTCTCATCTCACAGATTTTAGAGTTTACCCCTTTAAATTTATGCTAATCTGATTCAATCGGCAATCCTTCGCTGGTCTCGGCGGGCTAGCTGGTGAGGGCTGAAAATTCTATTCCTGATTCCACCTCCCATTCACCTTATTAGATGCCCGACTCGGTTCCCTCCTCTCAGCACTCGTCCTGCCCTTCTGCCTACAGAGGCTCTTCATTGTGCACCAAATTACGAAGACAGTGAATGCGCCACAAACGATGCATTGTGGTGGGCTTTTTCGAACTGTCTTGCCACAGCAGGGCTGGGAGATACCAAAGGAGTATCTCTCAATTTTAGAACACCGGGCAAGCTGTGGCTGTGGTAACTCTTAGACTTTGGACTGAGCAGCGAGTATATCCTATTTGTCATTGTCCTCGGGTTTGTTGTGTGTCGTCTTTACGTATCATTGCTTCTTCATCACCAAACTACCCGAAGGACCAGGGACTGAGTCATAGTTATGCATTATTATATTCTTCTCGGAGGACTTTATTTTTTTTAATGACATTTGTTAAGCACTTACTATGTGCCAGGCACTGTACTGAGCACTGGGGTAGATACAAGCTAATCAGGGTGGATACAGTCCACATCCCACATAGGGCTCACAATGGTAATCCCCATTTTTATGGATGAGGGAAGTGAGTCACGATGATGACTGTGAGCCCCACCTGGGACAACCTGATTACCTTGTATCTCCCCCAGAGCTTAGAACAGCACTTAGCACATAGTAAGCGCTTAACAAATACCAACATTATTATTATTATTAAGTGAAGTGACTTGTTTAAGGTCACATGGCAGGCAAGTAGCTGAGCCAGGATTAGAATCCAGGTCCTTCCGGGGTTTTTCCACTAGGCCATCCTGCTTCCCGTGCACTACAGTGCAAGGATCTTTATGTGCACTGACAGGGGAAGGACACATCAATGATGCATCTTTCTTTCAGCCATAGTCGCACGCATGATTAAGATCATACTGTCAGGGGTGCCGTCTAGAAAGGGTAGGAGATTTAGCAGGCTGGTTAAGATTTTTGCAGGCCAAGAGATGTTTTGAACCCATCAGCAAGGCTGTGTCATTTACTGTGAAATGACATTTTTTCAAGACATCGAGGAAGGAAAAATGATCTGTGAATGCAAAGGCCTTTTTTATTAAAACTGCTGTTCCCTTCTAGACATTCACTAATTTTTTTCATAGCCATAGAGACAGCTGTGTTCACATTGATCCACCAGAGATGTGTAAGCGAGAGCAACATTATTAACTAATGTCCAGTTAATTGTTCCCTATCTGTGGGTAATGGGAAGTGCACTCTACAACGCTCAGCTACAATAACTCCAAAAAGAAAAGGTCAGATACCTCTTCAGACATTCACAGGTGCTTAGTACAATACTCTGCATAAAATAAGCACTCAATAAACACGATTGGTTGATTGATTGCTTGAGAACGGGCCACAGTAGATTGTGATTCAAATTAGGAAAATCTCATAGTGTCTCTGTGTGAAATACCCCTTGGGGGAGAAGCAACTGGGGTGGACAGAGTCATAAAGTAAAAGCAAGGGATGCCTTCCAGCGAGGAACAAATGGCCATTCGGGCCACAGTTCTCCGGAACCATATAGCTCGGGGCTACATCTTGGCTAGTCGAGGGGGAGTATGCAAACTTGTGGGGAAAGAGTGTTGTACTCCCATCCCTGACCAGGGAGGTGACGTTCGTAAAGCTCTGTCTGCCATCCGTTTGGCTGTACAGAATCTCCACGACACCAACAATAACAGTATAGGAGATTGGTTCTCTGACCCATTTGGAAATTTAGGAAGCTCAATTTTTCATGGCATACTGATGACAGTAATAGGTATAGTTATGGTTTATATAGTCTATCTGTTCCTCCCATGTTGTTTTAGCTGCACTGCCAGTGAATTAAAACATCAGCAAACCACGAGGAAGCTCAAACTGGCCTAGAGCAAGGAACGTGAGGAACAGGAGAAGTTGGATATGGAAATGTAGAAAACGATGAGGATTAGCCCATAAAATTTCCACCCCCGACATCAGAATGGCTTTCTGCTGCCTTCTACCCAAGCCTCAAAGTCTGACTGCAAAAGGCTCCCATGGTGAGCAGAAGCCAGATGGATGCAGGGTATCCAGAGCTGGATGAGTCTTCATTCCGCTGCCCAGATTTTCTTTCTGCAGAAACGCTCTGGGCATGTCACTCCCCTCCTCAAAAACCTCCAGTGGTTGCCTATCAATCTTCGCATGAAACAAAAACTCCTCACTCTTGGCTTCAGAGCTCTCTGTCACCTGAGCCCCTCCTACCTCATCTCCCATCTCTCCTTCTACAGCCCAGTCCGTACACTCCACTCCTCTGGCGCTAACCTCCTCACGGTCCCTCGTTCTCACCTGTCCCGCCGTCGACGCCTGGCCCACGTCCTACCACTGACCTGGAATGCCCTCCCTCCTCACTTCCGCCAAACTAACTCTCTTCCTGTCACCCGTTGCCGGGGACAGGTTCTTTCGGAATCGGCGCGGGAGAGAGAGAGAGGCTGGAGATGGAAAACCTGAGTTTTGTATAGAATTTATTCCATGGGCGGATTGAATTAATTAATTATTTAGACGCGACAGTCGGCCTTCCCTTTTTGGGGGAAGTATGGTGTTAAAGTTTCCCCTTTGGGAGGAATTTGGTGTTAAAGCTTCCCTGATGGGAGGATTACACTAGTATGTTACTCGAGTGTGGGCGGACCAGGGCCCGCCCAGGAAGAGCTCGTTAATGGTTTACTAACAACGTGGTGAGGCGGCTAGTTCCCACCATGTGCGCACCCACTTGGGAGGAATCCACTTAAGCGTTCAATCTACTTATGCGCCGACCCCATTTAGGCTTTAGATTCACTTATGCGTTACACACTCGTGCGTTAAACTCACTTGCGCGTTACACTCGCTTGTACACTACCCACTTACGCACTAAACTCACATGTGCATTATACTCACTTATACATTGCCCGCTTATACACTAAGCTCACATATGCGTTACACTCATACATTACCCACTTATGTATTTAACCCAGTTATGTGTTACACTCACCCGTCCCACGACCCCTGTCTCTGTGCGTTGTTCCTGGTGGCAGAATGGCGTCTGGTGCTCGGGACAGGGAGAGACACGTGGGTGGCCGTTGCTACCGCTGTGATCTTCCCAGAGAGAGAGACCCGAGCACCAGAGGCAACAGGTATTTATTACCTTGGTTTGGGTGGTCCCCACTTCCTTCCTGTTCAACCTCCGCCCCCTTCCGCTCCCTTCCCTTCCATACCTTATTGGGTGGGCACGGAGGTGAGGGATCTAGGATCTTCCCGTCCTGCCTCCTCTGGCCAGAGAGGTTACGTCACCGATGGCATTTTGACCTTTGGGTAGCCAGTGCCCAGGTCCACCTTGGCACACTTCCCCTCTTCAAAGCCCTACTGAGAGTTCACCTCCTCCAGGAGGCCTTCCCAGACTGAGCCCTCCCTTTCCCTCTGCTTCTCCTCCCCTCCCCATTCCCCCTACTCCCTCCCTCTGCTCTTCCCCCTTCTCCTCCCCACAGCACTTGTGCGTATTTGTATATATCATTTATTACCCTATTTACTTTGTTATTGATGTATATACATCTATGATTCTATTTATCTTGATGGTATTGACTCCTGACCACTTGTTTTGTTTTGTTGTCTGTCTCCCCTGTTTGGACTGTGAGCCCATTTTGGGGTACAGATTGTCTCTATCTGTTGCCGAATTGTACATTCCAAGCGCTTAGTACAGTGCTCTGCACATAGTAGGCGCTCAATAAATACGATTGAATGAATGAATGAATAAAAGCACAAAAAGGGGGAATGTGGAAGCAAAATGGTCAAGGTCCTGCATTTGTCCACCTTTCTTCCTCTGAGCTTTCCCTCTGCCTAGGCCCGCTTGACCACTTTGGGTGTGCCTGACGTGTTGACTGACTCCAGGCTTGGTTACTTGATTCAAACAAGTCAAGCCCAGAAGTTTGATTAACCCAAACTACATGATTGACTTGAATTGAGTAGCCAAGCTCCATCAGAGTCAAGCACATTAGAACATGGTGAAAGCACGCCCTTGGACCAATCAAGCCCCTGGCCCTACTTACCACCTTATCTAAGGAGGTCCAGGACTAAACAGAAAACGCCCCAGGAACTCACTGCTTTCTATCCTAAAGTATTTCTTCTATTATACTGTTCTGATCATTATGAATGCTGCACTAATGTTATACAAAGAATCTCTGTGTTACTTGAAGGAGTGCTGGCCTCGACTATCAAGGGAATCTCTGCCGCTCAACGCCTCTCCCTACTAGTGCCGGATGAAAGGCTAGTAGTAATAAAACTTGTCTCTGACATACCTTTTTCTGAACACAATGCAGAGTCTGTAAACGTTTTCTTCCACAGACTTAAGATACTAATGTGTACAATCATAAACATACATCTCAAGAACATGCTGTTTTTTTTCTTATAAGATAAATGATTTTATGTATAAATCATTTTTCATAAGAAATGTCACTTTCTCAAAGCATAGAACTGAGCATTTGGTCTTGGTTTAAATAATAATAACAATGAATAATTATGGTATTTGTTAAGCACTTACTATGTGCCAAGCACTGTTCTAAGCGCTGGGGTAGAAACAAGCAGATTGTCCCACGTGGGGCTCACAGTCTTAATCCTCATTTTAAAGATGAGGTAACTGAGGCCCAGAGAAGTTTAGCGGCTTGCCCAAGGTCGCACAGCAGACAAGTGATGGAGCCGAGATTACAACATAGTAACTATGTGCTTTCTATTTCCATTCTACTAGACCAACACGACAGATCCCATCTCATGCCATCGACTTGCTCCTGTCTCAGCATGAATTCTTTCCATCTTGTTGAAAAACCAAGCGCTTGACCCGAAAAAGTAGCAGCACCAGGAAAATATATTTTGAATAATGCATCATGCTATCCCCAAGTTGAAGACCATAGAGAAGAAATAATGTTTTGGAAAGTTTCCTCTTTCCTTCTCCATCACAAACTCTCTTAGAGGGATATGTCGCATTCCAAATTCCAAATTTCTCCATTTCCAAGTGCTTCAGCCAACCCCAGTTGGCAGGGAGAGCCGCCTTCAGATCTTTTCCTCACAGTTGTCATCTCCGTTAGACTGCCCGTTCCTCCTTTGCAGGACCAATTGTTTGTCCAGTTCTCGGAGCTGTTTGAGAAATCCACGATTGGGCAGAACGCAGCGATTCTTGGCCACTTGTTCAATGGCATCTACCACAGACATATTCTTGTGAATCATCAGGTAAGCTAAGACCAAAGTCGCCGATCGACTGCGGCCCATAGCGCAGTGAACCAGAATTTTATCTGCAGGAGAGAGAGCGACAAAAGAAAATGCCGGGTCGTAAATATTATGCCCTTAAAGTCTGCCTCTGCCCAAATAAGTTCAAGACAAATACATGGCAAGCTTAGTACATAAAGCCTTATGAGAAATCAAGCAACTAGTTAATAGTCTTGATTGCAAATTCCCAACTACGAGCGGTTCTCTAGATTGTAAACTCCTCGTGGGCAGGGAACACATCTACCAGCTCTGCTATACTGCACTCTTCCAAGAGCTAAAGTACGGGGCTCTGCACACAGTCAGCGCTCAATAAATATCATTGATTGATCGAAATACAATTTCATTCAATCGCATTTATTGAGCGCTGACTGTGTGCAGAGCACTGTACTAACCCCACACTTGTGTGAGTAGATGGTTCCTACTTGTTTGGGGATTCTGCCTTAACATTTGTTTCAAAATCACTGCATTGGAGAGATTGTGAGAACCTGAGCGATAAGGTTCTAGGTATGGTGTGCTGGGAAATGAGTTGATGAGGGGTTGCAGGGCTGTGTGTGTGTGTTGCAAAGTGGAGTTTGGTTTTTTATATGGTATTTGTTAAGCACTTCTTCTAAGCTCTGGGGTAGAACCAAGGGGAAACAAGTTGGACACAGTCCGTGTCCCTCATAGGGCACACAGGCTTAATCCCCACTTTTTACAGATGAGAGAACTGAGATATAGAGAAGTTAAGTGATTTGCCCAAGGTCACAAAGCATACGAGTGGCAGAGCCAGGACTAGAACCCAGGTCCTTCTGACCTCCAGTCCCAAGCTCTATCCACTAGGCCATGGTGCTGAGTAACTGCTGAGTTACTCGGATAAACCTCCCTCTTTTCAACTGCAATAGTTTTGATAGAAAAACTATTCTAAAATGAAAATAATTATGGTACTTGTTAAGCACTTACTATCTACCAGGCACTGTATTAAGCACTGGGGTGAATACAAGCAAATCGGGTTGGACCTAGTTCTAGTCCCATGTGGGGCTCACAGTCTTAATCCCCATTTTACAGATGAAGTAACTGAGGCACAGAAAAATGAAGTGATTTGCCCAAGGTCACACAGCAGACAAGTGGCAGAGCAGAGAATAGAACCCATGACCTGCTGACACCCAGGCCCTTATTCTATCCACTATGCCAGTTGCCAAATTGTATGTTCCAAGCTTAGTACAGTGCTCTGCACATAGTAAGCGCTCAATAAACATTATTGAATGAATGAATGCTGCTTGTCAACATGATAGCACATTCCCTCTACCTCTGGGAAAGTTGAGAATGTGCCCCCCCAAATATATCTTCTTCATTTGAAGTCCTCTTCTCCCCCAGCTTGCTCTACCCCGCAAAAAACACCATAGGTTAGAGAGTTGTACACTCTTCTTATCCTTTGCTCACCCTCATGGATCTCTCTCTGTCCACTCGTGAACTGCCTCGTCCTTGCAATATGCTACTGCTGCTGCTGCTGCTGCTATTTCTGCCTGTCAGAGGAGACCTCTGGAGCTATCGAAATTCTTAGAGAAATGGAGAACTAGGTTCAAACTGAGCCTGTGAACTTCAAGATGGCAGTGTAAAATCTGGTCCCACTTGACCCTATAAATTCAGAAGAGTGAAGCAGATTTTCTTTTTTAAAAATAGCAAAATTGTGTAATGATAAACGTGCCTTTAGAGCCCCTTGCTAGGAAAATGGGAACTTCTGTAATGACCTCAATACATCAAAAGCAAAGTCGTGGAAACCTAGAGTTGAGCTGAAGCCAGCAAAAGGTAGGGAAGTCTCAAGCTGGGGTTCCCACAGTCGTCTTGTTTCCCTTCCCCTTTTATTTTTGGCTTGGGTTCTGTGGTTTCATATCCAATTTTTCTTCTTACAAAATGATATTCCATGTAATCTGGGGGGGGGGGTGTTGGTGTAAGAGAATACAGTCATGCTGTCTTTCAAAACAGGTGGAAGGGGAGGGCTAAGGGAGAAGTGACTTTGGTCATTTAGGGTTTTTTGCCCTGATCCGTATGAATCAGGGAAGGACTAGAAGAGATCAAATCATCCACATGCTTTGTGGACGTTAGCAGGATTCCAGATACAAGTCAACTTGGTTATTGTGTCTTTTAAAAGACTGGTAAGTGGGGGACCCTGTATCAGTCTGGGGGAGAGTGTGCAGGATTGTTGGAAGCTAGTCAGTAAAAGAATTATGAACATATACACTTGCTATTGAATGTATTCTCCACCGATACTTCTTTTTAAAATGGTATTTGTTATGCATTTATTATGTGCCAGACACTGTGCTGAGCACTGGGTAGATACAAGCTAATCGGGTTGAACACAATCCGTGTCCCACGTGGGGCTCGCTATCTTAATCCCCATTTTACAGGCGAGGTAACGGAACCCCAGAGAAGTTAAGTGACTTGTCCAAGGTTCACACAGCAGAAAAATGGTGGAGCCGGGATTAGATCCCAGGTCCTCTGACTTCCAGGCCCAAGCGCTTTCCTCTAGGCCATGCTGCTTCTTACATATTGTACAGTTAGTGTGTAAAGGAACTAGTGGGGAGCTTTTAAAGAAGGCTGTCAGAAGCCAAGGATATGATGCAGAAGCTTCCCACTGTGGTGGGATGTAGACAACAATACCCTTGTGTTCTGACCACTTAGCCCGAGCCTATTTAGAGAATCGTTTAGACAAGTGTAAGTCCACCGGGTGCTGCAGATTCACTGAGCTCTTGAAGTCAGGGAGCTGTCAAATGAGACTGACTTCTATGCAATCTGAATGATGACACCTTCTCTCTAGCTCCTGAAAGCCAGGTCCCTTTCCTTGGGCCACACCATCCCTGGTCTGATCAATACCCATACCCCTCTTTCAGTTTTCCCTTTTCTTCAATTAGGAGCCTGCAGCCCTGCTTCAGATATTCCTCAAAATTATGAAAATGTGAACTTGATACTAGGGCCACTTGCCTCTTCACCCAATTGTTTGATAATCCTTTCGTTGCCTACTCATATGATTTAATAGCAACAATCCTGTCTCGCTGTGGCGTGGATGGGGCCCTGTGTTAATCGTCCAGGGCTTCTCCATCTGTAAATCATCTGTAATGTGAGCGTAGTCTCCTTGTCTGTGTGGGGAAGCAGGCTCGGGGTATATTTAGAATCTCTTTTCCATTAAAAAGGCTTTTACTTTTATTTCTAATGGGCTGTTACATTTTAAAATAATTTCTCTTAAAAATGTTTTTAAAATACCCATATCTGAACTTACACACACACATTCATACGCACACACAACATTAAGTCAGTGCAAGAAAGTCTGTGTTTTCTTGGTTGGCTTTTGCAGAATTTTGAAAGTAATGAATTGACTCAATTGTCTCTCTGGAAAATATTCTATTGAAAGTATTATGTCATTATTGAGTTAAATCTCTAAACTTTAGGATTTTTATGTGGCTTGGGTTAAAAAAAAAACTCCCATGCTCAAAGCAGGTTTAGCCTGCCTGCCAATAAGGTCCAATTCATATTAGCATTTCAATTCCGAAGTATCTTCATTGCCTCACCGCAATGAATGGTTAGTGCCCTGGGCCCTGAAACGGTGGCTGATAGGGTCCCCAAATCAGAGTCTCGCTAGCGAATATTCCTTGAAATGAAAAGATTTTGTACAGATGCTGCCTAATGTCTTCACTGCTTGGGTTGTGTGGTTCCTGAAGTAGATGAGTCCCAGAGGTTTCTCTCTCACTGCCTATTTTCAGCGTTTCATCATGATGGATGCCTTTCTGAAACTAGAAACCTTCAACAGAGAGACAGCCACCCCACAGAGCGGGTGAGAGGATACACTGGGCCTAGAGTGAGTCCTGCTTAGGGAGATGCCATCAAGCCCGACAAGCCTCCGGCCACGGGTGACATGTAGTAATGCTACCAAAATACACCCCTCAGCCTATTGCTTTACACATGATATAAATGACCGAGTCATGATGGGTGAACTCTTTTTCACAATTACCCCGTGACCAAGGTCAAGGTATTTCAGTATTTTAGATTGACCATTGGGGTTTTAATTTGAAAAGAAGGATGATTAGTAATTGAGAACTCAGGGTGCTGTTGTTAATGGTATTTGTTACGCGCTAACTTTGTTACAGGCATTGTACTAGGCGCTGGGGTAGAAATGAGATAATCAGGTTGGACATAGTCCATGCCCCACATGGGTTCACAGTCTTGATTCCCATTTGACAGATGAGGGAACGGAGGCCCAGAGAAGTGAAGTGACTTGCCCAAGGTCCCACAGCAGACAAGTGGTGGGACCAGCACGGAACCCACGGCCTTCTGACTTCCAGGCCTGTGCTCTATCCCATTAGGCCTCGCTGCTTCTCTGTGAACTCATGAACTGTGGCTCCTGACTCAAAATCTTAGGGCTCCCAATAGGATTGGTGGTAGTGACCCTCAGCCCCACAGCTCAGTGCTTAGAACAATGTTCGGCACATAGTAAGCGCTTAACAAATATCATCATCATTCTCACTTATCTCCTTGACCTTATACTCCCCTGGCTGTAATTTATTTTATTGCCTGTCTTCTCCTCTAGATTCATAAGCTCCTTGAGGGCAGGGATCGGGTCTACCAACTCTACTGTATTATACTCTCCCAAGTGCTTAGTACAGTGCTCAATAAACACCATTGATTGATAGCTGATGCAAAAAGAAGCAGCATGGCCTAGTGGATAGAGCCCTGGCCTGGAAGCCAGAAGGACCTAAGTTCTGATCCTGCCTCTGCCACTTATCTGATGCATGATCTCAGGAGAGTCACGTCATTTCACTTCTCTGTGCCTCAATTACCTCTTCTGTAAAATGGGGATGAAAACTGGGAGCCCCAAAGCCAGTTGCGTCCAAACCGATTAGCTTGTATCTATCCCAGAGCTCAGTATGGTGCCTGGCACCCGGGAAGTGCTTGAGAAATATCATAAAATAAAAAAGCTAAGGGCAGAGGGTGGCTTGCACTTGTTAAGTGATTCCAGAGTCAAAGTGTCTGGAAGGTCTGCAGGAGATTCTGCAGAAGTTTCTCCAGTGACTCCTGCTTAAGCACCCTGTTGACTTGTTCTTAACACGGCTGCAGACCGATATGGGTTCCAGACTCTGGCCGTTTCACATTGTTTGAAACCTCTGACAAGCTTCACTGCTGGGAGGCCATCAAGTAATGAATTGTAGTGATCAAGCTGGGAAGTTATCAAGACATTAATGTCTCCAGCTCTTTTCAGGCGGAGAACTTAAGCCCCTGCTGTTTTGAAGATGGCTGTTAGAGAGCCTGATGTTCTGAGTTAAGTCTGCTATTCATCAGATCCAAATAAACAGTGTCTCATCCGGAGCTCCCACGATTTCTCATCACAGCCTGTCATTTCAGACTCTCCTCACCGTAGCCTGTAATCTCTTCAAAGTCGCTACTCTTTGTGACAAGGCTCCCTGGCCGGTTTGTTCATAAAAACCTTTTTAGTCCTCTCAATTTACACTTTCCCCCGAGTTAGAGACCCGCTCTTGTCGGCAAATCCGATCCACAGCCCCATGTGGCCCGGTCCTTACTTCCGTCCCTTTGGAGGGCAGCGTGGATGAATTCGGCCGCTGGGTAAAAAAACTCGCTGAGGTTGAAGGTGGGGAGATCATCCGCCTCGACCCCGTAGTATTCGATGGCCATGTCTTTATAGTACTTGGGTCCCGTATCCACGTTCCAACGGCCGTGGGCTGCGTTCAGGATGTGGGTGAAGCCTGATTTCTCCAAGCTGTATCGATCTAGTGCCGTAGCCCTGTAAATAATAATGATGATGATAATAGTAATGTAATGTTGAAATAATAATTTCAGTAACTAAGCTGCCTCTCCAGAAAACCAGCTGAGACTCCCCCCACCTCACCAGTTGTCATTTTAAATAGCTCACGATATGTCTCAGGAGCAGGAGATTCCTGGGAAAGTGAAAACCGGGGAGAAAACCCTGTGAGATTGCCTTCCTGCTGCTTAGCGGCCACTGTCCTGAAGCCCACGTGGGATTTTTTTAAAAAATAAAAAATGGCTTGTGTTATTCATTCATTCACTTGTTTTTATTGAGCGCTTACTATGTGCAGAGCACTGTACTAAGTGCTTGGAATGAACATTTTGGCACCAGACAGAAACAATCCCTGCCCAACAACAGGCTCACAGCTATGTGCCAGACACCGAAATAAGCACTTGGGTGGAAACGAGCAAATCGGGTTGGACAGAGTCCCTGTCCCATATGAGGCTCACAGTCTTAATTCCCCTTTTACAAATGACAGAACCCAATCAATGGTATTTATTGAGCACTTACTATGTGCAGAACACTGTTCTAAGCGCTTGGGAGAATACAGTACTAGAGAATTAGCCGACACTCTCCCTGCCCATAATGAGCTTGCCGTCTAGAAGAATGAGATTACAAGATAATCAGATCAAACACAGCCCTTCTCCTACTCTTGGTTCAAATTCTAAGTAGGAGGGAGAACGATTATTTTATCCCTATTTTACAGATGAGGAAACCAAGACACAGAGAAGTTAAGCGACTTGCCCAAAGTCACCCAGCCGACCAGTGGTGGAGCCAATAAGGGAACCGGAGTTTCCTGATTCCCGGTCCCGTGCTCTTTCCGCTAGGCCACGCTGCCTCCATGGGGCAGGATGGGGGTGGGGAGTCCCATTCCTATGCCACAGCCATATGTGACCATTCTTGGCTCCATCCCTGATGATTTGGCTGGATCATGTAGGCATCTGCCCCACACCTATAAGGGTATCAAACGAGGTAGATCAAGAGTTTGGACCGGGAACACCGGTGCTTGGATTGTTCAAGTGCTCTCCGTCATCCCAGTGGGTAGACATCAGGACATTTCCGCATCTGGTGAAAGGGTATAAGAACCCGGACTCAACTGGGAGCAGAAGACAGCGGCTGGTCTGGGCCTGGCACACCCACCTACTCCGACAAAGGACATCCGCAATTGTCACCAGACCCAATTAGAACAGGGAACTCGGGAGGTCGGTAACCGGCGGAGCCGGGATTTGATAGACAGGTTCCCAGTCCACAAGGAGTCACAGTCTAGAGGGATCTGAGGTTTAGCAAGAGAAGAGAGTGATTGAGAAGGGTGGAGCCAATTAGAGGACAGCCTTGGAGTCTCTGCTAATGCAACCTAATTCGCGTGGATTTTCACTCAAACCTTGAAAGGATTTTGAGCAGCCCAGATGGACACTTGAGAAAAATAGTTTTACTGCTGGGTGAAGGATAAACTGAAGGCAGGAAAAGCAAAAAGAAGCTGCTGCAGTGGTTGGGGGAAAAGGCCACAAGCTTGTCCTCTAGACTGTAAGCTTGTTGTGGACAGGGAATCTGTCTATTATATTAATAATAATAATAATTATGGTATTTGTTAAGTGCTTACTATTGCCAGGCACTGTACTAAGTGCTGGGGTGTATACGAGCAAATGGGATTGGAAACAGTTCCTGCCCCACATAGGGCTCACAGTCTCAATCCCCATTTTACAGATGAGATAACTGAGGCAAAGAGAAGTGAAGTGACTTGCCCAAGGTCACACAGTACACAAGTGGCAGAACCAGGGTAAGAGCCCATGACCTTCTGACTCCCAGGCCGTGCTCCATCCACTACATCATGCTGCTTCTCGATAGTGTTATACTGTACACTCCCAAGCGCTTAGTTCAGTGCTCTGCACACGGTAAGCCCAATAAATGTGATTGATCGACTTTGACTTCTACTAGGGCTGTGACTGGAGGAGGGTCACGGAACGTTAGACCTGTAAACCGTTACTGAGGAAGAATCAGCCAGATACAATGACGGATTACCTGTGAATAGCAAATGAGAGAGAGAATCGAAAGCGGGCACCGAGCGTGAGTGTTGGGAAGAGATGAAGTGATGTTGTTGACGGGGATAATCAATCAGTGAAAGGTGCTTACTGTGTGCAGAGCACTGTTCTAAGCCCTTGAGAGAGGGCAGTACAACAGAGTGGATAGATACATTCTCTGTCCACAAGGAGCTTCTACCGTCTAGAGGGGGTGGGGGGAGCAGACAGGAAAAAGACAGTGATGAGTTCAGTTTTGTGACAAGTTAAATTGAGGTGACAGCAGGATATCCAAATGGAGATGTCCTTAAAATAAGAGGATGGACTTAGCTGGCGAGCAGGTGAGAGGTTAGGGCAGGGACATTGGAGTAGGGAGTCATGTGAATAGAGATCGTAGTTGAGTCATCCACGATCCAGCCAAATCATCAGGGATGGTACCAAGAATGGGCACATATGGCTGAAGTGTAGGAATGGGAGGATATCACTCTCCGTCACCCCCATCCTGCCCCGTGGAGGCAGCGTGGCCTAGCGGAAAGAGCACGGGACTGGGAATCAGGAAACTCCGGATGAATGAATAAGCTCCCCAAGAAGGTGGATGTCAATCGATCAGGGATATTTATTGAGCACTTAACTGCGGGCAGAGCACTGAACTAAGCATTTATAGGTGGATATATGTGGATTCAAAGCTAGAAGAGCTGAAAGCTTTGAGGTACACCAAAGGTGGGAAGAAGAGGAGACAGAAAAACAGTGATCGGAGAGGCAGGACTAGGGAGGAACATTAGAAGTAAAATGGCCTAGTGGAAAGAGTACGGACCTGGGAATCAATGGAGCTGGGTACTTCTCCTGACTTTACCACTTGCGTGCTATATGTCCTTGGGCAAATCACTTAACTTTTCTCTGCCTCAGTTGCCTCATCTGTAAAAAAGGGATTCAATACCTGTTCTCCCTCTTATTTAGACTGTGGCCCCGATGTGGGACAGGGTCTGTCTCCAACCAGATTATCTTGTACTTGCCCCAGCACTTAGTACAGTGTCTGGACCATAGCAAGCCCTTAACAAATGCCACAGCTGTTACTATTATACTGCAATTATCACTATTAAGATAATAGGGTATTATTATTTGTATATACCGTGACCTTGGTGAATGATTGATGGCAGCTGGGTGTCTTGCATTTCTTGCCAAACATTGGCCCAGTGCAAGTCATCCCAACTTGGCCTTCCCGCCAATCTGGTTCACGTTTTTTTCCATTATTTTTCTTTACTTGGCGCATCTTAGACCCACCTCTTCTTCCTGTTCCGTGCCCCTTTCCCCATTCCCACTTTCCCTGCCCTTCTTCAGTGCTTTAAATCTCCATTCCCAAGATTCCCTTGCATTCCCCTGCCCAAGCCCTGAAATGCAAAATCCTCTCCAATGGGCCCATAGCTAGCTCCCTTTGGCTTCTCCTCCACACCAAGCCAGCCCCTGACCCCACTCCATCCAGTGTTTTTTTTTTTAATTTTTCCTGCCATGACCTTCCTTGTCGCTTTCCTGCTATGCAATTCCCTTGCAACCTGTACGACCTGGGTCCCTCAAAGCTTTGCGGTGGTGGGAACTAAGAATTCTCCCCCTCTAGACTGTGAGCTCATTGTGAGCAGGGAATATGTCTGTTGTTATAGTGTACTCTATAGTGTACTAGGTGCTTTGCACTAGTAAGCGCTCCATAAATACAATTGAATGAATGAAATAATTAATTAATTAGATGGCAGGGGAAGGTCATGACAGGTCCACAGGTGACATCGTCAGTATGACTGACATTGGGTATATGTCTGGGTCGAGAAGAAAGACACCCAAGAAAAGGAGTCAGAGGCTAACAGTGGTAGAGGTCACAGAGGTTAATAAGTAGTCAGTCAGGGAATACTGGATCTGACTAGAAAGAAGACTTGGGTAACTTCAGGGAGATCTACCTATTTCATCAGAGGGAGGAGGACGAACTCCAGATTTTAAGGGGTTGAAGGGAGAATTGGAGGGGAAGTGGAGATAGCAGGGATAGATATTTGTCTATTTTCCCAACAGAGCAACATCTGGGGGTCAGGGAAGAACAAGAGCTGATATCCTGTGCCAATACTGAAACAGTATTTGTGGGAAGATCTGATCTGCTGTGATTTTGGAGTATTTCCCCAGGCCCATCGGATTTGGGTGTGCTATACATGTGCTTAGTCCTTGCTCATTTTCTGCCAACCGTGAGCCGCGAGGCCCCATCCCAGCTAGTGTTGGGAAACGGCGCACGTCACCCAAGATGAGACACAATGTGTCCATTGACAGAGAGCGATCTAAATGCAGGCGTTTTGCATTTAAAATATTTGAAAACAGATGATTAAGACAGGGGCCCGGGGAGAAAGGAAATGCTGACAGACTCCCCTGTTTGCTCTTGGCTCTGCCACAGTGTATATGGAGCTTATCTTCTGCTTTCAATTGTTTCCTTTAAAAAATCTGGTTTTCATTCTTTAGACTTGTCCCTAAGTGTGTGTACGACAAACAATGAAAGAATTCTCTTCACGAGTCATGTGCCTGCGCTCAGTCAGCTCCCCTGCCCTTATAACTCAATTCACTGAGCAGGAACTGGGGCCATTTTGCAGTGGGGCCCAACTGAAAAAAATGAAAAATAAACTACCTCTAAAGGAATACCCCTCAAGTAAAAGAAAAAATCAGTGGCTGAATTTGGATTTTGCGAAAGCATTTCAACTTTAAAATGAGTTTTATTCAATAATAATAATGTTGGTCTCTATTGAGTACTAACTCGGGCCAAGATCGCACCTCCCTGCTTTTCCAACCTTGCACTCCCCTGCCTCCCTCCTCTCTCATTGCACTCTGTGTCCCAGAGAGAATGTGGCTGCGAGAGACAAGACTATACGCGTAGCCACAGGCACCCTACTCAATTTCTCGGGAACAGTCCCGTTGTTCTCGAAGAGAGACTCTGTGGTCTCTAGGTGCCCAGCACTGTGCTAAGCACAGGGAAGCAGCCTGGAATATGGATAGAGTAGCCTGGGAGTCAGAAGAACCTGGATTCTAGTCCTGGCTCTGACACATATCTGCTGTGTGACCTTGGGCAAGTCACTTAACTTGTCTGTGTCTCTTACTTCATCTGTAAAATGGGGATTACAGCTGTGAGTCCCATGCAGGACATGGAATATGTTCTGATTACCTTGTATCTATCCCAGTGCTTAGACCAGTGCCTGGCATTAGTAAGCACTAACAAATTTCATTTAAAAAAAAGGGATAGATACAAGATAATAAGATCAGACACAGTCCTTGTCCCATGTGCTGCTCGCAATCTACATGGAAGGAAGAACATCTCATTTTTATATTACAAGTGAAGCCCAGAGAGGTTAAATGACTTACTCAAGATCCCACAACAGGCTAATGGCAGAGCCAGGACTAGAACTTCTGACTTCCAGTCCCGTGTCTTTCCTCTAGGCTTTGCTGCCTAGCTTATGATTTTATGAGCATTTTGATGCTGCTCTGGTCAAGGACCATGTTAAAAGTTGTCAGCTAAAGGCAAATTTCTATCCCTGACCCTTTCATGTCCAAATGACTTTGGAGAATCCACCAAGTTTCAGTAGACATCCTTTATGGAGGAAAAGGGAGTACCTTAGACCAGAGATAATCTCCTCTATAGTAGTAGTTCAACAATATAAGAGCACCCAAAAGCCCGACACGGATGAGTGTGTGGGGGCTTATAAGGATTTCTTCTCCAAGGCTGTTGGATTCAGGCTCAGTGGTTTAATTGTACTACTGGAAAAGAAACCTTTTCATCTGTCCTACTAGTGCTCTCAATTCTTCTACCTGAAAACCTGCCAGCCTGGAATTCGGGGGTGGTGGGGAGGTGGATAGAAAGCTTGAGTAAGCTCTGTCTGCTAACTCCTCATTCTCTAAATTCATCTGCTTTTATAGGCTCTCAGGTTTGTTGCCTGATTTTGGTGGGCCGGAGAAATGCAGCCTCCCCTCATATTGGCACAGAATGGCTCCTACGCCCTTCTCCCTTTTTTCCAAAAATTAAATATACCCAGATCCACCCCCTTGGGCAACCTAAGTGCTCTTAATTTGTAGAGGTTTAAAAGGATGGAAAAATGCACTTTTTGAGGGAAGATCAGTCTTTGACTTCTGGTCATAAGGGGATTTAGTATCAAAATGTGAACCCACTTTTTATTTTGAGAAGAATTACTAAAACTTCCTTTCCATTTTTAGAGCAATCCAGAACCTCTTCTATTGTTGGGCCCCTAGAGCAGACACCTGCCACAGCTTGAGCCCTGAAAGCTTCCTGGGTTCTGACCGTGGTTGGGTCATTAATTTCCCTCGGTGGTAACACGGGATCAGTTATTTCATCATTCTACTTTATTTCCTCATCAGCAATCCTCCACTCTCTCGTGCCTTCCTTTGTCACATTTCTGTAGTTTGTGGCCCAATGGAAAGAGCATGTACCTGGGAGTCAGGGGACATGGGTTCTAATCCAGGCTCCACCACTTGATTGCTGTGTGACCTGAGCAAATCACTTTCAACTTCTCTGGGCCTGAGTTTCCTCATCTGTAAAATGGAGATTCAATAACTGTTATCCTTCCTTCTTAGACTGTGAGCCCCATGTGGATGGGGACTGGGTCCAACCTGATTATCTTGTACCCCAGCACCGAGTACAGTGGTTGGCAAACAGTAAGCACCTAACAAATACCATTATCATTAATAAACACTTGTGAGAAAATTCGACACTATCCCTGGAACCTTTTTCTTCCAGGCAATCATTTCAGACTTACATCCGCAGGGACTTAAATATCAAATGAATCCTGTTTGAAGAACAGTCTGCATCTCATTCCATTACATTAGCTTTTCTTTAAGACTTTCTAGAACCTCCTCCTTTCAATCCTCCCACCTCCACCCCCACTCACCCTCCCCTCCAACATACCATTACCTGAAACCCTATTGACTCCGGGGCCCATAAGAGTTCAAGAATCAAATGAGAGAGCAATTCTCTTTGCCCAACTTTAATCCATCTCCTCACCAAACATTTTAAGGACAAAAATAGCTCTGCTGTCATCCCTTGGTTCCTCTCTTCTAGTTGATTTCAAATTCCAGGAATAGATTTTGATGCTACAAATTCACTGCCTTTCTCGGAAGTGGTTTACTTTTCTCTTGCGTGCTGCTGAGAATCAGCTTCTGCCCGAAAAGGGCCAGCGTCTCCTGAGATGGAAGTGATGTTAAGCGGCCTTTTATTTATTTCCTTATGTGCCCCTTCACCTTCTGCTTATCTAATGATTGCACTTACTCACTAGAGGCACCACATTGCCACATCTCCCACCTCCCAAATGTGGTGCAATCTCGAAGAATAGATGTGATCTGTGGTTGCCATTCTGTGTTTGTGGCTCCATTAGCAGTGACCCTAAAAGACCTTGCTTGAGAACCGGCTACCAGTCTTCTGCTTACCATTCCTCCCTCCACATCATCCACAAGTTCTCTCTGTCTCTTTCCTAGAGCCCTGGAACCTCAGGACAGGGAGGCTTTAAGTTATCTCAGATTTTTAAAATGCTACTCTAAGACTCCCTGGAATAAGCATCTTGATCCTAGTTAAGAATGATAGTACTCTGAAGAGACTATTTCGTAGCGAAGATGTCATCGCTCTTGTTCTAGTTTCTTTCAAACTTCTGGAGCTGGCATCCTCAGTTTCAGGGAAATAGGGAAATCTACTAGTTTGGCACCTGCATTATAGCTCCAAAAATGCCAACTAGCTGAAGCTTGAATACGTTAAAGGGAAGCAAGAGAAAGGGGGCTGAGTAGAGAAAAGGTAGGTCTGTCAATACTTATTGTGCCCAATTGGACAATCTCTGCTCTACAACTACAGGTGGAGTGTGTAGATCTGCAAATCTTATTTTTCAGGGATCTGAGATAGACACTTCTAAATTCCTATTGACATGCAAGTCATCAGCCTCTTGGCACAGGTTTTCCTTTCCTAAAATGGATTTGAGAACTGGAGAAATTTTTTTTAAAAAAGCAGAGGATGGATTTTTTGTCGTTGTTGTTGTTTAGTGTTGTGGTGTTCCCTTGTCCTTTCTTGGGGGGTTGCTGATGAGGTAGAGGGTAGATCATTTCTCTTTCACCACGTAATGAGCTGAGTTAAGTAGTTCACCCCAGTCCACTGTGGCTTTCTGTTCTGAGGAACCATCCATGTTTGATCTGCTTCAACCATGCTTTCATTTTGTATTCCTGGTCTTCTGGGCTATAACATCAGACTTGCTTATTTCATGGAACAGAAGCTATCACAGGCTTTGACAATCTGCCTGGATGTTGGTTTCAAGTCAGGAGAAAGAGGAACGCAAAGGGACTTCTCGAAAGATACATCAGCCTCTGAGAGTTGAGCTGAAATCAGGCATGAGATGCTGATGATGACAGGAACTGTCAGCGTTGCAATTTTTTAGTGACTCAAGAAATCAGCTCCTGAACAGATTAGCACTTTAATATAAGTGGCAGATACAGCCTGGATACTCCTTGAATTGTCACCAAGACACTGGAAAGGGACTTGCTTTTTCGAAGGTTGATAGACCTTTCGTTAACCTATCCACAGAGATCTTGCATATAGAGTTATCTCCTTATTCCATTAATTGTAGTCTTTGGATTTTCCAGATTTGGCAAAAGTAGGAACTTAATAAATACCATGGCTACTACTATTGTTCAAGACCTATGGGAGGAAACCAAATACTGGGTCTGCCACTTATCTGCTGGATGATCTTGGGCAAGTCACTTAACTTCTCAGTGCCTCGGTTACCTCATCTGTAAAATGGGGATTAAATCTTCCTCCCTCTTACTTAGACTGTGAGCCCCATGTGGGATAGAGACTGTCGAATCTGATTATCTTGTACCTACCCCAGAACTTAGTACAGTGCTTGGCACATAGTAAGCGCTTAACGAGTTCCTTTAAAAAAATTAAGGAAATCCTAGTTGTTAAAATGGGGGCTTAGCTATGGCTGAGGTCATGGATTTCCTTGAAAGCTATGTTTGGAAAGACTGGAAGAGGGAGGGCAAATCGGAGCAAACCTGTAGGTTGGGGAAGGGTTTAGGAAAAGGCTAATCATAAAATCCCCTTCAATTTCTAGAGTGGCTCTTCTTCCATCATTCTCTGTTTCACTTGGGTTTAGGACACAGATCATGTTGGGGAAATCTGACAAGAGGAACTGACTATTGACAGGTCAGATTCAATATTGTTTTTGTTGAGGGCAGCTTTGGCTTAGGTAGCTGAACATGATGACTAGTTACCAAACTCCTGAGCTGGGAATCTGTAAAATGAAGTGGAAAGTACAGTCATCATGGGGAGGAAAGGAAAGGGAGCATCAATCAATCAATCAATCAATCAATCAATCAATGGTATCTACTGGCTGCTTACTGTATGCAGAGCACCGTACTAAGCACGTGGGAAAGTACAGTACAAAAGAATCGGTAGACATGTGTCCTGCCCACAATGAGTTTACTGTTTAGGGGGGAACATAGGCAACTAAGGTTTGTGGCCAGGCTGCTCCTGAATAGCACCCTGCCTTTGGAAATCAGTAGCTCAGGCTTTTATGTGTGTGAACTTCACACTTCCTCCATCACGATATTTATATATGTTCCTATCCCAACTGGACTAAATAAAAGATAGCACCACCTCTACTCTGAGGGTTCTTCCTCAATGCTTTGGGTTGGTTCCTATGATTAAAATTAGAATTAAATTTAAATGAAAATTAAATTAAAATTAGAAGATTAAAATCTTCTAATAGAAAATTTACAATATGAGCTGAAAACAGTATGAGGCTTTCATTGCTCGGGGGACCAAAAAAGCCTCACAGAGCTCCCTTTTGCCTCTGGCTGCTTCTGTGGTAAAACTGAGACACGAAAGGACTGAGGAGCTGAGCTGGATTGAGTGTCAGGGTCGAGGCTTCACTGGCTTTCAGTAATTTACCATTCAATAGGTGTTTTCAAAGCCTTGTTCATTGCATGGAGTGGAAGGAGTCCTACATCTATATCTAGAGATAAAATACTGAAGTAGAGACTAGCTGGGAGGATGCTAAACAGCATCTGCGAAGCAGCATGGCCTAGTGGCAAGAGCACAGGCTTGGGAGTCAGGGGATGTGGGTTCTAATCCTGGCTCTGCCACGTGCCTGCTGTGTGACCTTGGTCAAGTCACTTCATTTCTCTATGCCTCAGTTACCTCATCTAGAAAATGGGGATTAAGATTGTGAGCCGCACGTGGGACAACCTGATTACTTGTATCTACCCCAATGCTTAGAACAGTGCTTGGCACATAGTATGCGCTTAACAAGTACCATAATAATAATAATTGTTATTATTATTATTATCAATGAACACACGTGACATCTATTACTTCGGACTTGGCAGTTCTTCACAAAGGAAGTATGTGTTTTTGTGGGAGAGATTTTCCCTCTTTATTTTCACTGGCTCTCCTTTAAATCTGTGCCTTAACATAGCAAGAGAATTTGCATACACTGATGAAGCATAGAGCTATCTCGTATAGAGTTGCCCATAATGGAAAGGTCTAACCCAAAGCACAGGCAAAGTCAGTTCACCTGCTTCTGGGCAGCAGTGGCATGGGAAATAGTCAAAAGAGGATGATCAAGTAATCAAAACATTGATCGAAGACAATGGCAGAGTCTCAAGATTTTACTGCACAGAAGAAGATAATGGTAAACCACTTCCATACCTTTACCAAGAAAAACTCTATGATTACACGTACCAGAATGACTTTATGACAGAAAATGGGACATTCTGAAGAGGGTGTGTCCATGGAGTCGCTATGATAATAATAATAATAATAATGTTGGTATTTGTTAAGCGCTTACTATGTGCCGAGCACTGTTCTAAGCGCTGGGGTAGACACAGGGGAATCAGGTTGTCCCACGTGGGGCTCACAGTCTTAATCCCCATTTTACAGATGAGGTAACTGAGGCACCGAGAAGTTAAGTGACTTGCCCAAAGTCACACAGCTGACAAGTGGTAGAGCCGGGGTTCGAACCCATGACCTCTGACTCCAAAGCCCGTGCTCTTTCCAGTGAGCCACGTTGCTTCTCTAGCCACGTTGCTATGGGTTAGAAACAACTCATAGAGGGGACTGTGTCTAATCCGATTTGCTTTTATCCACCTTAGCGCTTCGTGTAGTGCCTAGCACAGATTAAGCACTTAACAAATACCATAATTATTATTAATTATTAAACGACGACGCCATTTAAAGATTAAGATTTTCACTGGGAAAGCCGGAAGGGAGTAAAAAGCCAGTGGCTCTTAGTCGAATGGGAAATTTGGGGTCATTTATGTTTAAAAAAAGATAGGGAACTACACACGTATCTCTTTTTCTTTAGAAAAGCCAGTAGCATGCTGCCTTGTTGACCTACAAATGGAGAGTTTTAGCTGGACTTTTTCATGGCATTTGTTAAGCCCTTATGACGTGCTGGGCACTGTTCTAAGCACTGGGGTACATACATGGTAATCAGGTTGGACAAGTGTCTGTCCCACATAAGCCTCCCAGTCTTAATCCCAATTTTTACAGATGAGGTAACTGAGGCACAGAGAAGTGAAGTGACTTGTCCAAGGTCACACAGCAGACAAGTGGCAGAGCTGGGATTAGAATCCAGGGCCTTCTGACAGACTTCTGATCTACTGGTAGGTGGCAGGACCTTCAGTTTCAACAATGTGAGGAGAGAATTGTCAGTCTAAAGGTCAGAGGTTGGGGAGGGTGAAAAGGACAGAAAAATTAGCCTAACTTCAAATAGATGAAATATCCACTAACATGGAAAGAGATAAGCTTAAACAAATGGAGGTGAATGGGTTTTCTGAAGATCCGAATGGGAAAAGATGAAGAGAAATCTCTTGATTCTCCTAGGTGGTTGACGATGGAGACTACTCTCGGCTTAATGCCCTGCTGCACAGATAAGCACTGATGGTGTCATTTTGGAAACATAAGCACCTACATTTGACTAAGAAGTTTCTCTCTCCCATTTCAGCTACTGACTTCACCAGATGCAAAGATGTCCTAAATCACAGAATCTGAAGGATGAAAAGAACTTGGAGATGTCATTTCCTTGCCATTTGAGAAACACTTTACATACAGGAGAGGAGCTGAAAATATATCTTATTTCAAGACTCACAGAGGAGATTTCTCAGTCTTCCTTGAGATGATGACGAGGAGGAGGAAGCGAACAGTTCTTGACACACAGTAAGTGTGTAACAAATACCATAATAAAAAGAATCTGGGGCTGAGAAGGATCTTGATAAATCAAAAACTTGGAGGTGTGGATTATATTAGAAATGTGATTTTTGAGAGTTAATTGTATTCTTTATAACCTAGTCATTAGTAATGGTAGTAGAGTTGTCCTTCAGAGGGAAAATGAAGCTACCTTTCCCATCTTAACCTTTGGTGTCTGAGTCATTAGCATAACTGCTCTGAATAACTTGGGTATTTTGTATTTTATTACACTACTCAACCCTCAGTGTCTATATGGCTGCTCCAGGGAGTTGAAAATTGATTGATTTATCTGGGTTGTTTTGGATGATGGTTTGGGTCATTAGCAACATTAGATTATAAAGCTTTTGGAGGTGGATAGGTCAAGCTGTAAGAGTTTTACAAACAGTGAAGAAACACACTCTAGAATCAGAATTTCAGATATTTGGCTATGGTGGTGCATGTGATTCCAAAATGAATTCCAAAATATACCCAGCTGTCACCAATGCTTACTTTTCCCCATCGCACCCCACGTAACCCTGGTTCTCCTCTCGCTTTGGGACCCAGAAGGGGAGATCCCAAACTGTGGAAGGGATCAGAGTGGTATTGTCAGCAGCACTAAATTCTCTGTCGAAACCTAGTAATGTTGGAGCTATTTAAAAAAAATTTTAAAGTAAAAAGACTAGAAAGAGAATGGAGGGAGGTTGACAGGAAGATGTGTTTGGGTGCAGAAAAGGGAAACAGCAAGCCAAGTGCTAGAAACCATGGAGGGCCAGGATTGGGTGGGGTAGAAAATGTCTCTGTTTACTGTTATATTGTGCTCTCCCAAGTGCTTAGTACAGTGCTCTGAACACAGTATGTACTCAAAAAATACAACTGACTGACTGAATAGCCAGGAAAGGGAGTGACTGCCCTGGAGATTCCCCAAAACTGAAATCTGAAAGACAATCACTTCAAGAGATAATGAGTCTGCTCGGCTGACATGGAATCATTATAATTTATGTTTCTGTAGAGAAAAATGGTTATGCTTCAGTTTGGCTTTGAGAATTTGGATAGTCTTTGATTCAGGAATTCTGAAACCTGGTCCTGTGGGCCATTTTAAGGTGGAGAGAGAGAGAGAAAGAGAGAGAGTGTGTGTGTTTGCGTATGTATGTATGAATGTATGTGTGTATTTCACTGACTGGTGAAAGTCACCTCTGAGTGTGGAGGGGTGCTGAAAAGGCCAGTATGGGTCCCAAAGTCTCAGCCAAATTATACACACAGAAGGATTGTCCTTTGTTATGTTCTTATGTTTGATTTTTGCAATCCCTCGTGCTGTTTCCTCCTTTGCCTCCTTGTCTTTTGTTTCTTAGAGAGCTTTTACTCAAAAAGCTTTTACTCTGTGTGACCTTAGACAAATACCAGCATTATTATTCTTTGTGCCTCCGTTTGTCATCTGTAAAATGGAGATGAAAACTTACTTAGACTGTGAGCCCCATGACTGACATGGTTAGAACAATGCTTGACACAGAGTAAACCCTTAGCAAATACAATAATACTAATACTAAAAAGAACCACTCCTGTCTTGACAACAGTACACCATGCTAGTCTCTCCTTGGCAACTGACTGCCAGTTTTCAGGTGGGATGCAGCATTGTCTGAAACTTTGTTTTACAGTTTCCTTAAAACCTTTCCTCTGCCCTCCTTGCTTTCAGAATTCCACCCAAAACAAGTGTTTAGGAATCCTGTTTTGCTCATTCCTAGTAGAAAGAGCATGGACCTGATAGTCAGAGGACCCTGGTTCTAATCCCAGTTCTGCCACTTGTCTGCTGTGTGACCTTGGCAAGTCACTTCACTTCTCTGTGCCTCAGTTACCTCATCTGTGAAGTGGGGATTCAATACCTGTTTTCCCTCTTATTTAGCCTGGGAGCTCCATGTGGGACCTGTCGATCTTGTATCTACCCCAGCGCTTAGTACAGTGCTTAGCAAATAGTAAGCGCTTAACAAATACCACAATTATTATTCTCCTTATATGTCCCACCCAGTATAGCGTGCTGAGCTGAATACAGCATAGGTGACTAATCTGGATGGAATAAAATCATTCAAAATAATTATTTCCCTTAACCCCTCCTTTTAATAGCTAGAGTTGTTCAACTTTCTTCTGTCCTTGCTCCATTAAACAGTATTTGTGACACAATATTAATTCTTTATAGATTGATGCATTAAATTCATTGTAGCCATAGAGAAGAATCCCAGAGTCCAGTAGCTAAGAAGCTGATTTTTCTTTTTTTTCTTTTTTGTATGCTCTGGGTTAAGTGCTTACTATGTGCTAAGTACTGTACCTAAGCACAGGGTAATCAAGCTAATCAAATTGGACTCAGCCCATGTTCCACCGTCTTCATCCCCATTTTACGGATGAGGTAACTAAGGCCTACGGTCACACAGCAGACATGTGGCAAAGATGGGGTCAGAACCCGGATCCTCCTGACTCCCAGACTGGTGCTCTATCCACTAGGCAACACTGCTTCCCTCGATTGATCGATTGAATGATTACCATTGTAATCAATCCACGGGAAACGCACCTTCAGGAGCTTTTCCCCTGCCAGACAAAACTCTGTTTCCCAGAGAAATCTTGTAGATTTCTAGGAAGCCTCTCCTATTTACTTGCAGCCCTTAATTAATGTTTACAAATAAAACCACTCCCTGACCAGTACTCCCAGATTCATTCCTCAAATTCTGAAAGCTGAACAATTTTCACTTGGAAAATAATGACAAAATACTCGTTAAAAATAGACGCCCAGATATCCATGGATTGTTTCTTCCCCAACCACATGAGGGATAAAGGTAATAGTTTTGGTGAGCTAGTAACAGTGACTGGGGAATTTGTTCAGTGCTTACTATGTGTCAAACACTCTGCTAAGCATTGGTGTAGACAGGATCATCAGTTCAGACACAGTCCCTGCCCCAGACAGGACTCACAGTCCAAGTAGGAGGGAGAACAGCTATTGAATCCCCACTTTACAGAAGAAGGAACTGAGTCACAGAGGAGATTTAAGTGTTTTGCCCAAGGTCACAGGAGGCAAGCAACGGCACCAGGATTGAAGCTGAAGTGGGAGATGGAAAAGGAGGTAGAAGATGAGCTGGGAAGGTTGTCCCTTTAGATCGTGAAAGTCAAGGCCTGTTGGCAGGATGCCTAGAGGCTGGGCCCCAGATTACTTATATCTAGGCTTGTTTGCTCTCAAAGAGATTGGAAACAGCAAAGAAACAATGTTTCATGGCTAGGAGGTCTTTTGATGTCGAGCACCATTCAAGAGGGGCAGATTGGATTTCAACTCTGGCCACCTCATCCGGCCACACAACTACCTCCATCATTCGCTTGTCATTCATCTGTTGGAAGTGGTGTTGGGAGCAGAGAGAGCTGGAAGTATCCTCAGCTCTGCCCAAGCGTGTGTTTCCATGTCCCATTTTGGTTAGGATGCATTAAGTACATTAGAGAATGTGATTTGAGTTTAGGCGATGGTGTTTTTCAAATACTCTGCTTGTGCTCAATGTCAGACAGGGGTGGATTCTTTAATGTTGGGGGTTCTCCTTTTTTAGGAAAATGGGGTGTGTCATCCAAGCCTGACAGGTTGATTCGAAGGTGGATTTGGGGAAGTTCACTTACTCGTCTCCAATGTAGAGTTTAGGCCAGACCTCGTTGACGTGAGAGTACTTGGGGCTGCCTTTCCAGAAGAGACGCTCCAGTTCAAACGCCCCTGGGGTGCAGTAATCCTCTTCAGGATCCGCCTGAACGGGCCCATACATGTTCTTCAGACTGGTCCTCCGCTCTCCTGAACACATATTTGTGCCGAGAGATCTCCCGTTTACGTTTTCTGAGCTCAAACTGTTGAGGGAACAGAGTTGGGAAAGCAAATCTCTCAGAAAAGAGGCAAGGAATGTGGGGCGGAGTTGGACATCGTGTAGTTACCCCAACATTTGACACGGTGCTTGGCACACACCAACTCAAGCCTAGTGCTCCCTGTCCCGCCTCTCTCCTCTCCCAGCCTGCTGACCAGCAACTCAGGCTTCTCAGATGAGAATGGAAAGGAAACTGTTATTGGCGGTTTAATGGTCATTTCTGAACATTCTAGACCACCCCCACCCATCTTTGGCCCAGCATCTCGAAGCACCTCATTTACATAATGTAAGCAGAGGCAATTTGCCTATCTTGAGGAGCTGGTTGGAGTTGGTTCAAAGACTTTTTGGGTGTCCACTGCCTCCCAGTTCGCTCCCAGAGAGGCAGCTTCCTGCCTATTTTCCTGTTTTTGTGCATGTGGCCCATCTTTGCAGGAGGCAAAATGAAAGGAAGAGGGGGAATCAAGCGGAAAAGGCAATCTTTCATTCTCCATTCCAAAAAACAGACTCATTTGGGATTATACCCTCATATGTAGGTACTGATGCGTAGATGAGTTGGAACAGCCACACACAAATTAGGAACTGGAGGAAGTCAGGTTATGGCCAAATCAAAGTTTTAATAAAAAAGGGAAAAACCGAGGCTAAGGAACTAATCACAACCATGCTGAGCGTGTGAAATGTTTGGCACTTGCCCTGAAGTATGAGATCAGAGGAGAGCAAAGTGTGACTGCTATTTCATTATCAATCAGTGGTTTCTACTGAGAATTTACTGTGCGCAAAGCACATGGGAGAATACTTAGAGCCGGCCAATACAATCCCTGGCTCAGATCCCTATCCTATCCCTATCCTCATATCAGGCCGATAATTGCTCTCTCTGACTTCAAAGCCTTCCTAAGGGCACATCTCCTTCAAGAAGCCTCCCTTGACTAAACCCTCCCCTCCTCTTCTCCCACTCCCTTCTTCATTGTTCTTTCTTGTTCCTCTTTCATCCTCCCTCCCATCCCCACAGCACATATGTATATTATTGGTATAATTGGTATAATAATCAATCAATCATGATTGATTGATTGATTGATTTATGCTAATGTCTGTCTCCCATTCTAGACTGTGAGCTTGTTGTGGGCAGGAATGTATCTGTTGTTATATTGTACTCTCCTAAGCACTTAGTTCTGTGCTTTGCACACAGTAAATCTCAATAAATACGATTGAATGAATGAAAGAATGAAGGTCACAGGACACTTAAAACTGTTGTGGTTCAGGAGACCATTTTGCCCTGTTCCAAAGGCTGTGTTGGACCATGTTACCCAACTTGTGTAAGATTTGCTTCTTTGGCTAAAGTGAATTTTGGACACATCTGTGTTATCTGATCAGGGTCACTGCAGAAAGCATAAGGACACAGTGTGCTTCTGTGCTAGCTACGTGAACACTAGAAATATGAGATACAACACTGGCCTTTGTTACCTGCAGAATATCCTCCAATGGGCTAACAGACGAAGGCCTAGTAATAATAATAATAATGGTGGTATTTGTTATGCGCTTACTATGTGTCAGGCACTCTACTAAGTGCTGGGGTGGATACAAGCAAATCAGGTTGAACACAGGAACCTGTCCCACGTGGAATTCACCGTCTTAATCCCCATTTTACAGATAAAGGAACTGAGGCACAGAGAAGTGAAGCGACTTGCCCAAGGCCACACAGTAGACAAGTGGTGCAGCCGGTATTAGAACCTATGAACTTCAGACTCCCAGGCCCGTGCTCTATCCACTAAACCATGCTGGCCTTGGATCTGGCTTCTAGGTTCTCTGGTTTGGAACTATCTTTTGGGCTTTTCACTGGGATACTTTCCTGTTCAGTCAGAAAACTTTGGAACACAAGAGGGAGAGAAGCAGTTAACTTAATTTGGGTTGCCTAGTTTTGCCTTTTGACTCTTAGCTCGTGTGGTCAGGGAACATGAGAAGCAGCGTGGCTCTGTGCAAAGAACCCGGGCTTGGGAGTCAGAGGTCATGGGTTCGAATGCCGCCTCTGCCACTTGTCTGCTGTGTGACTGTGGGCAAGTCACTTAACTTCTCTGGGCCTCAGTTCCCTCATCTGTAAAATGGGGATTAAGACTGTGAGCCTCATGGACAACCTGATTACCCTGTATCTACCCCAGCGCTTAGAACAGTGCTCTGCACATAGTTAAGCGCTAAACAAATACCAACATTATTATTATTATTACCAACTCTTTCGTATTGTACTCTCCCAAGCACACAGTAAGCACTCGATGAATGCCGTTGTTGGATTTCACAAGCAATATATGTGGGGGTCGTCCCTCTTCCTTTAAAGGAAAGGAGAACTTTGTTTCAAGAAGAGATTTGAAAACTGTTTCCACGGTGACTTGTATACATACCTCCGCCTCTTCTGCTGAGATGTAACTAAGATCTAGATTGTAAGCTCTTTGAGGGGAAGGATCATACTTATCAAACTCTATTGCATTGTATTTAGTACAGTGCTCTTCACACAGTAATCACTTAATATAGTGCTCATCACATAGGAACCAATGATTGCTTGATTGATTCCAAGAAGCAGCATGGCCTCATGGAAAGAGAATAATAATAATAATAATGTTGGTATTTGTTAAGCACTTACTATGTGCAGAGCACTGTTCTAAGCGCTGGGGTAGATACAGGGTAATCAGGTTATCCCATGTCAGGCTCACAGTGAATCCCCATTTTACAGATGAGGTAACTGAAGCACGGAGAAGTTAAGTGACTTGCCCACAGTCACACAGCTGGCAAGTGGCAGAGTGGGGATGAGTTTGAGAGTCAGAGGACCTGGGTTCCAATCCCAGATCTGCCAATTGCTTGCTATGTGGCCTTGCACAAGTCACTGAAGTTCTCCTTGCCTCATTTTCCTCATCTGCAAAATGGAGATTCATTACCTGTTCTCTCTCCTATTTTCACTGTGAGCCCCATGCGGGACAGGGATTGTGTCCTACCTAATTAACTTGTATCTATCCCAGCACTTAGAACAGTGTTTGACACATAATAACCACATATATCATAAAAAGAGAGAGCAAGAGCAAGCTGGGCCTTAACTCTTTCAACCCTGATCCTCTTCCTGGGCACTGACTTGGAAAAGCCGAAAGCAGGAGCATAAGGCAGTTTCGAACGCCAATGTCCTTCCAAAGGGGAAAATTCCAGAGGCACCTTGGGACCTGGGAGAGAGATTCACCTCCTACAGATCTTCAGTCTTCTCTACTTTGTCCTTCACAGCCGGCACTCTCTTTTGGGTTGTTTCCATGTGAGCTGTACCTCTGAAAAACATCCTATCCCATTCCAAGGGCTGAAATACTTCACTTTGGGTTCCAGACAGACTAGGAAGTAATGTGGCTTAACCGAAATAGAGGGGCATGCTTTGGACGCCTGGAATTAATTACCCTGGAGCTTGGAGTTGAAGGGGGAGGAGAGAGAGGCTTGTACTCTTCCAGAAACCACAAACCTAAATCATCCATTTTAAAGGTTGCTTTGTGTGCACCCCGCTGTCTATACCCCAAAACTAGTTCTTCCAGACAGACAGGGGAAAATGTGTTCACTGAATCACAACTGGAATTTGATTAGAAATCAAAAATCTGCTGCAACTGATTTCCTTCAATTTGGTCATGGCTCACTCATGATCAGAGAGCGTAGTTTAAGGTAAACATCTGGTCCGAAAGCACACAGAACATGGATAGCAGAGCAAAATACAGGAACCGAGACACCTAACTCCTCATTTGCTAGAAAATGAGTAGTTTGTTGTTCTTTCATATTTTCTGGAGCCCAGAGTAGAGAAGGAGGGAGGAATATTGGATCCTGAATGTTTATTTACTACTTTTTTCCTAACCCATTGCAACCTACAAAATACGTCCCGGTACATAGCTTTTAAAAGTTAAAAAAAGTTCAAATGTTATTTTTGTACAATAAATTACTCTTTAAGGGTCATAGAGTTGAGTGGCAGCCTTGTGTGGATGTGTTTTTTCTTTTAATAACCAGTTTCCTATCATGCTAGACATTATGCAAAATGTCTGGGGCCACTTTACACTGTAAAGATTGCACCAAAGAATCCCATTTTGACAGTGAAAATCAAGGATTATTTTTATTTTTGTATAATTTAATTTATAACCCACGAATTTAATTTTGCCAGATTTTTTTTCTCCTTCTGGGTTAAGGGCATTTGCAAGTTTGTTAACAGAAGTGAAATATTTGAATCTCGAATCGTTCTAAAAGTTCATTTTTGAAGGTTTGATGTTGCCTTCTGAAGTCCTTCTTAACTATATTTATGTCATTGTTTGAACAATTTTAAGGAGTTTGAAACTTGTTGTTTATGAATTCCTAAGTGATCTCTCTCATCCCCCTGAATCTGCCAGCTCCATGACGTCCTGAAACCAGTGGATTACTTTGATATTCACACTCTACCTCAATACTTGAAAATTACATTTTGACCATATAATTGTGCTCACATTTCTGCTGTGAGTAGAATGAATGCTGGAACCTCTGAGTTCCTCTTCTCTGAGCACTCTCCAATTAAAACAATACGGCAATATTGGAGGAATTATCTCTGTCTTAACTGGGGAGGTCGGAATAGGATTTTTATGGGATTTATGAAAATTCTGTTGGTGGTTCCACAAAGTAGTAATTCAGAAATAATGAATCCTCTTTTCATGAAAGTCCCACATGGGCTGCCACAAATCACTCAGCATTGTCAGCCTCTCAAGTGCCCTCTGCTAGGAAACACATGAAAGTGTTTTGTATTGATGAAAGAAATGAGGAGTTAGTGTGGATAACCTGCATAGTTTAACCACTGTAAAGGAACTCTCCTAATTTCTCTTTGCTCACCAGCCACCACTTCCTGTTTCCTGGCAGGTTGTTCCCTAAATCCTCTTTGTTCCAACAGCTCTTTCTTCCCAGAACCTTTTGAAAGCTCTGTTAAAAGAGATCAGGTCAGTGAGGAAGAATAATAGCAGTGGTTATAGTGAACTTATTGAACACCTACTGAGTGCAGTCAGTCGAACACTCAATAAAAGTTATTTTCTGAGTGCTTACTGTGTGTGCATAGCACTGTACTAAGTGTTTGGCATGTACGACGGGCACTCGAGATACATTCCTTTGGAAAGGGAATTTGCCCTCTAAAAGGTAGGACGGATATAGAAATATGCACAAGTAGTGGGATTAGAATATATTACATTTATAAATAAAATAAAATTTATAACTGAATACGGTATTGTTATTATCATATTAAGTGCTCACTAGGTGCCTAGCACTGTTGTAGATAAAAGAAAATCACATTAGGTACAGACCCATACAGAGCTCACAGTCTAAGCAGGAGTGAGAACAGCTATTGAATCCTCATTTTACAGATGAGGGAACTGAGACACAGAGAAGTTAAGTGATTTCCCCAAGGTCCTACAGCAGGCGAGCAGCAAAGCTGGGATAGAGAACCCAGGACTTCTGACTTCCAGGCCCGTGCTCTTTCTACTAGGCCACGGCTGTTCCCCAAACACACGTACACGAGTGCTGAGGATGGGCAGGAAGAAATAGGAGTTCAGAGTTCCTCAGAGATGATGCTCAATTCTAGACTGTAAGCCCATCTCTAGACGGTAAACTAGTTGTGGGCAGGGATTATGTCTGTTTATGGTTGTACTGTACTCTCCCAAGCACTAAGTACAGAGCTCTGCACAAAGTAAGTGCTCAATAAATATGATTGCATGAATGATGATGAACAAGTGGATTGTGAAGGAGCTGGATAATTAGTGATAACACTAATGTGCTCTCTTTTGGTAGATATGATCCCTGCCCACCAGGAGCTTACAGTCTAGAGGATGATTGATTAGATTCCTCATGTTGATAATAAGTTAAGACAATGAAAGGCTGTGCATTCATACATCCCTATCTTGAGTCCTGATGCAATTTATTTATTTATATTGTCCGTCTCCCCCTCTAGACTCTAAGCTTGTTGTGGGCAGAGAATGTGTCAGTTTATTGTTACATTGTACTCTCCCAGGCGCTTAGAACAGTGCTCTGCACACAGTAAGTGCTCATTTAATGCCCCTTGTCAGCTGTGTGACTGTGGGCAAGTCACTTAACTTCTCTGGACCTCAGTTACCTCATCTGTAAAATGGGGATGAAGACTGTGAGCCTCACGTGAGACAACCTCATTCCCCTGTATCTACCCCAGCGCTTAGAACAGTGCTCTGATTGTAGTAAGCGCTTAACAAATGCCAACGTTATTATTATTAAATACAATCGGATGACAAACTTGGGACTTCCTCCACTTTTCCCCTCTCTCCTCCTCTCGCTCCCTTTCGTCCTCCCCTTCTCCTTTCCATCCCTCCCCACCACAGATAAGGATCAACTCCAGACTTTCCTTCGTAGATAGGCTGGTGCCAGCTGCAGGCCTCAAATGTTTCTCCTCTTTCTCGTCCCTCTCTTACCTTCTCCTGCCTTCCACGCAAATAAACAGCCAGGTATCTAAGGGTTAAACCTCCGAGTTGCTGGCTCTTATTGACAGAATGAGGCCGAAACACAGAAGGCTGGTGTACTTACTAGTTCTAATTGCACGCGTTTGATATAATGGGGACACTGGTAGCTCTCACTTAGGAACCTTTAGCTTATGATGAAGAATATTTATCCCCCCAAAGCCCCTCCTTTTGCTCACTGAGATTTGATACAGGGAACCTGAGAACTTTGAAAATAAATTAATTCAGGAGATAGTGAATTGTTGATAGTCTACCAACTACATTGTATGCTCCCAGACAGTACGGTGCTCTGCACACAGTAAGCACTCAAGAAATATGATTGATTCAATAAATACAACTGATTGAGTCAAGAAATCGAATTGATTGATAGTGGAGATTGTAATGCTGATTTTTGTTTTCTTCGTTAGCTGGTATACCCGTCCTTATTCCAACTATATGATTTTCAAAAATACATCCCACCCTGATTCAACTTCACCTCCTTATACTATGATGGCTAGAGACCTCTCTGCTTCTGGGATGATGATTTGTTTTCTAGCTAAACCCAAAGACTATCCGAGTCCACACAACGCCACATCCTTCATTTCATTTCCAAGAGAGTCGTAGGAATTTTGGCTGTTTGCCTTTCGTCGGGAGGTGTTGGGGGGGACTTTTCTTTAAACCAAGTTTATGTGTTTTTCAGTTATTTAATAATGAAAAATAAATCCTCCCCCTGAGACACTGCAGCCAATGTGCAGATTACAGGATGAGGTGTAATGACTGCAAAGCCGGCGGCAATGAATGTGGTTCTTGTCCCGTGTGCACTTTTCAGGACGGGAAGGGACGGTTGGAAAGGCAGCCAACAAAAGCCAAGCGATCCATGGCACAGCACAGTGGTCAGCTAGAGAAAATGCCTGCTCAGCCCAAAAAGCCTTTCATCCGGGGAAGGCATGGCGGCCAGGCTGTAGATGGAGGCCAATTCCCCACAGCAGCTGGAGCTCCCAGTGCTCAGATTCCCAATGAATGCTGAGGTGGGAAAAATACAGGCGGCTGGAGAAGCAGCACGGCCTAGTGGAAAGACCCTGGGCCCTGGAGTCAGGGGCCCCGGGTTCTGATAAATGACAATAATTATGGTATCTGTTAGGTGCTTACTATGTGCCAAACATTGTTCTAAGCAATGAGGTAGGTACAAGGAAATCAGGTTGTCCCACGTGTGGCTCACTGTCTTAATCCTCCACAGAGAAGTGAAGTGACTTGCCAAAGGTCACACAGCAGACAAGTGGCGGAGTAAGAATTAGAACCCACGTCCTCTGACCCCCAAGCCCGTCTTTTTGCCACTAATAATAATAATAATAATGATGGTATTTGTGAAGTGCTTACTATGTGCCAAGCACTGAGAAGCAGCATGGCTTAGTGGAAGGAGCATGGGCTTGGAAGTCAGAAGTCATGAGTTCTAATCCCGGCTTCATCACTTATCCACTGTGTGACTTTGGGCAAGTCACTTCACTTCTCCGGGCCTCAGTTACCCCATCTGTAAAATAGAGATTAAGACTGTGAGCCCCACATGGGATAACCTGATTACCTGGTATCTACCCCAGCACTTAGAACAGTGCTCGGCCCATAGTAAGTGTTTAACAAATACCATCATCATCACTGTTCTAAGCGCTGGGGAGGATACGTGGTAAATCAGGTTGTCCCACGTGGAGCTCACAGTCTTAATCCCCATTTGTCGGATCCAGGGTTTTAGAATCCATGACCTCTGACTCCCAAGCCCATGCTCCTCCATTAAGCCACGCTGCTTCTCTAGCTGCCTTTATTTTTCCCACCCGCTTGACGGATAACCTTAAACGAGTCACCTAACTTCTCTGTGCCACTTGTTCTAATCCCTCACTTGTTCTGATCTGACCTGGGTTCTAATTCCCACTCCCCCATTTGTCTGCTGAGTGGCCTTGGGCAAGTCACTTAACTTCTCTGTGCTTCAGTTACCTCATCTGTAAAATGAGAATTAAGTTTGTGAATCCCATGTGGGGTAGGGACTGTGTCCAATCCAATTTGCTTGTGTCTACCCCAGCACTTAATACAGTGCCTGACACATAGTAAGAGCTTAACAAATATCACATTATTATTATTAATACTTATAAAATGGGGATTCAATGCCTGTTCTCCTGTTGCCCCTCTCAGACTGGGAGCCCCATGTGGAACAGAGACTGTGTCCAAGTTGACTGTTGGGTATCTACCCCACAGCTTAATACAGTACTTAGTACAGCATCAACACTTTACAAATACAAATATTGTTATGATTATTATTAGTATATCAAATGAAGTGGTGTCAGAACAGTTTGAGAGAGAAAGAAGCAGAAAAGACCAAGCTGCTGTTGATCTGCTTTGGCACTTGTGCTTTGAACAACGAACGCATTCCAGGTTTGAATTCATTTCCAAGAATAAAATGAACATCACCACAACTGATCCATCTCTCTCTGGAGTTGTGCTTTAAAGAATAGAGTTTGAGCACCGATCAATTTTTCAGTTCCCTAAACTTTGTGTTCAGTGTTTCCTATTTTGCTTTTCCTTATGTAAGTGGAAGTTGAAATCGATCCTATTTATTGAGCATTTACTGTGTGCGGAACACTGTACTAAGCACTTGAGAGAGTACAATATAACAGAGATGGTCGTCACATTCCCTGCCCACAACCAGCTTACACTCCAGAAGGGAACTAGTTGGAACTTGAATCCGATCAGGTCGCAATATCTGGAGTGCTTTAAAAAGGGATTATTTGACCCTATAAATCAGATGTGGGGGGGATCAAGTGTAACTGTTTGGCAAACAACCTTAGTAACCACCAGATACAAGTGGAAAGCCAACAGACATAATAATGTTTTACTAGCTGATGAGAACAGCACCCCATTCTCTGCTCCTCCTAATTCCCTCTAACCTTTTCTTTGCTGCCTTAGATGTAATTACAGTTTCTTGGTATTTTTCCTTCTGAATAAACTGGGTTTCTTTCTCCCTTGCTGGACTCTGAAGGTGCAGGAAGCTCTGTCCTTTCGGAATTCAGTGGTCGCATTCAATGGTGAGGAATTTTCCTGATGTGTACTGGTGGGCAGGGAATATTAAAGGGCTACAACCCAATCTTTCATTAACTACAGGTGGTGGCAGGAACTAGAGGACATTGCTGCAGTTTGCTCACAAGATGCCCAGGACACAAATAGAATTTACAAGAAGGTTAAAAACTGAAATGCCAAATCTTCCCTAGAGACAGACTTCTATTTAGATGTCTCATTTCAGTCCCAAGAGGACAAGACCAGGCCAGGAGCCAATGGGAAAGAAGCATGCCGGATCCGATGTTTCCCTGAGGAGTGACATCCTGAGGTAGATGATCGCTTAATAATGGATAATAATTATGGTATTTGTTAAGCGCTTTCTGGGTGCCAGGCCCTGTACTAAGCAAGGGGGCGGTTACAAGCAAATCATGCTGGACACAGTTCCTGTCCCATGTGGGGCTCACAGTCTCAATCCCCATTATACAGATGAGGTAAATGAGGAACAGGGAAGTAAAGCAACATGCCTAAAGCCACACAGCAGACAAGTGGTGGATCTGGGATTAGAATCCATGACCTTCTGACTCCCAGGCCCGTGCTCTATCCACTAGGCTATGCTGCTTCTCGCTTGCCTATGTATTGTTGCATTGAAAACCTGAGTGCTCCCTGGCCTTCTAAATTTGGTGGCTAGTGTTGGTTCAAGTGGTGTCCATCATGCTCAGAAGCATGGACCACTTCTGATTGCCAAGAATGCCTGCCCACTTTTTTTTAATAGCAATTGTTAAGCACTTGGTATGTGCCAGACATTGCACTAAGCACTAGGATAGATACAAGCCAAGTCTTGTTGGACACAGTCCCTGCCCCAAAGGGGGCTCACAATCTTAATCCCCATTTTACAGATGAGGTTACTGAGGCACAGAGAAGTGAAGTGACTTGTCCAAGGTCACCCAGCAGACAAGAAGCCAAGTCAGGATTAGAATCCAAGTCCTTCTGACTCCCAGGCCTGTGCTCTATCCACTAGGCCACGCACTCAGTGCTTGGGAAGCAGAATAATGCGGCTCCTTGATTACCTCAAACTGAGTTATCCCTTATCTCTGTACACATTCTCTCTCATGTAATAATAATAATAATAATTGTGGTATTTATGAAGCGCTTACTAATTGCCAAGCATTGTACTAAGTTCTGGGGTGGATACAAGCAAATCAGGTTGGACACAGTCCCTGTCCCTCTTGAGGCTCATGGTCTTAATCCCCATTTTACAGATGGAGTAACTGAGGCCCAGAGAAGTGAAGTGACTTGCCCGAGGCCACACAGCAGGCAAGTGGTGGAGCTAGGATTAGAATTTATGGCCTTCTGACTTCCAGGCCTGTGCTCTATCCACTATGCCAGGCCGCTTCCTGGGCTCCCTCTATGCACATACAGAGTCATGTAGTCTACGGTGATGGGAAAGACAGGGGTGGACAGGGTTTTAATGGGAAGATAAGTGAACTCTTTAGCTTCCCACCCAAACTTTGTCCTCCTCGGTCTTTTCCATCACTGTGGAAAGTCCTCCGAATCTCACAAGCCCATAACTCATGCACTGTCCTCAACTCATCTCTCTCATTTCAGCCACATTCATTCATTCATTCATTCATTCATTCATTCATTCATTCATTCATTCGTATTTATTGACCTCTTACCGTGTGCAGAGCACTGTACTAAGCGCTTGGAATGGACAATTCGGCAGCAATTAGAGACAATCCCTGCCCAACAATGGACTCACGGTCTAAAAGAGGGAGACAGACAGTAAAACAAAACAAGTAGTCAAGCATCAATACCATCAAAATAAATAGAATCATAGATATATACACATCATTAGTAAAATAGAGTAATAAATAATATATACAAATATACACAAGTGCAGTGGGGAGGAGAAGGGGGTAGTTCAGAGGAAGGGAGTAGGGGGAATGGGGAGGGGAGGAGGGGCAGAGGAAAAGGAGGCCTCAGTCTGGGAAGGCCTACTGGAGGAGGTGAGCTTTCAGTAGGGCTTTGAAGAAGGGAAGAGAGTTAGTTTGCCAGACGTGAGGAGGGAGGGCATTCCAGGTCACTGGTAGGATGTGGGCCAGGGGTCGACGGCGGGACAGATGAGAATGAGGCACCGTGAGGAGGTGAGCGGCAGAAGCGTGGAGTGTAAAGGCTGGGCTGTAGAAGGAGAGAAAGGAGGTGAGGTAGGAGGGCTCCAGGTGATGGAGAACTTTGAAGCCAAGAGTGAGGAGTTTTTGTTTCATGTGAAGGTTGATAGGCAACCACTGGAGATTTTTGAGGAGGGGCGTGACATGTCCAGAGCGTTTCTGTAGAAAGGTAATCCAGGCAGCAGAGTGAAGTATAGACTGAAGTGAGGAGAGACAGGAGGATGGGAGATCAGAGAGGAGACTGATGTAATAATCCAGTCGGGATATTATGAGAGATTGTACCAGCAAGGTAGCAGTTTGGATGGAGAGGAGAGGGTGGATCTTGGTGATGCTCTGAAGCTGAGACCCGCAGGTTTTGGTGATGGATTGTATGTGTGGTGGGAGTGCGAGATTGGAGTCAAGGATGACACCAAGGTTGCGGGCTTGTGAGACGGGAAGGATGGTAGTGCTGTCCATAGTGAAGGGAAAGTCAGAGAGAGGACAGGATTTGGGAGAGAAGATAAGGAGCTCCGTCTTGGGCCACATATTCAATCTGCCACCAAATCTCCCAATCCCGTCAGTTCTACCTTCACAACGGTGCTAAAATCTGACCTTTCCTCTCCATCCAAACTACTACCGTGCTGATCCAAGCCCTAATCCTATCCCACCTTGACTACAGCATCTGCCTCCTCTCTGACTTCCCAGCCTCCTGTCTCTCCCCTCTTCAGCCCATGTTTCACTCTGCTGCGAGGATCATTTTTGAAGAAAGACATTCAGTCTATATCTACCCACTCCTCAAGAAGCTCTAATGGCTGTCCCTCCACCACTGCATCAAGCAGAAACTCCTTACTTTCGCCTGTAAAGCACTTAATCACCTTACCCCATCCCAACTCACTTCACTAATCTCCTACTACAGTCCAGCCCACGCAATCCACTCCTCTACCGCCAACTCAATCACTCTGTCCTGAGCTCATCTATCTCACCGCCAACCCCTTTCCCACGTCCTCCATCTAGCCTAGAACTCTCCCCATCCCTGTACACCAGACTACCCACCAGTCTCCCCACCCTCAAAGCATATTAAGGGCACATCTCCTCCTAGAAGGCTTCCTCCAATCTCAGGTCTCCTCCTACCTCCAAGACCTTTCTACTTGATTGTTGTGCCAGAACCTGAAGCTCATGTCCAAAACTGAACTCCTCCTCTTCCTTCCCAAGTCCTCTTCATCTAATGTTCATATCAGTCTCCCTGCCCCTAAAGCCCACAACATTAACACTGACCTCTATTCCTCTCTTTCTTTCAGCCTCCGTATTCTGTCTGTCAAAAAATCCTGTCAGTTTTTCCTCCACAGTTTTTCCAGGATCTATCCCTTCCTCACCACCTTCAGGTCACTGTGCTGATCCAGGTACTTGTCATGTGCCATCTTCATTCATTCATTCAATAGTATTTATTGAGCGCTTACTATGTGCACAATTCGGCAACAGGTAGGGACAATCCCTTCCCAGTGGCGAGCTCACAGTCTAAACGGGGGAGACAGACAAAGCAAACGAGAACAAAACAAAAAGAAGACAACATCCAAGATAAATGGAATCAAGGAGATATACACCTCATTAACAAAATAAATAGGGTAATAAATAAAATATACAAATGAGCACAGTGTTGACGGGAGGGGAAGGGGGAAGAGCAGAGGGTAGGGGGGAGGGGAAGGGAGGGGAAGCAGAGGGCTATTGAATCAGCCTCCTCACTGATCTCCTTACTGCCAGTCTCATTCCCCCCAGTCTATATTTCACTAAGATGCCCAGTTCATTTTTCTTAAATTTCATTCTGCACACAGCTCCCCTTCGCTTAAAACCTCCAATGATTACCCATTCCTCTTTCCCCAGCCTTCCTCCCTGCCTAGAACTCCCTCTATCTCAAATCCAGCAGACCACAGCTCTCTCATATTCAAAACCCTTCTAAAATCACATTTCTTCCAGATGCCTTTCCTCACTTAATTTCTACTCTCCCCAGGTTATATTCTCCCAACTGCCACTTCAACATTTCTCTGAGGTACTTATGTAGTAATGATAATAATAGTGGTAGCATTTAGAGAAGCATCGTGGTTCAGTGGAAAGAGCAAGGGCTGGGGACTCTGAGGTCATGGGTTCGAAACCCACCTCCGCCACTTGTCAGCTGTGTGACCTTGGGCAAGTCATTTAACTTCTGTGTGCCTCAGTTCCCTCAACTGTAAAATGGGGATGAAGACTGTGAGCCCCACATGGGACAACCTGATGACCTTGTATCCTCCCCAGTGCTTAGAACAGTGCTTTGCACATAATAAGTGCTTAACAAATGCCATCATTATTATTATCATTATTATTATTATTAAGTGTCCACATGATGTGGCATGCTGAAATAGGCACTTAAAGTGTACGGGGTAACCAAGTGCCTTGTTTCCTGCACACATGGAGCTTTCACACTAAATGGGGAGACAGAAAAATTTTACAAGCCAAAATATTTACCGTTTATTGGGCACCTCCTGGGTACAGAGCACTGTACTATGACTTGGGAGAGTACTAAAGAGTAAGATGACAAAATCCCTTTCCCCAAAGAGCGTACAGTCTATCAGTCAGTTGATCAATCAATACATTTATTGAGCATTTACTATATGTAAAGCACTAAACTAAGCACTTGGGAGAGTTTGCTACAGCAGAGTTGGTAGACATGCTCCCTATTCACAAGGAGCTTACAGTCTAGACAGGGAAGCATATACTTAAATAAATTCCAGATGTGGTGAGGGATAGTGTATATAAGCTATGTACATTAATAATAATTATGGTATTTATTAAAGGCTTACTATTTGCCAAGCACCGTTCTAAGCACTGGGGTAGATGCGAGATAATGGGGTTGTCCCATGTGGGGATCACAGTCTTATTCTCCATTTTGCAGATGAGGTCACTGAGGCACAGAGAAGTTGTGACTTGCCCAAGGTCACATAGCAGACTAGAGGTGGAGCTGGGATTAGACCCCACATCCTCTGACTCCCAAGCCCATGCTCTTGCCACTCTAGAGGTTATGATAACTTAAATGCTTAGTTGGCGTGGATGACTGAAGTAGCAGTTGAGGAATATAAAATGGGGAGAATAGAGATTACTCATGGAAGGCCTTCTGAAGGAGATGTGGCCTCAGAATGGCTCTGGAAAAATGGGTAATCGATGCCTGTTTTCTTTCCCCCTTAGACTGGTGAGGACAGGAATTGCTTCCAATCCGGTTATCTTGTGTCTACCCCAGCACTTAGTACAGCACTTGGCAATAATAAAGAGCACAAATAGTATTATTATTAATAGTAATAATAATAAATTGCTATTATTGCTATTATCTTTATCTGAAGTTGGTGAGATCTGTAGTCTGTGCATATGAAACAGGAAGGAGTTCCCTCCCGGGAAGACACCCTATTAATCAAGCACTAAACTCATCATGTACATGTCCTCATTCCCTCTTTCCTCTGGACTACAAATTATTATTTATTATTATTATTTATATTTAAGTAATATTAATGGTATTGAAATTATTCACCCCACCCTCAGCCCCACAGCACTTATATACATATACATCATGTATTTATTTATATTAATATTTGTCTCCCCCTCTAAACTATAAGCTCCTTGTGGGCAGTCAATCATATTTATTGAGTGCTTTCTGTGTGCAGAGCACTGTACTAAGAGCTGGGGAGAGTATGTTATAATAATATAACAGATACATTCCCTAACCATAATGAGATTACATTCTAGAGGGGGACACAGACATTAATATAAATAAATAAAATTACACATATTTACATAAGTGCTATGGGGCTAGAAATGGGGCTGAATAAAGGGAATGAGTCAAAGTGGCACAGAAGGGAGTCGGAGAAGAGGAAAGGAAGGCTTAGTCAGGGAAGGCCTCTTGGAGGAGATGTGCCTTCAAGAAGGCTTTGAAGGTGGGGAGAATAATTGTCTGTCAGATATGAAGAGGGAGAGTGCTTCAAGCCAGAGGCAGGATATGGGTAAGAGGTTGGTGGTGTGATAGTTGAGTTCAAGGTAAGGTGAGAAGACTGTCATTAGAGGAGCAAAGAGTCCAGGCTGGGTTGTAGTAAGAGAGTAGCAAGGTGACTGAGTGCTTTAAAGCCAATGGTAAGTAGTTTCTTTTTGATGCGGGGGTGGATGGACAACCACTGGAGGTTCTTGAGGAGTGGGGAAACATAGCCTGAAAGTTTCTGTAGAAAAATAATCAGGGCAACAGAATCAAGTGTGACTGGAGTGGGGAGAGACAGGAGGCTGGGAGGTCAGCAAGGAGGTTGATACAGTAATCAAGGTGGGATAGGATAAGTGCTCGGATTAACATGGTAGTAATTTGGATGGAGAGGAAATGGCAGATTTTAGCAATGTTGTGAAGGTTGAATCGACAGCTTTTAATGAAAGATTGAATATGTAGGTTGAGTGAAAGAGAGGAGTAAAGGATAATGCCAAGGTTATGGGCTTGTGTGGCAGAAGGACGATGGGGCCATCTACAGTGATAGGAAAGTCAGGGGAGGACAGGGCTTGAGTGGAAAGATGAGTTCTGTTTAGGCAGGTTAAGTTTGAGGTGGCAGTGGGGCATCCAAGTAGAGATGCCTTGAAGGCAGGAGGAAATGCGGGACTGCAGAGAGGAAGAGAGGTCAGAACTGGAGATGGGAATTTGGGAATCATCTTCATAGAGAGGTTAGTTGAAGCCATGGGAGTCGGTGACTTCTCCAAGAGAGTGGGTGTAGATGTAGAATAGAAAGGGACCCAGAACTGAACCTTGAGGGTCACCCACTGTTAGGGGGAGGAAGGCAGAGCAGATTGTAAGTTCATTGTGGTCAGGGAATGTGTCTGTTTCTTGTTGTACTGCACTCTCCCAAGCTCTTAGTACAGTGCTCTGTACAAAGTAAGCACTCAGTAAATAAAATTGAATGAATGAATAAAAGGAGGAGCCCGCAAAAGAGACTGAGTGACCAGAGAGATAGAAGGAGAACCAGGGAAGACAGTGTCGGTGAAACCAAGGTTGGATAATGTTTCCAGGAGAAAGGGATGGTGGACAGGGAACATGTCTACCAGGGAACAGGGATGGGCAGGAAACATGTCTACCAACTCTGTTGTATTCTCCCAAGTGCTCAGTACAGTGCTCTGCACACAGAAAGCAGTCAATACCAATGAATGATTGATTGATTGAATTTAATGTCTGCTTCTCCCATTAAAATGTGAGCAGCGACCATGCCTCCTAACTCTATTTTACTCTCCCAAGAGCTCAGTACAGTGTTCTGCACACAGTAATGATCCATAAACACCACTGGATTGAGGTAATTGCTTGTAGTGTTCCCTGGTCCTTCTCAGCAGTAAATATTCGATGTACCTGGCCATCCTGGGGAAGCCTGGTAGCCACCAGGCCTCTGAGTCATGTCATGGAGCACTTTCCTATCCACATCTCTATCTTACTTGTTTCTTCTTCCTTTATTTGGTGTGTCTTCTCCCATTAGTTTGTAAATTCCCCAAGAACAGGGATTGTTTCTTCTCCCTCTATTGTGCTCCCTCAAGTGCTTAATACAGTGCTGTGCCACACAGGTGCTCAGTAAATACCGTGATTGATTGACTGACGGAGCCTAAAGATTCCTCTCAGCAGCGCTGTCATAAATTATATCAGCCCATCTGAAGGCCACATTTGCTCATTAATGCCCAGAAGTTACTTCCAGCTGGCAGTTACAGCCAACCCTACATACCACTCACATTTACAGGGCTTTCCAGAGGACAGCTTTTCTGAGAAATATTGTCACGATCAGCCCAGAATCACATTTTCTGTTTGTTGAGGCTTAATGGCAAAAAAGGGAAAATGCTGAGCTTCCTCACACCTCATTTGGCTGAGGATACAACCCCCAAATCTTATGCTACTAAAATCAATCAATCAATCAGTTGTATTTACTATATGCCAACCCGCTGTACTAAGCTTTTGGGAAAGTACAGTATAATAGAGTTGGAAGACATGATCCCTGCCCGCAAGTAGTAGGAGTCTACAGTCTCCTAAAAGAAGGACAAGTCTTGGAAATCCTGTGGGAAATGCACCTTGATACTCTGAAAATTGTCTTTTCCTTAGGAGTGGTAAAGTAATTTTCTTAAAAGGAGAGAAGAAAGACAGCTCTAATGTGGAATCCAGAACTGCAGAGAAGCTACGCACATTCCCATTATCTGCTACACCTGGTCATGACAGATCAATCAATGAAACATTAACACAATTATTTCTTTAACAGTCCCTGAATCACTTGTTGAGATCTCAGGAGCTATTGCTTAAGAACTACCAGATTCACTTTTTAAATACCCTTTTCCCTGTACGTTTCTCTTGTCGATTGAACTGGAGAATTAAAAATGGAGAAAATTGGAATTCAATAGAATGAACAGTGAAGCAAATGCCCCCCAAAGGGCCCGAGGATAGAACTGAAAAACCATAATCTTAACCGGGGAGGATGGTAATTAAATGGGAGAGATCAGATTTAGAAGGGAAAAAAAGACAATGGATGGAATATTCAAGACAAAGAGGAAAGCCTCGATTTTAAGGAGAGTTCAGATAAAATAAACCTACCCAGTGACACCGAATTGTCTGAGGGAACCCCATTCTGGCTTCAGATTAGATAGAAGCTTTGTCCTCAGGAGAAACACATTTACAGAAGTCTCTTTAACAAAGGGTCTCTGTGGAAGGAAGCCCTCTAGCCCAACAAGGCTTCAACAAAACCAGTGGGCTCTCTAATCCACTCTATGCTTTTGCTGTCTGAGTTACAGCAAAACTCTGTACAGGTATCCTTCTCTACCAGGGAGATACCTGTTTCTCCTCTCTTTGGGTCTAGCCAATGAGAAAAAGGAAAGTTTTTTCCCCCCAAAGTCAAAGTATAAAGAAAAACAGCAATAAATTTCCCCTTGTGGTTTGTCTTACCTGGGAGAACGAGAAGACACTGTACGGCACTCGTATCCCTGTAGTGTGTGTGTGACAAGGAGACACAGACGATCTCACCAACTTGGGAACTGGAGCCTATTTTTAGTATTGGATTTGCTGACTCTGACCCTGTGTGCTGCCCAGTCTAAGGGGAGACTCTTTACTTCTGTTCACAGAACTATGCTCCGATGTGACCTGAATCCTTCAACTTCGACTAGTCAATCACCTTAGGGCTTGGGAGAAGGTCATAGAAGGAGAACACAACTTGTACTGTATGCGTCTATTAGAATCATTGGCAAGACAGCTTTTTGCTTGGTTTTGTTTCATCAACTACCATCCCTTCATGAGTGATTCACATATCTACCTCTCCTGCCCCAACCTCTCTCTTTTTCGTGCAGTCTTACATTTCCTTCTACCTTCAGGACATTTCTTCTTGTGTATCCTACTCACATCTCAAACTTAAGATGTCCCAAACAGAACTCCTCATCTTCCCACCGAAACCCTAACCGCCCCCTGACTTTCTCATCACTGTAGACACCACCTCTAACCCCCAGCTCACAAGCCTCTAACTTCAGCATTATCTTTGACTCAGCTCTTTCATTCAACCTGCATATTCAGTCTGTCACCAAATTTTGTTGGTTCTAGTAGTAGTAATAGTATTTATTAAGCACTTACTTTGCACAAAGCATTGTCCTAAGCAGTATAAAATAGTGTACATGTAGGAATTAGATATGGACTTTGTCCTTTTGAGGGACAAATCTCTAGTATTCACCCATTCCTCTCCAACCAGACTGCTGCCTTGCTGATACAGGCACTTATATCCCACTTTGACTACTGCATCAGCCTCCTCGCTGACCTCCCTGCCTCCTGTCTCTCCTACTTCACTCTGCATCGAGGGAGGATTGCAGGGTGACATTGGGGACATAAGGATGAAGGTCAGAGAGGGCAGTGATCGTGCTGTTCTGGCAAATATCCTGTTGCCATGGTCAGAAACAAAATTTTGGACCTGGAAGGACCATTAGTTTGACCAATAATGCCATTGCTGATGTTTGTATGTTTGATTTGCTTTCAGAGGAAAGGCAACACTTTACTGTTTGTGGTTGGGCCCTCCTCTGATGGCTTAATGTCAGGGAATGAGAGCAGTGTTTACAGAATCTCCAGGACATTCGTGGCCTTGCAAAACTTGCTACAGGGAAGACAGAGGAGTTGCTGTTTCAATTCACCTCAAACCTTCTGGCACTCACTTTTACTGTAGTTTGAGATGTGATCTTCCCCATGGGGAAGGGTGAAAGCCCTATTTCTTGGGACCTGAAAAAAAAAGAGTCTTTAAAAAACAGTATTTGTAATATGTGCCTGTGTATATGCGTGTTTGGGGCTGGGGGGTGGTGGTGACAGCCCAGGGCCACAGATGATGGGGTGGAGTATCTGGGGCCTGCAAGTTTTTTCTAATGCATTCCACTTTAGCTGGCGACCTGATCCAATGCACTAGACAGTCAAGATTCAAAATGTTTTGGTGGAATGTTGGAAACCTCATAAGTAAGTAATTAAAATCCCAGGGTTAGGTCTAGGGCCAATAGATTCATTTCCCCCTGAACCATTTTGCACCTCACTGTAACCACGGAGTGTAGGAAACATACTCCCAGGCCATTATTCCTGAAGTAGCAATTAAGATTCCAGAGGTCTTAGATACCAGAGCCTGCTGGACCTCTTTGAACTACTTCTGGTGTTTGCAGAGGCTGCAAAGGGTCCTTTGGTGCTCCAGGAGGAGGGGACAATATTGCAATACTCTGGAACTTCAGGAACTTGGAATTACCATCACGAAAGGGACTGTTAGGCTTTGGATCTGTTTATTTTTTTAAAGCTGTAAGTGGATTCACCAGTTTCACTTCCAAAAGCGTTGTTCCTAGGTTTATTAACAGTCATAATACTTTGCTAACAGCTTTGAACATCCCCGTTTCAGATGCTCGGTGTAAATATTGCTGGGACAACATGTTACTTGCGAATTATTTTGGGGTGGATCCAATCCTCACTGAGCCATCTTGTCCATATGGAAAATCTATTTTGGGTCACTAGTCGTTTTGGTATTTTACCTGAATACAAGCAGAGAGCATCCAGTGAACATCAAATGCCATGATTCATTCATTCAGTCGGATTTATTGAGCACTTACTGTGTGCAGAGCACTGTACTAAGTGCCCGGGAGAGTAAAATCTAACAAAAATATAAGCCACAACAAGCTTATAGTCTAGAGGAGTCATACAGTGGACATGCCCAAATAGCATCTCACTTTGCAATAATATTAATAATTATAATTGTGGCATTTGGGAAACACTTACTATGTGCCAGTCACTGTACTAAGCGCTGGGGTAGAAACAAGGTAGTCGGATTGGACACAACCCCTGTCCCACAAAGGGCTCACAATCTTAATCTCCCTTTTCCAGATGAAGTATCCGAGGCCCAGAGAAGTAAAGCAACTTGCTCCAGGTCACACAGCAGACATGTGGCAGGGCTGGGATTAGAACCCAGGTCCTTCTGACTCCCAGGCCTGTGCTCTGCTCTGCGGGCCAAAGACGAAACAGTCATTGTATCTTTTTTTTTTAATAGTATTTGTTAAGCGCTTACTATGTGTCAAGTACTCTTCTAAGCAGGGGGGTAGGTGTCTGAAGGCAATGCTTTCTCCCTACCTGCAACGTATGGGAGAGTTCAGCACTCCCCTGCCTTTTCCATCACCCTTCTCCTGCCACAGTGATCCCCCCTGCTCTTTTTAGCCTTCTTGAGTCCCAGCCCTGCAGGCTGACCTTCTCAGAAAAAGAAAGCTTAATAGTATCACCCCTACCTTTCCCATTCCCAGACTTCCCATTCTGTTCAGAAACAATTTCAGAATTCCCCCTTTTTGATTTTTCAGCCCTGCTGCTCCTGGCCAATTTGCAAGTTCTGAGGCATTATATCGTCTCTGTCTCCAGCATCTCTCTTTGATTCAAATCTCTATGCAATTACAGATCTCAACTGCCAGGGCCTCATTTCTCCCTCAGGACTCTTCCCTCCCGCTTGCTCTTTTGTTAGCTCTCTAATTATATCACTCAATTCTGTGAACAATTTAATGCAGTCTTGCAAATAAGGACTAAACATTCCCCAGCTTTTACACATTCTACCAGCCCTTATGGCATTGAATAGAATCATCCTTCTTTTCAACTTGTTGCTATTTATTAGAACTCTGCGGATACACTACCAGCACGACTGCAGATGGAGGTGGGGCGTTCTGGGAGAGTTGTATCCACGGAGTCACTTTGGGTCAGAAATGACTTGACAGCATAAGGCAAGACGAGACCCTCGATACTGACCACAGTATGTGCCGGGTTGCTTTGATTTATCTTGAACTCGAGAGTATCTCTCCAGTCAAGAAAGCCCTGGCATTGTGGAGTGTGGAGTCCTGCTGCTGAGACAAGGGGCATTTATGTAATGGTAGCCAGCACCCACAGTAAGTTGCAGATTCATTCGTGAAACCATCACAGTGTTTCTCTGCGGAGTCCCCTTCCCCCTCGTTTTCCCACTCTTCCTCCTTCTCCCCCACCCCACCGCACGAGCTGAGGGCAGGCAGAAGCTATTATATAGCGTGTAAAATTCTGGGAAAGATGTGGCCGTCTCAACCAGAGCAGAGTCCTTGCCTGGCACAGTGAGGAGCCTGAAGAGATGGAGGCCTACCCCTGAAACAAATGACAGACCATTTTTTATACCATTTTTGCTGTTGAGGTATTGAATTTGCCCTGTGATTTCTCCCCGTTTGCCAGTCTGCTTCCTCCCACACCCCCTGTAGAGAAGAACTGCATCTGAATCGATGTCTGTGTATACTTCCCGGGGCTTAATAAATGTTATTATCGGTAGTGAAGAGTGTGTGTAAGCATAAGTCGTAGGGGCTTAGAAATAGCCTTTATTACATTTTAACCCAGGTGAATAGAGAAATAAATTGTCAAAAAAAAAAAAAGCAATGAAATAGGAGGCCCTTCTCTCTGACTGCTGAGTGAATTGCTGCATGGATATTTCCTCTGTTCCTTGCATTCTCTTTCCCCGGCTAAATAGAGCTAAAGATCAGAGATCCCCTGCAGTCAGTAGGAGGAACACTGACTGTTATGCTGCTCATTTAGTTACTGTAGACAACACGAGGGAAATAAGGCTTGGAGACAGAAGGTAAAATATCAGGAACCAAGCCCAGAAACATTCTATCAGCTATGTGATGAGGAGAGCGGCTGTGGGACTGTTTCTATTGTGGAACTGTCACTCATCCAGTTGGACTTTCTGATGTCTGATCGATGAGATGGCCAAGTATTTGGAGTGTCATCTTTAGAGCCTCAGATGTTATGCTGAAACCAGATCTCTGTTTATCTCGTAGCTGTCAAAACAATAGGCATGCCTGCTGTCTCACATCAGAACTGTCGCCCGTGACTTCATTCCAACCTCCTGTGGGAGGAGGCTGGATGAAGAAGTGGGTGCTTATGCACACACGTGATAAGCAGAGGGACATACTTTGCCCTTGAGTCTGTCTTTTTCCCCACCACATTAAGGCCGTTTATGACCTGATAATCTGAGTTAGAGTCCTCTTTCTCTCACCTTCTCTCCCACAGACCACCGCTTGATCCCTTGTCCTTGACTTTGAATGTGTGTCTGGCTGGTCAGCTCTCTGTCTCTGCCTCATGTCAGTGTACTTTGACTCGTGCCCATCTGTGTGTACAGGTGTATCCTTGGAGAACCAGCATGACTCAGTGGAAAGAACACGGGCCTGGGAGTCAGGGAACCTGGGTTCTAATCCCAGCTCTTCCACTCGACTGCTGGGTGACCTAGGGCAAGTCATTTAACTTCTCTGTATCTCAGTTTCCTTATCTATAAAGTGAGGATTCAATCCCTGCCCTCCTTCCTACTTAGTCTCTGAGTCCCGTGTGGGACAAGGACTGTCCCTGACCTGATTAGCTTGTATAATAATAATGTTGGTATTTGTTAAGCGCTTACTATGTGCAGAGCACTGTTCTAAGCGCTGGGGTTGACACAGGGGAATCAGGTTGTCCCACGTGGGGCTCACAATCTTAATCCCCATTTTACAGATGAGGTAACTGAGGCACAGAGAAGTGAAGTGACTTGCCCACAGTCACACAGCTGACAAGTGGCAGAGCTGGGATTCAAACTCATGACCTCTGACTCTAAAGCCCATGCTCTTTCCACTGAGCCACGCTGCTTCTCTTTTCTACTCCAGAGCTTGTCCCACAGTAAGTACAAGTGCTTAAGAGAAGCAGCAAGGAGTAGTGGCTAGAGCACGGGCCTGGGAGTCAGAGGGTCATGGATTCTAATCACGGCTCGGCCACTTGTCTGCTCGGACAAGTCACTTCATTTCTCTGGGCCTCAGTTACCTCGACTGTAAAATGAGAATTGAGACTGTGAGTCCCATGTGGGACAGGGACTGTGTTCAACTCGATTTGCTTGTATCCACCCCAGAACTTAGTACAGTGCCTGGCACATAGTAAGGGCTTAACAAATACCATAATTATCATCATCATTATTATTATTATTAATAGCACATAGAACAGTTTATTATTACTATTACTCGAAGAAAAAAGGCAGGAAATGGAGCCAGTGACCAAAATTCAGGCATCAGGCTCGGGTCCTCATTCTCCCCTCCCTGGAGTCATGCCAATGGACTTGGATTCTTGCCAACAATGTCTCATGCACCTAGATTTCTTGCCAGAGACAAGCAGGTTTTAGTCCACAGATGGAGGCCTCAGAAGCTTCTGTGTGTTATTGAACACTGAGTCAGGGCGTGGGGAACAGAAGGTTTTGACTTTCCACCTTGAAGACCTACGAGGGAAGGGGAAAACCATGTGACCAGAAACGGGTGGTCTAGTCCCAGCAAATACTGTACATTCTTCTCCACTAGATCAGCTCAGCGCACGGCGACGGTCTAACGACTTGCAGCAGGAGGCGATGGGCAACGACTTGGTCCATTTGTCTTCTTTTCAGTTCCTGGAAGCACATTGTGTTCAGGATTTCAGAAGATCCGCCTCCTGTCCCTTTCCACCACCCTGAGCTGGCCCCCTGGAGACACGCCTGCTCTCAAGACAACGAAAGTGGGTTAACATCCCGGCCTTGCTGCCAACGATGCAATTGTTTACCTAGTGCTTTAATGAGGGGCTTTTAATGAAATGTGATAAAATTCTGAGAAGCTCCAGATTTTTCTCATAAGGCTCCCATAGGCCTCTGGTCATGGAAACCGCATCTATCTTGGCCAGACCACACCAGCCGCTTCATTGAAAAATGTCGGGAGGTTTTCTTTCAAGGGTTTTAATATTTCTCTATCGTTTTTCAAATTGAGGCACTGAAGAGAAGCTAGTTAGGAGCTCTGTGTGCCTGAAAGATTCTTTCCATTAAGCAAACATGCCAGAATTTGGAAACGTGGGGCTAGAACATGGGAAAACTATATATGTAATTACAACTCAATATCCTAATGTAAGTTTGCGGCCATATTGAGAGGCTAATAGAATGCAGAAACCATTTCACTTAAAGTCACTTGGCAAAAGTTAAGAAACTTTATATAGGAGAAAAAAGTCAAACGTAAAAACGAATCCAGATGGGATCCTTGCGCTGGCAAGCAGCCTTTGAACTAGACATTATGTGTTCGCTGTTGGGCTTTCACAGACAAAGAGGGAAGAAAGAAGCCATTCATCTGAAGAAGCTTCACGAAAGCACCCTGGCCCTCTAGGAGTTTATCTGGTCATCCCCTGTCTCAGAGCGGGGACTCCGAACCCACACCCTCTTCTCTCCCCCTGGTTCTGTCGTCCCACTTAGGCCCATGTGGGAAGCTGTTCTAACAGAGCCTGGAAAAACTCCAAAGAGAGGGAGCCCTTCTGTGAAACCAGACATCCTGGAGTGGACAGCACTCTCTGGCTTTCTGGCTGCAGGCAGCTCTCTGTTTCCCTGCCAGGCGAGATCTAAAGACAGAGATGGCGAGCTGGCTGGCGGCTCACCGCTGGGGGACGAAGGAGCCGTTTCCAGGCAATGCGCGGACCCGTCCCCACGGTCAGGCGGCACCGGCGTGGGGAGGGGGCAAAGCCACGTTAATAACGGGTGTTTGAGTGCAGCTGCTTACGGGTCTTAGTGGTGTTGGCCCGCAGAATGCACACTTATTGTGTCAAGAAAGAGGAGGCCAGTGAAAAAGTGCCAACGGGCTTTGAAGTAGCAATTATCCTCCTCAGCTATGAGGAGGGGAAATCCTCTCAACTCCGGCAGCTCCTTAGAAGGGTGGGAGCTGGCTGGCTCAGACATCAAAGGTGTTGGCAAACAGTTTGTTTAGGAGATTAAAAAGGAAAGATGGGGAAATTGTCCAAAAGGAGCAGGATGATTCCTGGTTCTAAATAGGAGGTAAAGGAGAACAATGAAGCCTGTCTTTTCCCAGGAGCTCACTATCAGAATGATCTGGCAGCCTGAAAACTGGGCACTCAGGAAACACTGGGCTCACAGGGAGAAGATTCCAGGGTTGGGAGACATTACAGAGACTCTCGTCTTCTTTCTCCTTTGTGCTGTGATGTACAAAATCATCCTCTGCTACAGGGTCAAAACTCCAAGCTGGGAGGAAGTCCTATCAATCAGTCAGTCAATTGTATTTATTGAGTGTATACTGTGTGCAGAGCACTGTACTAAGCTCTGGGGAGAGTGCAATATAACAGGGTCGGTAGAAACGTTCCCTGCCCACAAGAAGCTTACAGTCTAGAAGGAGCTGTCCATCTCCCTTCTCTTTGAGAGAGGAAAGACACAGTGCCTTGTGGTCTTTGGTTCCCAAGGACAAGGCCCCAAAATACACCTTGCTTATTGCTTCTGAATTCATCGTCATCACCGTCATCATCATCATCATCTTCAGTGGTATTTTTTGACTGCTCACTGCATGCAGAGCACTGTACTGGGCACTTGGGAAAGTGCACATTCTGAGTTAAAAAAAGGGTTGAAAGGAAGACAAGTATTTTGTGGGGAGTATAGGAGAGGTAGATTTCAAAGAGCTAACAGACCAGAAAGCTACCTTCTTGGGGTTTTTTTTTCATATTTGTTAAGCACTTACTATGTGCCAAATACGGTTCTAAGCGCTGGGGTAGATACAAGTTAATCGGGTTGGACACAGTCCCTGGCCCATATGGGGCTCACGGTCTCAGTAGGAGGAAGAATATGCATTGAATCCCCATTTTACAGATGAGGAAACAGAGACACGGAACAGTGAGGTGACTTGCCAAAGGTTACAAAGGAGGCAACTGGCAGAGTTGGGATTAGAGCACAGGCCTGGGACTCAGAAGACCTGGGTTCTAATCCCAACTCTGCCAGTTCTTCAGAAGAACCCAGGTCTTCTGAGTCCCAGGCCTGTGCTCTTTCCAAGAGGCCACACCGCTCCTCTTTTCACCCAAGATTGGAAACCCTCAACTCTGGCCCAAGGTCTTGGAGTCCAGCTTAAAAAGCCATTACTTCCACTGCCCCCAGGGAGTGGACTTCTCTGGCTTCTGTCTAAGAGAGCAGAACCAAGGCTTAGAAAAAGGCAAATTGGCTGGGTTCTTCACTAGCAGGGAGGCCAGCAGGCTGAGACGAATACTGGAATGTGGGCCCGATCCCTCATCTTTACGCAGGAAATGGGGAATACTTTGAACAGAACACTGAGGAAACCGTGAGTGGGGGGATTAGTGGGGCTGGGGAGCGTGGATTCTGGACCAATTGGATAGTGTCCAGAGACCATCCAGGGCCCTGTCGTTGAGCTCGGAGTTGGAAGACCGACTCCGATGGGCAGACTGATCCCATCACAGGTAGGAAGCCCATGTGAAGAGTAGAAATACAAGGTGAGGGTGGGTTGCTGAAAAGCTAGGGGCTGAGCCCTCCTTACTTGCCTGCAGCAGCCCCTATTCCTCACGCTGCTGGTCTCCTGAGCTTCCCGACTCAGATCACATCCCCTCCTCCCCCAGTCAGAATGGCGAGGTGATGTTGTTGAGGTGGTTGTGAAGTTAAGAGCCATTGTATTTGTGCACCCAAGAATGAGATCTGCTGAAGCTGAATCCTCTGTCCTAGGGGTGCTATTTCAGCACTATAGTTCTCCAGCTGGGAGGAAATTGCCTGCAATTTAAGATGAAGATTTAGAGATAGGTTCCCGAAGTGAGACTGAGCAGCTGCTATTTTTGGTTCAGCTGACGGTGCATGAGGAAGAAATACCCATATGTATTGATCTGATGGAAAATGAAAGCACCGTGAACAGGGGGCTTCCCCAGGGTAGAGCTGGTGGGGTAATTGCCCGAGGCCCTGAGCTCCAGGGACCCCATCCCTGCCAGCGAGGCACAGAGACACTCAGCGATCAGGGCCAGACTGTCTCCCAAATCCTTAACTGGACTTCCCAGTGGGGAGGAAGAGGGTGTTTGAGGAGCAGAAATTCCTTTACCTCCTGCTCCCCATCTCCTTCCAGGTTCCCAGTGCTCTTTGTTGGCAGAAGGAAATTATAACCAATTCTCCTGCTTTCAACCTGCTGAGTAAACTCATTGTGGGCAGGGAATATATCTGTTTACTTTTATAGTGTATTCTCCCAAGCACTTAGTACAGTTGTTTGCACCCACAAAGCGCTCAATAGATATGATTGATTGATTGATGATCCCTGCTCCCCTTTCCACCTATCCCCAACTCACCCACAATAAATAAAGGGCTAGTCTCCTTGCAGTGTTGGGGGTGATTTGAGAAAATGAGAGATAGAGGCAGGGGAGGATCTTTTCACAGACTTCCAGGCTAAAGAAGCTCCATAAAGTCCATCTTAATTCCTAATTGTGGTGGCAGTGAAGCCTAGTGGATAGAGTATGGGGCTAAAAGTCAAGATTCAGAGAAGCAGCATGGCCTAGTGAATAGAGCATGGGCCTGGGAATCAGAAGGGCCTGGGTTCTAATCACAGCTCTGCCACTTGACTACTGTGTGACCTTGGACAACTCACTTCATTTCTCTGTGCCTCAGTTACCTCATCTGTAAAATGTGGGACACGGACTCTGTCCATCCTGATGATCTCATATCTACTCTAGTGCTTAGAACAGTGCCTGGTACACAGTAGGCATATAACAAATACCATAAAAACAAAACAAAGACAAAAAATAAACCTGGGCTCTAATCTCAGCTCTGCCAACCAACGGGTTGGGTGAGTTTAAGCTACTGCTTAGATTGTAGGCCTTGGGTGGGACAAGTATAGTGATGGATATATTTACTTTGAATCTACTGCAGCACTTACCACAGTATTTATTGAGCACTTACTGTTTGCAAAGCACTGTACTAAGTGCTTTGGGAGAGTACAATATAATAACAGACACATTCCTGCCCACAATGAGCTCACAGTCTAGAGGGGGAAACAGATATTAAAATAAATAAATAAATAAATAACAGCTATATTCAGATATATTCATATATGCTTTGGGGATGGGAGGGAAGATGAATGAAAGAGCAAGTAAGAGTGGCGCAGAAGGGAGTGGGAGAAGAGGAGAGGAGGGCTTAGTCAGGGAAGGCTTCTTGGAGGAGATGTGCCTCCAATAAGGTTTTGAAATGGAAATGGAGGAGAGCAATTATCTGTTTGATAGGAAGAGAGAGGGCATTCCAGGCCAGGGGTAAGATGAGGGCCAGAGGTCGGCGACGAGAAAGATGAGATCGAGGTACGGTGGCATACTGTAAATGCTGAATAAATATTGTAAATAACTAGCTCTCCACCAGTGCTTTGAAAACAGAAGAGGGGAGGGAGCAGGAGTTGAATATGAGAATGAAGAGGAAGGGAGGGAGAATCAAAAGAGTTACTTGTAGAGCACGATAGCAGCAAGCCCAGATTTATTTCCAGCCCTTGTCAGCCCCCCAACACCAGGGTCTCTGCTGACCAGTGGAATCTGTGCATGGTGTCTCAGATTTGAAAGACTCCCCCCTCGGTTGCCTCTCAACAAAGCAGAAATAAGATCTGGCAGTAGGGAATGGGAATTTAGGGAAGCAGAAAACCCTCATGAGGTCTGTGCCCACCCTCAATCTCAGTGGCATCAGTTACCATGACTGAGATTCTGTAAATTGTATGACTCCTCCCAAGGCTCCCAGGAGCTCCCAAACCTGGATCAGAAAAGAGTAAAACAAGGTTGTTACTTAGAAGAATTATCCCCCAGAATAGATTCTGCCCATTTCAGTATTTATTTCCAGTCCCCACAGACTAAGTGGTCTGCCCCTTTCTCTTAGGCTGAAGGGTTTTGAAAAATGTGCTTATGTTTTCAAGAATGGAGCCCAAGACCAGTCAATTCACCTCTCATCCACTGGGCTCCCGCAGCTGGGCTCCTGAAAGAGGCTGCAGTGGATGTGGTGGGAACCATTAACACATCAGTTAGATTTTTCACTTCCTTAGCCTTTGCCCTAAAATTAAAATGGAAGTTAGTTTGATTAGAACTCCAGATTTCATCAGTAGCATTTAGTGAACCCTTAACCTTTTACAGAATACTCTACTAAGCAATAGAAGGAGCATAATAGAAGCAGTATGGCCTAGTGGATAAAGCATGGGCCTGGGAATCAGAAGCGCCAGGGTTATAATCCCGGCTCCACCACTTGTCTGCTCTATGACCTTGGGCAAGTCACTAAACTTCCTATGCCTCAGTTCCCTCATCTGTAAAATGGGGATTCAGACCGTGAGCCCCATGTGAGACGGGGACTCTGTCCAACCTGATTAGCTTGTATCTACCCCAGTGCTTAGTACGGTGCCTGGCACATAGTAAGAATTTAACAAATACCATTAAAAAAAATTAGTTGGCAAGATCCGTGCCCTCAAGGATCTCACACTCTAGGTGGGGAGGCTGACACTTAAATATATTGCAGATAGGGGAGTAATAAACTATAAAAATGTGTACATAAATGCTGTGGGGATTGAAAATACTTCAGTGTTTAGGTAGCCTACTGACAGATGGGGAAGAATAGAGATTAACTAGGGAAGATCTCTGAGAGGAGATGTCAGAGGGGATTGGAAGATGAGGAGAGTAGTAGTCTGCACATAGGAAGGAGGAGGGAGTTCCAGGCAGCAGGGAATGTGAGTAAAAGTTCAGGGATGGGAAAGATGAAAAATGAGGTACAGTGAGTAGATTACCTTAGGGGAAATGAAAAGTATGAGCTGGGTGTAGTGGGAGAAGAGTGGATGAGTAGAAAGAAGAGAGCTGATTGAGTGCTTTGAAGAAAGCAATTAGGAGTTTCTGATTGATATGGAGAGGAATGGGCACCCATCGGAGGTAGAAGTAGTAATATTTATTCAGTGTCTAGTTTGTGCAGAGCACTGACCTAAGCATTGGGGGCTCACAATCTAAGAGGTTTTGGAAGAGTGGGGTGACATGGACTGAACAATGTCTAGAAAAATGATCCAAGCAGTCGAGTAAAATATGAACTGGAGAGGGGAGAGACTGGTAGCAGGGAGATCTACGAGGAGACTGGAGTAGTAGCTGAGTTGGGCTATGACAAATGCTTGAACCAACCTAGAGGCTGTTTAGATGGAGAGGAGAGGGTAGATTCTGGACCTGTGGTGGGAGAATAATAATAATAGTAATTGTGGAATCTGTTATGTGCTTAACAAACAAGAGTGCCAGGCACCGTTCTAAGCAGTGGTGTGGATACAAGCAAATCGGGTTGGACACAGTCGGTTTCTCATATGAGGCTCACAGTCTCAATCCGCATTTTACAGATGAGGTAACTGAGGCAAAGAGAAGTGAAGTGACTTGCCAAAGACCATGCAGCGGACATGCAGCCTGGGAAGTGGTGGAACCAGGATTAGAATCCATGACTTTCCAACTACCGGGCCAGTGCTATATCCACTACACCCTGCTGCTTCCCCAACAGGATTTGGAGATTGACTGAATATAAGGATTGAAGAAAGGGAGGAGTTAAGGGTAATGCATGCTAGATGAGGAGGATGATGGTGTTCCTAGCTGAGATGGGAAAGTTGTATGGAGGAGGTGAGACAGCCTCTGCCTTGGTTTATTGAGAGAATGGTGCTCTGACCTCCATGGCAGATAATCCAGTGGAAAGAGCATGGACTTTGGAGTCAGGGCTCATGAGTTCGAATCCCAGCTCTGCCACTTGGCTGTGTGACTGTGGGCAAGTCACTTAACTTCTCTGTCCCTCAGTTCCCTCATCTGTAAAATGGGGATTAAGACTGTGAGCCCCACGTGGGACAACCTGATTCCCCTATGTCTGCCCCAGCGCTTAGAACAGTGCTTGGCACATAGTAAGCGCTTAACAAATACCAACATTATTATTATTATCATTATAATCCCCTTAGTTCTGTTGAAGGTCTTGGAAAATTTGGTGCTCCTTTGCAGTGGCTATTCTAATGCCTAATGATTTTGATAAATCCCACTGTAATATGATTTTTCCAGTTGTCAGAAATCGGGTATGCATATTTGTGAATTATTTCTTTCAAAATGACAGAGTTGTAGTCCATCGGTTTATCTGCAAAAACACAAAGACTGGACAGATTTCCTCTCCTTGGTGTTAATTGTCTGGGAGATATCAAGAGCCATCAAAATTCCCAAGGCTTTCCACAAGGCTATTAGGATTACCCATCTTGGATCTTCTCAGCGAATCCAAGTAACTGGTATGCAAAGTATCTATAAATCGGCAGTTCTAATTTCAGAGCAGAGACCAGGTCATGAAATACTGCATGGTGTGACGTGTATATTTGTATGTATCATTTATTACTCTATTTAATTAATGATTTGTATATATCTGTGATTCTATTTATCTTGATGGTATTGATGGCTGATTTTTTGTTTTGTTTTGTTGTCTGTCTCCCTCTTTTAGACTGTGAGCCCGTTGTTGGGCAGGGATTGTCTCTGTTGCCAAATTGTACATTCCAAGGGTTTAGTCCAGTGCTCTGCACATAGCAAGCACTCAGTAAATACGATTGAATGAATGAATGAATGAATGAATGAATGAATGAAATGGCCCCCACCACTTTGGCTCCAATATGCATCTGAAATCATATCAAACAAAAGGTCACTTCCTCGTCTGGGGAGATACTGCCATTGTTTTGCCTTCAGTAGGAAGAACGGGCTGCCCTCCAAGAGTGCAAAATATAACTTAACCTTCAGTTTACCTGGTAAATATCCAAATCCCTCTGGGGAAAGTCCCTGGGTGTCTGCCTGGTTCCTAGTGATTTCATGTGAAGGAAAATACTACCTCCCTCACCATCCATGGGCTCTTAGACAATTAACCTACTGGGACATTCTACCTTAGAGCTAATTTAAATCCCTCCTGCTGCAATTTAATCTTAATTTGCTCTTATTCTTATTCTACCCTCAGTGAAAATGGGAACATCTGGGCACCATCCTTAGTTTGAGAAGCTGTGTGACCTAGTTGGTAGACCACAGACCTGGTTGTCAGAAAGATCTGGGTTCTAATTCTGACTCCCCTACTTGTCTGCTGTGAGACCTTGGGCCAGTCATGTAATTTATCTGTGCCTCAGTTACCTCATCTGTAAAATAGGGAATTAAGGCTGTGGCCCCCATGTGGTACATGGACTGTGCCCAACCGATTAGTTTGTCTCTACCACAGTGCTTAGTAGAGTGCCTGGCATATACTAAGCGCTTGATAACTATCATAAAAAATCATACTACTTCATATCTCTGAAGGCGGTAATTCAGGCTCTTTCTTTCTGAAATGGGTAATCTCAGGTTCATTTGTTTTTTTACTCATATTGAAAAGTTTACTTTCCAGACCCTGCGTGATGCTGACGATGGAGTTTCCGATCGAGGATGAAGGGCAAGCTTCAGTTCGTACACTTCAGGACCTGCTCAATGGAATTAGAGTGGTAGTTAGTTTTTGTTAATGTTAGCGTTTGTTAAGCGCTTATTATGTGCCGAGCACTGTTCTAAGCGCTGGGGTAGATACAAGGGAATGAGGTTGTCCCATGTGGGACTCACAGTCTTCATCCCCATTTTACAGATGAGGGAACTGAGGCCCAGAGAAGTTAAGTGACTTGCCCAAGGTCACACAGCTGACAAGTAGCAGAGCTGGGATTAGAACCCACGACCTCTGACTCCCAAGCCCGGGCTCCTTCCATTGAGCCACGCTGCTGTCTCTCATCCCAGCCAGCCATTTTCTCACTGGGACCTGGAATGCAATGAGTGAGCCGTCAGGCAGAGATGCAGCTCACTGCCACCTGCAGGACCCATTTGCGGCCAAAAAGATTGCAGCAAAGCGTCCGTTCCCGGCTATTGTGCAATAGACAATTGCCTTGGTAGCCACTGGGGTCTTCTCCGCCCAAGCTAGCCAGCCTTTTTTCAGGATTCCCGCTGGGGTCTGCCCACCTCACAGAATGTCGTAGGTGGTTATGGGCGGGGATGTGTCTGTTATATTGTTGGATTGTACTCTCCCCAGAGCTTAGTACAGTTTTCAGCAGCTAGTAAGTGCTCTATAAATACAATTGACTGACTGACTAGTTGTCTTTCAGAAACCTCCACAGCTGCTGCCATAGCCATGATAAGCACTCCTCTACTTCTACTTGAGAAGGAGTATGGCCTAATGGAAAGAGCACAGGTCAGAGAGCCAGAGGACCTTGGTTCTAATCCTGGCTCTGCCACTTGTCTGCTAAGTGACCTTGTGCAAGTCACTTCACTTCTCTGTGCCACAGTTTCCTCATCTGTATAATGGGGATTGGATACCTGTTCTCCCTCTTACTTAGAATGTGAGCCCCATGCTTGGCCAGAGACTGTCCAAGCTGATTAACTGGTGTCCTACGTTTGTTATTGTCAAGGAGAGGTCATTTGAATGGTGTGAGGATCTTTGTTCATTTGATTAAAATGATTGCATGCCCACAGACTAATTTATATTTGGTGTATCTCACTTTCCTTTGAATCCACCCAATGGTCCATGGCCCTTCTCATGATACAGGCAAACTATTCTCTCCCATGTTTCCCTGAAAGAGAAGGAAGTATCCATGTGGCCCACAGAGCGATCGAGATGTTGGCCCCCATGGATGCATGCCCAGAGCCTAGAATCCTGCACAAGTACTTCTTTAGCGGTTGATCGAAGCCTTGTGTGGTTGTGCAGGGATTTCAGACTCCTTGGCTTTATTGTGCTGTTTAAGCACTTATTATGTGACAAGCTTTGTGCTAAGCGATGGAGTAGATTCAAGATCAGCACAATGCCTGGCCCACACAGGATTCAGAGGCTGGGGGGGAGGGGAAATAGGTTTTTCATTCCCAGTTTACAGATGAGGAAATTGAGGCACAGAGAAATTGTGACATGCCGAAGGTCACCCAAGAAGGCAAAAAGCAATGGTGGATTAGAACCTTGGTCTCCTGATTGCCAGGTCTGTGCTCTTTCCACTAGGCCACACTGCTTCTCTGCCTTCTGGAACAGGTCGCATCAAAGAGCCAGATATAAATGCTAATCACACAGCTTTCTTATTTCTGTTGTTTGTAGTCAGAAAGCTGGCTACAAATAGAAAGTGAAACAGAAGGATGGTTTTTCACTGGGCAGTCAGTCATTCAGTCAGTCAGTCAGTCAGTTGTATTTATTGAATGCTTACTGTGTACAGAGTACTAAGCACTTGTGAGAGTGCAATATAACAGACATTCCTTGCCCACACGAGCTTTACAGTCTAGAGGGAGCCAGGTTAAACAAACTGAAAAACTAAATCATCAGCAGGGTTAGCATAGCTGGGAAGTTTTCATTTTCTGTCACACTACTCCAGCCTATTACCCGCTCTTCCCTCTGGGCCTTCCAATTGAGCATTCTGTTTACATTTTGGGGTGGGCTTCTTGTTGCGGTACCTGACCCTGTGTTTTTTTTCTTTTTCATGGTATTAGTTAAGTGCCCACTATGTGCCAGGCATTGTACTAAGTGCTGGGTAGATGCCAATTAATCAAATTAGACATCGTCCATGTTCCACATGGGGCTCAGAGTCTTAATCCCCATTTTACAGATGAGGTAATTAAGGCACAGAGAAGATATGACTTCATTCATTAATTCATTCAATCGTATTCATTGAGCACTTATTGTGTGCAAAGTACTGTAACAAGCACCTGGAGGATTACAGTACAACAACAGACACATTCCCTGTCCATACTGAGCTCACAGTCTAGAGGGGGAGACAAACATTAATATACGTATATAAATAAATGATTTGCCCAAGGTCACCTAGCAGATAAATGGTGGAATCTGGAATAGAACCCTGGTCCTTCTGACTCAACTATTTTACCATTAGTCTGGTCCCCGGGCCTGAAACTTTGCAGCACGATTCTTTTGAGGGCAGCATAGTCTTCTGGGAACTTTTTATGAGTGGGGAAAGTGATTCAGCCTTTAAATCTCAGTGCCCACCTTCCCCGAGAGCAACAGACTAAATAACATCTGGATCCCCCTGGGGACCGACAACAGTTCGGCAGGAGACTGAAAGCCCAGAAGGGGCCGGTCAGGATGAAGACCAGCTGGACGGCATTTGAAGCTGAAAGCACATGAGCACGAAGCTCATTTCGGATAAGCGGAGGAAGTGGTTTGGTCTCGACGAGATAAATGGAGATCCGAATTGTCGAGATGCGCTCTAACGACAAAGATTAAAGGAGCAGGTCCTCAGGAATACCAATCGTCCGCTAAAAATAGATGCAATAGGAAAAATATGAAATGGCAAACAGAGCATCCTGCCGAACAATCCTTTCGTAAGAACGACGCTCCTGCCAACTGGAAAGGAAGGACCGGCATGAAAGCGAGCTTTTGTTACTCACATCTGAAAGTTAAAAGAGCCTGGAGTGAAAACAGATGTTGCCTGGAACGCTGTGTCAGAACAATTCATGGAACTGCAAGTTGTTGCCCACAGATGTATTGATTTAAATACTGTACAGCAAAAGCAGACTGAGCTGCTTGGAGCCTTACAGGATGTGCCTGGGTTCAGATCTGGAGAACTCCCATAAACTGCATGTCTACAGATTAAGGGGGATAAGCATAGACAAGGGAGGGTTATCCCACAAAGACCAGATTCTAGACTTCCTTCCCCGGAGTGTTTCTGAGATGAGCAAGGAACAATCTTGCAGATGTTTTTTTCCAGGGAATTTAGAGTGGACACAAATCTGTAGAGCGTTTTATAGCAATCTGTGGCACTGACTTGTTACCTTTCCATTTGACGTCCAAAGAAGGCACCAAGTGGAGACCTGTCTCAGCCAAAGAGATGAGAATATATGGAATCAATGGGGCAGGGGCAGCAGATTGTGTTCCCGACCGAACCTATCTCAGGGGGAATAACCCTGTGAGTTGTATCATCCCCACACGCCCTGGATGGAAGATGCCATTGATCCAGGCTCCTATTGCCCTTAGCTCCCACCTATTCTTCTGAACCAAGAAAACGCTGCCAAAGATGTCATTGGTGGCCTTGGAGGGGGAAATTTCAGTGGCGCGGAGGAGGCGGAAGCTGGATTGTAGAGGGTCAAGGAGGGAGTTGGAGGAGGGGAAGCAGAGGCAGTAGGTGTGAACGACTCACTAGAGGAATTTGGTCAGGAGTAGTATGAGGGAGATGGGATGGTGGCTGGATAGTGCAGTGGGATTGAGAGAGGTTTTGGTTTTTTTTTTAATATGGGACACGTGGCTGTGTTTGAAAGCAGAGGGGAAGCAGTCAAAAGAAAGTGTGGAGTAGATGGTGACAGTCAGCATGTTATTTCAGGAACATGGACATTAAAAGCAACACATTTGTTAGTACCTGAGTTCTGTCAGTGGGTCATGGCTCTCAAGCTTCCTGGAATGGAGGCTGGAGTTGGAAGAGAGGTAGGGACGGCTGCCCATCCACTTCCACATCAAACAGAAACTCCTTACCATCAGTTTCAAAGCTCTCAATCAACTTTCCCATTCCACGTCACCTCACTAGTCCTCTACTACAGCCCAGACTGCACACTCTGCTCCTCTAGCACCAGCTTACTCACTGTGCCCGCCGACCCCGTTCCCCTAGTGTGGAACTTCCTCTCGTTCCATTTATCTCAAACTCACCACTCTCTCCTCCTTCAAAGCAATCTTCTTCAAGGGGCCTTCCCCGGTGAAGCCCTCTTTTCCCCAGATCGCCCTCCTTTCTGCATCATCTCTGCACTTGGATCTGTGACCTTCGGACATTTGATATCCACCCCACCCCCCAAACCCACAGCACTTACGCACATATCTCTACATTACATATTATAAATCATTCATATTAACATCTTTCTCCCCCTCTAACCTGTAAGGTCATTATGGGCAGGGACCGTGTCTGCTAAATCTGTTGCATTGTACTCTCCCAAGTGCTTAGTACAGTACTCTGCACATAGCAAGCGCTAAATAAATACCATCGAGTGGTTGATTAGAACAGTGCTTGGCACATAGTAAGTGATTAACTAATGCCATTATCATTATTATTATTATTATTGATTGATTCTAAAAAAGGCTCAGCAGCTTAAGAATAGGCTATCTGGGCCTTAAGTATCTTACTAAGCCTAATGGCTGTTTGGCACAATGTCTGGAGGCATATGGAAGCAGAGGGGTTTTTTTTCAATGGTATTTGTTTAGCACTTACTGTGTGTACCTGGCACTGTTCTAACCGCTGGGGTAGATACAAGTTAATCAGGTTGGACACAGTCCCTGTCCCACATGGGACTCACGGTCTTAATCCCCATTTTATAGATGAGGTCACTGAGGCACAGAGAAGTGACTTGCCTGAGGTCACACAGCAGAAAAGTGGCAGAACCGGGATTAGAACCCAAGTGCCTCTGACTCCCCGGCCCCTGCTCTATCCACTAGGCTATGCTTCTAGGGAAGACATGGCTTCTGCTAGGCTGCCAGCCCCCGCCGATAGCTGCTTATTCATTCATTCATTCGATAGTATTTATTGAGCGCTTACTATGTGCAGAGCACCGTACTAAGCGATTGGAATGTACAAATCGGCAACAGATACAGTCCTTGCCCTTTGATGCGCTTACGGTCTAATCGGGGGAGATAGACAGACAAGAACAATGGCGATAAATAGAGTCAAGAGGAAGAACATTTCATAAAAACAATGGCAAATAGAATCAGGGTGATGTACATCTCATTAAACAAAATAAATAGGGTGATGAAGATATAAACAGTTGAGCGGACGAGTTCAGTGCTGAGGGGCTGGGACGGGAGAGGGGGAGGAGAAGAGGGAAACGGGGGAGGAGAGGGTTTAGCTGCGGAGAGGTGAAGGGGGGTGGGTAGAGGGAGCAGAGGGAAAAAGGGGGGAGCTCAGTCTGGGAAGGCCTCTTGGAGGAGGTGAGTTTTAAGTAGGGCTTTGAAGAGGGGAAGAGAATTAGTTTGGCAGAGGTGAGGAGGGAGGGCATTCCAGGATGCGGGAGGACGTGGCCCAGGGGTCGATAGCAGGATAGGCGAGACCGAGGGACGGCGAGGAGGTGGGTGGCAGAGGAGCGGAGCGTGCGGGGTGGGCAGTGGAAAGAGAGAAGGGAGGAGAGGTAGGAAGGGGCAAGGTGATGGAGAGCCTCAAAGCCTAGAATGAGGAGTTTTTGTTTGGAGCAGAGGTTGATAGGCGACCACTGGAGGTTTTTAAGAAGGGGAGTGACATGCCCAGAACGTTTCTGCAGGAAGATGAGCCGGGCAGCAGAGTGAAGAATAGACTGGAGCAGGGAGAGAGAGGAGGAAGGGAGATCAGAGAGAAGGCTGACACAGTAGTCTAGCCGGGATATTATGAGAGCCCGTAGCAGTAAGGTAGCCGTTTGGGTGGAGAGGAAAGGGCGGATCTTGGCGATATTATAAAGGTGAGACCGACAGGTCTCGGTAACGGATCGGATGTGTGGGGTGAACGAGAGAGACGAGTCAAAGATGACACCGAGGTCGCGGGCCCGAGAGACGGGAAGGATGGTCATACCATCCACGGTGATAGGGAAGTCTGGGAGAAGACCGGGCTTGGGAGTGAAAATGAGGAGCTCAGTTTTGCTCGTTTTGAGTTTTAGGTGGAGGGCAGACATCCAGGTGGAGACATCCTTGAGGCAGGAGGAGATGCGAGCCTGAAGGGAGGGGGAGAGGACGGGGCGGAGATGTAGATCTGCGTGTCATCTATGTAGAGATGGTAGTCAAAGCCGTGAGAGCGAATGAGTTCACCAAGGGAGTGAACACGCACATACACGCACAGTGTGAAGGTTAATTGAGATGATCTGAGTTTGCCTCAAGATATGTGTGGTGACTGATCTAGCTGGTCCCTGCACTTGGGAGGGGGAGGAGGATGCCAGGAAAGTCACTCCAGGGTGCCACACCCTGAAGGGAGTGTAAATACTTAGTTGAGCCATTCAGGGAGAAGGATTGGGGAGGAATTGTGGGGCCAGGTAGTTGTGCCAAGTTGCGGAGAACAGTGGGCCCTGAAGAGATGAGTACAGGGAAACCTTGTGCCCTGGATGGAAATGGGGCACAGGATGGGATCAGAGCTAATCCCTGGAGCGGGTTAGGATACCCTGGAAAGTTTGGGGTCCAGAGGTAGGACTCTAGAGGAGCAAGGGTTCTTTCCCAGAAGAGGAGAAAAGATACTGAGATCCTGCTTCTAAAGGACTTGAGAAGGGGAGACTGAAACAGGAGATGCCCCAGAGAGTCCTGGAGTAAAAATTGTCAGCTCTAGTGAAAGACAATTTGAACAAGAATTGTTTTCATTGTTACCGTAGACTCCTTGTAGACTGTAAGCTCCTTTAATTTCAGCATTACTTGTTAAGCACTTATTACGTGTAGGGATCACATCTACCGACTCTGTCGTAGTATACTTTCCCCAGAGCTTAGAACAGTGCTCTGCTCACAGTAAACACTCAAAAAATACTATTAACTGATGGATTGACTGTTACCAAATTAAGAAACCGTGAAACATTGTTGAGATCTCAGATCTTGGAGTCCACCTGCAGTGGGCTGGAGGAGAAGCCCCAGGAGCCAGGGAGACCCGTGGATCTGGGAAGCTCCCAGAGTGAAAGGGAGCGCTTTCTCCACGAACTTACTGTTACCAGCCCAAGGAGGGGAGTGGTAGTAATCCCCGATGAATGCTTCACCCTCGGGGAGACGCCTGGGCTTCAGTTGAAGGGTGGTGGCAGAAACACAGGGGCAGGGACTTGGGGAACACGGAGGAAAAAGGTCTCTACATCTACATTGGAAGAAGGGGAGGGCTTTAAAAACTAGCAGAGGCTGACCAAGGTCCAGGAACTCCTAAAGTGATTTGAAGGTCTCTTTCAGCACAGATTTAGCGCTGAGACCACCCCCCACTAATAATAATAATAATTGTGGTATTAAACACTTACTATGTGGCAGGCACTGTACTAAGTGCTGGAGTGGTTACAAGCAAATCAGGTTAGATACAGTCTCTTCCCACCTGGGGCTCACAGTCTTAACCCCCATTTTCCAGATGAGGGAACTGAGGCACAGAGAAGTGAAGTGACCGGCCCAAAGTCACTCAGCAGACAGTGGCGGAGCCGGGACTAGAACCCAGGTCCTTCTGACTCGCAGGCCCACACTCTATCCACTAGGCCACACTGCTTTCTCAGTAATGTCACAATATGAACTAGTCTAGGAAGGCTTCCCAGAGGTGGTGTGACCTGTCTGAGCAGGGACAAAGGAGGGGAGGGGTCCATTTTGGCATATGGGAGGATGCAGACTGTTTAATCTTGCACAGGTGTCACCGGTCCATCTATAGGAAAAATGAGGCGGTGGGCTGGGATCATGGTGAAAGAACAGAGGAGCGGTGAGAGATTTGCACGTTGCTTCCACCACATCACACCAAAAAAAACCCAACACATCAAAAATAACCCAAGATCCGGAATAATTGTTTTTGCCCAATGATCTCTCTATTGCAAGTTACAGTCTAATGAATAAGTTATATTTATGGTATTTCCACCAGCTAAATCTATCTTTCTCACACCCAAGCAGCGGCAGCAGAAACGGCAGCGGCAACTCTGACGGCGGCTATGTACATCTCAGGGTCCTGCCAATGGTGAGTCCCCGCATCGTCCTTCAGGGTCTAGGCGCTGGACTTGGTTTCCTTCTCGGGGGCCGGCCACCCGGCCCACCGTCACAGTCTCCCGGTGTCCTGCTGTAACCGGCGGTCTAGGACCTGAAGCTGCCGGAGAAAGCCCGAGTTGGGACAGATGCCTCTGTGGGAGCGCACTGCCCGGATGGCGTCCAGCAGAGTCATGTTCTCGCAGATCATGAGGAAGGCCAGGACGAGCGTGGCCGAGCGGCTCACCCCCATCGCGCAGTGCACGAAGACCCGTCCTGCGGACACAAAGGTCACCGTCACAATCCTCAGCTGAGGGGAAGCCGGATGCCCCAGGAGAGGTGAGCCCTGGCTTACAGAATCACCAGTCGGTCAGCACTCCATCAGTAGTATGTACGGAGCACTCGCCCTGTGAGGAGCACTGTACTGACTACCTCGTATCTACCCCAGTGCTTAAAACAGTGCTTGGCACATAATGAGTGCTTAACAAATACTACAATATTATGATGATTATTCTTATTAAGCACTTGGGAGAATACACTCTCCCAGACAGAAACTCTTCACCTTTAGCTTTAAATCACTCTATCACCTTGCCGCCTCTAATGCTAACCCTCTCGCTGTCCCTCAGTCTTGTCGACGCTACTGACCTGTCGACCACTTCCTGACTCTGGCCTGGAATGCCCTCCCGCCTCATATCTGACAGACAATTACTCTCCCCACCTTCAAAGCCTTACTGAAGGCACACCTTCTCCAAGAGGCCTTCCTTGACTAAGCCTTCCTTTCATCTTTTCCCACTCCCTTCTGCATCACCCTGACTTGCTCCCTTTATTCTTCCCCCTACCAGCCCCACAGCACTTTTGTACATATCTGTAATTTATTTTTTATTTATATTAATGTCTGTCTCCCCCCGAGATTGTAAACTCATTATGAGCAGGGAATGTCTGTTTATTTTATACTGTCCTCGCCCAAGTGCTTAGTAAATTGCCCTGCTCATGATAAGCGCTCAGTAAATACAACTGACTGACTATACTAAAGCTAGTACAACTTTGTTGCACTTTCCCAACCACCTGGCAAGGTGCTCTGCCCACAGTAAGTGCTCAATAAATACTGATTGATTGACTGATTGTAGGCATGATCCCTGCACCATCTAACCAGGGAGGAAGACACTAAAATATATTCCAGGCAAGGGGAAACAATGGAGTTCAAAGCCCAGAAAAAGAAGTGGAAGAGACAACACAGGGTCTTTAGACCCCTTGGAGATGATTCCTGTTTGAGCCCTGCAGTGAGGCTCTTGTCCCAAGGTTTTGCTGGGCTGCATGACAGGTATTGTCAGTCCCTCGTTCCCCCTGCTCCCATGCTGTCAGTACCCGCTGCCTCCCCTTTGTAGCCACAGCCTTTTTGCAGGAAGCTAGGTTTCTGTATCCCTGCGGTTTCCTTTCTGAGTTTCATGCACCCTAGTGGAAAGAGCCTAGGCCTGGGAGTCAGAGGACCTGGGTCCTAATCTCAGTTTTGCCACTTGCCTGTTGGGTGACCCTAGGTAGGTCACTTAACTTCTCCATGCCTCAGTTTCCTCAACTGTAAAATGGAGATTCGATATCTGTTCTCTCTCATACCTAGATTGTAAAACCCATGTGAGACCGTTGTTGGGAAGGGATTGTCTCTGTTGCCAAATTGTACTTTCCAAGCACTTAGTACTGTGCTCTGCACATAGTAAACGCTGAATAAATATGATTAAATGAATGAATGATTGAATGTGAGACAGGGACTGTGTCCAACCTGATTACCTGGTATCTACCCAGTACTTTGAGTAGTGCTTGGCCCATAGAAAGCACTTAACAAATCAATAAATATTAATATTAATAAATAATAAGGGATGATAGGGTTATCCCTCTCCTCTTACTTCCCCCACATACCCCAGACCCTGTCACCCCCCCATCATCAGCCATAATCAGAATTGAGTTGTCTCACAATGTGCTAGGCACTGGGGGTATGAAAACTCAGGTTACATTCTCTTTGCTCTCCTCACCTTCCCCTTTGCTCCTGGTAGATACCCGTGGTAGATGGCTTACCCTACAAAGGATCAAGGAATTAATGGAACCAGAGAGAAATATATGTAGTTTCTAATGATCTAAGAGAGCAAGATCCTCTCTTTGGTTTTCCATGGATGGGTCCATTGGAAATTCCTAATGTTGGTCTAGAGAACTCAGGCCCTTTAAGATGCCCTGGGGTTTTCCTCTTCTCTCTCTGGGTGCTCCGTGCTGGTGCCCAATGATGAATACCGGATATCTGGACCTTGTTCAGCACAACTATGAATAGTCATGTATATAAATGGATCTCCAAAGGTCACAGTGTGTGGGCAAGTTTCCCTGGGGGAACGGGTGGAGGGATGGGAGGTCAGGGGAAGAGACTGGTTCAGAAACCATGACCAAGGATCCCAGGGCTGGCTGGATTCTCTGTGCCATGGACGGGGCGAGAGACACACTGGGGACACATTCCTGCCTTCCAAAGCTGTGTGCTTTCCCCTTCCCTGCCCGGCTCCCCATTCATTCATTCATTCATTCATTCAGTCGTATTTATGGAGCACTTACTGTGTGCAAAGCACTGTACTAAGCGCTTGGGAGAGTACGATAAGGTTGGCTCTCACCCACATGAAACCCAGTGAGAAGCAGTGTGGCTTCGTGGATAGAGCCTGGGCCTGGGAGTTGGAAGGATCTGGGTTCTAATCCTGTCTCCAGCACTTGTCAGCTGGGTAACCTTGGGCAAATCACTTAATTTCTTTCTTCCTCAGTTCCCTCATCTGTAAAATGGGGATTAAGACTGTGAGCCCACCTGGGACACAGATTGTGTCCAGTCTGATTAGTTTGTATCTACCCCAGCACTTAGTTCAGTGCCTGGCACATAACAAATGCCTTTAAAGAAAAAAAAGCCCAGAACCGCAGCTTGGGAAAGTACAATGGCTTCAGGACAGTGGCCACTAAGCAGTGGGAAGGCTATCTCTTGGGGTTTTCTCCTCATTTTGCATTTTACCAGGAATCTCCTGCTCTTGAGACAGAATGTGGGCTATTTAAAGTGACAACTAAGTGAGGTGAGGGAGTCTCAGCTGGTTTTACAGGGAGGCAGCTTAGCTATTGCAAATCCCCCAGGAGACAAGTGCTTGCTGATCCCAGCTTGCCCTAGCCATTACCACCATGCCCTCCTCCTCCTCCTCCTCCTCCCACTCCCCCACCGACACACTCAACCCTCCTTGCCATCATGGTCACAGCTTTTAAGCCTCTCTATCTCCAGGGGATTGGGACTCAGTTCTCCGGCAGATGGGCCGTTCCTATCCTGGGAAAATTGATCTCAGCCTCTCACTGCCTGGCAGCCCTGCCGGGTGCTTTACTCACAATGAACTCTCATCCCAGCTCAGGTTCCTCTGATGACTTAATCTTTATTTAAGGAGCCAGAGTGGGGGCCCCACTTCCAACTCTGATGAGGTGACCACACCATCACCTGCTCCCTGGAGATGGGGGAGGGAAGGAACCAGGGGAAGAAATGCTCCTGGAATGTCTCACTGCCTGGGGCGTGGGTAGGGTCTAACTGGTATTTCAAGAGGGAAGGGAACTTGCACTGTGTTCAGCTTCTGGAGTGGAGGGAAGGTACCAGTCTGCCTTGAGCCTGGGATCAGAGACCACCCTGCAGAAGAAATCTCAGAGGGAAAAGGGACAAAGTGACTCAAAATCTCTCCAGAGACTTCCTGTCAGGGAGGCTCCTGACCCTTACTTTGACCCAGGCTTGAGGTTGCACTGAACCGTGGGGAAGAGAGGGTAGGCTCCTGCCACCCAGGTGGCGTAGGGGCTGGGGCTGCCAAACTTCCTACCTAAAAAACAGAATGATTTAGTGGATATGACACAGGACTGGGAGCCGAGAGATGAGCTCTAATCTCAGCTTCGCTGTCTGCCTAGTGTGAGACTTTGGGCAAGTTGTTTAATTTCTCTGTGCCTCAATCTCCTCATCTGTAAATTGGGGACTAAATACCTCATCTCCCTCCCCTTTAGACTGTGAGTCCCAGGTGGGGCAGGTACTCTGCCTGATCTAATTGTCTTGAATCTACCCCTGCATCAGACCAGGGCTTGGCACACACTAAAAATTTAAATACCATTACTATTAATAGTAGGCTTTATTAGTATTTTATTATGATAATAATAAAAACCCCACCTGCTCCTTTCTTTGACCTAGGTAAGGGGAAAATGGGCACAGAGAGAGAATTCCTGGGACCGCACACATCCCTCCAGGGCATCACCTCTTTTAATAATAATTTTTGTTAAGCACTTACTATGTGCCAAACACCGTTCTAAGCACTGGGGTACATAATAATAATAATGTTGGCATTTGTTAAGCGCTTACTACGTGCAGAGCACTGTTCTAAGCACTGGGGTAGACACAGGGGAATCGGGTTGTCCCACGTGGGGCTCACAGTCTTAATCCCCATTTGACAGATGAGGGAACTGAGGCACAGAGAAGTGAAGTGACTCGCCCACAGCCACATAGCTGACAAGTGGCAGAGCCGGGATTCGAACTCATGACCTCTGACTCCAAAGCCCGTGCTTTTTCCACTGAGCCACGCTGCTTCTCATACAAGCAAGGTTATCGACTGTCTTAATCCTCATTTTACAGATGAGGTAACTGAAGCACAGAGAAGTTAAGTGACTTGCTCAAAGTCACCCAGCTGACAAATGCGGGAGCCAGGATTAGAACCCACAACCTCTGACTCCCAAGCCCATGCTCTTTCCACTAAGCCACTCTGCTTCTCTAGCCACGTGAGCCTCCATGGCAGTCTCTAGCAAATTCCCTCCTTTACCTCTATCAGATTGAGAAGCAGCATGGCGTAGTAGATAGAGCATGGGCCTGGGAGTCAGAAGGTCATGGATTCTAACCTTGACTCTGCCACTGTCCGCTGTGTGACCTTGAGCAAGTCACTTTACTTCTCTGGGCCTCAGTTCCCTCATCTGTAAAATGGGGCTTGAGACTGTGAGCCCCAAGTGGGATAGGAACTGCGTCCAACGTAATCTGCTTGTATCCACCGCAGTGCTTAGTACAGTGCCTGGCATATAGTTAAATATTTAACAAATACCATTAAAAGAAAAGAAAAGATTCCTCTTTGGTGCCAAGAGACATTGCCCAAATAAAGTCCTGGATTTCCTCCCATCTTTCCCGAGCAGCCATCTCGCCTTGACACCACTGGCCTCAGGTGGGTTCCTGAGACAGGGACAGGGAGATGAGCTAGAAATTTCCAACTGAGGTGCCCTCTGTCACTCTGTCAGATGGGGCTAGGCTATATCTGGCCTAGGGCCACCTGAGCTGCGATGTCTAATTCAGGAGGGCAAGTTTCAAGGCAGGTGGAACTAATTTCCTGAGCAGTATCTGTGGTGGCCCAGTGGAAAGAGCATGGGCTTGGAGATCAGATCTGGGTTCTAATCCCAGCTTTGGAACTTGCCTGCTGTGTGACTTTGGGTAAGTCACTTAACTTCTCTGTGCCTCAGTTTCCTCATCTGTAAAATGGGGATTAAATACCTGACTCTCTCTCCCTTTGAACCCGAAGTGGAACTGGGATTGTGTCTGATCTGCATATGCTGTATCTACCCTACTGCTTAATTCAGTGCTTGACATACAGAGAGTTCTTAACAAATACCATAATTACCAGGCATGCGGAGAAAGTGGAGTTTTTACCAAGATTCCTGTTTCTCCTTGGAAAGCCCATGGAAGATCAATCAATCAATCAGTGGTATTTATTGAGTACTTACAGTGTGAAGACCACTGTATTTCTTGAGTGCTTGGGAAAGTACAATCTAACAGAGTTGGTAGAAAAGTTCCCTGCCCGCAAGGAGCTGACAGTCTAGAGGAATTCCAGCACATTAATTGCTATTAATTTAATTCATTTATTTTCTGCCCACATAAGACCTGGGTGGGTCACTAACACTCCTAGAGAACGAGTCCTGGCATAGCAAAACTGAGGAGTTTTCCACTTTACAGATGGAGAAACTGGGGCACCCTGGTCAGCATGTGCAATTCATTACCTATGGAAATCGCCCAAGTGAAAAATATCAGCAGGGCTAATAGTGGTTTGGATGAATTCTTAGAAGAGTGGTCCATATCAGGCAACTAGATGAAAAGTTAAGGAGGGCAAGGTTAAGGATTTAGATGTGTATTTATAGCTATTAGGGTGGGTGTCAAGGGTGGTGACCTTTCCCCCATCCATTCTTTTGTCCTGTCAGAGTCAGAGGAACGAGCTGATGGCCCACTGGGATGGCAGTGGTTGTGCTCTCTGGTTCTCTAGGGGGTGAAGTTAGCACTCTGACCCCCAGGCCTCCCATTGTGTGGATGCTGCTCTAACTGTGACGCCAGGGTTTAGGCACCACCATCCCAGCACCTCTGGAGGCGATAGCAACGTGTTCCCCAGCCAAGTAAACATGCCATAACCCTCACTTGGTGGGTTGTGAAGAGGTGGGAAAGCCTGGTAACAGGGATCCGGGAAGGAGAGTGCCCAGAGGCCTTGGGTGGAAGAGATGGAGGAGGTGGGAGGGAAACAGAGATGGGATTGAGTCGCCTCTTGGGCTCTGCTTCGGGCTGTGGGGCGCACAGTGAGTGTGAGTGTGGGACACAGAGGGGATAATGTGGGAGAGAAGCACCCTCTGGTCTGAGCCGGATCTGACACGGTGGGTTTGCCCCAGGGGAGACAGCTGGGCCCGTTGGCTCCACCTCTCACAGTTGCCCTCCGCTTAACACAGAGACCTGAGTGAAAGCTGGACAGGGAAGAGGGTGGAAGAGTCCCCCCTCTTCCCCCCAACGCCTGCTCCAGCCAGTTATATTGAAGTGGATGATTCTATCGTTGCAATTTAAACAAATATACACACACATATACACACACATATTAATGTGTGTTGCCTGGGGCTTGAGCCCTCCTCCCTTGCTAGGATTCCAGGGATTTCCCCAGGAACAGATCCTCTAAATCAGAATTTTACCACTAGAATCCTGCTCCCCACACGGGCCAAACCCTCAGCCTGCTGCTCTCAGCTCTGTTTCCACCGCTGCCCTGGGGCAGTGGAAATTCAAAGCCATTTAGCTTTGAGGTAAGGAGTCTGGAAGACTCAGGCTCAGTTCCCAGGAACCAGAGATTGCACTGGATTAGAGGTTTGGAAAGGGAATCTATTCATAGCGGGTGCTTAAATAATTGTGGTATTCATTAAGCGTTTACTCTGTGCAAAGCACTGTACTATGCACTGGGGTAGATATAAGATGATCAGGTCCCGCATGGGGCTCACCGTCTAAGAAAGAAGAAGAACAGGTATTGAATCTGCATTTTGTAGATGAGGGGGGCGCCGAGAAGTTGTGACTTACCCAAGGTTATCCTGGAGACAAGTAGCAAAGCCTGGATTAGAACTCAAAGGACTGCTGGCGCTAAGTATTCATTCATTCAGTAGTATTTATTGAGCGCTTACTATGTGCAGAGCACTGGACTAAGCACTTGGAATGTAAATACTGCTGAAGGAATGAAGGTGCAGTTCGCTCTGCACATAGTAAGGGCTCAGTAAATACGATTAAATAAATACTGTTGAATTTGGCAACAGAGATGAACCCTGCCCAGCGACAGGCTCACAGTCTGGATGGTGGGAAGAGTGTGCCTTCAGGCCTATTTATTGAGCCCTTACGGGGTGCAAAGCACTGCCCTAAGCGCTGGGAGAGGACAGTGCAGCAGTAAAAGGGCCCATTCCCAGCCAGCCCTACTGAAAGCTCACCTCCTCCAGGAGGCCTTCCTAGACTTAGCCTCCCTTTCCCTCTGCTCCTCCTCCCCTCAGCACTGTGCATGTTTGTATATATTATTTATTATCCTATTTATTTTGTTAATGACGTGCATATCTCTATGATTCTATTTATCTTGATGATCTTGTTTTGTTCTGTTTTGCTTTGCTGTCTCCCTCGTTTAGACTGTGAGCCCGTCACTGGGGAGGGATTGTCTCTGTCTGTTGCCCAGTTGTCCATTCCAAGCGCTTAGTACAGTGCTCTGCACATAATAAGCGCTCAATAAATGCTAATGAATGAATGAATGAACTCAGGGCCTTCTGACTCCCAGGCCGGTGCTCTTTAGCCATCTGTTCCTGCCTAGTGGCCCATGTCTAAGGACCTCTGAGCTTGGCCAGACAACCTCGTGGCTCAGTGGAAAGAGCCCGGGCTTTGGAGTCAGAGGTCATGAGTTCGAATCCCAGCTCTGCCACTTGTCAGCTGTGTGACTGTGGGCAAGTCACTTCACTTCTCTGTGCCTCAGTTCCCTCATCTGTAAAATGGGGATGAAGACTGTGAGCCCCACGTGGGACAACCTGATTCCCCTGTGTCTATCCCAGCGCTTAGAACAGTGCTCTGCACATAGTAAGCGCTTAACAAATACCAACAATATAACCTGACAGAGAGGGCTGAACAGGCTGTGAAGGTAGGTCTCCCCTCCTCTTTGCCCCAATTTGTTCTGAATTCCCCCATCTCCCTGCCCTTGACCAATGGGCCCCAGAGAAGGGCATTCCTAGCAGGCGCTGTTTACCTCGCGAGGTGTTCAGTGCAGCGTGGATGTAGCGAGCGGCGGGATGAAAGTAGGGGCTGAGGTCAAAATATGGGCTGTCGTCCGCTTCGATCCCGTAGTAATCCACCGCCATCTCCTGGTAATATCTGGGCCCTGTGTCTACGTGGTACCTGCCCGCCGCCACGTTCAAGATGTGGGTGATGCCCAGCTGAGACAGCTTTCTTTTGTCCCTCGCAGTGTACCTGCCAGGAGAGCCGTGGGTTTGAAAGGTGGATAAGACAAAGAAGGAAAAGTCAGCTAAGTGAGGTCAGTCTAAATTAGTCCCTCTTTTCCCTCCTTCTCTCCACCAGTCTTAACCCATCCCATTGTTCAAGTGAAGCCCAATTAGACAAATCCCTGGTTCCTCAAGGAGTATTTGTCCTTGGGGTGGAAGAGGCTGTTCCTCTAGGGAGGCCCTCCCCCACCCCAACTATCCTCCCCCACGTCTCCCTAGCTTGCCCCCCAGAGAGCCTTGGGCGCGCACGGTCCTTACGCATCTCCCAGGTAGAGGTTGGGCCACACTTCATTGACGTGACCCAGGGAGGATCTGTGTTCCAAAAGGAGGCGCTGCAGGTCAGCCAGGGTAGGGGTCTGGTAGGCATGGAGGCACCGCATGCTGGCTCGGGGGACCCTGTGGATCTTGGGACGCCGGAGATCCTGCCTCTGTAACGAATCCATCCTGGAACAGAAAACCAGCGGTTGTGTCCCCAAGGTGCCCAAAGTTCCCCCTCCAGTTGATCCCTTGTGGCTCAGTGGAAAGAGCCCGGGCTTGGGAGTCAGAGGTCATGGGTTTGAATCCCGGATCTACCACTTGGTAGCTGTGTGACTGTGGGCAAGTCACTTAACTTCTCTGGGCCTCAGTTACCTCAATTGTAAAATGGGGATTAAGACTGTGGGCCTCAGGTGGGACAACCTGATTGCCCTGTATCTACCCCAGCGCTTAGAACAGTGCTCTGCATATAGTAAGCGCTTAACAAATACCAACATTATTATTATTATCCCTAGCCAGAAGATCTGATGGCAAATGTCCCAGTGCTGGCGGGGAATCGTCTCTCTCAGTCAAGACCATGGAGCTTCCAAAGCTAGCAAAGACTTCGCTTCTTGCCCCCCTGAGGCCTTGCCCTCCTCCTGAATGGTTGAGTCATATTCACCATTCCCTACTAGTGAGCTTTCTTCCAATCACCACTGCTGTCTGAGACTACAACTAACCAATCGATCAATGGAATTTATTGAGCACTTAGTGCAGATTCCTGTACTTTTGGAGCTTGGAGAGTATAGTATAAAACAGTTCGTAGACCCAGTCCCTGCCCACAGTGAGCTTACACTCTAGAGGACTAGTTGGGCATCCCCCTCTCCCCGAGAAGGATCTTTGACTACAAACCCAACTGATGAAAGGAAGGAAGGACAGGGGAGATATCATTAGCCTTTGGGCTTTATGCCCTAAACTCATTCTCTTGGGATGAGTTTGCACTCCCGAGACTCCCAGTCGTGGTCACCAATTCCTGCAGATAAGAGTATCCAGGCCACCCCTCCCAGATCCTGAGCATGGCCCATGTGGGAAGTATGAGGATCAATCACTCAATCGATCAATTGTATTTTGATTTTTTTATGGTACCTGCTAAGTGCTTACTATATGCCAGACCCTCTACTAAGCACTGGGGTAGATGCCAGTTTATCAGTTTGGACACAGTCCATGTCCCACATGGGGCTCACAGTCTGAGACCCCATTTTACAGATGGGTAATTAGGGCACAAAGAAGTTAGGTCACAGGGAAACAAGTGGCAGAACCGGGATTAGAACCCAGGTCTTTCTGATTCCCAGGCCCGCGCTCTATCCATTAGACCATACTGCTTCTCTTCACTGAGTGGGAGAGTACAGTAGAGTTAGCAGACATGATCCCTGCCCTCAAGGAACATACAATTTAACCAGGGAGATGAACGCTAAAATAAATGAGGGGAAGAAATGAGAGTATGGAGCGTTGACATCCTTATCTAGTTATCCTGAGTCATTCCGTGTAACTGATCTGGCCCCCAGTCATCCGCGAGGGTCATGGTGGCTACAGCCCCAAGTGTTTGTAGTGTTTAGCAATAAATAGAAAGCAGTTCCTATCATCAATCAATGTTATTTATTGAGCGTTTGCTGCACAGAGCATTTAACTAAGCTCTCTGGAGCTCAATACGATAGAGTTCCCCTCTCAGGATCGCACCTGGAGAGTTTCCAGTACTCTACCGGTTACGGGAGGGAGAGTCAAGCAGAGGCATACCCATTCCATTCCTAACTTGGGCAGTGGCTAGCGAGTGGAAGGCAATCTGCTACAAGTCAAAACTCACCTGTGCTGGGCAGCAGCGGCACGGGAGAGAGTCGAGGGTGGAGACTCAAGGTTACCGTGCGGAAGAAGGCAATTGTAAACTACCTCCTTATTTTTACCAAGAAAACTCTATGGATAAAGTACCAGAACGATTGCAGACAGAGGTGGGGTGTTCTGGGAGAGATGTGTTCATGTAGTCATTAGGGGTCAGAGATGACTTGACAACATAAGACAAGAGGATAGAGTTGGTAGACACGATCCCTGCTGTCGAGGAGCTTACCGTCTACTGGGGGAAACAGATTCTGTAAGGCCCATGTTCGACCTGATTATCCTGTAGTTACAGCACTTAGTACAGTGCTTGGAATATGGTAAGTGCTCAACAAATACCACAGTGATCATTAAAATAAATTTCAGAGAGGGGAGTATTAGGATATTAATCCAGAGTATTGGGAAATGTACGTAAATTCGGAAGGGCTGGGGTGGGTTGAGTAACGGGGTTTAAGCTGTGCAGGCCCAAGAATTTAGGTGAAGCAGAACGTAGGAAAATGACAGATTATTCAGGGAAGTCCTCTTGGAGGAGATGTGATTTAATGAATTTAGTAGTTCCTAAAGGCCCTCCCCTTGCCCACCCTGGGCATCCATCCCAAAACTTCATCTTCCCACCCGCAGACTGATGAAAAGTTCCTGTTGGTCCATTCCCCAAATGTGACATGGATCAGCTTCATCATGATCATGACCATGCATAGTCCTAGGGAAACAGCGTGGCTTAGTAGAAAGAGCATGGGCTTGGGAGTCAGAGGTTGTGGGTTCTAATCCCAGTTCCGCCATTTGTCTGTGGTGTGACCTTGGGCAAGTCACTTAACTTCTCTGTGCCTCAGCTACCTCATCTGTAACATGGGGATTGAGACTGTGAGCCCCACATGGGACAACCTGATTATCTTGTATCTACCCCAGCGCTGAGAACAGTGCTTGGCACATAGTAAGTGCTTAACAAATACCATAACTATTATTATTATTAGGCCTAGTGGACCATTCTCTTGGCCACAGCCCAGGCAGACCAAATGGGCCCTACTCCATTGAGTGGTTGCCATGACAGGAGAGACTTTTCAAAAAGGGAGGGGTGGTCCAGGACTGACACTGGAGATGACCAGCTCCTCCAAAGCAGACTGTGAAGAAAGAAGTGCAAAAAGTCTTTCCTCTCTCCTCTCCTGACCTGACCCCTTCCGAGCCGGGCAGTTACCGCACCACAAACTGGGGTAGGCTGCCTGTCATTTACTGAAATTAGATCACTTGCGTCTCCAAATTGCCAACGCTAGAACAAAGTGGCTCAAAATTAATCTAAATGTGGCTCTAAAATTCTATTACATGGCTGACTAGTCACGGTGATACACTTTCAGCGGGGCAAGAACGAGATGCAAATATTTTATCTGGCCAGAGGAGAGCCGGAGTGGGGTGGAGCTGCTAGTCCATCGCAAGCCAGAGCTCACCAAGGCCCGACGAGGCCATCAGAGCCCGACACCCCACTGCCGCAGCCTACAGGACAGGAGGCTTCCTCCCCTAAGTTTCTGGCTGCCTGGTTTCCCCAGTCCAGGCCCACCAGGAGCACATCTCCAGAAACTCAGAAGCTGAGGATTCCAGTCCACTTGCACCACTGGCACTGTGGGACCTCAGACAAATCAGTCGATGCTCTGGGCCTCTTTTTCTGGAAGGGGAAGTTAAATGGGTTGTTGGAACAACATTGTCACCAGAGGATCCGGTACCAGTGGTGCTGAGTACTGTTTCCGTCCAGAAACAAAGAACTGTGGGATGGGCCCTACCCCCACTTTGGTTGCAAGTTTCTCTGCCGGTTCCCCTTTCTTCCACCCTGGGATCTCCCCTTTAAGAGCAAATGTCCTGAGGGGGAGAGCAGAGGCCTGGAGAAAGGAAGAGAAGAGGGTAGGGACCGAGAAGCGTGTCCTGGAGAGAAGGGCTGGGGTGAAATGGCAGCACTCTTTCCGCGCTTCCAGCTGCCACCAGCCACAAGCAAGAGGAGCCAGGAGCCTGCTAACGTTCCCAGATTGCCGCTAATGAGGACTTTTGATTTCTCTGGCATCCCTGGCTCAGGAGAAGTTGCTTAGTAACCTTTTCTGCTCGGTCCCGAAGCTCCTCCCCTTCTCCCCAGCCTCCCTGCGGGGCCTGGATGTGTCAGGCAGCTGAGCACCCAGGATGCTGGTGGGAGGTAGGAGCCATTTCACTTTAATGGTTTGAACACAGAAGTGTGTGCAAAGTTTCACATTCAGCTGTCTGTCATTCATTCATTTTGTCATTCATTCATTCATTCAATCCTATTTAGTGAGCACTTACTTTGCGCAGCGCATTCATTCATTCAATAGTATTTATTGAGCGCTTACTATGTGGCGCTCTTGGAATGTACAATTCGCTTGGAATGTACAATTCGGCAACAGATAGAGACAATCCCTGCCTGCTGACGAGCACTGTACTAAGCGCTTGGGAGAGTACAATACAACAATAAACAGACACATTCCCTGCCCAAATCGGTTGCCCCGGGGAAGGCCTGCTGGTCTCCCAGCCAATCTGGGCCACCTACCTGCTGGGTTCAGCTGGGATGGAGTCAGTCAGGTCATTCATTCAATCGCATTCAGTGTATTTATTGAGCTCTTACTGTGTGCAAAGCACTGTACTAAGCGCTTAAGTGCTTACCATGTGCCAAGCACTGTTCTAAGTGCTGAGGTAGTTATAAGGTAATTGGGTTGTCCCATGTGGGGCTCACAGTCTTAATCCCCATTTTACAGATGAGGTAACTTCTGTAAAATTGCCCAAAGTCACACAGCTGATAAGTGATGGGGGCAGGATTAGAACCCATAACCTCTGACTCCCAAGCCCATGCTCTTTCCACTACGCCATGCTGCCTCAGGTCCCACTGGAGGTCCCTGTGTGCCAAGCATGTTGTATTGTAATAATAATAATAATGATGGCATTTGTTAAGCTCTTATTATGTGCCAAGCACTGTTCTAAGCACTTGGGTAGACACAAGGTTTTTGAGTTGTCCCACGTGGGGCTCATAGTCTAAATCCCCATTTTACAGATGAAGGAACTGAGGCACAGAGAAGTTAAGTGACTTGCCCAAAGTCACACAGCTGACAAGTGGCAGAGCTGGGATTAGAACCCATGACCTCTGACTCCCAAGCCCGGGCTTTTTCCACTGAGCCATGCTGCTTCTCTTGGAGTCAGAGGTCATGGGTTTGAATCCCGGCTCTGCCACTTGTCAGCTGTGTGACTGTGGGCAAGTCACTTCACTTCTCTGGGCCTCAGTTACCTCATCTGTCAAATGGGGATTAAAAAACTGTGAGCCCCACGTGGGACAACCTGATCACCTTGTATCCCCCAGCGCTTAGAACAGTGCTTTGCACACAGTAAGCGCTTAACAAATACCACAGTTTATTTATTAATTTATTTTACTCTCCCATGGGCTTAGTACAGTGTATTGTACATAGTAACCACTCAATAAATACTACTGATTGATTAAAGCAGGGCAGGGTGAGATCAGGCTAGAGGAACTTGGCAGTTGGAGCCTGGAGAAGAACTTCCCACCGAGTCTCCTGCAGCTGGTGGGACCTTACAGGAGAGTACACCTGGGCCCGGCCAGGAGCCTGGGGCCAAATACAGGATTGGGACGGTGTAGGGAGTGTGATGCCTGAGAGGGTGAACCCATTTCTATCTTCCCACCCCAAACAGCTTCCAGAAAAGCGGCAAGAGGCTCAGGCCTCATTAGTCACTCCAGTCCTAGGGCACACAAGTCAAGAACACTGTCCCTAATGCCAGCCACTCTCCTCTGCTACAGGGACCTTGCTGAAGCCCAAGGAAGGCTGATCTGTAGGCTCCTTACCCCTTCCATCTCCTCCCCACAACCATAGCCGGGGCTGGAAGGGAGGCAGGCAGAAGTGGAGAACTGTAAGTGCCCAAATCCCTCCTTGCCCAGGGGGCCAGGGGGCGGCCTAGAATGACTCCGGGCTGAGTGGCCAAGATGACTGTCTGCCCGGCTTTGAACCCCCGCCATACCCCCTTCAGACCCGAACCCTACTGCCGGCTGTGTCAGAGTGGCGCCGAGGACGTTTAGGCTCGCCGGGCTTGAAAGGTGAGATCCTGGCCGCTCCTTGGGATGTGCAAGTTATCCAGAGAGCCATCTGGGTGTAAGGAAATCTGCCCGGCAGCTGGAGGCTGCCATCTGAAGACCAGTACCAAATTTAGTTCAGGTCTGGAGACGGGGAACTTAGTACCGTGGGCTGCGGGTGGACTATTTTTTTTATGGTATCTGTTAAGTGCTTACTACGTGCCGAGCACTGTACTAGGCATCGGGTATATACAAGCTAACCATTCATTCATTCATTCAATAGTATTTATTGAGCGCTTACTATGTGCACAGCACTGTCCTAAGCGCTTGGAATGTACAAATCGGTAACAGATAGAGACAGTCCCTGCCCTTTGACGGGCTCACGGTCTAATCGGGGGAGACGGACAGACGAGAACAATAGCGATAAATAGAATCAAGGGGATGGCCACATTGGATTCAGTTCATGTCCCTCATGGGGCTCACAGTATTAATCCCCATTTTACAGATGAGGGAACTGAGGCATAGAGAAGTGAAGTGATTTGCCCAGAGGATTCCTTGGCAGGTCTGTGTCAGGGACTCACCCACCCTGCCAGGGCCCTACAGCCTATATGTGCCAAGGTGAAACCTTGAGAATGGGTGGAGGAGGAGGGCATTGGTGGGGACTCACAGGAAGGACAGGCTTGGAGGAGTTTACAGGTCAGAAATCCCAGTGGAGGACACCAGGCCTGCTGAGAAAGCCTTTATTATTATGATTATTATGGCATTTGTTAAGTCCTTACTATGTGCCAAGCACCATACTAAGCACTGGACAAGATACAAGATAATCAGGTCAAAAAAATAAAAGGATTTAGCTCCTTTTGGCTCAGCTTGGATGCTCTCAGGTCTTGCCAAGCTGACAACCTTGACTACCTGAAGCATTATGGCCTAGTCAGAAGAGCACAGGGCTGGATGTCAGAGGGCCTGCACGTCAGAAGACCTGGATACTAATCCTGGCTCTGCCAATTACTTGCTGTGGGACCTTAGGCAAGTGACAACTTCTCTGTGCCTCGGTTCTCCTCTTCTCCCTCCTACTTAGACTGTGAGCCCCATATAGAGAAGCAGAGTGGCTCATTGGAAAGAGCCCAGGCTCGGGAGTCAGAAGGGATGGGTTCGAATCCTGGCTCTGCCACTTGGCAGCTGTGTGACTGTGGGCAAGTCACTTCACTTCTCTGTGCCTCAGTTACCTCACCTGTAAAATGGGGATTAACTGTGAGCCTCACGTGGGACAATCTGATTACCCTGTATCTACCCCAGCGCCTAGAACAGTGCTCTGCACATAGTAAGCGCTTAATAAATACCAACATTATTATGTGGGGCAGGGACTATGTCCAACCTAATTAACTTATATCCACCTCAGTGTTTAGAACAGTGTTGGACACATAGCAAGCGCTTAACAAATACCATTCAAAAAAAAAGCTGGATATCCAAAACAGTGGATGCTTCTTCTCCCCCAGCTTGAAACCCTTGGTACAACAGGACCACCCCCATGTCCCCCGTGGAGTTGGCATCTTTGCTGGGCTTTGCCCCTGGGCCTCCGTATGGGCTCTGGAGAACAAGAAGCCAAAGTGCAGAGCATAAACACGAACCAAACTGTGCCCTCAGAACACAATCCTCTTTGAGCTAGAAGGGGCTTGTTGGAAGTCTCTGACGGCCCCAGTCCCTAAGGCAGCATAGGAGAAAACATGGTCTAATGGAAAGAGCCTGGGAGTCAGAAGACCTGATTTTTAATGCTGGCTCCACCACTTGCCTGTGTGTGGCCTTGGCCTCAGTTTTCTCTTCTGTAAAATCGAGATTAAACACCTACTTAAAGACTGGGAGCCCCATGTGAGACAGGGATTGTGTCTGACCTGATTATCTTGTATCTGCCCCGACAGTATAGAGTACTAAATTCTCAGATTAAGCTCTTAACAAATAATGCTCTTATTAATCTGAGGCCACGGTGCTGGTCCTGGGAGGTCCATAAATCCCATGGCATCTTTGGGATTCACATATCTATGGACTTAGGAGGACGTTGGAGGGTGTTTTGGGGCATATGTTCTGGCGGAGGACTGGTTTGTAGCTAATCTGGCCCTTGGTTGGGAATCCCTAAAGGGCTAGTCCTATTTTGGTCTATCCAGATTTAAAAAATGGCAGAACTGCAGGGAAGGAGATAATGGTGGAGCATAATTATTCAATCAATATTATTTATTGGGCACCTACTATGTGCAGAGCACTGTACCCAGCACTCAGGAAAGTCCTATAGAATTAGTAGACAGATTCCTGCTTTAAAGGAAGTTACCATCTAGTGATGAAGACAGGCACTAAAATAAATTACAGCTGGGAGGAAGTAATAGAGTATAAAGATATGTACACAAGTGCTACAAGAGGTTGGAGATATAGAGAAGAAAGATGAGATGGTCATCTGGGAGGGTCAGTACAATTTCAGAATGTGGTTGTGACATCCCAGTTCTACCCTGTGCATTAAGGAGGAGTGATGGCAAATGTATTCAGTATTGGCTCTACAAGTACTTAGCACCCTGGGGGCCGAAACCACTCCCTGACTGTGATGTGGAGCAGAATTTGGCTGGAAGAGGGGCAGGATCTGACTGGAAGAAGAGCAGAATTTGGCTGGAAGAGGGCAGAATTGGCTGGAAGATGGGCACGATTTGGCTGGAAGAAGAGCAGAATTTGGCTGGCAGAGGGGCAGAGTTAACTAGAAGAGGGCAGAATTGGCTGGAAGATGGGTGGAGTAAGCTGGAAGTTGGGCGGAGTCAGTTGGAAAAGGGTAGAATTGGCTGCACCTCTTTCTCGCTCCTGATTCCACCAGATACAACAAGATGTCTGTCATCAAGAAGAAACTGGAGACATTAGCTTGAGTTTGGTCAGAACAGCCAGAGAGGGGTTCCCCATGTAGCTAGCAAAGGACCCCACGGTGGTCCTTAGCAAGTAAACAGGAGGGAGCCCATGAGAGTGTGGAGCTTTTCAACTCTGCCTACCCCTCTCATTTTCCCATTTGCCAGGGGCTCCCGGAATCATGTCCCCAAGATAATGGGTGCATTGTCAGGGACCCAAGCCAAATGCCTGGAGTGCCCTAGCCCCCTCTGGGGACTACCCCCTTCCCCCTCACAGGATTCTGGGAGCAGGGGCACAACCTGTGCCAGACATGCCCTGGCACCTATAGGCATAGCTATGGGACCTCCAGAAAAGTCCTGAAATCTCTAGAGCCCAGGACCAGAGGGAGCAGAGAAGCCTATCAGCCCCTTCTGATCTTCAAACAACTCTCCCCTCCCCCTTCTGCCCCCCCCCCCCCCCCCCCGTGTGATGTGCCTTGAGGGAATCACAGAGGGAGAAGTGTTAGCAAAAGAGCCTGGAAGTAGTCTCCCAAGGAGAACTATGGAATTTGTTAAGTCCTCACTATATGCCTAGCACTGTGCTATGAACTGGAGTAGACATAATACAATCAGATCACACACGGTCTGGTTCCTGGACCACATGAGGCTTACAGTCTAAGTGGGAGGAGAACAGATGTTGAATCCCCATTTTACAGATGAGGAAACAGATGAGGAAAAGTTAAGTGTTATGCCCAAAGTCACACATGAACAAGTGGCGGAGGCAGGATTAGAACACAGGTCCTCCGGCTCCCAATCCTATGCCTCCCATTCCTGATGGGCATGTTCGAGCTGCTTTTTCCTATGGGGACATAGCATTCTGAAAGGGAGCAGTGGTTGTGGACATTAGGGCCTCCTGAGGGCAGGCAGGATTCGCTTCCCTTGATTCGCTTCCTTTGCCACTTTCTAGAAGGCTGATTGCTTTGTCCCGATGTAGTTCCTGGAGCCTCTTGATGTTCTGCACGGAGGCCTGACTGAACTTAACTCTCAGGATACACACCGGATCAGGCTGCAACATGGACTCATTCCAGCAAGTGAGGGAAGTTTGCATCCTATGGAAGACCTAGCTTTTAAAGGGTCTTGCTTCTAGGGAACAGCTTCTCCTTGGATTTGGTTTTCTGAGGAGGAGAGGGCCATCCTTTCCTTCCGTGTCAGTACTTTCCACCACGTGTCATCCTATTCCTCCGTACAATAGCTCTATGAATAAGGGATGGGTTACTTATTGTCCTGAGTGGGAAACAGACACAAGTCAAGGGACCTGCCCATGGTCACATAATAAGCCAGCAAAGGGTTGGTAGAAACCGACCTCTCCCCAAACACTGGCCTCTATCCACTGACCAATATCCACCCACTGACCTCTATCCACTGACCAATATCCAACCCCTGGCTTCTATCCACTGGCCTCTATCCACCCACTGGCCCCTATCCACTGCCTCTTTAAGGTTCTGGTGTGTCAGGCCGAGCCCCACGGGAGAACAGTTCGGCCTGTCATGGGCCTTCAAAACTTCCACTAATTTCATTCAGAGCAGCTCGGGGTTGGGACCGGACACTCCTGATTTCTCCCAGGATGGTCCCAGCCCAGGGAAGTTTTCTAACACTTACCCCAGTCCGTAACCTCAGGGATGGGGAGGGTAGCAGGTTCAGGCCGGGCTCTGAAGCAGAATGACAGTTTCAGATTCCACCGTAGAACCCAGGCTTTGTGAAGTGTCTATAATTCCAAAGCCAAGCAGTCTAGGGTCAGTGACTCTAGCAGGGAGAAAGGCAGGGAGAGGGGTCTTTGAGGGGCCCCGCTAAAGCCGGGCTGCCCAGGATAGGAAGGATTCGACAAAGAAGTTAAAAAGCCACAAATGTAGAAACGTACAGAAAAATTCAGCCGCCCGTACCCCTCCCAGCCAGGAGCCGGTCTCTGCCGGGGGACGGTGCCCTCTCAGTCCTAGGCCGAGCCGGCCTATCTCCAGGCCTCCATTTCAATGCTTTAGGAGCATGGGTAAGGCCCATCTTGCTCCATTTCTGAGTCAGAAATGCATCTCTGCTGGCTTTGCTTCCTCTGTTTTGAATCCCCTGCAACTTTCCCCACAGATGTAAAGCAGGGTAAGTCCACCCCCTTGTGGACAAGCAGGCCCTTAGAGTAGTTTGGTGCCTTGCAGCTATGTTGAGGTGGCAGGCTGGGAAAACAAGAATCAAACAAGGAATGGAAGGAGAGAGAAGTCCTGGCTAGCAGCTACTTGAGGAAAAATTGGAAGTGAAATCCGTGTTTCAGGTAGCGGGTGAGAAGGGGGAAATGGAGCCTGGGAGCCCCTCTGCCTTCCCTCTAGTTTCCGCTCACTTCCTCAACGTTGCTCTGACTGCCAAGCCGGGCCAAGGAGGAGCAAGGAGGAGGAGGCAGCATCTCCTGGAACCCAGAGTGAGGAGTTCTGTGAGGAAAAAGGTGGAGCTGGCTCCCGCTGAGAGTGAGTGGGGACATTCCTGGTGGGGAGTGTGGATTCTAGAGAAGCAGTGTGGCCTACTGGATAGAGCACGGGCCTAGGAGACCGAAGGACCTGGGTTCTAATTCCTGCTGTGCCATTTATCTGCTTTGGACAAGTCACTTAACTTCTCTGTGCCTCATCTGTAAAATGGGGATTATGAATATGAGCCCCATGTGGGACATGGACCGATTTGCTTGGTTCTACCCCGACGCTTAACACAGTGCCTGGAACGTAGTAAGTGCTTAACAAAAACCATTAAAAAAAATCTCAGAAAAAAGAGAAAAGAATGAGGATGGGAGAGACTTTTCTTTCATGGGCATTTCTTAGGTCCTTGCTTTCAAGCTAAATAAAACTACCCAGCTAATCTCAGGCTTTTTGGAGAGGTGTGATCTCAGCAAAGGCTAAGAGTCAGAACAATCAGTTTGCACACAGTAGATACTCAATAAAACATTTCGATTGATTGATTGAAGTCCCAACTCTGACACAGATGCACTCTGAGGCTTTGGACAAGTAATAATAACTGTGGTAAAACTAATGATAATTGTGGGGTTTGTTAAGTGCTTACTATGTGCCAGGAACTATGCTAAGTACTGAGGTAGATACAAACTAATCAGATTGGACACTGTCCATGTCCCACATGGGGCTCACACTCTTAATCACCATTTACCCATTAGGTTACTGAGGCACAGAAAAGTGAAGTGACTTGCCCAAAGTCACACGAGCAGACGAGTGGTGGAGCCAGGATTAGAACCTAGGTTCTTCTGACTCCCAGGGTCATGCTCTATCAACTAGGCCATGTTGCTTCTCTCTATTCTGTGCCAAGCACTGTGCTAAGTGCTGGTATTGCTAACAACATAATAATTGTGGTATGTGTAAAGTTCTTACTATGTGCCAGGCACTGTTCTAAGCATTGGGCTGGATACAAGCAAATCCAGTTGGACACAGCCCCTGTCCCATTTGGGCTCACAGTCTTAATGCCCCCCATGTTACAGATGAGGTAACTGAAGCACAGAGAAGTGAAGTGACTTGCCCCATGTTCAAGCAGCAGACAAGTGGTGGAGCCGGGATTAGAACCTAGTTCCGTCTGACTCCCAGGCCTATGCTCTATCCACCAGGTCACGCTGCTTGTCATTAATAATCAGATCAGACACTGTCCCTGTCCCACATGGGGCTCACAGTCTTACAAGGGAAAACAGGGACTGAATCACCCATTTTACAGATGAGGTAATTGAGACCCAAAGAGGTTAAGTGATTTGCCCAAGATGATACAGCAAGCAAGTGGTGGAGCTGGGAGTAGAACCCAAGTCCTTTAACTCCCAGGCCCACGCTTTTGCCACTGGGCCCCATCACATTAATCTGCTATGTTTCAATGCCGCTGGCCTTCAGTTCATCTTCCCAGGAGGAGATAGTAGATGAGAGAAAACAGTAAAAGCAAAGCATCTTATCAACATGTTCATCCCTGTTCTCCTCCGGGCCACACTCTGGTCCCAGCCTCATCCTGAAACTCCCCAGCTGCCCCTCTCCTCTCCGTCTCTCTTGTTCCTCTCGTCGAAGAACCCCCAGCAGTGGAACAACATCCTCCTTCCTTTCCAATGGGCTGCTTGCCCTAGTGCTTCCTTTCTTCCTCTTTCTTCCTTTCTTCCGTGCTTGACCTTCTGAACTTGAGAGCAGTTTGGAAAGAATGAGGCCATCAACCACAAGCCAGCAGCTCCACACAACAGGTGGGGGTCTGGGTAGGGGTTAAAGGGTCAGTGGGGTGTTGGGCTGAGAGGCAGGGCCGTGGCCATTGGGCAGGAAACTCCAAAACACCCTGACTTCTGTTCAAGGGAAAACTTCCATGATGCCAGGCCACCAGGCAGATTTTATAAAGGTGGAGACTTCTGGGGGTTAGTAACATCATATCAGTCATTACCGGAGGGGAAGAGTTAAGAGTATCCTAGGGAGAGATCTAGATTAGTGATCCACTGCCAACGGTAACTTTGCCCTTGAAAAGTATTTGTTGTCCTGCGGGTCCCCAATGCCCTCCGAGGCAACCCAACCTTGCTTCTTTGGTGCTCTTTCCAACCTGGATGAGGGAGCTGAGTTCTCCCCTCCCTGGTTTCCACCCCACAAGGATCCCTGTCACCAAAGCACAGGGGAGATGCAGGAACTCAGCCCCCAGGAAAGGGACTCAGTGACCAAGGCCTGAGCCTACCTTCAGCAGCTGAAACAAAGAAATGGAGCCACGGGGAAAGAAGCAGCATGGCCTAATGGAAAGAGCATGGGCCTGGGAGTAAGAAGAGCTGGGTTCTAATCCTGGCTCTACCATTTAGTCTGCTTTGTGACCTTGGGCAACTCATTTCACTTCTTTGACCCTCAGTTTCCTCATCTGTAAAATGAGGATTAAGACTGTGAGCCCCCTGTGGAATGGGGACTGTGTCTAACCTGATTATCTTGTCTCTATCCTAGTGTTTAGTACAGTGCCTGGCTCATAGTAAGCGCTTAACAAGTACCACAATTATTTTCATTATTATTATCATTAGAAGAGGTAGCAGCCCCTCTTACCTGCAGAAGAAATGGAGACACAAAGTCCCTTTCCCATATCCAACCAGATTAACTGTGCTAAGTGCTGGTATTGCTAATGACGTAATAATGTTGGTATTTGTTAAGCACTTACTACGTGCAGAGCACTGTTCTAAGCGCTGGGGTAGAGATACAGAGGAATGAGGTTGTCCCACGTGAGGCTCACAGTCTTCATCCCCATTTTACAGATGAGGCAACTGAGGCCCAGAGAAGTGAAGTGACTTGTCCACAGTCACACAGCCGACAAGTGGCAGAGCCGGGATTCAAACCCATGACCTCTGACTCCCAAGCCTGGGCTCTTTCCACTGAGCCACGCTGCTTCTCTAATACGGACTCAGATAATAGTGCAGCCATATTCCAGCAACTCCCTCCCCAGCTCCTCTCACTACAACCTCCCTCTAGCATGAAGAAATCACCCATTTCACCTTTACGCAGTCCTCAGCATGGATCCCATCAAATCATTCCAGGGTTCCTGCCCACTCCGAGCTGCATCTGACCGCTCTCCTGACTTGCCCTCCGCCTTCCTCCTCCTCCTCCTCACCACCATGGTAACCGGTCCAGCATCCCCTCTGATTCTTGATTTTTCTTCATTCCCCACCCTTTTCTAGTCTTACGGGGTTTACCATTGGTTTATTCCTTGCAAAGAGATTTAATCTCCCAGCTCTCAACAATTGTGCATGTTTTTCTGAACTGTTGCTAAAATCCTGTATATCATTTCCACACACACACACACAGACAGTCTGACACTCGACCCAGGGACATCCATGACTGCAAATCTCTATCAGAGCAGCAGCTTGTCCTCCACCTGTTGAGAGGGAGATCAAAATAACAGATGCGTGTAATAATTACTCATACCTCAAAGGCAGCAGGCAGGGTCCTGCCAGGTCTGCTCCCTGCCTTGCTGGCAAACAGCATGAGAATGGAATAACAAAATAGGAGAAGCCAGCAAGCATACTTATATATATATACACACACACACATACGCCACCCCCCACCCCTCCGCACCCCAGACTTCTGAACTCATAGGGGAGGGAGCAGAAGTATAAAGCTAGCCCCCAGGGAGTGAGAGGAGCCTGCAGGAATAGAGGAGACTTGCTCTAGCCACCTGCTTCTCTCAGACCCAAACTCAGGTTTTGAAAGTTTTTAAAAAACAACTGTGTGGCACATGGCACAAGGGGCTGGAGCTGTGGAGAGGGATAATGGGCAGGCCAGGGAGATGAAGCTAACCAGCTTGGTTTCCTTGTCCTGGATCATGCAAGAAGTGTTGGTATGTTCTGGCTGGGAGGGGCAACTTGAGATATAATAATAATAATAATAATAATAATTGTGGTATTCATTAAGGGCTTACTATGTGCTGGACTCTGTACTAAGCGCTGGAATGGTTACAAGTAAATTGGATTGGACATGGTCCCTGTCCCAAGTGGAGCTCACAGTCTTAATCTCTACTTTGCAGATGAGGAAACTGAGGTACAGAGAAGTGAAGTGACTTGCCCATGGTCACGCAGCAGATGAGTGGTGGATCAGGATTAGAACCTAGGTCCTGCTGACTCTAAGACCCATGCTCTATCCACTAGGCCACCCTGATGCCTTTAGGACTTTAGCTCAGAGAGGCAAGAGGAGAAGGAAAGGGAATTTGGAGAAGGCACAAGAAGCTCTTAGGAAACAGGTCTGAAATCAGGATCCCTGAGTTCCTAGAGCCAAAGATGGGAGGTGGGGACACAGTGGGTGGGGAGGCTCCCATTCTGAGAGCAGGATCTGCTAGCTTGGCAAGTCTCCCATCTGCTGTAGCTCCCTAGCCTGTCACTCCTGCTCCCTGACACCGGATGATGCTTGGGTGCTTCCATCCCTTTATGCCATTCTGAACCCCACGAGTGAAATCCGACTGGGGTGCCGGAGTTCTTGTCCCTCAGACCGTGGGCTCCACGGGGGCCTACCTGCAATCTTCTGAGACTGCAGGCCCTCATTACTTATGAAAGGATGACTAGACTCTCATTTCGTTAATGGTATCTCTTAAGCGCTTACTATGAGTCAGACAATGTACTAAGTGCTGGGGTAGGTACAAGACAGGTTGGACACAGTCCTTGTCCCACATGGGAGTCAAAGTCATTCATTCGTTCATTCAATCATATTTATCGAGCGCTTACTATGTGCAGAGCATCGTGCTAAGTGCTTGGAAAGTACAATTCAGCAGTCTTGATCCCTATTTTAAAGACAAGTTAACCGAGGCACAGAGAAGTGAATGACTTGCCTAAAGTGACAGAGCAGACAAGTAGCAGAGCTGGGATTAGAACCCAGGTCCTTCTGACTCCTAGGTCCTTGCTCTGTCCATTAGGCCATACTGCTTTTCATTCATTCAAATGTATTTATTAAGCGCTTACTATGTGCAAAGCACTGTACTAAGCACTTGGGAAATAACAATACAACAATAAACAGTGACAATCCCTGCCCACAATGAGCAGGGGGAAGGGGGAGACAGACATCAATATAAATAAATAAAATTACAGATATAGACATAAGTGCTGTGGGGCTGGGACGGGGGGAAGAGGAAAGGGAGCAAGTTAGGGCAATGCAGAAGGGAGTGGGAGATAAGGAAAAGTGGAGCTTAGTCTGGGAAGGCCTCTCGGAGGAGATGAAGGCCTCTTCACTCATGTTCTGGGCTTAGAGCATTCACAGTAGTGGTGGCCCCTCCCCACGTCCTGCTTCTCGCAGGAGCAACTGTGGGTTTAAAGACTTTCCTCCCCTTCTCCATTCTCATGTTGGTCAGGACGTGAAGAAAGAAGGAGCCCAAAACTCTGCCCTGGGCCCACCGGAAGGTTACTGAACTCATAGTAACCAATCAGTCAATCAATCAAATATGTTTATTGAGCTCTTACTGTGTGCAGAGCTCTTGGGAGAGTACAATATAACAGTAAGTAGCCACAATCCCTGCCCACAGTGAGCTTCCATGTGCTTGCTGGGAGCAAGACTCAGGTTAAGGCCCTTGGGGACTTTCTGAGAATCTGAAGTCCCACCCCCTAAAGGGCTCAGTTTTCCGAAAGCATCCGGAATTCTCCTCTGGGGGCAGGCCGCGCCACTGAGGGTAGGGCTGTGTAACCTTTGTCCTTTCAGACCTGTCGAGGTTGTAGAGCTCCTGACCTCCTCTGCTGCTACCATTCCTTACACTCTAGATCCGTGGGGATGGAGGTTCCCCCTCTGTCTCTCTCTGGGGCACTCTCCCTCCCTTCCTCTATCGAGCAAACTGAGGGACCGCCCCCCCCCACCCCCCACCCCCCAGCCTGTCTCTCCACCCTACTCTCCCCCCAGCGCACGCTTTGCAGCCCTCCCGTTCACAAGCAGGGAAGAACTCACCCAGAGTGCCCCGTTCCTGACCGCAGAGAGCTGAGCGTAAACGGAATCACTGGCCGTTTTTCCTGATGAGCTAGTTTCGTTGCAGGTTTCCAGCCGGCTGTCTGCGGATGGTTTATTCTGCTTCTATTTTTGATAGCGTTAATTATAAACCATGATCTGCTTCTCCCCTGCCGCCCCCTCCCCATTCCACCCCACTCTCCCACACCAGGCCCGCTCCTCTCTGTGAGCCGAAGGCCTCGGCGTTGGCGGAAATGGGGCGAGAGAAGCCCGGCTGGGGGTGTAGGAAGAGACTCCCTTTGAAGGGTTGGCTAGCTAAGCTCCGAACCGACAGAGCGAGGAGGGAAATGGAAGCAGAGCTGAGCTCACCACGAGGGCAGCCATGGATGTCCCAGAAAAGCGGGGCACATTCTAAGTGAGGGCAGATCACCTAGTAAAAATACCCCCCCGTCTCGGGTGCTCCGTTTGCAACTACAAAAGCGGGCGAATGAGCTGTCTGGTGGATTCAGAGCTGTCTTGTTTCTCTCCTGCTCCCAGGATCCTGCAAGTGAGAGATTCCCCCGCCTCACAGGCTCTACCCCGAAAGGCCCAGCCCAGCTGCGACCCGACCCCAGGCCGACCCTCAGGCAAGCCTGGGGTACTGCTTTCACATCTGGGACTTGGTTTGGTTTTCCCCTTGCGCATTCTCATTTGCGGGTTGTTTACGAAAAGCACCAGGCAGGGATGGAGGGAAGGCTTATCCAATCTCAGGTATAAACATTTAGCGACCAGTTCTGAGGAAGGGAAGTAAACATCTGGTATTGAAGCCATCTCGGCTCCTGGGCCGCAGGTCCGGACGCTCACTCAGTACGATGGTGACATCTGCTGATGGTAAGGGAGTGTAGCACGGGAGAGCATCCCTGTGGGCGAGGAAAGGATGAGCCAGCCTGCTTTACGCTCTTCCTGGACTGAACCAGTCCAGCCAGCCTTCAGGTCACGCTGGACTGAACCACAAGCCGGGGAGGCCACTCTGAATCCTGGAGATGGGACCCTCCTCGGGCCAGAATTCTGTCGGGCTCCCCTCTCCCCGGATTGATCCTGCTGCAGATCCTTTCCTAGATGGCCAACTTTGGGAATCAGAGCCTTCCTGGTGTTTGGAAGATGTGAAATGGCAGGTAACAGTGGACTGGTGGAGACCACTCCGACAGACAGACAGACAAGCCTGGTGGGAGACGGACGGGAGGGGGGTTGCTCTCTTCAAGTAAAGGCGTCGCAAGGATCAAGAGACCGAGGGGTCAAACACAAAAACAGAGATAAATCTCGTATGGGGAAAACCCAGTAGTGCAGCAGAGAACTCTCTTTAGGTGCAAATGATGCAGGAGAAAACATGTGGGCCACATCATCTTGTCAGCTACGTTTACACCGTGTTGTGGTGTAATGTTCATTCATTCATATTTATTGAGCGCTACTTTGTGCAGAGCACTGTACCAAGTGCTTAACGAAACCACATCTCATATACACACATAGAAACAGAGGAAGAAAAAGAGAGGGAGAGAGAGAGGGAGAGAGACTTGTCCATACTTGAAGAAGATGCCACTAACAGCCCATTTTTGTTTCTTTGCACTCAGTATGGTGCTCTGCACACAGTAAGTTCTCAATAAAGACCACTGATTGATAGAGAAACAGCATGGCTTAGTGTAAAGAGCATGTTTTGGGAAGTCAGAAATCGTGGGTTCTAATCCAGGCTCTGCCATTTACCAGCTGTGTGACTTAAAAGTACAAGTACCATAAGTATTACTTAACTTCTCTGTGCCTCAGTTACCTCAGCTGCATAATGGGGATCAAGACTGTGAGGCTCACGAGGTACAATCTGATTACCTTGTATCTACTCCAACGCTTAGAACGGTGCTTGGCACATAGCGAGCACTTAACAAATACCATCATCATCATTATTATTGATTGATTTATTTGGTTATGATCAATGGAGTTGATTGAGTTGTTGGTCTGAGTGCTCATTGACTGGTTCTTGGCGAGGAGTTGGTCTGGGGGCTTTCTTTGGAGTCAAACCAGATCTGGGCAGACAGAAAGCCAATTCTGTCTTTTAGTTTGTGCAGCTTTTTCTGGATGTTCTTTCTGTTTTGGGTTCTTTGGTTCAGGATGGGTGAGAGACCCCTCCATATGTAGCTCTTTTCCATTGAATAACTTTTCAGTATACAAGTGGCACTCTCACATCCTATACCTGTTGCTTTTTGATATTTTATACAGGTCAACTGGGGCATATCAAAATCCGCTGCTGAGAGTCCACACAGAGGTATTCTTTTCTGGCTTCCCACTGAATCAATCAGTCAGTCTCATGTATCGAGCACTTACTGTGTGCAGAGCTTACTGAGCATTTGGGAGAGTACAGTATAGCAGAGCTAGTAGACATGTTCCCTGCCCACGAGTTTACAGTGTACAGAGGGAGACAGACATTAATATTAGTAAATAAATTATGGACATGTACATAAGTGCTATGGGGCTGAGGGAATAATAATAATAATAATAATGATGGTATTTGTTAAGTGCTTACTATTTGCCAAGCAAAGTGTGCAAATCTAAGTGCAAGGACGATGCAGAAGGGAGTGGGAGAAGAGGAATTGAGGGCCTAGCCAGGGGAGGCCTCTTGGAGAAGATGTGCTTTCAGTAAGGCTTTGAAGGTAGGAAGAGTGATCATCTGTCAGATATGAAGAAGGAGGGCGACCAGGCCGGAGACAGGACCGTGGGTAAGAGGTCGCCGGTGCGCTATACAATATTGAGGTACAGAGAATAGGTTGGCGTTAAAGTAGTAAATTATGTGGACTGGGTTGTAGTAGGAAATCAAGGAGGTAAGGTAGGAGAGGGCAAAGTGATTGAAGCCAATGATAAGGAGAAGACCACAGCGATTGGTAGTGGGGATCAATGAATGAATCGATCACTCAGCCAATCAATGGTATTTATTGAGCATAACTGAGTGTGGAGTATTGTGCTATGCTCCTGAGAGAGTGAAATATAATAGAGATGGAAGACCACAGCGATTGGTAGTGGAGATCAATGAATGAATCAATCACTCAGCTAATCAGTGGTATTTATGAGCATAACTGAGTGTGGAGTATTGTACTATGCTCCTAGGAGAGTGAAATATAATAGAGATGGAAGACACCCTCCCTGCCTACAAAAAGTTCACAGCCTAGGGAATATGAGTGTCCCACTCAACAACGGTGTACAATTCAGGTGAGGGCAGAAGAGTGAAGTATGGGAAGCAGTGAGGTCTAGTGAGCACAGATCTGGGAGTCAGAGGCCCTGAGTTCTAATTTCAGCTCTCCCACTTACCAGCTGTATGACCTTGGACAGTGCCTCAGTTGCCTCATCTGCAAAATGGGGATTCAATCCCCATTCTCCCTCCTACTGAGACTATGAGCCCCATGAAACCTGATGATCTCGTATCTACCCTAGCACTTAGTACAGTGCTTAGAGCATAGTAAGAGTTTAACAAATACCACAATTATTTCCCTCAAGTTACCTGACAATCTTGCTAGGTGTGGAGTATCCCCACTCACCTGCCTAACCTAGAGTCCTGGGTAATGTGAGTTATCTTGAAGAAACCACTGATGTTCATTGAAGGTTGCCTCCCTCCAGATGGTGAGATGGTGACACAGACATGCCTACCACCTTCTAGGGTTCTGACGATGAAAGATAGCAGGCTCTGGAACATCGCCTTATTCCCAACCAACAGCATGACATGGAAGCAGAGGAGGGGTTGTGGCTGTGTCCTCTAAGACATCCCTAAGCATCCCTAAACATCTCTTCTTAAACTATCTGAGTTCTAGGGAGAGAGAGCTCTCCTTCTCCTGCTGAGCCCCATCCACAGGCCCCAGATTATCCTTTAAGGGTTGTACCCAGGGGCCCCTCCTGGCTGGAAGGAGCAGGAAACAGTGAAACCTAGTGGAAAGAAGCCTGGGCCTGGGAGCCAAAGGACCTGGGTTCTAATTCAAGCTCTGTCACTTGCCTGCTGTGTGATCTTGTGTAAGTCATTTAACTTCTCTGTGTTTCAGTCTCCTCATATGTAAAATGAGGTTTCACTACCTGTTCTCCTTCCAACTTGGACTGTGTCCATGTGGGACAGGGATTGTATCCAGCTTAATTCGTATCTACCCCAGAACTTAGTGGAATGCTTGGCACGCAGTAAGTACTTAACAAATTTCCCATTAATTAGTAGGATCTCTAGGGAGCACCGCAGCCCCAAAAGATTTCCCACAAAGAGGTTATGTGAGTAGTGGTGCTCCTTCTGGCCAGAAGACCAGCCGCGTCTTACCTAGTTCCAGTTATCCCGGTTATCCACTCAAGTTGCCAGCTTCCCTGGGCCTCGTCAACTGAGCGGGCCCAACCTTCGTCCCCACCCACACTCTTCTAGTAGGATTTGTGAAGGGTGCACACAGTAAGCACTCAATAAATGGCAAAGTGGATAGAGCATGGGCCTGGGACTCAGAAGGTCATGCGTTCTAATCCCGGCTCTGCCACTTGTCTGCTGGGTAACCTTGGTCAAGTCACTTCACTTCTCTGTGCCTCAGTTACTTCATCTGTAAAATGGGGAATGAGACTGTGAGCCCCCTGTGGGACATGTAGGACAGGGGACTATGTCCAGCTGGATGTGCTTGTATCCACCCCAGTATTTAGTGCAGTGCCTGGCGCATAGTAAGGGCTTAACAAATGCCATTATTATTCTTATTATTATTCATTCATGGAAACTCATAGGACCTCCCAGCTGTGATAGCCCAGGTGCTGACCAGCAGGGGACAGGGAGGAACAAGGCTGTGAGGATAGCCTTGCCCTGCTGACTGACCACCCTCCAAGTTCAGACCCACCCCTTGATTGTCTGTTCAGAAAATTTATCCCCCGGGGCATTGGCTCCTGGCCATCCCTACCCTCTAGGGTGACCATTCCTTCCTTCCTTCCTTCCTTCCTTCCTTCCTTCCTTCCTTCCTTCCTTCCTTCCTTCCTTCCTTCCTTCCTTCCTTCCTTCCTTCCTTCCTTCCTTCCTTCCTTCCTTCCTTCCTTCCTTCCTTCCTTCCTTCCTTCCTTCCTTCCTTCCTTCCATAGTATTTATTGAGCGCTTACTATGTGCAGAGCATTGTACTAAGCGTTTGGAATGTACAATCCGACAACAGTTAGAGACAATCCCTGCCCAATGAAGGGCTCACAGTCTAAACGGGGGAGACAGCAAAGCAAAACAGAACAAAACAAAAACAAGACAACATCCTCAAGATAAATAGAATCAAGGGGATGTACGTCTCATTAACAAAATAAATAGGGTAATAAATGATATATACAAATAAGCACATTGCTGAGGAGAGGGGAAGGGGGAAGGGCCAAGGGGGGGAGGGGAGGGTGAGGAGAGGGGAAGGGGCGCTCAGTCTGGAGGAGGTGAGCTCTCAGTAGGGCTTTGAAGAGGGGAAGAGAGTTAGTTTGGCGGAGGTGAAGAAGGAGGGCATTCCAGGACAGTGGTAGGACGTGGGCCAGGGGTCAACGGTGGGATAGGCATGAACGGGGGACAGTGAGGAGGTGAGCGGCAGAGGAGCGGAGTGTACGGGGTGGACAGTAGAAAGAGAGAAGGGAAGTGAGGTAGGAGAGGGCAAGGTGATGGAGAGCTTTGAAGCCAAGAGTGACCACCTAGGACAGCATTTTTCCCTGCGTGGTGATGGGCCCCAAGTTTCCTAACCTCCCAGCTTCCTAGCCCCCATAAGATAGGATGGCAAGCACTCTCATCCTAATCTTGATTTCTTCTCCCAGCCCATCAGTCAGTGGTATTTTTTTGAGCTCTTCCTGGGTTCAGAGCACTGTACTAGGATCTTGGGAGAGTACTCTTCAATAGAGTTGATAAACCTGATCCCTACCCTCAAGGAGCTTATAGTTTAGAGAAAGAGACAAAATTACCTAAAGGGGAAGCTTTTAGTATATGTATGTAAATGCTGTGGGGCTGGGGGTTGGGTAAATAGAAATATGCTTAAAAGGTACAGGTCCAAGTGCCTAGATGACACAGAAGGGAGGGAGAATAGGGTGGGAAAATGAGAGTTTTGTCAAGGAAGGCTCTTGGAGGAGATATGATTTTAGTTAGAATTTGAAGATGGGAAGAGTGGTGATCCATCAGCTATGACGGGGGATGGACATGGGCAAAGGGTTGATGGCCAGAAAAACCAATTTAAGGCTCATTGAATAGATTGGTGTTAGAGGAATAAAATGTATGGGTTGAGTTGCAATAAGAGCTTATCAAGATGAGATGGGAGGGGGAGAACTGATTGAGTACCTTAAAGTTAATGGTAAGAAGGTCCTGTTTGATATGGAAATGGATGAGCAGCTATTGGAAGTTTTTGAGGAATGGAGACATATGGGCAGAATGTTTTTTAAGAAAAATGGTCCGGGCAGCAGAATGGCATATGGACTGGAGAGGGGGGAGACTAGAAGTAAGGAGGTCAAGGAGGAAGTTGGAAATGATAAATGCTTAGAACAGAATGGATGGAGTTTGGATGGAGAGGGAGGGTTAGAACCTAGAGATGCTGTGAAGGTAGAACTGACAACTCAGGGTACCATTCCCCCTTCCCAGCCTCTGTTCTTTCCCCTGGGCTCCTGTGGCTCACTGTATAGCTTAGTTCCAGGTCCTGGGGTCATTAGTATCCCTGCCTCTCTGGAGACCAGTGTGGCCTCTTGGAAAGATCACGGCATAGGAGTTAGGAGAACTGATTCCAGGCCTGGTTCTGCCACTTGCCTGCTGTGTGATCCTGGGCAAGTCACTTAAATTTTTCTGTGCCTCAATTCCCCTAAGCATTGCTTATTCTCCCTCCCTCAGACTGAGAGCCCCAGATGGGAGAGGGATTGTGTCTGACCTGATTTTAGAGTACCTACCCCAGCACTTAGCACAGTGCTTGGCACCTACCAAGTACTTCACAAATATTGCTAATATTATTATTATTATTATTATCACCGCTAATACCATTATGACCTCTGTATAACCCCGGCGACTCTCTGGTCCCACGTTTCCGCATTAGTAAGATCCAAAATCCCATGACCCAGAAGCAGTTTTGTAATCTGGTGCTTCCTCTTTGCTAAAAAGGAATCGATGTAAGAAGACGTGTGCCTGGTCAGATGGCTGAAGGAGCTCCGGTGCCCTGAGCCAGATTCCACCCCTGCAGTCCAGAGTCCAGGGGCCAGGACTGAAGGAGGATTATACTTCGAACTGGATTTTGGGAGTGTGTTCACGCTTGACATCTAGGCCTTGGCCAGGCTTTCAAGGGTGGAGTCCAAACTATAGCTTTACCAGGCTGGGTAATAATAATAATTATAGTATTTTTTAAGAGCTTATTATGTGCCAGGCACTGTACTGAGCTCTGAGGTGGATAAAAGCAAATCGGGTTGGACATAGTCCCTGTCCCACATAGGGCTCAGTCTTAATCTCCATTTTACAGATGAGGTAACTGAGGCACAGAGAAATGAAGTGACTTGCCCAAGGCCACACAGCAGATAAGTGGCGGAGTAGGATTAGAACCCATGACCTTCTGATTCCCAGGCCCGTGCTCTATCCACTATGCCATGGGACTCGGAGCCAGAAAACTAGAGGCAACGGATAGGGATGTTTTGGATCAGTCAGTCAATCAATTTATTGAGCACTTATTGTATGCCAAGCGCTGTACTAAGCACTTGGAAGAATACAATGGAACGCTATAACAGAACTTGGAAGAATACAATGCAACGATATAACAGACACATTCCCTGCCCACAATGATCTTAGAGTCTAGAGGGGGAGACAGACATTAACATAAATAAATAAATTACAGATATGTACTTAAATGCTGTGGGGCTGGAAGGGAGAATAAATAAAGGGAGCAAGTCAGGGCGGCAAAGAAGGGGGGGGGGAACGGAAAAAAGGGCTCAGTCCGGGAAATCGTCTTGCAGGAGATGTGTCTTCAATCAGGCTTTGATGTGGGGGAGAGTCATTGTCAGATATGAGGAGGGAGGGCATTCCAGGACCGAGCCAGGACGTGAGCAAGAGGTTGGTGGCAAAAGGAAGAGATGGAGGTACGGTGAGAAAGTTAGCATTAGAAGAGCAAAGTGTGTGGGCTGTATTGTAGTAGGAGAGTAGCGAGGTGAGGTAGGAGGGGGCGAGGTGTTTGTTTTGAAGCCAATGGTGAGGAGTAGTTTTTTGATGCAGAAGTGGATGGGCAACCACTGGAGGCTTTGGGGGAGAGGGGAAACATGGCCTGAACGTTTTTGTAGAAAAATGACCTGGACAGCAGAGTGAAGTATGGACTGGGGTGGGGAGAGACAGGAGGCTGGGTGGTCAACAAGGAGGCTGATACAGTAGTCAAGACAGGATAGGATAAGGGATTGGATTAACATGGTACCAGTTTGGATGGAGAAGAAAAGGTGGATTTTAGCAACATTGTGAAGGTGGAACCGACAGTTCTCTGCACACGGTAAGCGCTCGATAAATACGACTGAATGAATTGAATGAATGAATGACAGGATTTAGTGATGGTTTGAATTAAGAGGACTGAATGAGAGAGTAGTCTAGGATAAAGCCAAGGTTATGGGCCTGGGAAACAGGAAGGATGGGGGTGCTGTCTAAAAGTATGGGAAAGTCAGGGGAGAATAGGGTTTGGGTGGAAAGATAAGGAGTTCTGTTTTAAGCTTGATAAGTTTGAGGTGACAAGAGGACATCCAAGGGAGTGATAGATGGAGAATAGAAGGGGACCCAGAACTGAACGTTGAGGGATCTCCACAGTTAGGGGTGGGAAGCAGAGGAGGAGCCTGCAAAACAGACTGAAAATGAATGGTTGGATAGATAGGAGGAGAACCAGGAAAGGACAGTGTCAGTGAAGCCAAGGTAGGATAATGTTTCTAGGAAAAGGGAGAGGTCAACAGGGTCGAAGGCAGCTGAGAGGTACAGAAGGATTAGGATGGTGTGGAGGCTGTTGGATTTGTCAAGAAAGAGATCATCTGTGACCTTTGAGAGGATGGTTTCTATGGACTGAAGGAAACAGAAGCCAGATTGGAAGGGGGCAAGGAGAGAATTGGAGGAGAGGAAAGAGGAACTTGAGGCAGTAGGTGTAGACAACTTGCTCAAGGAGTTTGGAGAGGAATGGTAAGAGGGAGATGGGGCAGTACCTGGAGGGAAGTGTGGGATCAAGGGAAGGTTTTTTTAGGATAGCGGACGAATGGGCACGTTTGAAAGCAGTGGAGAAGAAGCCATTCTAGAGCGAACAGTTGAAGATGCAGAGGAGAGGACAAAGTTAAAACATACAAGGATTAATTTGAAGTGGACTGTGTGTCAGTTATATTGTTATATTGTTCCCTCCCAAATGCTCAGTACAATGTTCTGCACACAGTAAGCATTCAATAAATACAGTTGACTGACTGATTGATATCTAGATTTCCGCCAGCAGTGCTGGTGGCTCATGCACAAGAGTGAAAGGCGTGGAATGTGGAAGTGATCCAGGGATGTGGGTAAATGGTATGAGATCGACGAAGGGATAGAGGAGGAGTGAGTTGAGTTCATTAGAGAGGGCGCTGTTGAAAGTGTTAATTTGGTCATTTAAGGGAAGGTAGTTCGGGTATGAACTGAGAAATAGGAGGGCCAAAAGGATAGGAGGTCTCTGTGAGGGAACAGCACAGATTTGCAGGGAGGAGGTGTGTTGGAGAGAAGGCAAGTGAGGAGGTTGGGGGATTTCAGAGATGGTGAGGGTAAAGATTGTGCAGTGGCTTGAGATGATAGGAACAGAGTCTAGAAACATGAGGGCAAAGGGCAAGGACTAAGGACAATGTGGTGAGTGGGTTGGGGAACAGTGCTGGGGGAAGTTAATGCACAATGAGAAGCAAATGAGGATCCCATTTTGAGATGGCTGCCTTAGGGATGGAACAGTGAAGATAATAATGTTGGTATTTGTTAAACGCTTACTATGTGCAGAGCACTGTTCTAAGCGCTGGGAGGGATACAGGATAATCAGGTCGTCCCACGTGAGGCTCACAGTCTTCATCCCCATTTTACAGATGAGGTCACTGAGGCACAGAGAAGTTAAGTGGCTTGCCCATAGTCACACAGCTGACAAGTGGCAGAACCTGGATTCGAACCCATGACCTCTGACTCCCAAGTACCGGCTCTCTTTCCACTCAGCCGCGCTGCTTCTCTGATGCTTAAGTTGCACATGAAAGTCATCCCTGGGAGAGTCAGCAGAGACAGCAGAGGGCGGCATGGCCCAGCGTCCCAAGCTGGACTTGTTTGGACCTGCAGTTTGTGGCACCTGAGACTGTGTGTGACCCCTTGCTGAGGTCTGACTGCTGCTCAGAGCCCTTCCCCTGCAAAGCCTTTATTGCCTCCTCTGTGAGGGGGATGGGTTTCAACCATTAAACTCCTCAGACTAGCCACGGTTGACATCCCACTCCCCTTTCTCCCCCTCCCAATCCTCCTTCCCATCCGGAACACTCTTTTTATTAAAATGTTTTTTGCTAAGTGCTTACTGTGTTACAGGCACTGTGCTAAACAGTGGAAGTGCATTTTGTCTCCTCCTGGCAGAAGGTCATTGACCTTAGCTTTACTACAGGGGCAGCTGCCTAAATGAGAAGCAGCAGTGAGAACAGAGAAGCAGCATGACTTAATGGATAGAGCATGGGCCTGGGAGATCAAAGGTCATGGGTTCTAATCCTGACTCTGCCACCTGTCTGCTGTGTGACCTGGGGCAAGTCACTTCACTTATCTGTGCCTCAATTACCTCATCTGTAAAATGGGGATTGAGACTGTGAGCCCCACATGGGGCAGGGACTGTGTCCAACCCAATTTGCTTGATACACGCCGGGGCTTAGTATAGTGCCTGGCACGTAGTAAGCACTTAACCGATAATACAGATATTATTATTATTATTTGGCTCCCCAGACTGATGAACAGCAGAACCAACCTGGAAAATGTCTCCACCACCAAGAGGAACTTTAGGCTCACTGACTCTACTGGCTTGCCCTGTGGTAGCTCCTTTTATGTCTGCCCAAGGTCCAGCAGAAGAAAATGAAGGGTTCACAAAGGAGAGGTTTGCCAGCTACAGGCTAGTGTTACTTATATGGCTTGGGGTTGGTCTGGATCTGAAAACTTACCATTCATTCAATAGTATTTATTGAGCGTTTACTATGTGCAGAGCACTGTACTAAGCGCTTGGAATGAACAAGTCGGCAACAGATAGAGACGGTCCCTGCCGTTTGACGGGCTTACAGTCTAATCGACTTACCAGGAAGTCTTCAAGTGCCTCAACATGAAGACTTGAGATCAGCAGGGGGTTGGGAAGGTTGAGGAGCGGAAGCACCTCTAATTCACTCAGTCAACCACTCGATAATAACAATTGTGTTATTTGTTAAGCGATTGCTATGTGATAAGCACTGGACTAAGCATTGGTCTAAATGCATGATAATCAGGTCAGATGCAGTCTCTGACCCATGTGGAGTTCACAGTCTAAGGCAGAGAGAGAGTGGGTATTTCAACCCCATTTTCCCAGATGAAGAAACTGAGGCACACTTGCCTAAGACCATATAGCAGTAAGTGGAAAAACCAGGGTTAGAACAGAGCATCCTGATTCCCAGATCTGTGCTCTTTCCATTAGGCCATGCTGGTTCTTTAAATAGTATTTGTTGAGCGCTGTCTGTGTGCAGAACACTGTACAAAACACTTGGAAGGCTACTGTAGAGTTAAAAGACACGATCCCTGCCCTCTGAGAGTTTACAACCTAGCCTGGGAGACAGGTACTAAAATAAATTGCAGGTGGGGAAGTCACAGAGTTTAAAGATATTTACATAAGTGCTATGTAGCAAGGGAGGGGTTGAGCGCTGGTGAATCAAGGGGACAAGCAGAATGACTGGGAGGGACTGTAGTGGTAGGCGGGACTGGGAGAGGGAGGAGGACAGAAAGGGCTGTTGCTTTTTTGGGAAGAAGAGTGGAGGGGAGTAGTGGCTGACATTTGCTAACAGGTGGGTATCCACATTGCTGACTCAAGCTTCCTGCTCTCTCTCAGAGAGACTTGCTGCCTCCCCCGCCTGTAGGGAAAGGAGACGGCTTTGCTCCAGACACCCAATTAGGCAACGAATGGGTCACCCCGGACATTGCCCCATTTCCCTGTCGTTCCTCAGCATATGCCGCAGGAAACTGGAGTGGCTCACTTCCCACCCAGTCAGACTGCCTCACCCTATCGGACAAAAACTCCTATGAATACTTGGGCCCTCCTAGGCCTCAGGAGCTGGGGAGGGGCCACCTCATCCAGGGTGGGCTAATGAAATGAAAATGTAAACATCTCTGGCTTCCTGGTCCCATTAACCTCACCCAAATGCCCTCTTGCTTTGCCCTCTTTCCCCACAATAGAGTCTCTGAGCAATGCCTCAGATGGTGATGAGCCAACATAAGAATGGGAACCAAGTGAGGAGTAAATTTTTTTTTCATTTAATCATATTTGTTAACACTGTACTAAGCACTGGGGTTAATACAGGATAATTAGGTTGGACACAGTCTCTGTCCCACATGCGGCTCATGGTCTAAATAGGAGTAGAATTTAAACTCCATTTTGCTGGTGAGGAAACTGAGGCACAATGGAGTTAAGTGATTTGCCCAAGGTCCCTCAGCAGATAAGTGGCAGAGCCAGGATTCGAACCCAAGTTCTCTGACTCCCAGACTTGTGCTCTTTCCACTAGGCCACGCTGCTTTCAATCCGCTGGTTTTATTGAGCCCTTGCTCTCTGTGGAGCACTATACTAAGTGCTTGGGAGAATATAATGATCCCAGCTCTGCCATTTGTCTGTTGTGTGACCTTGGGCAAGTCGCTTCACTTCTCTGGGCCTCAGTTACCTCATCTGTAAAATGTGGATTATTAATATTAATAATAATAATAATAATAATAATGTTGGTATTTGTTAAGTGCTTACTATATGCCAAGCACTGTTCTAAGCCCTGAGGTAGATACAAGGTAATGAGGTTGCCCCACATAGGGCTCACAGTCTTCATTCCCATTTTACAGATGAGGTAACTGAGGCACAGAGAAGTTAAGTGACTTGCCCAAAGTCACACAGCTCACACAGCTGATAAGTGGTAGAGGCGGGATTAGAACCCACCACCTCTGACTCCCAAGCCCATGTTCTTGCCACTAAGCCACACTGCTTCCCAGCCCCATATGGAACAGAGACTGTGTCCAACCTGATTACCTTGTATCTACGCCAGTGCTTAGAACAGCGCTTGGCACATAGTAAGTGCTTAACAAATACCATAATAATAATAATTACTACAGTACAATAGAGTTGGTGACATGATCCTGCCCATGAGGGTATTCAACCTCTTAATTCAAATCCTGATTTTTCGTAGTGCCTTTGCACCACCACTTCTGCCGTCCCACACACCAATTTGGGCCAGGCCTGGGGCCCTCCCACATTTGCAAAGCTGATTTGTAGGGATTTGGAAGCTCTACTTCCATAAGAAGCTTTAATAATAATAATAATAATAATGTGAGTATTTGTTAAGCGCTTACTATGTGCAGAACACTGTTCTAAGCACTGGGGTAGATACAGGGTAATCAGATTGTCCCACATGAGGCTCACAGTCTTAATCCCCATTTTTACAGATGAGGTAACTGAGGCACAGAGAAGTTAAGTGACTTGCCCACAGTCACACAGCTGACAAGTGGCAGAGTGGAATTCAAACCCATGACCTCTGACTCCCAAGCCCAGGCTCTTTCCACTGAGCCATGCTACTTCCCGCTTAGTAGACCCAGCGTGAGTGTGGCCCCATGTACTGTCCCTCCCCCATCATCTGAATAAGCAGGAGAACACACGTGCTTTTCTCTTTATGGATCTTCTCTTTTATTTTTATTACTTTTGTCTTTGATTTATCTACGGTGAGGTGAGAGACTTGTGAATATAGAAGAACGAAACCCTAACAAGGCCAAACCAAAAACCCATTCAACCTCAGTGGCTCTTGGTTCCGATTGTCTCTACATAGGTAGTCTTAGGGTTTCCTAAAACCAAAAACATAACAAGAGGGGACTCTGATGGGTTTAGCTTCGATCACGACTGACCATCGGGAGGGAAGGATAGGGGATGTTTAGAATGGGCAGTTTGCCCATGATGCCTTAATCTGGAATTGCAGTCTCACTTCTCACCCCCTAGGGACTCAGTCTCCGCTCTTGCCCTCATCTCGCCCAGCCTGGGCATGTGGTCTGGGACCTCAGGTTCACCTTCCCAAGTCGCAACAGTGGTGAACCCCCCAGCCTGGTGTGGCCTTCATAGACGTTTCCCTCACTCTTGCTGCAGCTTGACAACAAACTTCCGTGCCACCGAGCAAAGATTGAGAGCCGAATGTGGCCACCCCATCCCTCGGAGGGTCTGGTCACTGGTCTTTTGGGTGCCGGAGTTGCCCATCGAGCTCACGCAGCTGCCGGAGGAAGCCGGGGTTGGGGAATATCCAGCGGCGTTCCTTCACAGTGTCGATGGCCTGGACCAGGGAGAGCCGGTGCTGAATCATGAGGTAGGCCAGAACCAGGGTGGCTGAGCGGCTCATCCCCACCACGCAGTGCACCAGGACCTTCGCTGGCAAAGGAGACAGACAGACAGAGGGTGGTCGGGGCACAGCCAGCTGGACTGGGGCCGGGACTCCGGCCCGCACTGCAGGACAGCAAGCCGCCCAACCAACTGACCTGGCCAGCTCTGAACCTGACTAGACAGGCCCTGGGGTGGGATGGGAAACAATAAAGCCTCATCTTGGAATTTCAATTGCTCCTTTCTTCCCTCAGCCTTGGTGCCCTGTTACTATTATTATTATTTATTGCATTTATTGAGTGCTTGTTGTGCACAAGTAATATACTAAGTGCTGAGCAGGGGACTGCCAACCTAGAGTTGCATTATGAGTTATGATGAGTGGCATTTAAAATGTTTCTCCATGCATACCCTATTTCAGCTTTCCAACATTAAGTAAGTCTCCTTTGGACACTCATTCTATTTATTGTCCATGTCCAGTATTTCAGTGGAGCTAAGATGGCGATGCCGGCCCTCCTGGCTGACTCCAACCTATCACCCTCCCCTCCCCTCTTCAAACATCCTCCCAAAATTGGCTTCCTATTTTCCTGTGGCTCTTGTGTGACCCCCCAAATATTCCACCCTCCTGAATCCACCTCTGTGCAATCTTGTTTCAAAGTCAGGCCCATTCTTTAGCCAGCTAAAAGACTTTCCATCCTCCCATCTCCACGCCCACACTCAACCCTGGCTCCTGCTGCTATTACCACAGCACAGGGACCAGCCAGACTGGGCCAGCTGATCAGGAAAGCAGACCCGAGATGGACTGCTGCTGTCTTCTCCCCCTCCTCCTCCCCTTCTCAGCCACCCTTCTTTCCTCCCTGCCAATTGCCTCCTGTGTGATCTGGGGTAAATCAGTTAACTTTTCTGTGCCTCAGTTTCCTCATCTGTAAAATGGAGATTCAATCCCTGCTGCCTCTACTACTTAAACTGTGAGTCCCGTGAGGAGCAGGGATTGTGTCCATCCTGATTATCTTGTGTCTTCCCACCACCCTCCTCCCTCTCCCTGAGAGCTGCTCGGGAGCTCCGGGGGCTTACAGTCTAAAGATGGGTTGGGAGAAGAAACTGGCCAAAGAGACACATGAGGGAAGAAACTTTAAGTTAACAATCAAGCCAAGAACTGTGGTCCTCGCTGCTAAGGGAACAGTTTTGAGGCACCTCACTCCTACAACCGGGCCGTTTCCAGTCCAACAGCCGTGACCATCTCCATCCCCACAGCGTCCCTGTTCTTTCTCCCTGGATTATAAATGGGCACACGGCGGCCCTTGGAGGGGTAGTGACACTCTCCAGATCACACAGAGCCGGAACAGATTTCAGGTCACTGGGCTCCTGGCCTAGGGCTCGTCTTACCGAACTCCCAAAGATGTGATGAGGGATTAGGGACATTTTGTTCTCTTTAAGGCCTTTAGTGTGGTTAACTCTGAAATTCTGGCATCACCCGACTCCAGTTGTTTCTGGAGCTAAATGAGCATTGCTGCATATTCTGGAGGAGGCAAGTTTACATTTTTCCTTATTAAAAATCAAAGTGCAGCCATCTGTAGCCAGTTTACAACCCTGCCCAACCCCAGGTCTGCCTCTGGGCTCTCTGCTCTCCCACACTCTACTCTTAGATGATTTTTCGAGGCATTAGGAAAGCACTTTAGGAATGCATATATATGCATTTAAAAGATCACATTGCCTCTCAGAGAATTTTGAAGCCATGCCTTTTGTAATCAATCAAACGGATCAATAGTAGAACTACTTGAAATGCAGCTAAGTCACCCTGCTGAGCCTGCATTATCGGTTCTGTCTGTAGGGTGTAGGGAATTCCTTGAAAGCAGGACGATTTGGAGCTTTGGGTTACAGAGGGCTAGAGACCGACGCCCGTGCCTGTGGGTGAGCTGAGCTGTGTGGTCCCTTCTCTCTGCAGCATGATAACACCCCTTCCTACCTCCAGGCGTGCTCAGGGCTCCATGGATGAATTCCGCAGCAGAAGAGAAGTAGACACTGATGTCAAAGCTGGGGAGGTCACTGGCGGGCACTCCAAAGTAGTGAACTCTGCTGCCATAGAAGTCGGCTCCCCCTTGGCAGTACATCCCACCGTGGGCTGCATTCAAGACGTGGGTGATACCCATTTTCCACAGCTCAAATCGGTTATTTGCCGTAGCTCTGAGGTAAAGACCAATCAATAGTAACAAACCTTTGCGCCCAGGGGCCTGGTGAACCCTGGGTCCTGCATGGTGGGGCTGACAGCTCAGCTTACCTGCTTCTATCAATCAATCAAGGATATTTATTGAGCATTTACTATGTGCAGAGCACTGTACTAAGTGCTTGGGAGAGTACAGTACAACAGAGTTGGTAGACACGTTTTCTCCTAGGGCAGAGCAGGAGCAAAGGGAGAGAGGCAACCAGAATGGGGGTTTGTTTTTGGCCCAAGGGAATTGACCAAGGGAAGCAGTGTGGCTAGTGGAAAGAGCATAGATCTGTGTGTCAGAGGAACTGGATTCTAAACCCGGCCCTGCCACTTGCCTACTGTGTGAACTTCTCTGTGCCTCTGTTTCCTCATCTGTAAAATGGAGATTCAATCCCTGCTGTCCCTCCTACTTAAACTGTGAGCCCTATGTGAAACAGGGACTGTCCATTCTGATTATCTTGTGTCTCCCCAGCACTTAGGACAGTGCTTGGCACACAGTAACTGCTTAACAAATACCATTATTATTACAGGTATCATTATTATTATTATTACCAGGGAATGCTTGCCTGAAAGAGAATGACTGAACTCCTAACAGGGTAATTGAGACCAAGCTCAGAGGCCCTCAGGACTGATAACTCAGGCTTTGAGTTAGAAGGAATTTGAATCCAAGTGCAAATTCCATCCTTTCCTTCTGATCCTGCCCATTTCCAAGTTCATACTGTCAGTCATCAGCCCCAGAACTGTGTCAAGCAGAGAAAACTGGAGATCTTTTTGGGGTCATGGGAGGCAGATGAGCTACATAAATGTGATCTCTTCCACCCCCGCAATCTGACCCAAATACTAAACAGGGCAGATGAAAAAGAGCTAGACCATTCATGATTGGACTCAGCCACAATTTGGTCAGAGAGGAGGCTTCTCCCTTCTCCCTTCCTTTCTTCACCTGTTCAACAACCCCTCTCTAACTGTCTCTCCTTATACTAAAAAATCCCCCTCCATCTACACCTATGAGTCATCTACACCTGCTCTCTCCACTTCCTCTCCTCCAACTCTCTCTTTGACCCCCTCCAATCTGGCTTCCACCCCCTTCACTCTTTGGACACTGCCATCTCTAGAGTCACCAGTGATATACTTCTTGCCAAATCGAATAGCTTTTGCTCCATTCTAATCCCTCCTCAATCGCTCAGCTGCCTTTAACACTGTGGACCTCCCCTTCTGGAAACATTATCTAACCATGGCTTCACTGATACTGTCCTCTCCTGGTTTAACGACTATCTCTCTGGCTGCTCCTTCTCAATCTCTTTCAGAGGTTCCTCCTCTGCCTTCCACCTTCTAACTAATAATAATGATAACTGTGTTATTTGTTAAGCGCTTGCAATGTGGCAGGCACTAAACTAAGCTCTGGGGTGGATACAAGCAAGTCATTTTGGATACAGTCCTCGTCCCACATGGGGCTCACAGTCTTAATTCTCCTTTTACAGATGAAGTAAATGAAGGACAGAGAAGTGAAGTGACTTGCCCAAGTCATACATCAGGCAAGTGGCAGAGCTGGGGTTAGAAACCCGGTCCTTCTGAATCCCAGGCCAATTTTCTGTCCACTAGACCACACTGCCCAATGTGGGAGTCCCTCAAGGCTCAGTTCTGGATCCCCTTCCATTCTCCATCTACACCCACTCACTTGGAAAACTCATTCGCTCTCTTGGCTTCAACTACTATCTCTATGTGAACGATTCTCCAATGTAGTCTTCGGCCCTTATCCCTCTCCTCTGCAGTCTTATGTTTCCGCCTGCCTTCACGACGTCACTACGTGGATGTCCCACCAACACCTCAAACTTAACATGTCCAAAATGGAATTCCTCATCTTCCCACCCAACCCTGTCGTCCTCCTGTCTTTCCCATTACTGTAGACAATACCACTGTCTTTCCTCTCTCACAGGCATATCACCTTGGCATTATCCTTGTCGTCTCTCTCATTCAACCCACGTATTCAATCTGTCACCAAATGCTATCAGTTCTACCTTCACAATATCACTAAAATCTGCCCTTTCCTTTCAATCTAAACTACTACCATGTGTTCCGAGCACTTATCCTTTCCCGTCTTGGCTACTGCATCAGCTCCCTGGCTGACCTCCCTGCCTCCTGTCTCTTCCCACTCCAGTCCATACTCTGCTCTGTTGCTTGGGTCATTTTTCAAAAAAAACCCCAACATTTAGCCCTTATCTCCCCATTCCTCAAGAACATCCAGTGGCTGCCCATCCACCTCCACAACAATCGGGAACTCCTTACCATTGGCTTCAAAACACTCAATTGGCTCTCCCGCTCCTATCTTGCCTCACTGATTTCCTAGTTCAGCCCAGTCCACAGGCTTCATTCCTCTAATGCCAGCCTAATCACTGTGTCTCGCTCTTATCTGTCTCGCTGATGAACCCTTGTCCATGTCCTCCCTCCAACTTCTTCGCCTTTCATATCTGACCACTCTCCCCATCTTCAAAACCTCTTTAAAGTCACATCTCTTCCAAGAGGCCTTCCTCGAATGAGCTCTCATCTCCCCTACTCCCTCTCCCTTCTGTATCATCTGTGGACTTGGATCTGTACCCTTTAAGCACTTGATATTCCCCCTCAGCCCCACAGCACTTACGCATATACCCAAAATGTATTTATTTTAATGTCTGCCTCCCTTTCTAGACTGTAGATTCCTTATGAGCAGGGAACATGCCTACCAACCCTGTTGTACTCTCCCAAGCTCTCAGTACAGAGCTCTGCAGAGAGCAAGTGCTCAATAAATACCTTTGATTGACTGATCGCTCCATCAGGCTGCTCTCTGCAAATGACCTTTAGGAACAGGAAGTCTCCAGATTTACTCCTTGCCCTGCCCAGAAACAAGCTTTTCAACGGAACTCTAAGCCAAGGGGAGGGCAGGTGCCGGAGCTATAGATTGGCAAAGTCAGCTCGGGGACCCTGGTTCTCTCCAAAATGGCCACTTACACATCTCCAATGAAGAGGTTTGGCCAGACTTCATCCACGTGGTTGCAGGAAACCCGCCCGGTCTGTAGGAGCTGCTCGAGCTCTTGTACGCTGGGACATGCGCTGCCCTCTGTGTTCTCTGGTTCAGAAATCTCTGTCCCTGCCATCATGGTTGTCCTGGAGACTCTACTAGTGAAACCCAGAGAGCCTCTTCCCTTCCCCCAACATCAACTCGAGCGTCTGCAGGTGTCATTTGTCTTTCCGGGAGACGGACAGGGACAGGTGGGAGTGAGGAGCAGGTGACTCAGCAAGCTCTGGAGGCCTGTCGAGTGACCTGGATCCAGTTACCAGAATCTCTAGAGAGAAGCCAAACCCACAGGCCCAACATCTCTGGAGTCTCAGTGGAAAGAATGAGCCACCCCCCTCCCTGCTTGAAGCATCGTGACACGGTGGTGAGAACCGCTGAGGAGCAGCATGGTGTAATGGATAGAGCATGGGTTTTGGGAGTCAGGAAGACTTGGATTCTAATCCCACTTCCTCCACTTGTCTGCTGTGTGACCTTGGGCAAGTCACTTCCCTGTGCTTCAGTTGCTTCGTCTGTGAAATGGGGATTAAGACTGTGAATTCTGTGTGGAACATGGACTAGGGCTAGATTTGGGGCAGTTGAAGGACAGAAGGCTAGTGTCTACACTTGGATGAGCTGACGTTCCTAAAGATAGTCAGGTGGCTTCTCTTGCTTCAAGTTCCAAATCACCTCCTGTTCACCGTGACTCACTTGCTGCCCTTTCACCCGGCTGCCTATGCCTTAATCCCTCACCAGCTTCCTGTCAAGAGAATCATGAGTTTTGCATTCAGCAGAGGAGGAACTGAGCTTTTGCTGGCTCATTTGCTCACTGTCCTCCTCCATATAGGCTTCTTAATTGCATCTATTATCTCATCATTTAAGAAGAATAAGTGGAAAGAAGGGGATGGCTTCCGAGCCACTGAATAGCAATTAAGACCGAATAATAGCTGTGTGTTTTGATACTCTTTATCTATGGCACCTCACTGCCTGCCTCTCTGCTTGAGGCAGAGTCTGAGATAAATAGCACCAAGACAGACAATAGAAGGGTCTCCCAAGTTTAGTGTTTCTCCTCTTTAGTATTTTCATCAAAGCCTGGATAATGAGCCCCACAATATTTATGCACATATCTGTAATTTATTTATTTATATTAATGTCCGGCTCCCCCTCTAAAGGGTAAACTCCTTGTGGGCAGGGAGCATATCTAGCAACTCTGTTGAACTGTACTCTCCCAAGAAGTACAGATAAACACAGTAAGTGCTCAATACATACTACTGATTGATTAATGAACTGGAGAGTCCATTTTCTTTAAGGGAGTGAACAACACCTTGCTAGAGAGTAATGGGGAGGGAGGGAAAGAAAGGGGGATGGTTGCAATAGTGAGCAGCTAGATTAGGATTCATCCACATCTGTATTAAACTGTAGAAGTGAAATGGAATGGAAATAACAGGTTGGAAAGACAAATCACAAAAATTGCACAGTGGGGATTGGCTGGTTCCCTGACTAAGCCTTCCCTGACTAAGCCCTCCTCTTCTCTTCTCCCACTCTCTTCTGCACCACTTTTACTTTCTCCTTCATTCATCCTCCTCCCACCCCCACAGCACATATGTATATATTTGTAATTTATTCATTTATTGCCTATTTGTTTACTTATATGCCTGTCTCCTCCTTTAGATTGTGAGCTTGTTGTGGGAAGGAATGTGTCTGTTGTTATGCTGTACTCTCCCAAGTGCTTAATACAGTGCTTTGCATACAGTAAGTGCTCAATAAATATGATTGAATGAATGAATGGTTTTGCCTGAATTTGGCAGTAAGGCTTACTTTGGGGTAGAGGGGAGGACAAGCTGGGTAAGAGTTACCAATGAAGAAATTGCCTCCTTAATTCGTTCATTCATTCAATCGTATTTATTGAGCACTTACTGTGTGCAGAGCACTGTACTAAGCACTTGGAAAGTGCAGTTCGGCAACAAATAGCTCACAACGAGCTCACAACAACGAGCTCACAGTCTAGAAGGGGGGAATACCACACCACCACTGGCCTAATAACCACTCCCTCCTCCGGGTTCCCCAGTCTGTAGATGAAGAAAACTTATGGAGGTATGAAATATAGAGAGGAGACAGGCAGAGCAACCAGAACTGTTAAATGATTGGAAAGTAGGCAGGGCCTATAAAAGAAGGGAAAATCATTCTTCAGCAGAGAAGGTGGAGGACTTTATTAGACACTGGAAGGGTTCATCAGGAATCTTTAAATTTGGGTTGGATCCCTTATATGATTTAAATATGAGACTACCTGCAGGCTAGTAGGAGGGCAATCCAGGGTCCCGCCTTTGTGGCTGGAGAGGAGAGTGAAGAGCAGGGAGAAGGAATTGTAATCTTGTTGTGGGCAGAGAGTGTGTCTACCAACTCTGTTATATTGTGCTCTTCCAACCACTTACTTCAGCACTCGGCACACAATAAGCACTCAGTAAATGCCATTGATTGATTGACTGATTGATCTCTGAGCAAGATAGAGCTGTTAAAAGGCAACCTAACCCGAATTCTGCTTGGCACAGACTTTTGGCTTAAGGGGTGTATGGGTATATGCCAAATACTATAAACAGGGGAACCAGATCCCTACAATCAGATTTGGGAAAGAAAATGAAAAGGGAAATGATTTACTCTCATTTCCATTCTGGGTATCTTGCTTTCCGATTAATGGATTTTTTTTGTCTGCCATTGCACCCACAAATGATTGAAGTTCTAAGGTAGATGGTTGTGTCTTCTTCTGTTACTGTTTTAAAATTTAAATGTAATGCCCATGTTAAATAAAGCCTTTAATTAAAAGAGATTTTAAATTCTAGAGTTCAGCACCTGTACCCCCAAGGCTTTGTGCAGATTTGGGGAATGCACCAGCACGTTATATAGTCAACCATTGGCTTAATCATCTATCTCATGGTTTCTCTTTGAAAATAGCACTTGGATGCAAGTCATAAAGATTCCATTTTGGCTGTATTCATGTGTGATCTCGGGAGACTCTCTTAGCCTCTCTGAGTCTCACTTTCTGTCCTTGTGCAATGAGAAGATGTTTTGTAGTCCTCATGATAGAATTTCCCAAAAGTAAAGGGTGTGAGACTCTCACACTGCAGTAGCGTAAGTCGGGAGGTAGGCTGGAGGGTGTCATTCTCAGGGACCACTAGCGAGAGGAGAGGATCAACCCTCTCCATCATTTAGGGGCAGTCCAGAAGAGGCTCCGTGACCTCTGCACTAGAGCCGAGCCGGCATGGTAATAATAATGATAATGGCATTTGTTAAGTGCTTACTATGTGCCAGGCACTGTACTAAGAGCTGGGGTGGATACAAGCTAATCAGGTTGGACACAGTCCCTCTCCCACGTGGGGCTCACGGTCTCGATCCCCATTTTACAGGTGAGGTAACTGAGGCACAGAGAAGTAAAGTGACTTGCCCGAGGTCACATAGCAGACATGTGGTGGAGCTGGGATTAGCACCCATGACCTTCTGACACCCAGGCCTGTGCTCTATCCACTACACTGTGTTGCTTCTCTGTCTCTGAATGTCTCTGAATGGTTCTATGTCAGTGGGGCATCTTTCATTTGCAGCACCAATCAATCAATCATATTTATTGGGCGCTTACTATGTGCAGAGCACTGTACTAAGTGCTTGGGAGAGCATAATATATTAGAGTTGGTAGACAGGTCCTCTACTCACAACACACTTACAGGGCAGAGGACCCACAAGTCTGATGTAAGCGACCTTATGGTTGTCACCTGCTGCCCCGATAAGCCTTTAAAAAAGGTTTTTTTCTTTCCTCTCTGACTTCCTTTAACTTTTGTCCCTCAGTTCCAATGCTCCTGTCCCCTGACCCAGGGAACCACGGATGGCCCTAAAGGCTCACGTCTACCCCGCTCAACTTTTCTTTCCTTTCAACTTGTCCCACGATGGCCCCTTCTCATCACTTCCCTGCTACATGGTACCTTCTCAGGTTTCCCCACCCCAGTCCTGTCCCTGGGGCTTTGGAAGCCCCAGACAGTGTGGGTTGAAAGGGAAGAAACCGGGGGTGGTAACAGTCAGACAAGTTTAAATAAAAGAAATGGCCGGGGGGTGGGGGATGATTGGGGTTTCAGGCTCTGGGGGGTTGGAATGGTCAGGGGAGGTAGTATAAGAGAGGGGCATGGGAGATGTTTCAGGGGCCCATTGCATAGGAGATAAGGCCCAGGGATCCACAGAGGCAGAGTTTAGGGCCCTGTGAGGAGGGATGGGGGAAAGTGGGGTGAGAAAAAAGAAGAAATGGTTTAACTTGGCAACAGTCGGCAGCCACAGAGCAGGTTAATGCTGTTCTTGCTAGTGTCAGCAAGAGTAATCACCCCTCCTTCGCTAACCTAGCTCTGGCTTTTGAGTGGGGGGCAAATCCCCGGTGTTGGTACTGGATCCTGAGAAAATTGATGGAATACCAAATAGGTTCATTCATTCATTGTCATATTTATTGAGCGCTTACTGTGCGCAAAGAACTGTGCGCTTAGTACAGTGTACTCCCCTGCAACAACAGACACAATCCCTACCCACAGTGAGCTTACAGTCTAGAGGTGCTTTAAAGCTATCTAAAATCCCACATCACCTAGACCCTTTAGATTGGTTGAGTCTTCACTTCCACCATCTTCGAGATGGAATCTGCAATGCTGAGGGTGTTATGTACTTTAAAATGTATTCAGTGTGCAGTTCTGCTCATGTCCTCTCCCTGAGTTACAACTCTAAGAGGCCTAGGGTGGGTACTGACTCTGTCCCCTTGCCTTCACCATACTTGGCTGGTAGTGAATTTTTCAAGACTCTGACAGCTCTCCGGAGAGGAAAATTCCATAACCTCCTCTTGTCATTTGTTCCAGAGCTCTGCCTCGAGGGAGACTCTCTAACTGCTCCTGAGTCATAGAGTCAGAATTTCAGATCGACCCCTGGCTCCTTGGGCAACCTCAGGTGAATTATCCCTTTCTCTCTGTGTGGGACTCCGTTTCCTCCTCTACAAAATGAGAGCCATTCTCCCCAGACAGGAAAATGTGTCCTCTACCTGATGTCCTTTTTGCATGTATTGCCAGTGAAAAATAATACTCAAAATGAGGGGCTTAAGAACATGTGGGAAGTTGACACTCATTTCTGAAATACTCTTCTCTTTCCTGAAGGCCAATAAAACAGAAAATATTTGGCTTCAGGTTCATCCCTTTCTCCCACTGATTATAGAGCATTTCCCCTTTTCCCTTTCCACTTCTCTCCCCAGGTTCATGGGGGTCCCTTAACTCTCCCACAGCTTAAAGCACCCCCAACCCTAACCTGGTTAAGTGGTTAAATTCCACACAAGCCACAAGCCTGCTGGTCTAGTTTGCTTGGACCTGTGTGCCCTGCCCTGGAGGTCTGGAGGTTTATCAAGCAGCTGTTAGTTTCAGAGTCCACTGGGGGTGCGGTCTTTGTAGGATGGGGCTTGCCTTTTCAGAACAAATTGGCCTCTCAGCCCACTCTGGTCCAGACCATGTGCCCTCTAGGAAAGGTAGATGAAGGTACATAAACCTAGCAATTCACCTTCCTATTAAAACCTGTCTTCCTTTCAGCTGAAGTGCTCCAGATCTCTTCCTCTGCCCCTGCCACGTTCTCTTCTCTAGGACAGCCGTGAGTCTTAGAATCTGATAGGAACAAACCCTGGATCCCTGTTGCCAGGACTAGGAGTTGTTCTTTTAAGAGAAGACCTCCGTGTTACTGGAGGGGTAGAGTGGATCCAGATCGTGAGAAGGCTGCTCTATTAAGTCTCTGTTTAAATGCACAAGACTCAGTGGTCAAGGGAGTGGAGGGGGTGTGGTAGGGCTGAGGGAGGAGTTGTACACAGAGGATTTATTGATTTAAATCCTTGAGCACTGACGGCAAGGCAGAGTGAGAACATTCACTGCCAAACTGCAGAGACCATAACAATAACTCTTGATGTTGACAGAATCTCAAGCATTCTGGTCTGGCAGGGATCTTCAGAATTCATCCTCCCACTCTTTGCCAAAGACGGCTCCAAATCCAGACCAAAGATATGGGCTCCATCCTGATGCTATGGTGGAATGAGGTGTACATCCCCTTGATTCGATTTATCTTGATAATGTTGTCTTGTTTTTGTTTTGTTCTGTTTTGCTCTGCTGTCTCCCCCAGTAGACTGTGAGCCCGTCAATGGGCTGGGATTGTCTCTATCTGTTGCCAAATTGTACATTCCAAGCACTTAGCACAGTGCTCTGCACATAGTAAGCGCTCAATAAATACTATTGAATGAATCCCTAGGATACCCTTTCCAGGTTTTAACAACTTTCAATGTTAAGATTGTTTCTTAACCCCTATCCACCCTGCCCTCTATGTTGACTGCGAACCTGGCTAGGTAACCCTTAAACAGTTTGATACTTATCCCAACCCACAATACTTAGGTAGTCTTATACTTTATTTCCCCTATCCCTAATCAATTTGCGTGGCTGATTCCTCCTGTAAACCGTAAGTTCCTTGAGGGCAGGGACTTAGTACAGTGCTCTGAACACAATGTGTTCTATAAATAAAACTGATTGATTGATTGACCTAAATAACATTTCCTTGTTCTGGCATTATGCCTTGATTCTCTTCCTCACTCTCTTCACTTGTTTGACTCTACCTTCTCCATCCTCATCACCTTCCCTCTCGGGGAGGCACAGAAACATGACTATTCTCCCCCATTTTCAGAGGAAGAGGGGAACTAAGTATGGAAAGATTGGTTGGGCAAACTTCACCAGATCAGCAGTGTGAACCTAGTTCTCATCTTGGATTGCCAGTCCTGAACATTTTGGCACAAGTGGCGCAATTACTTTCTCCAGATGCTGTGTCCACCCCTGCTACAGTTGCCAGAAGACAGTATTATCAGTGATTGCTTTCCTTCTCAAGGCCAACGACCTAGACAGTTATGCTGTAATAATAATCATGGTATTTGTTAAGCACTTACTATGTGCCAAGCACTGTATTAAACATTGGGGTAGATATAAAAAAAAACCAGGTTGAATACAGTCGCTGTCCCAAACGGGGCTCACAAGCTAAACGGGAGAACAGGTACTTAATCCCCATTTGAATAAACTGAGGCACAGAGAAGTGACTCGCCCAAGGTCAGGCAGCAGGCAAGTGGCAGAGGTAGGATTAGAACCCAGATCTTAATCCCAAAGCCAAGCTCTTTGCACTAGACCTTGTTTTCCTAACTGTATCTGTACCTCTCCCCTCAGAGTGGTGCTTGAGGTCATTGCCAAAGTTGCCAATCCCCTATTTCTAACTTCCTCAGCCATTACCATAAGGGCTTTATAGGGCAGGGAGGCAGAAGTCCCCAGTTCTGATGTTATCTTGCTGTAAGACCCAGGACCATGCCTTTCTGGTTTGCAGGAGGTTCTGTCAGCAGAGGGCTGGCTAGTTCTTTTTACGGTGACAGACTGATTTTTTTTTTTTTAATGGTATTTGTTAAGACCTTACTATGTACGAGCAGGCACCGTACCAAGCATTCGGGTAGACATACGCTAATCAGGTTGGACACAGTCCATGTCCCACATGAAACTTGTGGTCTTAAGCCCCATTTCACAGATGAGGTAACGGAGAATGGAGACACAGAGAACTCAAGTGACTTGCCCAACATCAAATAGCATACCTGGGATTAGAACCCAGGTCCTCTCTGATTCACAGACCGGTATTCTGTCCATTAGCCCAAGCCACGCTAAGTATTACCAGGACAGAGATGGCTGACCGGAAAATGGTATCGGGGACGAAGGGGTGGTGGGAAGGTTCAATTACTAAGATATCGGTCAAGGACCGCGTTGACGTTAACACTGTAAGTCTCTGGAAACTACAGTAGTACCTAAAGAACTGACCGCGAGCCCCATGTGAGGCTTGGACTGTGTTCACCCAGTTTATTTTACACCCACCCCAGCGCTTAGACCAGCATCTGGCATAAAGCACTTAACAAAACATCATAAAGAAAACCAAACTGATTCCGGCCCTCTGAAACTCCTTTTATTCATTCATTTCACTTCATTCTATGCTGGTGCTAGAGGAACCCAGTGTAGGGCTGGGCTGCAGCGTGGCTTAGTGGAAAGAGCCCAGGCTTGGGAGTCAGAGGTCACGGGTTATAATCCCGGCTCCGCTGCTTGTCAGCTGTGTGACCTTGGGTAAATCACTTAACTTCTCTGTGCCTCCGTTACCTCGTCTGTAAAATGGGGATGAAGACTGTGAGCCCTACGTGGGACAACCTGATTACCATGTATCTACCCCAGCGCTTAGAACAGTGCTTGGCACATAGTAAGCGCTTAACAAATACCAACATTATTAGTAGGAAATCAGTAAGATGAGGTATCCATTCATTCATTCCATCGTATTTATTGAGCGCTTACTGTGTGCAGAGTCCGGCATTGGGCAGGGATTGTCTCTATCTGTTGCCGAATTGTACATTCCAAGTGCTTAGTACAGTGCTCTGCACATAGTAAGCGCTCAATAAATACTATTGAATGAAAGTACAATTAGGCAACAGAGAAAATCCCTACCCAACAGCGGGCTCACAGTCTAGAAGGGGGTGACAGAGAACAAAACAAGTAGGCAGGCATCACTACCTGTGGGGAAGCAGCATGGCTTAGTGGCAAGAGACCGGGCTTAGGAGCCAGAGCTCATGGGTTCAAATCCCGGCTCTACCACTTGTCAGCTGTGTGACTGTGGGCAAGACACTTAACTTCTCTGGGCCTCAGTTACCTCATCTGTAAAATGGGGATTAATTGTGAGCCTCACGTGGGACAACCCGATTACCCCGTATCTACCCCAGCGCTTAGTACAGTGCTCTGCACGTAGTAAGCGCTAAACAAATACCAACATTATTATTATTACCATAGATGTCCTAACCCATCAGTGTCTTTTAGATCCTCCTCCATCCACGGCCATTCTTGGGGGCCTGGTCTACAGTTTGGGTCTCCCCTTATTTCCCAACCTGTCCCCACCCCTAGATTCAGCACGGCTCAATGGAAAGGGCATGGGCTGGGGAGTGAGGTCATGGGTGCAAATTCCAGCTCTGCCACTTGCCGGCTGTGTGACTTTGCGCAAGTCACTTTGCTTCTTGGTACCTAGTTCTCTCTTCTGTCAAACAGGGATGAAGACTGTGAGCCCCACACGGGACAACCTGGTCACCTTGTATCTTCCCCAGCGCTTAGAACAGTGCTTGGCACATAGTAAGCACTTAACAAATGCCGTCATTATTATTATTTTTCTCTTTCCCTCGACCAGGCCTCCTGCAGCCCGCCAGTCTGCCCTTAGTACAGTGTTCGACACACAGTAAGCGCTCAATAACCAGTGTGGCTCAGGGGGAAAAGCCTGGGCTTGGGAGTCTGAGATCATAATAATGTTGATATTTGTTAAGTGCTTACTATGTGCAGAGCACTGTTCTAAGCGCTGGGGTAGACACAGGGTAATCAGGTTGTCCCATATGAGGCTCACAGTCTTAATCCCCATTTCACAGATGAGGTCACTGAGGCCCAGAGAAGTGAAGTGACTTGCCCACAGTCACACAGCTGACAAGCGGCAGAGCCGGGATTCAAACCCCTGACCTCTGACTCCCAAGCCCGGGCTCTTTCCACTGAGCCACACTGCTTCTCTAGTGGGTTCTAATCCTGGCTCCACCGCTTGCCAGCTGTGTGACTTTGGACAAGTCACTTCGTTTCTCTGGGCCTCAGTGACCTCCTCTGGAAAATGGGGATGAAGACTGTGACCCCCGCATGGGACCACCTGATCACCTTGTATCCCTCCCAGTGCTTGGAACAGTGCTTGGCACAGAGTAAGGGCTTAACAAATATCACCATTATTAGTAATATCGATGCCCGCTCCCATCAGCCTCTTCGGCCCGCTCCCCTCAGACCACCTTGGCCTCACAACCCTGCTCCCATCATCCTCTTCGGCGCTCAGCCCACCTTTGCCTCACCACCCCTATCCCATCATCCTCTTCGGCCCTCAGCCCACCTTTGCCTCACAACCCCTATCCCTTCATCCTCTTCGGCCCTCGGCCCACCTTAGCCTCACAACCCCATCCCATCATCCTCTTTGGCCCTCAGCCCACCTTAGCCTCACAACCCCTATCCCATCATCCTCTTTGGCCCTCAGCCCACCTTAGCCTCACCACCCCGCTCCCGTCAGCCTCTTCGGCCCTCAGCCCACCTTAGCCTCACCACCCCTATCCCATCATCCTCTTCAGCGCTCAGCCCACCTTAGCCTCACCACCCCTATCCCATCATCCTCTTCAGCGCTCAGCCCACCTTAGCCTCACCACCCCATCCCATCATCCTCTTCAGCGCTCAGCCCACCTTAGCCTCACCACCCCTATCCCATCATCCTCTTCGGCCCTCAGCCCACCTTTGCCTCACCACCCCTATCCCGTCATCCTCTTCGGCGCTCAGCCCACCTTTGCCTCACCACCCCTATCCCATCATCCTCTTCGGCCCTCAGCCCTCCTTTGCCTCACCACCCCTATCCCATCATCCTCTTCGGCGCTCAGCCCACCTTAGCCTCACCACCCCGCTCCCGTCAGCCTCTTCGGCCCTCAGCCCACCTTAGCCTCACCACCCCTATCCCATCATCCTCTTCGGCGCTCAGCCCACCTTAGCCCCACCACCCCTATCCCATCATCCTCTTGGGCCCTCAGCCCCCCTTAGCCTCACCACCCCGCTCCCGTCAGCCCCTTCGGCCCTCAGCCCCCCCTTAGCCTCACAACCCCTATTCATTCATTCCGTAGTATTTATTGAGCGCCGACTATGGGCAGAGCACTCGTACTGAGCGCTTGGAATGGCCAAATCGGCAACAGATAGAGACAGTCCCTGCCCTTGGCCGGGCTTACGGTCGAATCGAAGCCCTATCCCATCATCCTCTTCGGCCCGCCCCCCTCAGCCCACCTTAGCCTCACCACCCCGCTCCCGTCAGCCTCTTGGGCCCGCTCCCCCGACAACCACCCAGAACGCATGCGCAGTAGGGCGGCGCCGCCGGCCTCCCCAGCTCTAGCGCCTCTTCCGGTCTTAATTTGGTTCCCCTCCCCCCCCCCCCCCCCCCCCCCGAAGCAGTTCCGGTTCGGATGGCTCCGCCACAGCGACCGCGCTCCAAGCAGGCCCCGAGCCATGACCGCGAGTAGCCGCCCCCGCCGCTCGCCCGCCCCGCCCCCGCCTGGGGCCGCCTCCTCCTCCTCCTCCTCCTTCCCCTCCTTTTTCTCCTCCTCCTCCTCCTCCTCCTCAGCCCGGAGGGGCAGTGAAGACCGACAGTGATTTGGAGCGGCGCAGCCGGGAGGGAGGTGAGACGGGGAGCGGGCCCAAGAGGCTGACGGGAGAGGGGTGGTGAGGCGAAGGTGGGCGGAGGGGAGCGGGGTTCAGTCGTATTTATTGAGCGCTTACTATGTGCAGAGCACTGGACTGAGCGCTTGGAATGGACAGTTCGGCAGCAGAGACAACCCCTGCCCATCAAAGGGCTCACAGGCTAGAAGGGGGGTGTGAGGCGAAGCTGGGCTGAGGGGAGTGGGTTCAATTGTATTTATTGAGCGCTTACTATGTGCAGAGCACTGGACTGAGCGCTTGGAATGGACAGTTCGGCAGCAGAGACAACCTCTGCCCATCAAAGGGCTCACAGTCTAGAAGTGGGGTGTGAGGTGAAGGTGGGCTGAGGGGAGCAGGCCCAAGAGGCTGAGGGGAGAGGGATGGTGAAGCTAAGGTGGGCTGAGGGGAACTGGGTTCAATCGTATTTATTGAGCGCTTACTATGTGCAGAGCACTGGACTGAGCGCTTGGAATGGACAGTTCGGCAGCAGAGACAACCTCTGCCCATCAAAGGGCTCACAGTCTAGAAGGGGGTGTGAGGCGAAGGTGGGCTGAGGGGAGCGGGTTCAATCGTATTTACTGAGCGCTTACTATGTGCAGAGCACTGGACTGAGCGCTTGGAATGGACAGTTCGGCAGCAGAGACAACTTCTGCCCAGCAAAGGGCTCACAGTCTAGAAGGGCGTGTGAGGCGAAGGTAGGCTGAGGGGAACAGGGTGGTGAGGCGAAGGTGGGCTGAGGGGAGCAGGCCGGAGAGGCTGGCACGAGCGGGGTTCAATCATATTCATTCAATAGTATTTATTGAGCACATACTAGGTGCAGAGCACTGTACTAAGCCCTTGGAATATATGATTCAGTAACAGATAGAGACAAGCTCCTGCCCATCAGCGGGCTCATAGTCTAGAAGGGGGTTGTGAGGCGAAGGTGGGCTGAGGGGAGCGGGCCCAAGAGGCTGACAGGAGCGAGGTTCAATCGTATTTATTCATTAAGTAGGATTTATTGAGCACTTACTATGTGCAGAGCCCTGTACTAAGCGCTTGGAATGAACAGTTCAGCAACAGATAGAGACAACCCCTGCCCATCAAAGGTCTCACAGTCTAGAAGGGAGTTGTGCGGCGAAGGTGGGCTGAGGGGAGGGGGGTTCAATCGTATTTATTCATACAATAGTACTTAGTGAGCACTTATATGTGCACAGCACTGTACTAAGCGCTTGGAATATACAGTGCGGCAACAGATAGAGACAACCCACGCCCAACAAAGGGCTCACAGTCTAGAAGGGGGTTGTGAGGCGAAGGTGGGCTGAGGGGAGCAGGGTTCAATCATTTATTCATTCAATAGTATTTAGTGAGCACTTACTATGTGCAGAGCACTAAGCGCTTGGAATGTACAATTCAGCAACAGAGACAACCCCTGCCCAACCAAGGGCTCCCAGTCTAGAAGGGGGTTGTGAGGCGAAAGTGGGCTAAGGGGAGCAGGGTTGTGAGATGAAGGTGGGCTGAAGGGAGCGGGCTTGTGAGGCCAAGGACGGCAGAGGGGAGCCTTGGTTTTCCTGGTTAGGCAGAGATGAGGAATCTCTGCTCCCGTGGCTTAAATTCTTAATCCTCCTCCGCCTTCCCACATCCTGGCCTTGCCCCCCGCTCTCCCTGACCCTCTGGACAGACGGCCACCCCCCAACCCCGTGGTCCCCGGGCCCTCGGAACAGCTGAGAGCCGGGAGGGGAGGCCGTGGACCAACCCTGCTCAGGGAGGAGTGGGGTAGGGGTGACATTCCCGGCTAGGGGAAAGGTCCAGGACGGGAAGGTTTGGGAGCTGAGGGAAAGTGGGCTTAGTAGGGAATAAAGACCATGGTGAGGGTATGGGCAGGGGTGTTCATCATCATCATCATTATCAGTGGGATTTATTGAGCGCTTGCGGTGTGCAGAGCACTGTACTAAACCCTTAGTAGAATCCAGTACAACAGAATCAGCAGACACCGTCCCTGCCCACGACGAGGTTACAACCTAGAGGGGATCGACAGGGTAGACTGTTGGCTATGAGATTCCCTGGTCAGGGCGAGCAAATCGTAGAAATGAGTGGTTGTGTTTATCAAAGCTTTTATTGGATTGTACTCAGAGGCTTGGGATTTTTCGGGGGTGAATGCTGAAGAGGCCCAGATGGAGTTCAGCTACCCGACTGGTGCGTGGGACCACACTTAAGGGTTTAGGGAGCTGATGAACTTGCCCGTGCGGTCGGTGGAGGTGACACAAAAAGAGATTGAACAGACACCGGAGGAAGTAGCCATCCCCGGAGAGGAAGATGGCTATTTTACTCTTCCCTGCTCCCTTGACTTTGTCGTTGATTCCCTCCATAAATTTATTCAAAGTCTGTGGAAGATAGGTTGGTAAAGGGATTGGATGACCTCAGCGTGGAGACTTCAGAGTTGACAGAAAGGTTTACTACCTCATCCTGTGAATTTGATCAGTGGAGCGCAAGGCATAACAATCCAGCAGCCTACTTCTGGCCCTTTCTCACAGTTTTTATGGGATCTGAAGGAGGAAAGCCTGTCTGTTGGTTCATAATGTTTTGAGGTTGATGAAAGTGCCATTGCCATTATTCAAGTCCAGTACTGCAGATCACAACCAGGCACTCTACATTCTGTAGAGTGATTAATCCAGAAAAACAATTGAGAAAGAAGCTCCGTGTATTCAGCTGAGGGAACAAGAAAGAGGCAGTTGAACACTCTGGGTTGTTTTAATAGGAAGAGGCATTGTCCCCAAAATGCTTGTGCTGGAAAAATTATGGTCATGTGAGGAGCCATGTTGCCACTTTGGTACAAGGAAGAGAATGGTTTTATGAGCCTTATTCCTTGAGCAATTCCAAATTTTCTATTTTGGAGAGACTTTTTCCAGTTTGTTTTCAAATCCTCTTTTTCTATCAGTGCTACTGTCCAGTAAGATTAGTCAAGCTAGGCTTTGTATTAATAATGAGCTGTACTAAATGATCAAGGTATTCAACATTTAATAATAATAATGGTATTTGTTAAGCGCTTACTATGTGCCAAGCACTGTATCCAACTGTGGGGTGGGCTCGCAGTTTAATAATCTGAAATAAATTACTGCTTGATTTTAAATTCAAGGCAAGTGATGTGACAGCTTTATTTTTTTTTAAATCAAACCATTTCGTGGAAATGATAGGAATCATGCTCTAGGTGAGTGCTTAAGAAATATTAAGTTATTTTATGAAGTGTGAGGAAATGTCCACCAATGTGAACTAAAGGACAGTTTGGTTGTGATTTCTTTTTGATACTTAGTGAGGAAAAATTGTTATTTAAAAAACAGACTGAAGAAAGGACCCTTTTGAAGCATTTTGTCAAAGAAATACCAATTTGGTGTTCACACTGATTTTGAGGCTGAGTGATCTATTAAGTAGGTAGCCCTTTTACAAACAATTTCAGTCACTCTGATATTTTTCTAACTTTATTACCCTCTGTCAGATTTTACAGTCATTATTTGGAATGGATATAAAGTTTGGCCGTTAAAAGCATTTTCTACCAAGATTTTAAGATGCAGGGAAAATGATGCCAGTGTGGGGCATGCAGGTTTACTTATCTAAAGCCGTTAATTGCAGTTGCTACTGCCCAGTTGTAGAGACGTGAGTAGTCACATTTCAGAATTATGTTTAAGCACTTACATTATGACAGTCTTGGAAGACCACAGTGTATTTCAGAATTCACCGCAGCTGACAGTGAAACTTTCCACTGTTTTCCAGGAGATCGAATTATGAATATAATGTGAAAGAAAATCTTGAATGGACGATGTTCTGGGAAAGTGGAATTCCTTGTTATTCGTCTCAACAAAGAGGCGGCAGAGTATAGATCTTGGAGCCTGAGGTCTTTGCTCCCCGTTCAAAGTATTTTTCTAGGCATGGGAGGTTCATCTGAAAAGTGAGAAAGCCTTGCTTTTGGATGGAGACCTTGGTTGTCCTTATCTTCTCCAGGTATTTTTAATAATAATAAGCGCTCACTGTGCATCGAGTACCATTCTAAACTCCAAGGTAGATATCAGGTAATCTGTTGGACACAGTCCCCGCCCCACATGGGGCTCACAGACAGAGGGAGAAGGATTTAATCCCCATTTTACAGATGAGGAAACTAAGGCACAGAAAAGTTAAGTGGCTCAAGATCACCCAACAGACTAGTGGCAGAGTCGGAATTAGAACCCAGGCTCGTGCTCTTTCCACTAGTCAATACTGCTTTTAGCCACATCCTGGCTTGTTAGTGAATGCTAAAATCACTATATATGAAACTGACTGGCTAGCCAGTAGTCCAGATTTGGATAAATACTGAACAAAGCTTTCTTGTGGAGCTTGTTTTTAAAATAGTTTATGAGACCATTTTTTCCATGCACTGGGTTGCTCTTTTGAAGAGGACTAAAATGCCTTTCCTTCAAATCTCATTCTTTTAATGGATTTGGCCAAAGGCAGTGATCACTCCAGCTTAGTTATTCAAATTGTTAACTGATTTATAAAGTTTAATTTCATTAAAAACACATCTGTAATTTTCTCATCCAATCTGGTTTATTTACAAATAGAAGTTCAGCATTAAATTTTAAAGATACTTTTTGGTTGAATAAAATCCTGTATTTCTCTTCAAAATATTTGTTTTTTAAATTAAAAATGAATTTAATAATAACATTTGTGGTATTTGTTAAGTGATTACTATGTGCCAGGCACTATTCTCAGCTGCTGGGATAAATATATTCAGGTTGGACACGGTCTCTGTCCCCTACAATGCTCACAGTCTCATCCCCATTTTAAAGACTAGGTAATTGAGCACTGCGAAGTTAAATGATTTGCCCAAAATCCCACAGCAGACAAGTAGCGGAGCCAGAATTAGAACTCAACTCTTTCTGACTCCCAAACCCATGTTCTATCCACTAGGCCATGCTGCTCTCCCAAGTGTTTCTCAAAGGTATAGTAATAATAATAATCATGGCATTTGTTAAGCGCTTAGTATGTGCCAGGCACAATACTCATTGAGGGGAGTCTTGGGGTTCAGCGTGCCCCTGCTTGTTACTCTAGGTGTTTTGTTAAAAGACCCATTGCTCTACTGACCCCAAGAGGAGCATTTAAACCTGCAGAAAATAGGACAAGGTCGGTCAGGCACACATAACAGGGTGGAAACTAGGCCTCTCGACACAGAAAACAAATTTCTGGCATGGGTGTCAGGAAATAACACTTGACAGTCCCTCCAGATTTGCCTGCCACACTGCTCCTGCTGGAACTCTCACTGCTTTCTGTTTTCCCCTGCCTCCTTTGGGTGCCTGAGATAATAATGATAATGGTGATATTTGTTAATTGCTTACTATGTGCAAAGCACTGTTCTAAGCACTGGAGGGATACAAGGTGATCAGGCTGTCCCACGTGGGGCTCACAGTTTTCATCCCCATTTTACAGATGAGGGAACGGAGGCACAGAGAAGTTAAGTGACTTGCCCAAAGTCACACAGCTGTCAAGCGGCGGAACCGGGATTAGAACCCATGACTTCTGACAGGGGACCTGGGGGTTGGGGCATAAGATACTGGAGAGCAGAGTAGAGGATGACTGATGTGGGATAGAACACTGAAGCTCTGGGAGAACTAGAAGTGACTGAGCCACAGCCAGATGCTGCAGCCCAATGCGTTCCCTACCTTCTTAGAGAAGCAGCGTGGCTCAGTGGAAAGAGCCCGGGCTTAAGAGTCACAGGTCGTGGGTTCTAATCCCCGCTCCGCCACTTGTCAGCTGGGTGACTTTAGGCAAGTCACTTAACTTCTCTGGGCCTCAGTTACCTCATCTGTAAAATGGGGATGAAGACTGTGAGCCTCATGTGGGGCAACCCCAGTGCTTAGAACAGTGCTCGGCACATAGTAAGTGCTTAACAAATAGCAACATTATTATTATTATTCTTTCCCCGGTCTACCCCACCTTAGGATTACATGCTAGCAAGGAAAGAAATGTGTTCCTGGCCTTTGAACATATGTCAAAGGTGGTGGCATTACACTTTGCAGATCTTAATCCAGTCACTTATCCTGCTCCACCTTGATTACTCTGTCAGTCTCCTTGTTGACCTTCCTGTCTCCTGTCTCTCCCCACTCCAGTCCATACTTCACTCTTCTGCCCAGATCATTTTTCTACAAAAACGTTCAGGCTACATTTCCCCACTCCTCAAGAAACTCCAGTGGTTGCCAGTCCACCTCTGCATCCAGCAAAAACTCTTATCATTAGCTTTAAAACACTCAATCACCTTGCCCCCTCCTACCTCACTTTGCTACTCTTCTACTTCACATCACCCTGCTAATGCTAACCTTTTCACTGTACTTCGATCTCGTCTGTCTCACCACTGAGCTCTCACCCACATCCTACCTCTGGCCTGGAATGCCCTCCCTCCCTCATATCAAGCATATAATTGCTCTCATCCACTTCAAAGCCTTATTGAAGGCATATCTCCTCCAAGAAGCCTTCCCTGACTAAGCCCTCTTCTCATCTTCTCTTATCCCACTCCCTTCTGCATCACCCTGACTTGCTCCCTTCATTCATCCTCCCTCCCATCCCCAAACACATATGTGTAGATATATATAACTGTAATGTATTTATATTAATGTTTCTCCCTTCAGACTGTGAGCTCATTAAGGGTAGAGAATGTGTCTGTTGTACTCTCTCAAGCACTGTATACAGTAAGTGTTCAATAAATAAGATTGAATGAATTAAGTTCGTTTATAAATAAATTACAGGTATGCTATGGGATTGGGGGGTGGGGGCATAAATGAAGGGAGCAAGTCAGGGTGATGCAGAAGGGAGAGAGAGAAGAGGAAAGGAGGGCTTAGGGGTGGACTGTTAGAGGAGATGTGCCTTCAATAAGGCTTTGAAGGTGGAAACAGCAATTGTTTGTCATATTTGAGGAGGAAGGGCGTTCCAGGCTTAAAGTGGGACATGGGTGAGAGCAGCAGCGAGATAGATGAGATCTAGCTACAGTGAGAAGGTTAGCATTAAAGGAGTTGAAGTGTGCCGGCTGGGTTATAGTAGGAGAGTGACAAGGTAAAGTAAGAGTGAGCAGAGTGAGTGAGTACATAAGCAGAGAGGAGGGCAGATAGGGGAAATGAGGCTTTAGTCAGAGTCCTCCTGGAGAAGATCAGTTGTATTTTTTGAGTGCTTAACGTGTGCAGAGCACTGAACTAAGCACTTGGGAGAGTACAGTGCAACAGTATCACAGACATATTCCCTGTCCACAAGGAACTTACAGTCTAGATGGGGAGACAAACGGTAATGTAAATAAATAAATGATGGATATGTACTTAAACCCTGGGTGTGTGTGTGTGTGTATGTGAATAATGGAAGCAAGTCAGGCCACAAAGAAGGGAATGGGAGAAGGGGAAATGAGGGCTTAAGGAAGGCCTCTTGGAGGAGATGTGCCTTCAGTAAGGCTTTGAAGGTGGGGATAGTAATATCAGGCATGTCAGATATGAAGAGGGAGGGTGTACCAGATCAGAAGCAGGACATGGGTGAGAGGTCAGCAGCGAGATAGATGAGATTGAGGTACTTGTGAAAATAAGAGCGTTTTGAAGGTGGACTTTTGGATATGAAAGGGATGGAATTCTAGGCTCAAGGGAGGATGTGGGTAAGGGCTTGGTGGTGAGAAAATGAGATTGAGTTAGGGAGAGTAGGTTGGCATTAAAGGAGTGGTGTGTTTAGGTTGGATTATTGTGGGAGATCAGTGAAGTATAAGGTAGGAGAAAGTTGAGTGCCTTAAAGTTGGTGGTAAGGGATATTTGTTTGTGTAGGTGGATGGGCAGCCATTGGAGATTTTTGAAGAGTGGACAAATATTTATAAAACCCTTGACCTGTCAATTACTCTAATGATTGGAATGCCTGTGAGGCTTATTGTTATCTTTTAGATTAGGAGGAAAATTTACGAGAGTCAGAATTCTGGGCAATGGCTTTTTTTTAGTTTTGATTATCTCGTGTCCTTTTCTTCCCTTACCTGTACGTTTCCTGGTTGAAATAGAATCCAAGTATAGTTTAAAACCCCTCTCAGGGTCGTGCCGGGAAAGTTTCTAGTACTGTATCAGTCTCAACTATGGGAGGGAGAGTCAAGCAGTAGCATATCCATTCCATTCCTAACTTGGGCAGTGGCTAGCAAGTGGAAGGCAATCTGCTACCAGGCAAAACTCACCTGTGCTGAACAGTAGCTGCACGGGAGAGAGTCGAGGACGGGGACTGAAGTTTACTGAGCGGAAGGAGGCATTGATAAATCACTTCCATATTTTTACCAGGAAAACTCCCATTCCATTCCTAACTTGGGCAATGGCTAGCAAGTGGAAGGCAATCTGCCACCAGACAAAACTCACCTGTGATGGGCAGTAGTGGCACGGGAGAGAGTCGAGGACAGGGACTGAAGTTTACTGAGCGGAAGGAGGCACTGGTAAACCACTTGCAAATTTTTACCAGGAAAACTCAATGGATACACTATCAGAATGATTGCAGATGGAGGTGGGGCGTTCTGGGAGAGAGGTGTCCATGGAATCGCTGTGGGTTGGAGACGACTCGACGGCATAAGACAAGACATAGTTGAAAAAATACTTTTTAATAGCTTAAAAATCAGTATGATCCTTCACACCTAAAATGTTTATCCATTAGGACATCCTTTAAAGTTCTTGTATATTAAGAGTAACAAATGTGAAAACAAATAGGAGTGGGAAATTCCCGAGAGGGGAGGTATGCTCCTGTGCCCAGACTCTGACCGTAAACAATTGATAATTCCTTGAGCGTGCCACTGATAATGCCTCAGATTGCAGCTTAAGTGTTTCTGCTTTCAAACGAACCTCTCCTTTGTCCACTGACTTGTGAATATATAAACTGGAGGGATTTTTCTTTACTGCTTGCTTATTAAACATGCTTTTTACCCAGGAGACTTGAAAATTTAGACTCCGACACCTGAGTAAATATAGTGCAGCCATATGGTTTCCTTAGAGAAAAATATTATCCTGCTTATTTTGTTTCTTAATTTAGTAACGGTTCAATTTAGTGTGCCTTTTTATGATTGATCCCATCTAGCGGAGTTATTACACAACCCAGGTTCAAATATTTTGGAGTTGGATGTGAGTCCTTTTTACTTTCTGATGTAATAGATACTTAGGAGTCGATGTGATCAACCACTATGTAGTGTGCACCCATTTTGTTCAGTGCATAGTGCAGGGCACTGTTGAGTTTCTGGTCAGACAGTCAGTCAGTAGTGCTCTGCATACAATAAGTGCTTAATAAATACCATTGATTGATTTGTGGGGGCACACTTGTATATGCCTCTGTGCACTTAACATTAAACTGTGATCATCTAGTAGGTATTTAACAGTGGGTTTGGAAAACAAATTCAGATCATTGGATCAGCCCGTTATCTGCATGTCGAAATGACATGCAACTAGTAGAGGTGCTACATGCTATTTGAGGGAGTGAAAAATAACCCATCCAAATTAAACTCCAAGGATGTTAAGTGGATCAGATGAAGATGCATATAAGGAGGACTGAACTGCTCTTTGCTGCTGTAGCGTGGAACAGATCCAGAGGAATTACTGCAGTCTTTAGGAGCATCCTTGTGTCTCTTCGAAAAAATGGTCTAATGATATATTCAAAGTCATTTTGGTCTCTTGTGTGGTAATGTAATTACAGTAATCAAGAAAAGATTGACTGCCCATGTTTTTTTTTCTCTGGCTTGATACTTAGTAGCATTTTAAAGAATTTTCCAACATATTACCAAATTTGCAGTAAATACCTGAAATCCTGCGTTGAAGTAGCAAGACCAGAAAAGTCAGCAGCCAACACGAATTCATGCTTTTTTTCCCTCCTTTGTTGTTGTTGAGCTGTCACTCTCTTATCTTCAAAATGTCGTTAATCCAGTTAATGTTAGTTTGCCCTTTCCTAGGAGAACCTCATTTTGAAGGTCATGTTGTTCTTGCCTGCTGTGGGTTTTCTGCATCGGCCTGAATTGTGACTGTGTTATTATTGGTGTTAGCATAGTTTAGAACACTAGTAGATCAGTTTGTTCTTTGAAAGGTAATAAAGTTTTAGTTTGGATAGAAAGACCCTTAGGAAACTATTAAACTAGTAAAATTTTAAGTTAAAAATGACATTTTTGAGTATATATTTGCACTTGACCTTCCCGATTAATAATAATAATAATGTTGGTATTTGTTAAGTGCTTACTATTTGCAGAGCACCGTTCTAAGCGCTGGGGTAGATACAGGATAATCAGGTTATCCTTCATGAGGCTCACAGTCTTAATCACCATTTTACAGATGAGGTAACTGAGACACAGAGAAGTTAAGTGCCCTGCCCACAGTCACCCAGCTGACAAGTAGCAGAGCTGGGATTCGAACCCATGACCTCTGACTCCCAAGCCCTTGCTCTTTCCACTGAGCCACGCTTACTTTGCAAATAATTGTTATGCGTAACTTAGGAACAGAGAGAATATCTTTTTCTTTTTTGATAATATTATTAATGGTATTAAGCGCTTACCGTGTGGCAAGCGCTGTTCTAAGCACTGGATTAGATACAAGGTAATCAGGTTGGACACAGTTCCTCTCCCACATGGGGCTCACAGTTTTAATCCCCATTTTACAGATGAGGTAACTGAGACACAGAGAAGTGAAGTGACTTGCCCAAGGTCACACAGCAAGAAAATGGCAGAGTTAGGATTAGAATTAGAATGACCTTCTGACTCCCAGGTCTGTGCTCTATCCACTACACCATTAAGTGCCTAGTATAGTGCTTTTGTTTTTATCAGTTCAATCCATGCCTCTTATTCTATTTCTTATGAGCCCCCACTTAGAGTGTGAGCCCCATGAAGGACATAGACTGTATCTAGTAAAATCTGATTGTATTGTATCCACCCCAGTGCTTGGCACATAGTAAGCCCTTAACAGATAAAATTATTATTATTATAACAACAGTCATTCAGTAAATACTCAGTTCCTAAATCTGAAAGATCACGGTTAAGATACCCATTCTCTCTCCCTGTTAGATTGTGAACCCCATGTGGGGCAGACAGTACATCTGACCTGATTATCTTGTATTTACTCCTGCACTTACCACGTAATCAGTGGCATTTATTGAACACTTACTGTGTGCAGAGCACTGTAGTAAGCACTTGGAAGAGTACAGTGCAGCAGAGTTGGTAGACACGTTCCCTGTTCACCATTATTATTATCCAAATACAGGTGCTCGGATATTTTTGATACCGATTGATTATTCAGTTACAATTCAAAATCCTCAAAAAAAGCCTTTGTGGGACAGAGACTGTAACCCATTTCATGAACCTAGTACTTAAGCACTTAAGGCTGTAATTATTATTGTTATAATTGCATGATAATACCTCAGATTTTTGTAGTACCTTTCCCAGGGAACTCTTCATTCAGTCATTTTTATTGAGTGCCTACTGTGTGCAGAGCACTGTATTTAACCGCTTGGGAGAGTACGATATAACAATAAATAGACACATTCCTTGTCCACAGTGAGCTTACTACAGTCTAGATGGGGCTTTCATACGATATGTATTTTAAAAATATACTTTCTCAGTGCCCATGTGAAAATGCTCAGCTGTAGAAATTTGACATCAATCATGATGAAACTGAATCAAGAATTTAGATGTCCTCACTCTTGTCACTCGGCTAACTGGCATTAACCACTTCTTCATTAACTTGTTTCTATGCAAACAGCATAGTAATGCAATCAAACTGCTACTGTATTAAGGCTTAAAAGAGAAGAGTTTCCCAAAGAGTAACAACAAAAAATGGTTTCCATCACCTTTTTAGAAACATTTCATGAGTATCAATCAGGGCATCTCAGGAGAAGTAGTAATTCCTAGTGGAAAGGGCATGAGTTGGGGCGTCGTAGAGTACCTGTTCTCCCTCCTGTTTCAACTATGAGCTCATTTTGGGACCTGATCATATTGTATAAACTCCAGTGCTTAGCACAGTACTTGGTACATAGTAAGCACTTAACAAATACCACAGTTGTCGTTATATATAATAATGTTGGTGTCTGTTAAGCGCTTACTATGTGCAGAACACTGTTCTAAGCGCTGGAGTAGATACAGGGTAATCAGGTTGTCCCACGTGAGGCTCACAGTCTTCATCCCCATTTGACAGATGAGGAAACTGAGGCACCAAGAAGTGAAGTGACTTGCCCATAGTCACCCAGCTGACAAGTGGCAGAGCTGGGATTCGAACCCATGACCTCTGACTCCCAAGCCCGGGCTCTTTCCACTGAGCCATGCTGCTGCTTTATAGCTACTTGGATGTCCCACAGACACCTCAAATTTAACACGTCTAAAACAAAACTGTTCATCTTCTGAATGCAAACACTGTAGACAGCATCACCATTCTCCTTGTCTCACACGCCTGTAACCTTGGCATTTTTCTCAACTCATCTCTCTCATTCCACCTGAATATTCAGTCTGTCACTTAATACCTTCACCACATCTGTAAAATCCACCTCTTCCTCATTGTCAAATTGCTACCACACTGATCCCAGCACTTATGTCCCGCCTCAGGTATTATAATAAGCTCCTCACTGACCTCCCTGCCTCCTGTCTCTCCCCACTTCAGTCTGTATATCACTCTGCTGTCTGGGTCATTTTTCTAAAAAAAAAAATAAAAATTCAACCATTCTCCCTACTCCTCAAAAACCTTAAATGGTTGCCCATCCGCTCCCCCATCAGAAACTCCTTACCAGTAGCCTTAAGATATCAATCAGCTCTCCCCCTCTTACCATACCTCACTTATTTTCTACTACAGCCAAGCACAGTCACTTTACTCCTCTAATGCCTGTCTGCTCTCTGTACCTCAACTATTTGCCTACATTCTTCCTCAGCCTGAAACTCCCTTCCCTGTCATATCCAACATACCACCACTCTTCCCATCTTCAAACCCCTACTAAAATCAAGGTCCTCCAAGAGGCCTTTCCTGACTTCAATTTACCATTTTATTCACCCTCGCTTCTGCATTACCTGTGCATTTGGGTCTGTCCCCCTTAAAGGACTTTGATAGTCACTGCCCTCCCCCCAACTCCACCATCCCCAAGAAATATTTCCTAGGACGTTCTCTAATTGTTTATGTATTTCAACCTACAGGTTTTGTTTAGTGTGCCTTAAGTAAAACAAGGTGCTCCCCAGATATCAGGAATTGGCAGTTTAATATTATTTTTGGTAATAGTACTGTAAATGGAAACAGTAAAGTGAAATTCCACTTATATCTCATTCCTGCCCAATTTAGGTATTACACCATTTTATATGGTACTGTGTATTTTTCCAGGCAATCCTTATCCACTTTAAAAATATTTCTTTTAATGCTTTAATAATCATATTATATGAAAGACCTAATGAAGTTAGGGCATGCCTCATCTGCCTCACTTATGAAAGAAAATTGTGGAATTTTCCTGTGATATTTTCAAGAGTGGAGTAGACAACTGACAGGGTGGGCTGTCTCAGGGTATTCCTTGCAGGAAGCAAGACCTAGAAGACCTCTCTGCAATCATTTCTACCTTATGAATTCGTGATATTTCTACCCCAGCCACTTAATCTGTAAATTAGTTTTGAAGGGTGGATGAAACTTGACAGTCACTTAAAAATACCGAAGGGAAAAAAAGCCAGTGCTGAGTAGTTCTGCTCCTTAAATCACCTTGTTCCCCCTTGTCTGGGGAAGGACTTCTGTTCAAACCCTGAAGCAGGGCTGGGAGCCTGAGCAACTAACTGCATGGGCACACAACTCTAGTGCCACCCCTGCCCATTTTCAAAGATGGGAAGTAGGCTTTTGGGGCATGATTTGGGTAGAACAGTAATTGAGCCCTAGTCTCTCCAGGCATTAAAATAAACTACCTGGTTTAAGATTCCATAATATTTCTTGAATTCCCATTTTTTAAAAGACTAGTATTTTTTCCTTTTTCTATTTATCAGTAGCAGCATAGCTCAGTGGAAAGAGCACGGGCTTGGGAGTCAGAGGTCAAGGGTTTGAATCCCGGCTCTGCCACTTGGCAGCTGTGTGACTGTGGGCAAGTCACTTAGCTTTTCTGTGCCTCAGGTACCTCATCTGTAAAATGGGGATTAAGACTGTGAGCCTTACGTAGGACAACCTGATTACCCTGTATCTACCCCAGCGCTCAGAACAGTGCTCTACACGTAGTAAGCACTTAACAAATACCAACATTATTATTATTATTATTGTTTACCTAGGCTATTAGCATATTCCTTAAGAATGATTACTGTTTATATTAGATTTGTCTGCCATTTCACAGTGGATTTTTTTGAGGTCCTGTTGATTTCAATTCTTGATCCAAGGCTACATAGAAGTTCATGGAATATGTACTCAGAAAACTGTGTGGTTGTTTTCATTAAGATTCTATTATAGTGGCAGAGGCCTCTCCATGTTTTACAATGTATAAAATAAACGTTCGTGCCTCTCAAATAATTCCCTTTCTTCTTTCCCATACATTTAGCTTGAAATAATTAAGTTTATCTTTTGTGGATATTGAAGCATATTCTTTAATGTGTGAGAGGAGACTGTTGCAAGGCAGGCTTTGTGAAAGTGTAGTGCTTATAATAAAAATAAATTTGACCTAAGATTGCATTCAGCTAGAGGTTTTGTAAAACTGTTTTGGAGGAATTTTACCACACTACTCAATGAAAAGGAGGGCTTGAACAGCAAAACCAAGCAATGTAGAATTTAAAGCTTTTATTGCAATTTATATTACTTTATGTAATGTATTCAATTGCAAAATGATTGGTTTGGATTTCTTATTCATAAGGACTCTTAGCTTTTAAATGTAATTATGCATATAATCTGTCAGAAGATTCCTGTTCCTGTTCTGAAAGTGTGTATGTGTGCGTATGTGTATATATGTATAAATATATGTATATATTTGGCCTGGAGAAACATTTCTTTCCCTTCAAGGAAGGGCCTCTTGCTTTAGACACATATTTCCAAAAAATGGACAGCCCCATTTGTTGTTGTAACCTTTTTATTATCATTTCTCTTTCTCCTTGATCTTCTCTCCCGTATTGTCTTGGCATCATTCTATTTTTGCTTCATTCTATTTTTCTTTGACTCTCTCACTGTCTCTATAACCCATTGTGTAGGAAAAAGGTTAGAGGCTTTGACAGTAAATTTTTTGAATATTCAAGTAGAACATTTCCTTTTCTTTCAGTTTTCTACTTTTCTGATATTTTGAAGGCACCTGATTCAGAGTGATTGTTTTTGGGATCTACTCAGATTTCAGTTGACATGATTTCCCAATTGCAACACCACAGATTTTCTCAAAATGGGGTTATCTACAGAATACTAGTGAGAAAAAATTTAAAAGTAAAATGCTCCACTTGTGTATTTAAACAAAAGCTATTGTCAAAGCCCTGAGGTATAAAGATGTACAGAGATGGCAGATATAGCAAAGCAGTATGCTATAACTTGAAAAATAGGAGAACATGTTAATTGAAGCATAATGTATTTGCCTTACTGGAATTGAGCCAAAGTGTGGGATCTTTGATCCCACTTGATCCTGTGGAAAGAATACCAAAATCTTTGGAAAGATAACCTTTCCAAGTCACACAGTAGCCAGTAGAACTGTTGGAATATTGAGTCAATCCTGAATCACTTTATGACACTGCTCCCTCTTAATCACTATCACTAATTGTGTAATCACCAGTTGAGATAGCGTGTAGGTGATGTCAGAAATGGGTGGGGATGAAACAAGGCAGAGCTCCAACAAGTCTGGAAAGTGGCTGAGGCAGGAAAGGTGAAAGATAGGTTGTTGACGCGGGCTCTTTGCAGTCCAGTTGTAAGCCCTGTCAGTCAGTCATATCAGTCAGTCATATTTATTGAGTGCTTACTGTGTGAAGAGCTTCGTACTAAGCAGTTGGGAGAGTACAATATAATAGAGTTGGTAGCCGCATTCCCTTCTCATAAGGAGCGCTCTTCCTGTTAGCGTGGCTCAGTGGAAAGAGCCCAGGCTTGGGAGTCAGAGGTCGTGGGTTCTAATCCTGGCTCCGCCGCTTGCCAACTGTGTGACTTTGGGCAAGTCACTTAACTTCTCGGTGCCTCAGTTCCCTCCTCTGTAAAATGGGGATGAAAACTGTGAGCCCCACGTGGGACAACCTGATCACCTTGTATCCCCCAGCGCTTAGAACAGTGCTTTGCACATAATAAGTGCTTAACAAATACCACCTTTATTATTATTTTTAAGTTAATGTAAAGAACACTGAATTTGCATGCATTATGAAATGTCATATGCTATGAAAAAATATATGAGGGTGAGTTGAAAGCCTCTAAACATTGCCTGTCGAGAGACACTCTTTGCAAACATAGGTGTGGCAGTGTTAAAAACATTTTTATTAAAATAAAAAGCTCATAAATATAATATAAAGTGTCTTCGCTGCATTTATATTAATGTCTGTCTCCCCCTCTAGACTGTAAGCTCATTATGGGCAGGGAATATGTCTACTTACTCTGTTCTGTTGTACTCTCCCAAGTGCTTAGTAAGTAAGCGACGTGGCTCAGTGGAAAGAGCAGGGCCTTGGGAGTCAGAGGTCATGGGTCCTAATCCCGGCTCCGCCACTTGAAAGCCGCGTGACTGTGGGCAAGTCACTTAACTTCTCGGTGCCTCAGTTACTTCATCTGTAAAATGGGGATGAAGACTGTGAGCCCCACGTGGGGCAACCTGCTCACCTTGTATCTATTCCAGTGTTTAGAACAGTGCTTGGCCCATTGTAAACCCATAAAAAATACCATTATTATTGCCTGTCTACTTGTTTCGTTTTGCTGTCTCCCCGTTTTAAACCGTGAGCCCATTGTTGGGCAGGGATTATCTCTATCTGTTGCCGAATTGTACATTCCAAGCGCTTAGTACAGTGCTCTGCACACAGTAAGCACTCAGTAAATATGATTGAATGAATAAGCACTCAATAATTACCATTAATTGATACAGAATTAAATTGACTTCTTCATGATAAGTTACTAGTTGAATTTCCTTTTGCCTTGGATTCCAGAAGACATAGCATTATCTTATAGAAAAAAATAGCACAGTTAAAAGAGGTAGTAAGGTTGACTTTGTTGAGTCATTGTCATATTTGGTGAAATTTCATATTGAAGTGGAATAAAAGGAGAAAGTTTTTTTGTTCATCTAAACCAAAACAGTCAACTGCTTTCTCCTCTGTATCCCTTATTGTCCAGGGTTTGGAAACAAGGAGAAGTGCCGGTTGGTAGTCAGTTCCTGTAGGCATGGATTGTTCCATTAGTCGTGTTCTGTTAGTACTGACCTTTGATATCTCAACAACAATATGTTTTGAGAAAGCAATTTATTTTTAATCTGCATTTTGACCTCTTGGTACAGTGCCACGTACATAATGTGCCATAAATTACTGTTGATTTAAGGAAAATTAATCCCATTTTAAGATAGCAAATCATAACCTCTTGTGGTTAATTTAAAAGCAGAAGTGTGTCATATAATGTTAATAGCCAGGTGTGAATTAAGTAGGAAAAAGCATCCTATTCTAAAACAGAATAGCTTAACATTTTTAATGAACGATATTGATGTGGGAATTGGAAGCTGTTCATTCAATCGTATTTATTGAGCGTTTACTGTGTGCAGAGCTCTGTGTTTCTACAACTGGAATAATGGTAACTACTGAAATCTGAAACAGATTGAGTGTATGATAGTAATTAAAAAGAGATTTCTTTTTCCTTCACTGATCAAATTATGGATTTCAGAAGAGCATGAAAGAAATGAGCCAATGAAATGCCACATTCATCAAATTCATCCAATCAAATTCAGGCAATTTGGAGACTTTGAGCTTACAAATATTCCTCTTTGCCTCATTTATGACATAAAACCTTAAGACAAAGCAGAGTCAACAATTATTTGCCTGTTTTAGAATTATAGTTTAAAAAAGCCTCCCAGAGTCCCTTAGATTGGAGAGAGCAATTTCGCTTTCTCTCTAGGAAGCCACTTGGTCTAGTGGAAAGAGATGAGCCTGGTTGTCAGAAGTAACAGGTTGTGGTTACAGCTCTGCCCCTGGCCTGCTGCCTGACCATGGGCAAATCACTTAACCTCTCTGGATCTAAATTTCCTCACTGTAAAATGGAGGTGACAGATTCTGAGACCCGTGTGGGACAGGGACGGTATCCTCTCTGAGATAAATAAAGGACAGATACTAGTCCAGTTTTACAGGTGGAAGAATAGAGAAACAAACAGATCAGATTGACCACAGCCCCACAGCATTTATGTACATATCCTAAAAATCCTGCCATTTCCCCGTCTGTAATTCATTTTAATATGAGAGGCAGACATTAAAAATTAAAAAAAAGACAGTCAACTTCTTGTGGGCAGGGAATATGTCTACCAACATTTTTATATTGTACTCTCTCAAGTACATAGTAAAATGCTCTGCTCTCAAAGTAACTCATAATTACCACTGACTGATCTGGTTTGTTTTTTTTAACTCTTTAGGACATGGCAAATGAATTATAATCCAGAAATCTTTAGACTCTGATAATATCTAGGACAGGAACCGTCACAGCCAATTCAATTCCGGTTGTTAAATTGTCAGTTATTTGACTATTTTTATATTTTCCTGTTTTGAGAGAGGTAGTGAGGTCTAGTGGAAAGGACATGGGGTCTGGAAATCAGGAGTACTGGGCTGTAATCCCAGCTGTACCTCCTGACTGCTCCCTAATGCTGGGCAAGTAACTTCTCTGTGCCTCAATTCCCTCATCTCTAAAGTGGAAATACAATGCTCATTCTCCCTCCCTCTTAGATTGTGAGCCTCATGTTGGCAGGAAAGTGTCTGATATGATTATTTAGTATCTTTTCCAGTCCTAAACACAGTGCTTGGCACTTTTTAAATGCTTATAAAATACCATCACTATCATCCTGTCTCTGGCTTGGGACTCCCTTCCCTCCTCAAATCCGACAGACAGTTACTCCCCCCCATTCAAAGCCTTATTGAAGGCACATCTCCTTCAAGAGGCGTTCCCAGACTAGTCTCTGCATCGCCCTCACTTGCTCCCTTTCCTCCTCCCCCCACTCAGTCCTACAGAAGTTATGTACCTATCAGTAATGATATTTGTATTGTCTTCTCCCCCGACCCCCCCAAGACTTTAAGCTCCTTGTGGGTAGGGAATATCACTGTTTATTGTTGTTTGTACTTTCCCAAGCTCCATGTACAGTGCTGTGCACACAGTAAGCTCAATAAATATGATTGAATGAATGAATGTTCTTATTTTGATGATTAGGTTACATTTTAGATTTCAAAAAATACTATTATGTTTAGACTTATTTTAAAGTCCTATCTTTTTTTAAAGAATACTTTATGTTAAAATGTTTCGAGAACGACTTGTTTAGCAGATTTCTTTTTTAACCAGCCTCTCTTACAGATACTGGAAATATAGCTCAAAATTTCTTAATATGTGAGCCTTTTAACCAAGTGTATAATGGTCAGGAAACTAATTTTTAGGTCCCTGAAGTCCCTTTTTCTTTCCTACTGCTTATTTGGGAAAACTAAGGTATTTGTAAATGTGGAAAAAAGCAAATAACTTCCTTAATATGTTAAATCACTCAATTATTTTGAGGAGAGAACATTGATATTAATAACTTCCAAGTAATTTAACAGTGGAGTTCTATCACATCAGCATAGGCTTAGACAGGAAAAATAGGTGAGATTCCAAATGACAATGCTTAAAAAACATTGCCTGTAAAGCTTTGTAATATCATCTTACTATAGCCTGAAATTACAGGTTTTTATATTCCTTACCAAATAGCGACTTGTGTTGTCCTGAAACTATGTAGTGTATAATTAGAGAGCATGTTCTGACCTGAGATAATGCAGCTGGTTGCTCTAAGATGTCATATTTTTTATGGTGTTGCAGCAGGCTGGGAGGCTTTGAGGAGGTTTCTTCCCTGTGAGAACTCGTAACTTCTGGCAGCTGAATAGGAAACTTCAAAGCCTGTTTGTTAGTTAAAGACCAAGTTGTGAGTAAGCTGAGGGTTGCTAGGGGAAATGAGTTAAGTTATTAAATTATTTAAGAAGGAAAGATTCAGCTTATAAAGAGGGTGAAAATTGGACCACACCGAGCCAAAGGAAAAATCTCAGGAATGATACCATAAGGATGGGAGTGAACTGGAATATTCTGATAGTAAATTACAGTATTGGGGAAGCATGTTCTTGGGAAGTCAGGAAGGATGTTGGGGGAAGAGCATGAATAGAGTAGGGGCTAGAAAGAGAGTTAACCATCTGGGTTTATGTTTTTTTTTTTTTAAGGTATTTGTTTAGCACGTACTATGTCCCAGACGTTTTACTAAGCCCTGGGGTAGATGCAAAAGCTAAGCAGGTTGGACACAATCCGTGGCCCACATGAGGCTCACAATATTAATCCCGATTTTTCAGATGAGGTCTTGAGGCACATAGAAGTTAAGTGACTTACCCAAGGTCACACAGAAGAAGAGCAGCAGAGCTGGGATTAAAACCCTGGTCCTTCTGACTCCCAGGCCTATGCTCTATCCACTAGGCCATGCTGCTTCTCATAATAAGAAAAATAATGGAATCATTAGTGAAAATTAGCTTTAGCATTCCACCTTCTTCCCTAAATATCTACATCAATACATCCTGTACTTGAGAAACCCCAGGCCTGAAATAGCTCAAGGTGAATACACATTAGGTGGAAGTGTATTTTGAAAACTGCCCTAAGGATCAGTGGTAGGAGTTGAATGGATGTGTACTAGAGTAAACATTTAGAGGGAATGATGCAATATTCGGAGTATGCTGAAGAACTATAGTCACTATGTGTTTATATGGCTGCTTAATACGTTTGCTTGTTTTGGGCAGGCAAGAGGTAAGTAAGGAGAGAAGAAATGATGGATTGGCAAAGGGAGACCCTGTCTTAAATATCACCTAATGGAACAGTAAAAATTATTACCTGGTAATTCCTAACAGAATAATTAAAACCCTGGAGTGGATTTAAACTCTCTCTCCTGGGAATGGTGCTGACCCAGGGAATCCCTTCTGAAATGTTTGTTCCTATTAGAAAGGAAGGTTTATTATTTGATAGACAACAAAATAATCTTAGTTAAACCCAGAAACAGCCACGGGTGCAAATATCCACCGTCCTCAATTTTCCAGATATTTTATTATTATGGCGTGTCTTAGGTGCTTTCTATATGAGGAATCTGGATAATTGAAGCCAAAATCAATTTAGGGGCTTGAGTTATGTGGGTAATTTGCTAATGTATGCCTGTCCAGAGATCCTAGCATGTGCAGAGATGAAACTTCTGTAGAGGTAGAAGATGCAACCTCTGCCCTCAAGGGATTTACAGTCTTAACGGGGGAAGGAGACAGCATAATTTATATTTAGGAAAAAGAAGTGCTAAATAGGGATATGTACAAAAGTGCTAATGGAGGTCATGCATGCATAAATACTGAGGTGGTGCAAAAGTGCTGAGATATTTGTTGGAAGGAGACCTGTGGAAAGGAAAATTTAATCAGGGAGTGCCTGAAACAACTACCTTGCCTTGTGTATGTTCCACCTCCAGCTATGGTGTGCCTAGTTTTGATGAGGACTGCAGTACATTTTTCATTATTCAGTGTTTTGCAGGAAAAAATAAAAGACTCCTTTGATGCATTAGCATTTATAATAATGATGGTATTTAAGTACTTATGGTGTACTGTGACTCTGTTTATCGAGAAACATTGTAACCTTATGGAAAGAGCACAGTCTGGGAGTCAGAGGGCTTGAGTTCTAATCCTGACTCTGGGACTTGTCAGTCACTCAATCGTACTGTCTGCTGTGTGACCTTGGGTAGGTCACAGCCTCTCTGTGCCTCAGTTACATCATCTGTAAAAAGGGAGTTAAGACTGTGAGCTCTATGCATAGACTGTGACCAGTCAGATTAGCTTGTATCTATCCCAATGCTTAGTACAATGTCTGGCACAAAGTAAGCACTTAACAAATACTATTTTAAAATTTTAAGAAAAGCAAAAACAAAAAATGATGTGCCAAGCACTATGCTATGTGCTGGGGTACATCCAAGATAATCAGGTTGGACACATTGGACTCAGTCCAAGTAAGAGGGAGAACAAGTAACCCACAATCCACTCTGAGTATTGTATTCAAAGATGGCTAATAAAATGAAATTGGGCATGGGGGTGTCTGTTGCTGTAGGAGTCCTAGAGATATTCTATTCTATGGCCACACTGCAGTTTTTCTCTCTCACAATGTTGTACCACTGGGTCCAGAAGTCAATAGCTTAGTAGAAACCTTCACTACTACTTAAAACATAATTAAACCCGTTAGTCTGCTGGTGGTAAACTATACCTATCCCCTCTTAATTATGGGTGTCTGACCAGTATTCACCTAGAATGGCAAGAGTTCAGAAAAGGGGCACATCCAGGATGAATGAAACATGACACCTCATGTTCATTAAGCAATTGATCGGGTTTACTGAGCGCTTACTGTGTGCAAAGCACTGTACTAAGAGCTTGGGAGAGTACAATAAACCAGAGTTGGTAGACACATTCCCTGCCCACAAGGACCTTATAGTCTAGTGAGTTCGTGACTCAGTCTTCCCATCGCAGCGCTGTCTCCAAACTGGAGGGCATTTCTATACTTGCCCAGTGACAGAAGGAGTTTGTTCAAGGGGTGCTGTCTCTGCTTGGATTCAGCTAGAGCTTTGCTCTGTTTTCAGGAACAGTCACTTTAACTGCAGTCATTAAAATCAAAACTTGGAAAACGCTCAGGAGAAATGAGGGTTTTAAATTTAAGCAAGTTTGAAAGAATTTGACAGGGCGAGTTAAAATGTAATCACTTTGATGTGAAAAACATTAATGAACAAATGCATTTGCAGTACATTTAGTTTTAGGTTCCCATTTACTGAAAGCAGAATAAACTCCAGGTACAGTATTACAATAGAAAAATTAAATACCCATGGGATAGGATTTTTATACTATGATAGGTGAGTGGTTATAAGTTATTTCTAGCTATACATCTTTCTCAGCGGGAGTGTGCTAGAAACCTTGATTTTTAAATGCAGCTTCACATTAGACAGGTGGGTGTTAATTCAGTCTTGAAGAATTAAAATTGTTTCTGTCACTACAGTGGATGAATGCACTAAAAAGCTTTTGTTTCAAAAAGGAAAAGCACATCATTTCAACACAAAAGAATTATAGGTCCCTGAAATCAAGGATTTTTTAAAAAAAGATTGAGAAATAATTCTCACTTGCAGCCACTCGAGCATTTTTCTACAAGGTACAATTTATCAGCAAGGTCTGTGGGTCTGTTGTAAAGTCACTTGTCGTATATTGTAAAGTGTATGTTGCGTCAAACAAACTCCTTTGGTACTTGTGATCGATTGCCCTGTAGGATTGAGTGCCTTGAAAGACAGGGACTGTGTCCAAACCTGATTGTAGTATATCTATCCCAATACTGAGGACATTATTGGGCACAGAAAAAAGCACTTAACAAATACCATTATTATCATCATTATTTATTATTATTGATCTTTAAGTGAATATGCTCAGAAAGGCAAGCATTACGAGTTCTCATAGTAGGAATGGAAATGGAAGTTTTCAAGTTTAAAAGCATCCGAAATTCCATACTGGGTAGGATAATAATAATAATGTTGGTATTTGTTAAGCGCTTACTATGTGCAGGGCACTGTTCTAAGCTCTGGGGTAAATACAGGGTAATCAGGTTGTCCCACGTGAGGCTCACAGTTAATCCCCATTTTACAGATGAGGGAACTGAGGCACAGAGAAGTTAAGTGACTTGCCCACAGTCACACAGCTGACAAGTGGCAGAGCCGGGAGTCAAACTCATGACCTCTGACTCCGAAGGCCAGGCTCTTTCCACTGAGCCACGCTGCTTCCCATCATTGTCCATTCACCAGTACCACCCTTAATATCCAGCCTTTTAGTTACAGATGTGACATTTAATTTTGCCCTTGAATCTGTAGTTGTCCTTCACATTTGAAGAAGTCACAGCTAATGGTGAAGTTTACCTGTGAGCGCATTGTTGGCAAAAAGGCCAATGTGGGATCCACAGGCCTGACCACACTGGGCATTAAAAAAAGCATCCCTTATTGTGCTTAATGTTTGCCCAGCCTTTACTTTTTTTGTCCTTTTGCCTCTTCTTTCATTCTATGTGAAGCTTTTGCTTGAAGAGAGATTCTCCTTTTTTGATGTCGTGCATGTCTGTCCTCAGCAATTGACTCCTAGTTTTCAGCTGAGTTGCAGCATTTTTTGAAGTTTTGTTCTTCCTTGTCCTTAAAATGCTTCCTCTGGCTTCTGCTTTCAGTTTCCAAATTTCAACTTTCCTTATGGTAGGCGTTTGAGTTTAGCTGCTGGAGCTCATTCTCCTCATGTAGCTCACGTAGCATAGCTGTGTCATTCAACCCACATATCCAGACCATCACTAAATTTTCTCAATTCTACCTTCACAACATTGCTAAAATCCACCCTTTCCTCTCCATCTAAACTGCTACAATGCTGATCCAAGCACTTAAATTCCACCTTGACTACTGCATGAGACTCCTTGCTGACCTCCCCGTCTCCTGTCTCTCTTCAGTCCGCACTTCCCTCTGCTGCTTGCATCATTTTTATAAAAAAATTTCTGTCCAATCTCCCAACTCCTCAAGAACTTCCAAAAGTTTCCCATGCAGCCTGGCATCAAACAGAAACTCCTTACCATCGGCTTTAAAGCATTCAATCAACTCATCCCCTCCTGCCTTACCTCACTAATTTCCTACTACAGTCCAGCCCACACACTTCACTCCTCTAGTGCCAGCTTGCTTTTTGTTTCTCGATCTCATCTATCTCAACCGCCAACTCCTTTCCCATGTCCTCCCTCTGACCTGAAACTCCCTCCCCTTCCTTATTCATCAGACCACCGCTCTCCCCACTTTCAAAGCATTATTAAGGTCACATCTCCTCCAAGAGGCCTTCTCCATTTGAGCCCTCATTTTTCTGATTCCCCCCCCCCCTTTGTGTGTCACCTATGCACTTGGGTCTGTATCCTTTAAGCAGTTGCGTGGCTCAGTGGAAAGAGCCCGGGCTTGGGAGTCAGAGATCATGGGTTCGAATCCCAGCTCTGCCACTTGTCAGCTGTGTGACTGTGGGCAGGTCAGTTAACTTTTCTGTGCCTCATTTCCCTCATCTGTAAAATGGGGATGAAGACTGTAAGCCTCACGTGGGACAACCTGATTACCCTGTATCTACCCCAGCGCTTAGAACAGTGCTCTGCACATAGTAAGCTCTTAACAAATACCAACATTATTTAGAGAAACAGCGTGGCTCAGTGGAAAGAGCTCAGGCTTCGGAGTCAGAGGTCATGGGTTCTAATTCTGGCTCTGCCACCTGTCAGCTGTGTGATTTTGGGCAAGTCACTTCACTTCTCTGGACCTCAGTTACCTCATCTGGAAAATGGGGATTAAGACTGGGAGCCTCACGTGGGACAACCTGACTACCCTGTATCTACCCTAGCGCATACAACAGTGCTCTGCATGTAGTAAGCACTTAACAAATACCAACATGATTAGTACTAGCCTCAGCCCCACAGCACTTGCTTACAAATCCATAATTTATATTAATGCCTGTCCCCTCCACTGGACTGTTAGCCCCTTATGAGAAAGGAACATGTCTCCCAATTCTGTTGTATTCTCCTAAGTGCTTAGAACAGTACTTGGCACACAGTAAGCGCTCAGTAAATACGAATGAATGAATGAAGCACTCAGTAAATACCACAGACTGAGCTGAGCAAGTGAGGATTTTGAGAGACTATATCCCAGAACTTCTTTGTTCATGATCTCATCTTGCCATTTGATATTGAGAGTGCTAGTAGAACTGCTCAAGGAACCAAATATAATGCCTGTGCCCATAAAGAAGGCTGGACAGTGTACAGTTCTGTAGACCTTTAGTTAAGTCTGGAGCCAGATATCACACTGGCTTCACACTTGGCCTGACGGTTTTTCCAGAGGATGTGCTAACATTGATTCCGCTTTCTGTCTCCTTATCTCTCACTGCATTGTTGGTGATCGGCTGCCCTAAGGAACAGTATTTTGTTCCCGCTCTTATCTCTGTTTAATATGAATTTAAGGTTATGTGAGTGGCTTCCCCGGTTCATACTGTCCCATCCCTTCAGTCTCCTGGAGACTTGTCGTCTGCCTGTAGTACCTGACTGATTCAGTGAAGCAGTTTATAATCAGTTGCGTATCTTCCTGGGTGTGAGCTTCTACCGTAGTGAACAGTAACTTTTAAATGACTGTTTCCAGGACTTTGAATGATCTAATTCTGTTGAGTTGGAGTTTTCATCTTCCTTTGACTAACTCATCATGGAATCTGACCCTTCTTGAGCCTTCCACAGCTCTAATATATCTACTTTCCCTCTACCACTTTTGGAGGACCTCTTGTGACTTCTTGTCATAAAATGTACTCAGTTTTCCACCTGCTATTAATATCTTCTGCCTCTTTGACTTTCTAAGACGTATTTGCCATCTGTTTGTGGAAAAGACTTTCTTTTTGACTATTTTGAGCAGCTGCCTTCAAATGGCCTCCTGGTGGTGTGGAACGTGGCAAACAGCAAGCTGTGTTCATTCTCTCATCATCTGGAAGCTACTGCACTCCTCGGATCATCTTGGTGCCTTGGTTCCCTTCCCTTCTTGGTTCCCTTCCCTTGGTGCCTTTTCCAAGTTTATTTTGATTATAAGATGCAGCAATCAGAACTGCAGAAACACTCTGGGCATGTCACTCCCCTTCTTAAAAACCTCCAGTGGTTGCCTATCAACCTCCACACGAAACAAAAACTTCTCAGTCTAGGCTACAAGGCTCTCCATCAACTTGCCCCCTCCTACCTCTCCTCTCTTCTCTCTTTCCACTACCCACTCCGTAGGCTCCCCTCCTCTGTCGCCCACCTCCTCACCGTCCCCCATTCTCGCCTATCCCGCCGTCGACCCTGGCCACCATCCTCACGCTGTCCTGGAATGCCCTCCCTCCTCATCTCCTCCAAACTAATTGTCTTCCCCTCTTCAAAACCCTACTTACAGCTCACCTCCTCCAAGAGGCCTTCCCACACTGAGCTCCCTTTCTCCCTCTACTCCCTCTACCGCCCCCCTTCACCTCTCCGCAGCTAAACCCTCTTTTCCCCCATTTCCCTCTGCTCCTCCCCCTCTCCCTTCCCATCCCCTCAGCACTGTACTCATCTGCTCAACTGTATATATTTTCATTACCTTATTTATTTTGTTAGTGAAATGTACATCGCTTTGATTCTATTTATTTGCTTTTGTTTTAATGAGATGCTGATCCCCTCGATTCTATTTATTGCTATTGGTCTTGTCTGTCCATCTCCCCCGATTAGACTGTAACCCCATCAAAGGGCAGGGACTGTCTCTGTCTGTTACTGATTTGTCCATTCCAAGTGCTTAGTACAGTGCTCTGCACATAGTAAGCGCTCAATAAATACTATTGAATGAATGAATGAATGTTGTACCCCAGTTAAACATATTATAATTTTATATATCAGAGCTACAATTCTAGTTTCGTTTTCTATTCCCTTATGATGAGGCCCAGAATATTGTTGGCCCTTTTTCAGCACACTGAATCACGCAATGATTTGAGGGGACAGCTTACGAGATCTCCAAGGGGTTTTCAGGGTTTTGAAAGTAGTTGTAATTTAGGGTTTTTTCCCTTAGCTGCATTGCTTTGCATTTGCTTATATTGAAGATTACCTGCCCCTTTTCTGCCCACACATGATAATAATGATGATGGTATTTGTTAAGCGCTTCCTATGTGCCAAGCACTGTTCTAAGCGCTGGGGGAGATACGAGGTAATCAGGTTGTCCCGCGTGAGGTTTATCATCTTAATCCCCATTTTACAGGTGAGGCAGCTAAGGTACAGAGAAGGTAAGTGACCTGCCCAAAGGCACACAGCTGACAAGTGGCAGAGTGGAATTAGAACCTCTGACTCCCAAGCCCGTGCTTTTGTCACTGAGCCATGCTACTTCATGTATCTGGATTTATGAGCTATTCCTGAAGTTTCTCCCTATCCTCTGAAGAATTTAGTATCATTGGGAGATTTAGAGATTTCACTCTGTATTTCCCATAGCCTGTTGTAGTCCTGGGGGACTCCTCTGTCATCACTTCTATGTTCATAAAAGGTGGCCGTTTATCACTCTGGTTTCTATCCTTTTACCACTTTTTCATCTGTGACAGAATGAAAAAATCTAGCCCCAGCTTTTCTCCTTAATTAATCATGGTATTTAAGTGCTTATTATATGTGTCAAGCCCTGTTCTGAGGTCTAGGTTAGATACAAAGTAATCAGGTGGGACACAGTCCCTGTCCCACATGGGGCTCACAGTCTTAATCCCTATTTCACAGTTGAGACAACTGGGGCACAGAGTGGCCTAGTGGAGAGAGCACAGGCCTGGAAGTCAAAAAGACCTGGGGTCTAATCGTGGGTCCACCACTTGTCTGCTGTGTAACCTTAGGCAAGTTCTGTAACTTCTCTGTGCCTGTTATGTCATCCGTAAAATGGGGATTAAGACTGTGAGCCCCATGTGGGGCATGGACTGTATCCATCCTGATCAGCTTGTATTTATCCCAGTGCATAGTACAGTGGCTGACACATAGTAAGTGCTTAACACCTTGAAAAGTTTTGAAAAATGAAGTGAAGTGACTTGCCCAAAGTCACATAGCAGTCAAATGGCAGAGCTAGGATTAGAACCCAGGTCTCCTGACTCCCAGGCCTGTGGTCTTTACAGTAGGCCACGCTGCTTCACACTGCTTCCATCTCTGCAGTCTTGCATTTCAGTCAGTCAATTAATAGAATTTATGGAATGGTATTTATAGAACACTTACTGTGTGCAGATCACTTTACCAAGTGCTTGGGAAAGTATACTACAGTAGAGTTGGTGGATGTGATCCCTGCCCTCACAAAGTAAGAGAGAGAACAAGTACTAAATTCCCTTTTTGCAAGTGATTGCACTGAGGTACAGAGGAAGTAAGTGACTTGCTGGAAGTCACACAGCAGACAAATGGCAGATCAGGATTAGATCCAAGTCCTCTGACTCCTAGACCCATGCTCCTTCCTCTAGGCCATGCTGCTCCTCCTCTGCTGTTTTCCATATCTGTAATTTATTTTGTCTGTCTCCTTCTTTAAACTCTAAGCTCTGTGTCATTAGGGATTGTTTCTACCAACTCATATTGTACTCTCCCAAGGATTACTAGGTACAGTGGTTTGCACACAGTAAGTGGTCGGTAAATATCATTGCCAGATTGATGACTTAAAAAGCTTTGTAGGTAGAATTTTGTCAAAGTCCTTTTGGAAACCTAACTATATTTTGTGCATTGGCTATCTCCTGACACAGATTTAATAACCCTTTCAAAAAAACACTTCATTAATGCAGCATGAAGAAACTGTATCACTTTCCTCCAACAGCTAGTGTTTGCTAAGTACCCTTGGATCTTAAACTTGCTTATAGACTTTATGAATTTTCCCAGTAAGAAATTATTCTCACCAGCAATAATTCTCAAGATCATCCCTTGTTCATCCCTAGGATTTGGATTGCAGGGGTGATCCGTCAGTTCTCTGGCGAGAAAACCCACTCTGTCCAAGAGCTGTACAACTTTCCCTCCAGAATCCTTCAGAAAGCTTGGGGATGCCATCTGGCCTTGGTGACTTTGCTTGAACTTAGGTAATCAATTTGGTTGAAAACATCCTGGATCTTTAAAACAAATTGGCACCGTTTTTTTGACGTGTTTGTTACTCAGAATCAGTCAGTCAGTGATATTTATTGAGCGTGCACCGTGCTTGCAAAACAGTCAGGCTGTATGTACCTCCAGGACCTCTTCCTTAGTAGAGCTTTTCAGCTATTTCCTTTTTATCCTCTTTCAGTGGTCCCTCTGGTTCCTGTTCTTCATATATTCGACTAATGGTTACTGTTAACTTTGGTTCCATTAGCAAGGTGGTTTTCAAGCTCCATGCCTAAATTTCCTGGTTGCGCCTATCTTTTTCACCCTTCTTGTTCTCCTTACTTGAATGAGGCTACTGATCTTTAAGGGATGACTTCTCTCCCCTCTGTGATAGCCTCTTTTGATTTTTCCAGTTAGCCATGTATTTTGTTTGCCTCGTTTTATTTACCCACTTCAGTAGCACATAAAATGACTTGTTTTTAATAATAATAATAGTATTAAATGCTTTTATGTGCCAGTCCCTGTACCAAGTGCTGGGGTGGATACAAGCAAATGAAGGTAGATACAGTCCCTGTCCCATGTGGGGCTCGCAGTCTCAATCCCCATTTTACGATGAGGTAACTGAGGCACGGAGCAGGGAAGAAACTTGCCCAAGGTCACACAGTAGACAGGTGGTGGATCCGGGAGTAGAACCAAGGTCCTTCTGCTTCCCAGGCCTATTCACTTAGCCAAGCTGCGGCTTTATGACTTCTTGGAGGTTATTTGTCTTTAGGTGCTCTTTTCAGCCTTTTCCCAAATAAGGTTAATATTTTCAGTTAGTTTATGTGGTCTAAAATTCCTATCCTTGGTTTTGCTTGGCTTTACCTTCCCAGTAAGAATGCTAAATTTAATTGGATTGTGCTCATTTGCAATCCCATACATTGGGTGTTGTCCATTGTTGGGAATTAAGATGAAATGCTAGATGAAAATGGGTAAACTCCAAACATAGGGTAGTTATAATAATAGAAAGCTTCAAATTCCTCAGAGATCTAGGTCGTTGAAAAGTGAAGGTAAGGTGGGTTTTTTTGGTTAGGATAAGTGACTTTCCTGCAACATATAAAACATGTCCAGTCAGTGAGGATGGTGGAGTATTGTGTCAAGAGCAGTGGACCAGCCTCAGTCCTTTTTTGGGAATGAGAATCTGCCCAAGGGAATTGTCGATAGTCCTAGTGCACCACTCCCACTTTCTTGTCTCTGCCAGTCATATTCCCACTTGGGTATGGAGTTCAGTGGGGTGGGGGATGTTGGCAGGCAGCCTGCAGCACATGGCATAGTGCACACAAAAACCTTTTGGTGTGTGGGACCGACTGCAAGCAGAATGCCCAAGCTTTGTGATCGTACTTCATCCCATCAGAGCTGCAGACTTCATTGCCCACAATAGCCAGCCGTTATCCAGAATTTCTGTAGGGTCAGTCCACCTCGCAGAATGCCCCACGTGGTTCTTTGGTCAGAAACTTGCACCATTCAATCCGTTGTATTTATGGAGCACTTATGTGCAGAGCACTGTTCTGAGTGCTTGAGTACAAAACAGCAGAAGTAGCAGATCGTTCCTTGTCCACAATCCCCTCTTGTTTTGCATCAGTCTAGAGGACTGATGGCACATCTATGTCAAGCATTCTCCTCCTCACAGAGCTATGAGTAGAACACACATATCCTGCTTCCTAGAGCCCTGCTCTTTCCACTGGTGTCTGGCCATTAAGGATCCAACGATATTATTTTAAAAATGCCTAATTCAGTGGAATCTGTAACACTTAGAAGGTATCGAACATCCAATTTACATTTTATTTAGAGGCCTTAGACCTTGTGACAACCTCTTGCAGATAGAAGTTGTTACAATTGGTTTGAGAGGCTAAGAGGGAGCAAATTGTAATATTATATGTGTGGGGGGGGTATGAGTATATATGTATTACACACACATATAAATATGTGTATTTATTTACATATACATATATTCTTTATATTAGAAGATACCTCACATAATGCTTTCAGGGAAGAAATTTTCTGTTTTGAATATATCTGATATGAGAAATTCGATGTTCTATGCATGAGTGTCCTGTGTATCTTATGTCGCTCCAATAATTAAAATGGGAGCTGTCAAAATTGGAAAAGCCATTTGTGAAATATAATTCTCTGAAATTTTTTGGTGCAGTAGCCTTTGCTGTTTGAAAAGCATTTGTTTTACTATACTACAGGTATTATATGAACAAATAGCCATTATATAAGAAGGCTAAGGAAGGACTATGTAACTCATTTTTGCTATCTTTACCCTCCCTTCCATAAGCAAATAAAACTGGGTGCCCTGCTATTTCTCAAACATTTGTTCATATAAGTGCATATATATATATATATATATATATATTCGTGTCTTTGTTTCTTCTTGTGGAGGGTTTTGAGTTGGTATTGAATTTGTTTTCTACTATTCTTTCCTAGGCACTGAAGAACAACACAATGGCGGGTCACAACCAACTTTGCATTCGCCGTTGGACAACTAAGCATGTGGCCAAATGGTTGAAGGAAGAAGGCTTCTTCGAGTATGTGGACATCTTATGCAATAAACACAGACTTGATGGGATCACACTACTGACATTGACTGAATTTGATCTGCGGTCCCCTCCCCTGGAAATCAAAGTACTGGGGGACATCAAAAGGCTAATGCTGTCAATACGCAAATTGCAGAAACAGCATATGGACGTTTTGGAGGAGATGGGCTACAATAGTGACAGTGTGGGTCCCCTGACACCTTGCATCAGTTCTCTTCAGGGTTCAGACTGGTTTTGTAATGGTGAGCTTCCCCGTGACTGTGATGGACCCATTACCGATTTGAATTCGGATCAGTACCAGTATATGAATGGGAAAAACAAACACATCGTTCGAAGATTGGATCCAGAGTACTGGAAGACAATATTGAGTTGCGTCTATGTTTTCATAGTGTTTGGGTTTACGTCTTTCATCATGGTTATAGTTCATGAACGAGTGCCAGACATGCAGACATATCCACCGCTACCAGACATATTTCTAGACAGGTGAGTATCCTGAGTTACTGGTTTTGTAAAAAAAAAAAAAAAAAAAAATTGTCTTCATGATTTTTGGAAAGTAATTGAGCCAAGACGAAAATGACTGTAATAATCGTTAACATATCTCATTCAGAGCCTGCAGATCACTTTGATGATAGCTGAAGAGTGTCTTCCTTTGAATTTTTCAGTGATCCTTGAAATAGCCATTTTCTTATTGTCACTAGGGCACTAAGATTTATCCCAGGCAAATGAAACTGCCTTTGTAAGGGGAGAGCAGGCAGAGAAAAAATAGGCTTTTTTTTCCCTATTGTACAAAGATTAAAAGTGAACTGAAATACACCTGTTCTTCCCTGGACAGCCAAGGAGAGTATTTACTCAAACTTTTTCTGACCTTCTCCATTAGAGTGAAATTCCATAAGAGAAAGTGTCCTGCCTCTGTTATGCTTACCCAAGCACCCGGTACTCGGTACTATGCACTGCTTCCAATTGGTGCCCAATAAATAACACTGCTACTATTATTAGTTGAAAGAATAAGCCTAACCCCGGAGATTAATGCTAGGTCGGAACTATATAGTTGCAGGATATTGGGAATCCTACTGCCTAATATCCCCCCCCCCTCCCAAAAAAACCCAGGAAAATCTTTGGTGCCCCAATAAGTACCTTCTAGCTTTAGATGAACCTTTAAGTGATTATTCAACTTCTGTGACGTTCCCTACCAAAGAATTGGTAAACTGAGGGATCAGAGCTCACAGATGAACTGTACCAGAAAATTGCAACAATCACTTCTAGAAACGTCAAAACCAGTACAAGGTTTGCCAGAAGTGAGCCTTTTTCATTTGAAAAGAGGAGCAGAAGTTTGTATATATTGTGAAAATTTCATTGTGCTGAGGACATTATACCATTTACTTGATTTTGGATTTATTAATCCTCCACAATGTGCAGGAGACCCGGTGTCTGTCAAAAGTAAAGTACCGGTTAAAAGAACCAAATAGACACAAACATGGGTTAAGAAGAATATCAACACGGGTTAAGAAAAATATCTTTGTATTGCTTCACTAACTTCAGCATAGCTTTTGGAAATCTGTTCCTTGTCCCTAGCAGTTTGTAGAACCCAGATGATAAAAATAGTAGCAAACATCCCATATATTAACCTGTGTTCCTGGCTCTCCTGACAGCTGAGTTCTTTTTAAGATGCGTTCATAGCAGAATCTCTTGGAATAGACTCTTTTCGCTGTTCTCAGTCCACTTGCAATCAAATGGAATATACTCTGTTCTTACAATTCAGAGAAATGATTCAAGAAAATTAATTTTGATAGCTCGTAGCCAGCATATGGAAGGAAAATAAAATGTGGAAGAGCAGACAATCTGAGTGGGGAGAGAGCTGGATAGATCAGCGAAGAAGGGCAGATATTAAAATGCCATTATTGTCCGCAGGCCTCCACTGTGCAATCTGATGATATTTCATTCCATCCTCAGTTAAGTGCCACTAGAAAAAGTGATATTGGTGATGCAAGAGGTCTTGATAAGTAATCCCCCATTTTATTCTGAAGTCAACCGAGTGTATATGCAACATTAGAGCTTTCACATATACCTCAAACAGGTGGTTCAATTTAATTCATTCATTCAATTGTATTTATTGAATGCTTTCTGTGTGCAGAACACTGTACTGAGCACTTGGAAAGTCCAATTCAGCAAATGAGACAATCTCTACTCAACAACGGGTTCACAGTCTAGAAGAGGGAGGCAGACAACTACTAAACAAGTAGACAGGCATCAATACCATCAAAATAGATAAATAGAATCATTGATATATACATATATATGAATTTGCGTGTCATTTCAAATCAGGGTGGAACCTTGAAGGGAGGGGGCGAGTTTTTTGATAACTACAACCAGTTTTAAATCCCACTCAAACCAGAAAGCAAACTTATGCACCCAAACACTTCTGCTAGTTTGATTTTCATCATCTTTTATTTAGCCAATGCTAAGGTTAGAAAATTATGTTCTTTTCTCTGAAGGACCAGTTTGAATAACTTTCTTCCCCCCAAATTGGAAGCCTCTCAATCTGATCTTATCTGGAATTTCACCTTAGCCTTGATCTTGGGTCGTAGTCAGCTTTTTGTTAGCTGGAACTTTTTGCTCTAATAGGAGGTACCTCCCCATGGACAGAGCCTCATGTGGGTTTCCTGCCAGCACATGGTCTAGTGGATAAAACATGGGTCTTGGAGGTAAAAAGTCAGGGGTTCTAATCCTAGCTCTACCACTTGTCTGCTGTGTGACCTTGGGCAAGTTACTTCACTTCTCTGGGCCTCAGTTACCTCATCTGTGAAATAAGGATTGAGACTGAGAGCCCCACCTGGGACGGGGACTGTGTCCAATCCTATTTGCTTGTATCCACCCCAGTGCTTAGTGCAGTGCCTGGCACATAGTAAGCGCTTAAATACCACAGGTATTATTATCATGAAAAGAGGAAGGATCACTGAACAACAGAGGTGTTCACTGGTGTAGCCATTGGTGACAATTTAAAAAGTTAAAACCCACAAATCAAAAAGCATCGTTTTTACGCCCTCCATTTTCTCTGTTGTTTCTCCCCTTCGCAGTGGAGCAGTGGAAAATTACAGTATTTTCTTTGAATAAGTAACTTCCCTTATCTCTGTTTGGATTTCTTGGGGTTTGTCACAGCTTGTCTCTGTTTTTTTGGAACATCTGCTGAAAGATGCAAAAGAATAGACCATTGTACTCTTTGGGCTCCATTTTCTCAGCTGGTTATCCAAGAGAATGTCTGACTGTCTTTGATAGCAATTGATGGAGACTAGTAGAGGCTAATTATGTGCCTCATTTACCACCTTCTGACCTTGGGGAGAGATTATGGTTGGAGTATAACCTTGAGTCCTAGGAGTCTTGGCTTCTATACTGCATTAATCACCAAGTTGTTGTGAGACCTGAAGCAAGTTTCTTAATTCTTTCTGCCAGAATGATGGGTGGTTCACTTAACCCTCTTTAAGAATTGGTGACACTAGGGATCACCTTAACCTAAAATGGATTACTGATGTTTGCAGCGGCCAAGGAAATCCCACGTTGTGCCACATTGTAGAAATAATATTGGCTAATAGTTCCATTACGGTCTAAGGTTGGAGCCAGCAAATGGAAAGAGCCGTGGGTCAGGATGGAGAACACCTCAGTTCTGTGCAAAGCATCACTGCTTCTGCAATTGAAGCATGTGTCTTGCTGGTCGTAGGATATTCTTTTCCCTCCTTGACTGTCAGTGTCTTAGCAATGCTAAAACCGGAATGGGAAGGTGTACTAATGTTTTCACATGTACAGTGTTGAAATGTGCAAGAGATTTTTAGTATGACACACTCAAGGAAACAGTCTCCCCATTGGGAGTGTCGTCTTCGAACCAAAGGGCAACTCTACATCAACAGCGGGGCACCAGTGTTACTTAGCTGTTGTTTGCCCTCCTTGATATCCAGCCAGTTGGTTGGAAATGCACTTCCTCCATACCTATTTTTTTCCCATTTTAAAGGCCTATTTCCCTTTATTTTAAAGGCCAATCACCCTTGAATCAAATCAAATCCTTATCAAGACTTCAAATATCCCTAACTTTTCCCTCTATTTCCTAAATTCCCATTCTCGAATGTATCTAAACTTTCCTGAATATATCGCTTTGTGGGTTTTGCCTGCACAATTTCTAATGGTAACAAATTCCTTAGGCTTACCTAAACCTGTTATGCAAGGAAGCCGTTTGTTTTTGTTTGTCTTGGCCCCGTGATCTTCAAGGAGCCCAGTGGTTCTGATGTGGGATTTTGATATGGGGAGGGAAAAAAAAAAAAAAAACCCTTGCTTCTTGTGACTCCAGCCTTTATGGTTGTGTAGGTTTCAGTCTGTTTTCATCTTTCCAGACTGAGTCACTATATCTTTATGAAAGTTTTTCCATTCCCTTCTTTGTACCTTCTCCAGTTCCATTTTGTTATCCCGTGATGCAGCGATCAGTATCCTATCTAGTATTCCACGTGAGGAGGTGCTATGGAGTTTTATACTGTGGCAAATTCAGCAATGCTAAACAATGCCCGACATTGTTTTGACCCCTTTAAGCCATCACCACTCAGTGGAACAACAGTTTCAGGGAACACTGTATGGACGCCCAAGATCCCTTTCCAGAGGGATGACTGACTGATAGTTCTCACTCATCACCATGTGAGTTGGTTGGATTATTTTTTCCCCTCATGCCTTGCCCCGCCCTTAAACTAAACCTCAATTACAACCTTTCTGCCCTCTCTCCCAGCTTGGAAATCATCTTGTGATAAAATTTCATCATGTGGAAAAGCTTAGTTTTATCTGCAAACTTGGATTTGCAGGGAGTAAACTCCCTCTCCCAATTGATCTCTGAGTATGTAAACTGGTGTTAGCACTGAACTTTGAGAGTTCCTGCTGTTTACGATTACATTCTGTGTATTTGTAGGGTCAGTATATAGTTTGAGAACATTGCCCTTTTTTAAGTTTCACTGCTGGCACAAAACACTGTCTTATGACTAGTCAGGAAACTAGAGGATATTCAGGAGGAGATAACCTCAGTAAATTCAAGCAAAAAAACCCAAAATAAAGCAGTGTTTAGGTAAAGCCATTGGAGTTTTGACACTCACCAAAATCACTCTAGTTGAGAAACCATCACATTTATTAAGGGAAAAACCAGTATTTAGCAGGTAGAGTAGTTTGGGTGGCACTATGACCAATTTACATCTTGTGGTTCTGATTTCAGGTAAAGCATTCAGGTTAAAATAATTCCAAAACATTTGTAGAGTCCTCCCCTTTTTGTCTGTTCGGGTGGTCACCATGTAATATCCTGGCTTGAATGCTGCATCATTCTCCTAGCTGATCTCTCTGCTTCCAGTCTCTCCCATATTTCACTCAACTGCCCAGATCATTTTTTAAAAAAAACAGCTGTGTACACATTGCTCAACTTCTCAGAAACCTCCAGTAATTGCCCATTTCTCTCCGCATCAAATTGAAATTCCTCATCATAGAGGGGGAGATAGACATTAAATATAAATAAATATTTATAAAATTATAACTTTATAATTGTATATGGCTGCTTTTATTTATGAACCAGACTGTAAACTCATTGTGGGCAGGGAATGTATCTGTTATATTGTTTGTACTCTCCCAGCGCTTAGAACGGTGCCCTACACAGAGTAAGCACTCAATAAATACGATTGATTGATTGATTGATTGATTGATTTCAAGCATTCATTCAGCTCTCTCCTTCCTACTTACACATTCTTTTCTCTCACCATACCCTAGCTAATACTCTTCCTTCCTCTCAAACCAACCTATTCACTGTGTCATTCTTATCAATCTCGCCACGAACCTCTTACCCGCACACTACCACCTGCCTGAAATTCCCTCCACCTTCTGACAGACCATGGACTATGGTTTCTCCTCATCCTCAAAGTCCTTCTGAAAGCCAGTCTTCTCCAAGAAGCCACCCTGATGACTTTCCAATTTCCCTACACCATATCCCCCAACTGCCTCTTACATAGTGGCACCTAACCATTTAAATACTCATAATCCCCATAGCCTTTAGGTACATATCTTGTATACTCTATCCCAGTGCTTAGTAAAGTGCTTAATAGTGACATTATTATTATTACTGTCATCACTTCATCCTATCTCTAATTTAAATGGGTATCTCCACTCTTTGATCATAAGCTTCTTGAAGGCAGGGATCATGTATAATGATTCTGTTGGACTTTGCCAAGTGCAAATCAATCACTTTGATTGATATAAATAAGGCTGTCCGTCACTCTGTTGGAACTTATAGCCATCTCAGATTTCCTAGGTCCAGAGTAGTGACTTCAAGTAGCCCCAAGTTATCTACAGTCCCAATATATATAGTCTTTTGTATTAGAAGACGACATCGGTGACAGTGAAGTCCCACCACATTGGACACACAGAAAGGCTATTCCTTGTTGGGTCATTGTAATGTTTGAAATGCCCGGCACTGTTTTCTCTTTTGCCTCCCTGTCTCTCTGTCCATACAAAGCTTTTGTTCACGAAAGCCCTACTCTTGTTGAGGCAGGCAATTTTTAAGGGGGTGTTTTCTAGTCCCCTTCCCCATTTGGAGTGAGCAGTGCATTTATGGCCCCACCAAGTGGTGATGCTGCCTCTTAAGCCTACTCGTGAAGAACTTTTTTTGCATGCAAGGATGAGGCATCCCACCATTAGTAGGACTTTCACTTAAATTGTTTCTCACTAGTGGTCATGGTTCGGTGAGCCATTCACGCTTTCTTCCCCAGCCCTCTGGAAGCCAACAGCACCCCTGGCGAGATGGTTGGTTAAGGTTTCGTCTGGGTGCAGTCTGTGGCCATAGCCCAGGGTATCCCAGTCAGCCCATTGTTGGGTAGGGATTCTTTCTATTTGGTGCCGAATTGTACTTTCCAAGCGCCTAATACAGTGCTCTGCACACAGTAAGCACTCAGTAAATACAATTGAATGAATGAATGCCCCCAAAGCAATAGACCCTACTGTGTCTTTAGCAGGTTTGTACATCGTTGTTGAGAAAGATACACAAATCTGTTGCAATCATTAGGATCTCCCTTGGAAAATGAAATCAGATATGGTCTGGGGTCATGGAGCAGTGTACTCCCACCATGAGCAGCGGAACCTGCTGTTTATTCTATCATTGTTGTATTTATTGAGCGCTTACTGTGTGCAAAGCGCTGTACTAAGCACTTGGGAGTGTACAATATAATAATAAACAGAAAGGTTCCCTGCCCACAGTGAGCATACAGTCTAGAGGTGGTGTTTCCCCATCCAGTGTGTACACCAATGCTGAGTACCAATCGTTGGGGTCTTCTTCAGACCCAATATATGATGGTCTAAGGAATTAATATGAGCCTATGAGTCAGATGGAGGAAAAAGGGGTGTGGGGAGGGGAGTGAGTGCTCCAAGGGGTGGTGGAATGGGGATGAAAGAACAGGACCGGGCAGAAAACCTCTCATCCAGCAGTCTTGTCACAAGTCTGCATGGAGAATCTAGTTAGCTGTCTTTTATATCTCAAGGACTGACTCTAGGTCACTTAGCTCCTTAGTGATGAAGTATTTTATGCACCTGTTGAGTTAATTTCCTGTTTGGAAACAGGAATATGGGCTAGACAACCTCTTAAAGTCATCGTTTCTATGACTGTGTACTGGGAATGCTAATGATTGAATTTAAAACATTTAATTGACAGGAATTGCAGTTCAAAGAGCAGTTATCAGCTTTTTATAAAACTTAAGATGCAGAAAATTGTTCCAAAAATGTCATTTTACCTATCTGATGATTTCTTCCATAGATTCTAGAATCATCTCGCTAAAAAGTTGAAAAAAAAATCTTGACCAAGATTGGATTTCTTAAATTTTTTTGTGCAGCTCTAGTCACACATTCTTTTCAGTCTTGCAACTCAGTGTTTTTTCTCTTTCTATTTAAGTGTTCCTAGGATTCCATGGGCCTTTGCCATGACAGAAGTATGTGGTGTGGTTCTCTGCTATATTTGGCTGTTGGTTCTCCTCCTTCACAAGCACAGGTATTTACATACTGCAGTTCAAGTTCTGCCTTTTGTGGTCTTTTAGGCACTCCCCGATATAGGAAATTGATTTGGGCTCAGGTAACCTAGAATTCATGAAAACTTTTTCTCTCCTCTTTCTCTCTGTGATCATTGTATTTCTTTGATTATCCCTGTGTCATCTCAATGCACCTCTGAGACATGGAGGAAGTGGAGGAGCTTAGGAGGAAGCTAATAGAGATGTACCCTGAATGATATCTTCATTTTGAGCAGTCAGCTTTCAATGACTACTGTGTGGAGTTTGGGTACAGTTATAATTGGAAAGCAGTGTAACTTACTAGGTAAAGCATGAACCTGGGAGCCAGAAGACCTGGGTTCTAATGCCAGCTCCAGGATTTAGCGACAGTGTGACCTTGGGTAAGTCACTTAATTTCTCTGTGCCTCTGTTTACACCGCTGCAAAATGGGGATTCAGTACCTGTTGTCCCTCCTACTTGGACTGTGAGTCCTATATGGGGACAGGAACTACGTCTGACCTGATTAACTTGTTCCTACCTCAGCACTTAGAACAGTGCTTGTTACACATAGTAAATGCTTGACAAACACCATAAGAAAAAAAAGCTGGGTTCAGGCTCCTACTCCCTCTACTTTTCCAACAGCCTGAATGTTCTCTTACTAAAGATATAGGATAGGTCTAGGAGAAGCAGGATCTGTTCATTGCTCTGAGGTGTCCTTTTGAAGCAGGGACTGTTTTTTGTGTATTCACTCACAATCCCTCAGTGTGGCAATTTCAGCCGTGCTATAACTGGGGAAGTTGCTGAATTATGTGTGTTTTATTACTCTTCTCTTTGGCCCTCCCTTTGCCCTTCTATGAAATCTGAATAAGGGAATGAAGGAAAAATACAGGGTATGAGCAAGCTGAAAAGAAAAAGAAAATCTGGAGCAGGTGTCTTGAGAGATCAGTTAATTTAGAAACAAGCACGGCACTAGGACATTTTCTTGGTTTAGAGAACCAGTCATGGTCTCTTATCCTCACTCTGAAGCCCCTGACTTCAAATCTTGGTCTCTCAGATGACAGAGGGTGTCTTTCAGTCCTAGGCGACAAGTAAGAGATGAGGCTCATGATAAGTGTCCTTGCCAGGCTCTCTAAGAGTAATTGGAAAGAGGAAGCAGATGGGGATAGAAATGGTGCTTTGGACATAAAGTCTCCGGTTCTACTGTCTGATTTCTCCTATTCTCAAGGATTAAGCCAGTAATTTTATTTGAAGGATATCTATCTCTTCATCTTGAAATGTGGTATTTTAAAGTGTAAGTCCAAGTAAAGAGAACACAGGAACCGAACCTCTCTTGAGCAGACACCTGCATCGTTAACCGGTATGCAGGTTTGGAAATCTCTGGAGGCACAGGTGCTTCTTAGACTTTTGAAGGTGACAAGTATAGAGCACTGAAAGAGCAAATTTTCAGGACCCAACTTGAGTCCTCCCTAGTCCAGTAGGCATCGAGCAATGCTGGTCTGAGTCCAGACCCCCCACCAAATGGCTGAGGGGTACTGAGAGGCCACTGAAGTTCCCAGTAGCTTCTTAATTCAGTTCTCAAAAAGGGACTCATCTGTTTAAATGTTCTTTTTAGCACCCCCTTCCCTCTGGGTGCTTCCTCTGAGAAATACACAATGCAAGAAGAGGAGTCCAGCCTTGGACCACCCAAACCTAATCTGCTTCAATTCTGTGTTCACCTTACCTCTCCTCACAGGCTTGGGTTTCAAGCAGTTTTTAATGCCAGCTTTGCAGCTGGCCTGCTTTGTGACCTTGGGGAAATCACTTAACTTCTCTCTGCCTCAGTTTCCTCATCTGAAAAAAGGGAGGGAAAATGGGGATTAAATAACTGTCCTCCCTCCCCATTAGGCCCTGAGCCCTAGGTGAGACAGTGAATGTGTCTGATCTAATCTATTTGTATCTGCCCTGGTGCTCAACACATAGTAAGCATCTAACAAATACCACAGTCATTATTAGTAAATGATCTGGCATATCCAGGAATGTGGTTTGTGGTTTTTTATTTTGTTTTGGGGTTTTTTGGGGGGGTATTTTTTAAGCACTTACTATGTGCTAGGCACTGCAGTAAGCAATGGGGTAGATACAAGCCGATCAGGTTGGATATAGTCCATGTCCCACTTGGGGCTCATGGTCTTCAACCCCATTTTAAAGGTGAGGTAACTAAGGCCTAGAAAAGTTAAGTGACTTGCCCAAGGTCACACAGCAGCCAAGCGATGGAGCCGGAATTAGAACCCGGGTCCCTCTGACTCCCAGGCCCAGGCTCTGTCAACTCCATGCTGCTTCCGTATCTGTTCATTTGCTGTGTACTTTGAATTCCTGGAGAGTTGATATTCCTTTCTGATGTGCTTCCCATAGATCAATACTGTTGCGAAGGCTCTGCAGCCTGATGGGTACCGTCTTCTTGCTGCGCTGCTTCACCATGTTTGTCACTTCCCTCTCTGTGCCTGGACAGCACCTTCAGTGTTCTGGGAAGGTAGAGTGGTGCTTTTTCTATGTCATATTTTTTGTCGACATTGCAGGTTGTACATATTTGTTAGCTTTAGAAATTTAAGGGCCCCCCCCAATACATTAGTAAATCTAGCTGTGCTTTTTGGCATTTACCGAAAATCTCCAAGTGACAGGAAAATCTAAGACCAGGTTCACTGCTGAGCAGAACATACGTACACTGGGCTGGTTTGAGAACACAAATCGCTGTTATTGCCCCTATTTGAGCCATTTCTCCATCAGCACTAGAATTTGAAGAGAAAAGTTAGGGCCATTACCACTGATTTGTTCTTAACGGAAGAATAAAATAGTGAGTGACACCCCTTCCCCCATTTAAATGTGCAAAATGTTTTAATGCACTAACTCTGTTACTTTAGTCTTTAGTCGTCTCTCTTCGGGGCTCCCTCTGCTTCTTAGAGAAAGACGAAAGGGAAATAGAGCAGAATATATAAGTGTTTTTGAAAGAACCAGGGCATATGAGAAGCATATAAGGGCCCTGTCTACTTTTACTTCATTTGTGTTTAGGAGAGGGTAGGCCACTTCTTTGTCCTGTGATTCAGGATAATGCATTGGGTGTTTTTTCCTAAATCTTCCTCCTACTGCTCCTCTGGAATTACAAGAAGAGCCAACAGGAGCGATGGAGATTAATAACAAAACCCCAATTTATAGAACCTCACTTCAAAGTGAATCATGGGGCAGGAGGTTAAATATAAGGAGAAAAGGAGTGGCTCAAGGTGATTCAGGTTAATTGATATAACTAGGGAAAATGTGACATAAAAGAAAAATGTAGGCTGAATTTAATAGAAGGAAACTGTCTGGTTGCTGAGAGATTTAATTAGGTGTGGCCTCCTAAAGGGATTGATAGGAATGCAGAGAACAATCATGTGTGCTGCTCGGGATAGTTCCACCCTACCCCAATGTAGGTTAACAAGATGAACTAATAGGTCTCTCTCTTTCTGTAATGCCTGGAATTCATAAACATTTAGTTATTAAAGAAGGATTTGTTAAAATCTGCCCAGTGTACCACTGCTGCTCTAGTAGTTGGGCTCTCACCTAGTTATTGACCCATAAGATTCGGGGCAAAAATTTAAAAGGTAAATTGAGGGGATAGGAGAGGTAGCGAGTGATTTGTTACTGCATATCAAGTATTTGCTGAGTTTCACTGAGAGCGGTTGCACTTCTCCATCTCGTTGCCCCAGAGGAGCGCTTGAAGTAATGCATATTCATTGTTTTTTTAAATCTTAGCTGTATGGCAACGTGTGGGAGAAACTTCATCGAGCCTTCGCCATTTGGAGTGGTTTTGGCATGACCCTAACTGGAGTACACACTTGTGGAGATTACATGTTCAGTGGCCATACCGTTGTCCTGACTATGCTGAATTTCTTCGTTACGGAATGTAAGTGTCCGATGTTCCTCTACGTTTATAGTGCAGCAGTCGCCAGTGAGAGCCCTGAGGGACCTCAAATGCTAAGCCCTCTCTGTGAATTTCCTGGCCTTTGAGGCCTTGGCTTCAGTGCACGTAGTCTTAAACAAAATTCTCTGTCCTCTTTCCAGATACACCAAGGAGCTGGAACTTCTTGCACACTTTATCTTGGGTCCTCAACCTCTTTGGAATCTTCTTCATTTTGGCTGCACATGAACATTACTCGATCGATGTGTTTATCGCGTTTTATATCACCACGAGACTCTTTTTGTATTATCACACGCTGGCCAATACCAGAGCATATCAGCAGAGTAGAAGAGCAAGGATTTGGTTCCCAATGTTTTCCTTTTTTGAATGCAATGTAAATGGTACAGTTCCTAATGAGTATTGTTGGCCTTTCGCAAAACCAGCAATAATGAAACGGTTAATTGGATGAAGAATGGCCCTGTAAAAGAGTCGTGATTTAATCTCCTCAAGAAGTAAACATTAGGCGTACCATTATTTTTTTTTCTCCGCACATTGTCTCCAGATGCCTTGCTTCTTGGCTTGAACATTCCCAAAGCGCTGCTTCCTGTGCTTTATAAGTTTGTGATTGTAATAAGTAAGGCTAGACTATCCAGGGCCTCAAGTAGATGTTCCCTCAGTTGAACAGAAACTTAAGTAGTTTGTATCCTTTAGTCAGGTTTATGTTAGGCCTGAGGGCAGGATGTAACCAGTGCCTGTTTAATATCTGTTCACTAAACTTAACATTAAGCTGCTTTTCTGATTGAAGGGATCTCTGCTGATTCCTGGTACACTTCTATCAAGAACATCACCTAATATTTTTTTGAAGATGCTGGTTTTCTTCAAAGAAAAAATTGAGCAATACTCAGCCTTTAAAATGATCTGTGCATGTTTTATAATTTGAAACCCCTAAGAGTGGCTAACATTTTGAGAAATGTGTGCTTTCTGAAACACCAGCTCCAAGAAAAATATATAACTGCGCACCAGGATTTCTGAAAGTAGGAGAAATAAGAGGAGCAATGAATAAGGTAAACAGAATGCCAAGAAGAAATCACTTGCCTCTGACAGGTACAATTTTTGTCAGGGACAGCACTGGCATTTGTAACCAGAGCTTACATAAAGGGATCAAACAGTAACCTCCTTCCTCCTTCCATTTTGTGGCCTTCTTGTGGCACTTCAGTAGATGTTTGAGGGAAGAATAGCCACAGTTACTGAAAATTAATTTGGCCTAATTTTGGTGGTACAGCCACCTGGAAACTTTGTGTTGATCCTTTTGTCATAAAATTGGCAACCCAAACCTATATATATATATATACGTATACATACGTATGTATGTATATATAATTTGGGTAGGTTATTTAATTAACAAGATAGGGCTTTCTAGTACTATTGTGAAATATTTTATGTGCCGTTTATCTGGGGAAGCGTGCATGTAGTATTTTTCCCCTGCCTTCCCCCCTCCTTTCTCCCATCTCCCTCTCCCCCCAGAAAAGAAATAATAGTAAATTTCAAAAATTGTTTTGCTTTTTAATTTGGGGGAAGGGGAGGACCCTGAAATTTCTAATACCAATTTATTCATTATCAGCAAGTCTCCATATTATATGAACATGGACCAGATTTTTTATTTTACAAACTTGTATATAAACTCTGCCTGCATAATCTTATTTTAGCAGTCAGCAAATTAAAATAAGCTGCTTGTTTACAACACTAGAAGTTAAGTGTTCTGAGTCATGTAGCTTCTGTGACCCATTAGCCACTTTTTTTTTTTTCCACAATCCTGATTTGTGGTTGGGACTGGAGAACTGGAATTTGAATCTAGAATTTGAAGTCCTCTGGGGGCAGGCTCATCCCCTGTCCAGCTACCAAGCTTCTTCACATCGAATCTTAATTGTGCCATCGAATTCTCCTTTTTAAACTCATGAAATTTGAGGCAGTGCTGGATTTGATATATTTTTTGAGGTCCCAAATGAGGCCACTAGATCTGCACTAGAACATCTTTTCATTTAGCACTTTAATTTACTACATTTTATTTATAACCTTCCGAATTTCCAGAATGAATAGCAAGAAAAGGGTAATGTTTCTTTCATCTGCAAGGTTTTCATCTAGTACTGCATGACCTCAATTTGGGTCTGCTTTGAACTCTGAGTTAGGAACTGCCATGTTAGTTCACGCATGACTGTCTGGGTGAGAAATTGTATGTGGAACCAAGCTAATTTAAGCTTTATTATGCTCCATTGTCTGACACTTCCACTTATAACATCTTAGATTGCAAATCGTAATATGTGCTGGGGACAAAAATGCTAGCATTTCATTCAAAAATATTGAGTCAGCTTTAGGATGAGGGGGAACAATGATGGCTCCTTTCGCTAATATTAAACCGGACCCACTCCTACCCTGGAGGTCAGAGGGTGGTCGTGATCTTGCTTTATTTTATGGCTGGCAGAGGAGATGTGCACGTACCCCTTGGGAACATAGGAATAGTGTCACTTAGGGAAGACCAGATTCTTGCTTTTGGACAACTGTGGAAAAAAAAAAAACCCTCACATTAATTCAGCTATGTTGAAAGTGTGATAAATTTTTCCTAAAAGTTGGCCACATTTCTTTCGTGTGCTTTCTAGGATAGAAAGAAATAGAAATCAAAAATGCAATTAACTTTGCAGAGCCATTGACATTGAGAGCACCGAGCCCCGGACTGCTGGCTGGATTAATTAGCTGTCAGAATTGTGAAATCAGTTTTTGGTCTTGCATGTAGTCATTGCTACTGTCGAAGCAAAATATAAGCTAAGGCTTCTCATTTATTGTAAAAAATTATTACAAGACACTGTTTACATAAACAAAAGTGATCATCTCAAAGTCTCTTTCCTGGAATACTTTGAGGCAAAATCCCTTTTGGCTTTTTCAATGTGAAATTTAAATTTTTGTTACTTTTTTGTCCTGAAATTTCCTGCTTTTGTAAGAGATATTTTCCTTTCTCTCGCTGAGACCCAAACCGTAAGTTAAGGTTGCATACTGATGTTTACATTTTGGTCTCGCTAGGGAAAGCTGCACAGCTAGGTCGTTACCATTGTTTCGTTTTATTCTACTACTGTGACTTTAAGGGACTTAGGTCACCAAGAATTCCTCCCTATTGCACACTTCCTTCGTGACAGTTCCAAGGAGGTGTTATGTAAGGAGAGGCAAAAGATTTTGCTTTTTGGGATTTAAAAGAGAGATTTTACATCTCATCTGCAGTTCGTGTGTGCAGTTTTGGGGCTCAGTGCCGCCTGCCTCAGCCTGGATGGTGTTTTCACCACTACGGACACTTAGTGACCGAGAAGGAGGAGCTGTGAGGGAAATCAGTGCCAAGTACTGGGATGATATTTGCTTGGGGAAAACCTTTTCCATTCCTCAAGGTAGCCCCACTGTGCCTCTCTGAAAATGTTCCTCTTTCCCACTGCCAGGACCTCTAGAACTAAATTGAGGGAACCAGAATTCAGAAACCAAGCAAATATCATGCCTCTCTGGCTACTTTGGTCTTTTAAAAACTGAAACCAGTGAGAGACTTTGCCTTGGGAAGAGAAAGTTGAAGGAATATTGGTTGAAAAAGGAAACTCCGCCAACCAGAAACTTGCCATAATCGTTGGTACGCTTGCAGATTTTAAAATCTTTCAGCACGCGTGAGCACTGACTGCAAATGTGTTGTTGCGTGGCTCAAAAGAGCCCTGAAAAAGTGAGGCGTGAGAAGAGCAGAGTATCGTGTGGATTCATTGCACAGATCTCTGTACTTTAAACAGAATAGATTTTCAGGAAATCTGTTGATATTTTCTGTTTAAAGTAGCATCTGTAACACTAACTCGCTACTGTGTTTTTAACAAAAAGTAACTATCACAGTTACTTTTTTGTGACACTAATTAGAAAATGCCTGAGCATCTAACAAATTCTTTTAATTTGCTAATCAACTAAATTTAATACTTCAGTGATCTCTTTATAGACTTGAGGTATCACTTAACAAAATAATTATTTTCATTAATTATTCCATCCTGTAAGAAGTTTAAGAAGATAATTGTTTTCAGTCATCTGTCAGTCCTAAAAGATAATTATTTAAGGAATGTTAGGATCAATATCTTGATGTTTTCTAAACAGTATTGGTTTTTTTTGAACACTCTCAAAGCCAACAAAATATGCCAGTTATAATGCCAATTCTACTAGGCAGCTGTAGCAGTTTGTGTTGGATAAAGGCTTGGAAATTGAATTACCTCAGAGCAAACTGGAATGTGATATTGGGCATCAAGAGCCAAGGTGACTCAGCTGGTCAGTGAGAAATTATAATGCTTTTATGTTGTTTCTTAAGATTTGAAAAGATTAGGTTCATTGTGTATATTGTTTCCAAGGCCTACCAATTTCTAGTGAATGAAATATGATTGGTTATTTTTCACTGAGCCTAGAAGAAGCGTAGGCTTACTCTTCCAAATCGTATTTCACTGGCCCTCATTAACAGGCTGCTCCTTACCACACCTTCTGACCGAAACCAACAGAACAACACTAAGAAGCATTCTTCTGAGAACTGTGTATCGCGGTGTAAATTGCTTCACGGCGCTCATAGTTGGTGCTTGGAGAGATGCTGAGATTAGGATGCAGTGTTCATGTTTCAAACTCAATGCCTCCCAATCTTAGTCTATTTTTAAAACGCTGCCGGGTGGAGGCTGAAGAACTGAACCACCGTTAGCTCGGTGAGTGGGTAGTAATGTTAAAATATTGCCATTTAACAGTTTTCTAGCCATTCATCATTCAAGTAAAATGTTGGAACTCTGGAGTCATTCGATGTACGTTGTACTAACGAAGGACACGGAAGCTGGTGTTCAAAAGGGTTTGCGGGAGCTACTCTCAACTAAAATGTAAATATTTCATTTTGAAGGTTGCACTCGTTCCGAATGCCTCCCTCCCACTCCTCAGAGAAACTAGTGTTACTTGAAGGTGTAAAAATACCCATGACAGCGTACCTTGAAGCACAGTATTGTAAATAAATAAATATTGTCTTGACTCTAAAATTAAACCCAGATTTAATTAATATATTATTTTATATCTTTGTTGTATTAAAACAAATATTTAAAAGCACTAAAAATAAAACCTTTGAAAGTCTGGTTAAAGTCTTTTATTTTACTGAAATAGCTCTTGCATTACTGTTCTTTTGAGAAGAATACTAGCTGTTCTGACTAGTATAGAGCACCTGTAGCTAGAATCCTTTTATCTATTTACACAAAGATGAATGTTGGGCACAGCTTCTTCTTTCCCATCACTGGCCCAGATGGGACTAAAAGGTGGGAAACAGACACAACTTTTTGTGTGGGGAAGTGTGTGTAAGCGCTTACTCTGCACCAGGCACTGTACTCATTCATTCATTCATTCAATCGTATTTATTGAGCACTTACTGTGTGCAGAGCACTATACTAAGGACTTGGAAAGTACAGCTCAGCAACAAATAGAGTCAGTCCCTACCCAACAACTCCTGAAGAAGATACCAGATAATCGGGCTGAACACAGTCCCTGTCCCACATAGTCCCCACAGTATTAATCCCCATTTTACAGATGAGGTAACTGAGGCACAGAGAAGGTAAATGACTTACCCAAGGTCATACAGCAGACAAGGGGCAAAACTGGGATTAGAACCCGGGTCTTCTGACTCCCAGGCCCGAGTTCTTTCCACCAGACCAAGATGGGCCAAAGATCAGCTGATTTGGCCGAGCTAATTCCCAGCCTTCCACAACATCTTCCTAGTGCTGCTCCAGCAGAGGCCATCAAACAATCAGTCAACCAAGGGGATTTATTGAGCACTTAACTGTGTGCAGAGAATTGTGTTGAACTCTGGTCAGAGTACAGTGCAACAGAGTTGGTAGTCATGATTTCAAAATGCTTCTTTCAGCTAGGCATTAGCATAGTTGAAAGGGAGAATCCCAGAAGGGGTTTCCAGGAGATTTTTCTCTGCTGGACAAGGGGGAAGAGAATGGGACAAGTTATCGGTGGCACGCTTTTAAACCCAATATATTTTCTTTTTGGAAAATCAGTCGTATTTATTGAGTGCTTACTGTGTGCAGAACACCATACAAAGTGGTTGGGAGAGTACAACAGAGTTGGTAGACACATTCCCTCACAAGAACATAAGGATAGAGCATGGGCCTGGGAGTCAGAATAATAATGGTAATATTATTATTTTTGGTGTTTGTTAAACGCTTACTGTGTACCGAGCACTGTGGTAAGCACCGGGGTAGATACAAGGGAATCAGGTCGCCCCACGTGGGGCTCACAGTCTTAATCCCCATTTTACAGTTGAGGTAACTGAGACATGGAGAGGTTAAGTGACGTGCCCAAAGTCACGCAGCTGACAGGTGGCAGAGCTGGGATTAGAACCCGTGACCTCTGACTCCTAAACCCGTGCTCTTTCCACTGAGCCATGCTACTTCTCTACAAGGTCATGGGTTCTGATCACACTTTGCCACTTGTTTGCTGTGTGATCTTGGGCAAGTCATTTCACTTCTCTGTGCCTCAGTTACTTCATCTGTAAAATGGGGATTGAGACTGAGTCCTATGTGGGACAGGGACTGTGTCCGACTCGATTTGTTTGAATCCACTCCAGTGCTTGATGCAGTGCCTGGCACATGGTAAGCGCTTAACAAATGCCATTATTATTATTGTTGTTGTTATCACCATAAGAAGCTCACAGTCTAGAGAAGATGGGACCAGTCCTCAGGAGTGTTGATACTTTGGGGAGGAACAGGAAAATTTGGGTAATTTGTTTTATGTGTTTTAAGTTGGAGTCATTGGAGGAAGTCATCTTCTAAACTCAGCTGCAAACTAATAATAAATAATGTTGGTATTTGTTAAGCGCTTACTATGTGCAGTGCACTGTTCTAAGCGCTGGGGTAGACACAGGGGAATCAGGTTGTCCCACGTGGGGCTCACAGTCTTCATCCCCATTTTACAGATGAGGTAACTGAGGCACAGAGAAGTTAAGTGACTTGCTCACAGTCACACAGCTGACAAGTGGCAGAGCTGGGATTCGAACTTATGACCTCTGACTCCAAAGCCCGTGCTCTTTCCACTGAGCCACGCTGCTTCTCTGTAATGACTAATGACCAAAGAGAAGCTCAGAGGAGAGCAGCAGTACTTGAAGTTATTCCTGCTTGCCTTAGCAATTCCAGTCACCAAACAGATCTAGCTTTTAGCACTTTTGACCCATGCTTTGTGTTGAATTACTGTGGTTAACTGTTTTTAAGCTCATTTCTGGATTTTAGAAATGAGCGCTTGTGTGTAGAACTTTCCCTGACAGAAAAACTTTATCACAAAATGCCTTACTGTCTCTCAGAGAAGCACACCTCACTGTGTGATGATGAAGAAAAAATGAAAATGGTTTAAGAACCTTTTGCAATAATAAAATGCCTTAGTACTAGATGAGAATAATTGTTTTCTACTATGTCAGATGATCACTAAAAGAGTAATAAGTTATGGGCCTCGAAGTCCAATTCCCTTCCCCAAATTTAAAGTCAACTCTGAAGGCACAAGACTGCAGTTTCTATTTTTCACTGTGCTTCCAGCAGCCTTCATTAAGAGGAGGGCTAATCAAATGAAACTCAAGACGAGATTTTCCGAAAGGAGCAATTCCGGATCTTCATCTGCAGGCTGTTGGCACTGGGAATGCAGTCTGAGGGCCTTTGGTGAGATCAAATCTCATCTTCAGAAAGTTGACAACTAAAGAAGGTGTTTTTCTGTAGATTCCTAGAGAAGCAGATATTGATATCTGAAGATTCCTAGTGAGCCCTTTAGTGGGCAGGGATTGTTTCTATCTGTTGCAGAATTGTCCATTCCAAGCGCTTAGTACAGTGCTCTGCACACAGTAAGTGCTCAATAAATACTATTGAATGAATGAATTCCTAGAGAAGCAGTGTGGCTTAGTGGAAAAAAGCACAGATTTGGGAGTCAGAGGACCAAGTTATGACAATAATTATCCTTGTGGTACTTCAGTGCTTACTTTGTGCTAAGCACTGGGGTAGATACAAATTAATCTGGCCTCACATGGGCCTCATAGTCTAAGCAGGAGAGAGTAAGAGTTAATCCCCATTTTACAGGTCAGGTAATTGAGGCACAAAATTTAAGAGTTTTGCAGCAGCCATGTGGCAGAACTAGGATTCTAAATCCCCTTTCCCCCCGTTTCCCTCTGCTCCTCCCCCTCTCTCTTCCCCTCCCCTCAGCACTGTGCTCATCTCATTTGTATATATTTTTATTTCCCTATTTATTTTGTTAATGAGATGTACATCCCCTTGATTCTATTTATTGCTACTGTTTTTATCTATCTTCCCCGATTAGACTGTGAGCCCGTCAGTGGGCAGGGATTGTCTCTATCTGTTGCCGAATTGTCCATTCCAAGTGCTTAGTACAGTGCTCTGCACATAGTAAGCGCTCAATAAATAGTGAATGAATGAATGAATTAGAACTCAGGTCTTCTGACTCCCAAGTCTGTGTTCTTTCCACTAAGCCGTGCTGCTTCTCCTGGGTTCTAATATCCAACCTGATTAACTTTTATCTACCCCAGCACTTAAAACAGTGCTTGGCACATTATTAATGTTGCCTCCACAAATTACTTGCTGCCACCTTGGAAAAGTCACTTAAATTCTCTGTGCCTGTTAGCTGTAGAGTGGGAATTGTATACCTGTTCTCCCTCCTGCTTAGACTGTAAACCCCACGTGGTACAGACTGTGTCCAACCTGATTAATTTGTATCTATCCCAGTATTTAGAATGGTGCTCGGCACATAGTAAGCCCTTAGCAAATATAGTAAAATGAAAATAAAAAAATTTGGAGTCTAATCAAAATCTTGATTTTTCTTAAACATTGATATATGGTCCACGTCCAGTTGTTTCTGAGGCATTGGACTATTTCCAAAGGACATGCCAGGGTTTTTTCTTAAACATTGTCACAACCTGGAACTCTAGTAGGAAAGGCTACTTAAATGTGATGTGCTTTAGAGGTCTTAAGGTGCAGATTCCAATGATCGAATCATTTCTTTTTCAAATTTAACAAATGTGGGCAAGGGAACATGTCACTTCTCTGAGAAGCAGCGTGGCTTAGTGGAAAGAGCCCGGGCTTGGGAGTCAGAGGACATAGGTTCTAATCCCGGGTCTGCCACTTGCCTGCTGTGGGACCTTGGGCCAGTCACTTAACTTCTCTGTGCCTCAGTTACCTCAGCTGGAAAATGGGGATTAAGACTGTGACCCCCACGTGGGACAGCCTGATTACCCTGTATCTACCCCAGTGCTTAGAACAGTGCTTGGCACATAGTAAGTGCTTAACAAAATACCATCATTATTATTATTATTCTATCTTCTGGACTTCCCAAGCACCCAAGCACTGCTCCAAGTAGGCGCTCAATAAATACTACTGCGGCTACTATTAGCACTATTATGTCTTTTTGGAAACTCATTTCCTAAGGACACCAGTGAGAAAATAAAATGGTTTCAAAGGTTGAACAGTTTTTATTTTCAATGTAGCCTATCATTCGCTCAGTTCCCTTGTTCCATGGCTTAGCAATTTTCATTGATTTTAGTATTTAATAATGTTGGTATTTGTTAAGCGCTTACTATGTGCAGAGCACTGTTCTAAGTGCTGGGGTAGATACAGGGTAATCAGGTTGTCTCATATGAGGCTCACAGTCTTCATCCCCATTTTACAGATGAGGTAACAGGCACAGAGAACTTAAGTGACTTGCCCACAGTCACACAGCTGACAAGTGGCAGAGTCGGGATTCGAACCCATGACCTCAGTCCCAAGCCTGTGCTCTTTCCACTGAGCCACACTGCTTAACAAATACCATTATTATTATTTTTATTATTATTATGAGGACTGTGTGGCCAAGAAAGAGTCATGGGGCTTATCCCCAAGGATTATTTGATCATTCAGCCGTATTTATTGAGTGCTTACTGTGTGCAGAGCCCTGTACTGAATGCTTGGAACAGTACAGTCCAATAGAGTTGGTAGACATGCTCCCAGCCCACAGCGAGCTTAATACATTGCGGATACATACATAAGTGCTGTGGGGCTGAAGCTTTAGCGAATGTCAAGTGCTGAAAATGTACAGATCGAAGAGCATAGGCAACACAAAAGAGAGGGAGTAGGAGAAACGAAGGCTTAGTTGGAGAAGGTCTTTTGGAGAAGATGTGGTTTTAATAATGATTTAAAGGTGGGGAGCGTCGTGGTCTGTTGAATACAAAGCCAGTGAAAGTTTCAGACCAGAAGGAAGACACTGGGCAAGGGGTCAGCGGGGAGGTAGGTAAGAATGAAGTACTGCGAATAGGTTGGCATTGGACAAGCAAAGTGTGCGGACCTGGTTGTAATAGAAAATCATAGGAGGGGACAAACTGAGTGCTTCAAAGCCAATGGTAAAGAGTTTCTTTTTGATGCAGAGATGGTTGGGCAACTAATAGAGATTCTTGAAGATTGGAGAAACGTGGATGGAATTTTTTTTAGGAAAATGATCCAGGCAGCAAAGTGAAGTAAGGATTAGAGTGGGGAGAGACAGATTTTGATCTAATTCAGGTGGCACCATTTGTTTTATTTTAAAGTTTTGATGGAGCCTGGATTTTCATTTTGTGATAGTGAACAGGGTTAAGCTAATACCAAATGTGACCAGGAAATACTGGCTCATTCTCTGTGCTGCCCCAAATTACTCGCCTTGGCCCGTTAATGTTGGAAATGGAATAATAATAATAGTATTGATGTTGTTGAATGGATGCAAAGAAAGAAGGGAGGGGGGGAAAGAGGAAAACCAGAGTTAATCCTTCCATGTAAATGGGCCGTGCGGGGAGTACAAAGGAATAACTAGTCCACAAAAAGTTTGTAACTTCCTTAAGACTTTGTAAATCTTCCAAACAGACCCTGTCCTAGATTGAGTGCCCTGTGAGACCCAGGAATCAAATTTTATTCTTAACTGCGTTCTTCCCCAATACTTAATGCAGTGTTTTTCAATAAATACCCTCAATAGATACCACTGAATGCAAATGGCAGAAGTTCTCTTGAAATATGGGAACACCCTCCATAGGCATATGTTCTCCAGTGCAATAAGAATTTGATGCAGTCATTTATTCAATAGTATTTATTGAGCGCTTACTGTGTGCAGAGCACTGTACTAAGTGCTTGGAATGTACAATTCGGCAACAGATAGAGACAATCCCTGCCCAATGACGGGCTCGCAGCCTAAACGTTATATTTATTGAGTGCTTACCATGTGCAGAACACTGTACTAAGTCTTCAGGAGAGTACAATATAACATAGTTGGTGGGCATGTTCCGTGCCCAAAATTAGCTTACAGTATAGATGGGGAGGCAGACATTAACATAAATTAATAAATTATGGATATGTACATAAGTGCTGCAGGGCTGAGAGACAAGTGAATAAAGCCCGTTGTTGGGCAGGGATTGTCTCTCTCTGTTGCTGATTGTACAATCCAAGCGCTTAATACAGTGCTCGGCATACAGTAAGCACTCAAATGCGATTGAATAAATGAATGAGGAGGGAGGGCATTACAGTCCAGTGGCAGGACTTGGGCGAGAGGTCACCAGTGAGATAGATGAGATCGAGGTACAGCGAATAGGTTGGCATTAGAGGAGCAAAGTGTGTGGGCTGGGTTGGAGAAAGAAATCAGTGACGTAAGATAGGAGGGGCCAAATTCTGCCTTGAATTGCCCACTGATAGGCAACTACTGGAGGTTCTTGAGGAACAGGGAAACATGGCCTGAATGGTTTCATAGAAAAATCATCCAGGCAGCAGAATGAAGAAGGGATTGCAGTTGGGAAAGAGAAGAGACAGGAAGTCAGCAAGGAATCTGATGCGACTGTCAAGGTGGGATAGAATGGAATAAATGTCCAAAGCAGAACTTCTTATCTCCCTATCCAAACCCTGTCCTCCCCTGACTTTTCCATCAGTGTAGACAACATCACCATCCACCCTGACTCACGAGCCCATAACCTTGGTGTTATCAGAGAAGCAGCGTGGCTCAGTGGAAAGAGCCCAGGCTTGGGAGTCAGAGGTCATGGGCTTGAATCCCGGCTCTGCCACTTGTCCGCTGTGTGACTGTGGGCAAGTCACTTCACTGCTCTGTGCCTCAGCTACCTCATCTGTAAAATGGGGATTAACTGTGAGCCTCCCGTGGGACATCCTGATTACCCCGTGTATCTCCCCCAGCGCTTAGAACAGTGCTCTGCACATAGTAAGCGCTTAACAAATACCAACATTAATTAATCTTTGACTCATCTCTCTCATTCTTCCCACGTATTCAGTCTCACCAAATCCTGTTAGTTCAACCTGCACAATGCCACTAAAATTTGCCTTTTCCTCTCCATCCCAACTGCTACCCTGTTAATCCACGTATTTGTCTTATCTCGCCTTGATCACTGCATCAGCCTCCTTGCTGACCTCCCTGCCTCCTGTCTCTCCATTCCAGTCCATTCTTCATTCTGCTGCCTGGATCATTTTTCTACAAACCATTCAGTCCATATTTTCCCACTCAAGAACCTTCAGTGGTTGTCCATCCATCTCTGCGTAAACCAGAAACTCCTTACCTTTGACTTTAAAGCACTCCATCACCTTGCCCACTCCCACCTCACCTTGCTACTCTCCTACTACAACCCAGCCGGTACACTTATCTCCACTGATGCCAACTTACTCACGTACCTCCGTCTCTTCTATCACGTTGCCGACGTCTCTCCCACGACCTGCCTCTAGCTTGGCATGCCATCCCTCTTCACATGCGACAGGTAACTCTCCCCAGCTTCAAAACCTTATTAAAAGCATATCTCCTCTAAGGGGCCTTCTCTGATTAAGCCCTTATCTCCTTTTCTCCCCCTTCCTTCTGCATCTCCCTTGCATTTGGATTTTCATTCTTTACTCACCCTTCCCTCAGCCCCATAGCACTCACATATATATCCATAATTAATGTATATTAATATATCTCTCCCCCTCTAGACCGACTGTAAGCTCCTGGTGGACAGGGAACATCTACCAAACTCTGTTATATTGTACTCTCCCCAGTGCTTAGTAGAGTGCTCTGCACATGGTAAGCACTCAATAAATACGAATGATGGATTGTTTTAATGAATGCTTGGAACAATGTGGAGGTGGACTGGTTGGAGAGGAAAGGGTGGATTTTAGTGATGTGAAGATTGAATCGACAGGATTTGGTGTTAGATTGAATATGTGGGTTGAATGAGAGAGATGAATCAAGGGTAATATCAAGGTTATTGGCTTGTGAGATAGGATAATAATAATGGTATTTGTTAAGCGCTAACTATGTGCCAGGCACTGTACTAAGCTCTGGGATGGATACAAGCACATAAGGTTGGAAGCAATCCCTGTGCCACGTGGGGCTTGTGGGTCTCGAGCAGCGTGGCTTAGTAGAAAGAGCCTGGGCTTCGGAGTCAGAGATCATGGGTTCGACTCCCGGCTCTGCCACTTGTCAGCTGTGTGACTGTGGGCAAGTCACTTAACTTCTCTGTGCCTCAGTTCCCTCATCTGTAAAATGGGGATTAACTGTGAGCCTCACGTGGGACAACCTGATGACCCGTATCTACCCCAGCGCTTAGAACAGTGCTCGGCACGTAGTAAGCATTTAAATACCAACATTATTATTATTATTATAAGGTTACTGAAACACAGAGAAGTGAAGTGACTTCCCCAAGGTAACACAGCGGACAAGTGGCGGAGGAGAGATTAGAACTCACTGATTCCCAGGCCCATGATCTATCCACTACACCATGGTGTTGTCTACAGTGATGGGAAAGTCAAGTGGAGGAGAGGGTTTGGATGGGAAAATGAGGAGTTCTGTTTTGGACATGTTAACTTTGAGGTGTAGGCAGGTCATCCAGGTAGAGATGTCCTGAAGGCAGGAGGAAATATGAGACTGCAGAGAAGGAGAAAAATCAGGGCTGGAGATGTAGGTTTGGGCATCGTCTGCATAGAGATGGGAGTTGAAGCCATGGGAGTTAGTGACTTCTCCAAGAGATTGGGTGTGAATCCAATCCAAAATTGGGTGTGACTTTGAGGCACCGAGAAGTTAAGTGACTTGCCCAGTTACCTCATCTGTAAAATGGGGATTAAGATTGTGAGCCCCACGAGGGACAACCTGATTACCCTGTATCTCCCCCAGCACTTAGAACAGTGCTCGTCACATAGAGCTTAACAAATACCAACATTGTTATTATTATTATTAAATAGAGAATAGAAGGGGTCCCAGAACTGAACCTTTAGGGACTTGCACGGTTAAGGGGTGGGAGGTAGAACAGCCCACGAAAGAGACTGAAAATGAGCAGCCACAGAGATAGAAGAACCAGGAGAGGACAGTGTCTGTGACGTCAGGATTGGATAATGTTTCCAGGAGAAGGGGGTGGTCTTCAGTTGAATATAGTTGAGAGGTCAAGAAGGGTTCAGATGGAGTAGACGCTGTTGGATTTAGCATGAAGGAGATCACTGGTGACCTTTAATAATGTTGGTATTTGTAAAGCGCCTACTATGTGCCGAGCACTGTTCTAAGCACTGGGGTAGATACAGGGTGATCAGGTTGTCCCACGTGAGGCTCACAGGTAATCCCCATTTTACAGATGAGGTAACTGAGGCACGGAGAAGTTAAGTGACTTGCCCACAGTCACACAGCTGACAAGTGGCAGAGTCGGGATTCAAACTCATGACCTCTGACTCCCAAGCCCATGCTCTTTCCACTGAGCCATGCTGTGAAGGCTGTTTCTGTGCAGTGAAGAGGGTAGAAGCAAGATTCTAGAGGGTCAAGAAGAGAACTGGAGGAGAGAAAATGGAAGCCACAGGTGCGGACAGCCAGCTCAAGGGGTTTGGACCAGAATGGTAGGAGAGAGATGCGGCAATAACTAGAGAGAGCTGTGCCTGGAAATTGTAAAGCACTTTTATTTTTCCAACGCGCTTTAACATCAATCAATCGGTGGTGTCTTCTCAACATCCCAGTAAGGGAGGGAGAAGCAAGTGTTATTACCATTTTACAAATTAGGAAGCTGAGATACTGGGAGGTTGATTCAACAGGCCAGAGAAACAAGGAAGTTGGAACCAAGATCAGAGCCCTGCTCTTTCCACTAGACTGCACGGTCAGAACAGACTGTCTTCCCTGGCTGCCCACAGTCTGAAGGAGTAGGGGGAGAGAATTTGCTGTTCCTGGAATGTTTGCCTAATGGAGCCCTTTTTGGGGTCCCGTTGAGCCTTTTTCTCAGAGCCTGGTAGAATGAGCAGTTGCAGGAAAGAAATTCACTCTAGCCTCAGAGGTCAGAAGAGGAGGAAACATCCCGGTTCTGCCACTTGTCCGCTGTGTGACTGTGGGCAAGTCACTTAACTTTTCTGTGCCTCAGTTACCTCATCTGCAAAATGAGGATGAAGACTGTGAGCTTCACGTGGGACAATCTGCTGACCTTGTATCTACCCCAGCGCTTTGAACAGTGCTCTGCATATAGTAAGTGCTTAACAAATTCCAACATTGTTATTATTATTATCTTAAAGGTGGTGGTTTGGAAGCTGGGCCACCGGGTTGGGATAGGGTTCAGGGCTTTATAACTTCTCTTTCTTTTTGCATATCAGAGCCTTTTTCTCCGAGCCTTGTAGAATGAGCAGTTGTAGGAAAGAAATCTACTCTAGCCTTAGGGATCAGAGGAGGAGGAACCTTATCTTAAGGGTGATGGTTTGGAAACAGGGCTGCCGGTTTGGGATAGGGTTCAGGGTTTTATAACTTCTCTTTCTTTTTTCATTCATTCAATAGTATTTATTGAGCGCTTACTATGTGCAGAGCACTGTACTAAGCGCTTGGAATGGACAAATCGGTAACAGATAGAGACAGTCCCTGCCCTTCGACGGGCTTACAGTCTAATCGGAAGAGACGGACAGACAAGAACAGTAGCAATAAATAGAATCAAGGGGATGAACATCTCATTAAAACAATAGCAAATAAATAGAATCAAGGTGATGTACATCTCATTGACAAAATAAATAGGGTAGTGTAAATATATACAGTTGAGCAGAAGAGTACAGTGCTGAGGGGAGGGGAAGGGAGAGGAGGAGGAGCAGAGGGAAAGGGGGGAAAAGAGGGCTTAGCTGAGGGGAGGGGAGGGCAGGGTAGAGGGGGAGCAGAGGGAAAAGGGGAGCTCAGTCTGGGAAGGCCTCTTGGAGGAGGTGAGCTTTAAGTAGGGTTTTGAAGAGGGGAAGAGAATTAGTTTGGCGGAGGTGAGGAGGGAGGGCATTCCAGGACCGCGGGATCCCTTTGCATATCAGAATCTTTTTCTCTGAGCCTGGTAGAATGAGCAACTGCAGGAAATTCACTCTAGCCTCAGGGGTCAGAAGAGGAAACAACTGAAAGGTGATGGTTTGGAAGCAGGGACCACCGGGTTAGGGTAGGGTACAGGGTTTTATAACTTCTCCTTTTGCATTTCAGAGTCTTTAAAATAAAACAGCCATTAGTCCCGGCTCTGCCACCTGTCAGCTGTGTGACCTTGGGCAAATCACTTAACTTCTCTGGGCCCAAGTTACCTCATCTGTAAAATGGGGATTAAGACTGTGAGCCTCACGTGGGACAACTTGATTACCTCAGCGCTTAGAACAGACTACCTCTGCACATAGTAAGCGCTTAACAAATACCAACATTATTATTAGTATTATCATTATTATTATTATGGCTGACGGCTAATGCTTCCATGCTGGGGCACATGATTATGCCGCTGGATACCAGCAGAGGGCACTGCTTAGCCACCTCCTGCAGGAACAAATTCCCATCAGTGAAATTCCTTCCTCCTGGTACTGCAGCCTCTGGGGTTTGGTTTTTGTTTTGTTTTTTCAAGTCCCGTGATACAGAGCAAAAGAATGATCTCCCTTCTATTCCATGATATATTCCCTCTTAAGGGAAAAAGGAGACTCCTTGACTCTTGCATGCTGAGCCCTTCCGTGGGGTTGTGAATTCACTGCACATCCAACTCATCCCATTCACTCAACCTCTGGTCCAAGAATCACGAAAAGGAAAAGAAGCATGTCAGAGGAACCGAGTGTGATGAAAAATAGCAGCACGGCCTAGCGACAGGAGCACAGGAGTCAAGAGAGCTGGGTTCTAATCCCCACTCTGTCGCTTGCTGCTGGGTAACGTCTCTGTGCCTGTTTCTTCATCTGTAAAATGGGGGTTCAATGCTTGTTCTTCCTCCCCTGGAGACTTAAAGCCCCAAGCGGGACAGTGACTATGACTAATCTGATTGTCTTGGACCTAACTCAGTGCTCAGCACAGTGCTTGGCACATAATAATGGTGTTAGTATTTGTTAAGCGCTTACTATGTGCAGAGCACTGTTCTAAGAGCTGGGGTAGATACAGGGTAATCAGGTGGTCCCACGTGAGGCTCACAGTTAATCCCCATTTAACAGATGAGGTAACTGAGGCACAGAGAAGTTAAGTGACTTGCCCACAGTCACACAGCTGACAAGTGGCAGAGCCGGGAATCAAACCCATGACCCCTGACTCCGAAGCCCAGGCTCTTTCCACTGAGCTACGCTGCTTAAGCACAGTGCTAGCACATAGAAAGCAATTTAAAATGCAACTATTATTGTTATTATCATTAGGTCCTTTTTTCAGGATCTCAATTCCTCTAACAACTGTCCTTTTATTTCCTGGTTCAAGGTAGGCATTCCTAAATTCCACCCTTCATGCTCTGGGGATACAGTCTGAGGTAGTATGGTTTCAATTCAGCCTATATTAAAAAAAACCTAGTCACTGGACACCTCTGCCCTTACAAATGCGTTGGAAAACCCTGGCATACTTACAACTGATTGCAATGTTTTCTGCCCCTACTCAACCGATGAAGAAGAGATTAGCCCCAAGTGACTGCCCGTGTTTCATGTTGGCACATTCTATCTCCCTGAAGCAACCTGATTACTCATCCACAGGGGGGGTGGGGGGGGTTTGTCAGGTCTGGAGGGGCATGCAGAGAAGGCAGAGTGCAAAGCCCAAGGATTAGCAGAGAGACAGTGTCCAACCTCTGGCAATGAGGAAAGGGCATGGATATGGGAGATTTCCTTCCAGACCTATTCATTTTTCACTCCAGGAAGGCAGAAGTTATGGAGACTCCCTTTCCATTGTTTTGAGAGTTTCAGGACAACAGTTCTTGGGGGTGAAGATAAGATTGCAATAACTATTTTTCCTCACAGAGCCAAAGGGTTCTCTGGGCCCTTGGCTTGGTTTATTTTACATCAGTTTCTCTGTTCTTGCTTGTCCCCGCATTATGACTGGAGGGAAAATCACCTTCCCCCTTTTTTGTCCCATTAGGCCAAACACTTGTCATATTCTGACTCAACTAGTGCATCAGCACCCTCTAGTTGGTAAGTTTGCTTTGGGCAGAGAAAGTATCCATAAACTCTGTTATTGTACTCTCCCAAGTGCTTAGTACAGTGCTCTGCACCCAGTAAGTGCTCAGTAAATATGATTGCTTGATTAGATTTCTTACCGATCTCACTGCCTCCTGTCTCTTCCCCTCTTTGGTTCTTACTTCATTCTGCTGCCCTGATCATATCTCTAAATCACAGTTATTCATTCATCCAATCAATCATGTTTATTAAGCGCTTACTTTGTATAATAAACACAATTGGGAAAGTACAATACAACAATAAACAACGACATTCCCTGCCCACAACGAGCTCACAGTCTGGAGGGGAGAGACAGACGTCAATACAAATAAATAAAATTACAAATATAGACGTAACTGTTGTGGGGCTGAGGTGTGGGGGCAAGAGCAAAGGGAGTAAGTCAGGGCAACACAGAAGGGAGTGGGAGATGAGGAAAAGTGGGGTTTAGTCTGGGAAGGCCTCTTGGAGATGTGCCTTCAGTAAGACTTTGAAGGGAGGGAGGATAATTGTCTGTTGGATTTGAAGAGGGAGGGCATTCCAGGCCAGAGACGGGACGTGGATCGTTGGTGAGGCAGGTGAGATCGGGGCACAGTGAGAAGGTTAGCGCCAGAGGAGTGAAATACGTGCGCTGGAAGAGAGAAGCAAAGTGAGGTAGGAGGGAGCAAGGTGATGGAGTAATTTAAAGCCAATGGTGAGAAGTTCTTATTTGACTAGGAGGTGGATAGGTAACCACTGGAGATCTTTGAGGAGGGGGGTGATATGTCCTGAACGTTTTTGTAGAAAGATAATGTGGGCAGCAGAGTGAAGTATGGACTGGGGTGGGGAGAGACAAAGGCTTGGAGGTCAGCAAGGAGGCTGATGCAGTAATCTGGGTGGGATAGAATGAATGATTGTATTAGTGTGGTAACAGTTTGGATGGAGAGGAAAGGGTGGATTCTAACAATGTTATGAAGGTGGGACTGACAGGATTTGGTGACAGATTGAATATGTGGGTTGAAAGAGAGGGGAGTCAAGGATAATGCCAAGGTTACAGGCTTTTGAGATGGGAGGATGGTGGTGCTGTCTACAGTGATGGGAAAGTCAGGGAGAGGGTAGGGTTTGGGTGGGAAGATAAGGAGCTCTGTTTTGGACATATTAAGTTTGAGGTGATGGGAGGAAATCCAAATAGTGATGTCTTGAAAGCAGGAGGAGATGCAAGCCTGGAGAGAGATCAGGGGAGGAGTATAGATTTGGATATCATCTGCATAGAGATGGCAGGTGAAGCCATAGGAGTGAAAGAGTTCTCCAAGGGAGTAGGTGTAGATGGAAAATAGAAGGGGACCCAGAACTGAACCTTGAGGGACACCCACAGTTAGGGGTTAAGAGGCCAAGGAAGAGCCCGTGAAGGAGACTGAGGATGAATGGCCAAAGGGATAAGAGAAGAACCAGAAGAGGACAGATTGAGTGAAGTCAAGGTTGGATAACGTTTCCAGGAGAAGGGGGTGGTCCACAGTGTCGAAGGCAGCCGGGAGGTCGAGGAGAATTAGGATGGAGTAGAGGCCATTGGATTTGTGAAGAAGGAGATCATGGGTGACTTTTGAGAGGGCAGTTTCTGTGGAGTGAAGGGGATGGAAGCCATTTTGAAGGGGGTACAGGAGAGAACTGGAGGCAGTGGGGGTAGATGACTAGATAAGCTATTTGGAGAGGAATGTTAGGAGGGAGATGGGGCAATAACTGGAAGGACCCGAGGGGTCAAGAGAGGGGTTTTTTAGGATAGGGGAGACATAGGCATGTTTGAAGGCAGTGGGGGAGAAGCCATTCGAAAGCAAACAGTTGAAGACTGTTAGGGAGAGAAGGAGGAAGGGGGCAACAGTTTTGATAAGGTGCAAAAGAATGGGGTTGGATGTGCATGTGGAGGGGATGGCATTTGAGAGGAGGCAGGAGATCTCTTCTAGAAATATAGCTGGGAAGGATGGGAGAGTTGAGGAGGAAGCCAGAAGGGGGAGGACCTGAGGAGGGGCAGGGTAGAGTTTAGGGAGTGCACACCTAATGGTGTTAATTTTCTTAATAAAGTAGATGGCCAGGTCACTGAGGCCTAGGGATGGGGAAAGTGGGGTGGACAGGGGAAGCACACCTTCCCACTCCTCAAAAACCTCCAATGATTGCTCATTCCTCCCCACATTAAGCAGAAACTCCTAACCATTTCTCTTCCCCTCTACTTATTTTCACTCCTCTCTCACTATACCCCAGCTCTTACACTTCGCTTCTCTTACAGCCCACCTACTCACTGAGCTGAGTGCAAGTTGGGGTGTAGTGGGAGAAGAGAGTGGATAAGTAGTTGGGAGAAGAATGATTAAGTGCTTTGAAGCCAAATGGTCAGGAGTTTCCACTTGATGTGGAGAGGAATGGGCAATTACTGGAGGTAGTTTAGGATTCATTTATTCAATCAATAGTATTTATTCATTCATTCAATTGTATTTATTGAGCATTTACTGTGTGCAGAGCTCTCCGCTAAGTGCTTGGGAGAGTACAATATTACAATAAATAGACCCATTCCCTGCCTGTGTAAAGAACACTGTACTAAGTGCTTGAGGGAGTAGACACATTCTCTGCCCGCAGCGAGCTCACAGTCTAGAGGAATGAGGACATATGTGCAAAACTTTATTTTAGGTAAGTGATTTGGGCAATTGTGAAGCATGGACTGGAGAGGAGAGAAACTGGAGGCAGTGAGATCAGCAAAGTCCAGCCAGAATGTGATGGGAAGAGGAAAGAAAAATGGATATGTAAATGAGTAAGCATTTCAGTAGCAGGGTATGTCAGCGAAGGTTCTCTCTGTGTTATAAATTCAGGACCAGACTTAGGTCCTTTAAGTAACCTTAGATGTTTTCCCCATCTTCCTGACGACTTCACTCTTCGTTGCTCCCGAAACTGTTTCTGTGAGTCGGAGTCTAAACTCTTAGGCTGCTGCTTTTGGATACAAGTTCTCCTTGGTGATTTGATGTGAGTCATTCACTCATGTCAGTGCATTTGCAAATAGGATTGCAGATATTTGCCTTTTTAAAACATTTATTCTAAATGGAGAGAGAGCTACAAGATTGATTTAACTCTCTTTGCAGTCTCAGTAAGAACTGTCGCAGACCATCATCCACAGTCTTGGGGTCTGTTAAACCTCCCAGACGTTGCCTGGATGGATCTTTCACTCTGCTTTATGCTCGCTGCTTTCTCACAAGCCGCTCATTTCCTCACTGTCCAGCTAATGTCCTTCTCTCTTTCCCTCTCCCCATTCTCCAGCATGAGAAGCAGGCCTCAGTAGGTGATCAGCAACTAAGAATAATGATAATAATGGTATTTGTTAAGCGCTTAACTATGCGCCAGGCACTGTACTAAGTGTTGGAGTGAATACAAGCAGATCGGGTTGGACACAGTCTCTGTCCCACATGGGGCTCAAAGTCTCAGTCCCCATTTTACAGATGAGGTAACTGAGGACCAGTGAAGTGACTTGCCCAAGGTCACACAGCAGAAAGGTGGAGGAGCCAGGATTAATAATAATAATAATAATTTTGGTATTTGTTAAGCGCTAAGTGCTGAGCACTGTTCTAAGCTCTGGAATAGATACAGGGTAAATAGGTTGTCCAACGTGGGGCTCACAGTCTTAATCCCCATTTTACAGATGAGGTCACTGAGGCACCGAGAAGTTAAGTGACTTGCCCAAGGTCATGCAGCTGACAAGTGGTGGAGCCAGGATTAGAACCCACCATCTCTGACTCCTAAACCAGGGCTCTTCCCACTAAGCTACACTGCTGCTAAGAGAGAAGGACAAGTTAGCTGGGCAGTGAGGAAATGAACGGCTTGTGAGAAAGCAGCGAGCATAAAGCAGAGTGATAGATCCATCCAGAGAAGCATTGTGGCTCAGTGGAAAGAGCATGGGCTTTGGAGTCAGGGCTCATGAGTTTGAATCCCAGCTCTGCCACTTGTCGGCTGTGTGACTGTGGGCAAGTCACTTAACTTCTCTGTGCCTCAGTTCCCTCATCTGTAAAATGGGGATTAAGACTGTGAGCCCCACGTGGGACAACCTGATTCCCCTATGTCTACCCCAGCGCTTAGAACAGTGCTCGGCACATAGTAAGCGCTTAAATACCAACATTATTATTATTATTATTATCCAGGCAGTGTCTAGGAGGCTTAACAGACCCCAAGACTGTGGATGGTGGTCTGTGACAGTTCTTACCAAGACTGCAAAGAAGGAGGATTAGAACCCGTGACCTTCTGATTCCCAGGCCCATGTTCTATCCGCTACTTCATGCTGCTTCTACTGCTTGGCTGAGTCTCCAGGTTGGTTTGAGTCTGGCTGCCCCATCGTTCCCCGCCCAGAAGGGAGGGAAAAAAATGAATGGACCAAGTGTAGTGTTCTCTGGGTTTCGTCCAAGATACAGGGTGACACCTGGATTACCTGACCCCTCCCTGAGATTTGCTGAGAGTTGAGTCCTGCCGAGCTGGCTGGGACCTGGCTGGAAATTTGAGTAGTGAGGAAGTAAACCTGGCAGCGTTTTAGAAACGGTTTACCGTGGGATTATCTGATTTGATAACCTAGTAGCTACCCCAGTAACTGGGTTCCCCTGACGTTTCGGGTGAAGTTTTTTATAAAGCTTGGTTTTGGTTTTTGTTCCATTTCAACCAGAATGTCTTAAGCGCCACATTGCCTCCCCGGGAACCAGCACCGACACAACTCGGCACCACCCAGGTTTTCTCCATCTTTCCACCACCCCAGAGGTAAAAACACCCACAGTATAAGGTGTTCTCAAAACCCCGGGAAGACAGGGGGCTGCTGTAATGGGTGCTGTGGGCACAGGTGTGCCTTGGACTCTGAGCCACGAGGAGCCTTAAATCAATCAATGGTATTTATTGAGCACTTACTGTGTGCAGACAATGGTACCGAGAGCTTGAATCCTGCTGAAATCCTCCTTCTCTAGCCACAACATCCTTCTGATTTTGTTTTGATTGTGTGTTTGTGTTGTATTTAATGTCTCATCATTTCTGATGCTTCTAGATTGTGAGCCCGTTGTTGGGTAGGGATTGCCTCTATCTGTTGCCAAATTGTACTTTCCAAGTGCTTAGTACAGTGCTTTGCACACAGTAAGCGCTCAATCAATATGATTAAATGAACGAATGTGTGTTCAGCCCCTCGTCCCCACTTGTACTCCTAGATGTCAGCCCCCGAGAGACAGGGACTAAGTCTAATTACCACTTGCGAATTTTCTCCCAACTCTTAATACAGTGTTCTGCACACAGTAAGCACCTAACAAATAGTATTACTGCTATCTTCTTCTGCAGGTAAAAGAGAAGATACCTATTTCAGGACTCTGGAAGGATAGGAGAATTCAACATGTGGGTCTGTGCTCTGACACCCTCCACTTTCTCGGCAGGCTCCCTGCCAGCAATCAGCACCACCCTGTAATTGAAAGTATATGGAGCTTTGTTCTATAAAGCTTGGAAGAGGGAGTGACAGCTCTTTTATGGGTGTCTATAACGATCACTGAGGGTTAAAGGCTAAGGTGCAGGAAAGGGAAGAGGAGACTGGTCACTGGAGGGAGACAGCCCCTTCAGCAAGATGGCTCAGAGGAAGCTGTTGAGGCTTAAATGACACTGCCAACTCATATTTATTCATTCACTCATTCAATAGTATTTATTGAGTGCTTACTATGTGCAGAGCACTGTACTACGCGCTTGGAATGTACAATTCGGCAACAGATAGAGACAATCCCTGCCCAGTGACGGGCTCACAGTCTAAACGGGGGAGACAGCAAAGCAAAACAGACAAAACAAAAACAAGATGACATCATCAAGATAAAATGAATCAAGGAGATATACACCTCATTAACAAAATAAATAGGGTAATTAATATATACAAATGAGCACAGTGCTGAGGGGAGGGGAAGGGGGAAGAGCAGAGGGTGGGGGGGAGAGCAGAGGATGGGGGGAGAGGAGAGAGAGCAGAGGGAAAGGGGGGTTCAGTCTGGGAAGGCCTCCTGGAGGAGGTGAGCTCTCAGTAGGGCTCTGAAGAGGGGAAGAGAGTTAGTTTGGCAGACGTGAGGAGGGAGGGCAGTCCAGGACAGCGGTAGGATGTGAGCCAGGTGTCGACGGCGGGACAGGCGTGAATGGGAGACAGTGAGGAGGTGAGCAGCCGAGGAGCGGAGTGTACGGGGTGGGCAGTAGAAAGAGAGAAGGGAGGTGAGGTAGGAGGGGGCAAGGGGATGGAGAGCTTAGTAGTAGGTGCCTGAGTTCAACAAGCAAAGCCGCTTCAAAGGCATTCAGCTGGATTAATGGTGTAAACCTGTCCTCCAGTTGGTGGTTTTTAATGAAAAGCATTAGGAACTTGGGCATAAAGCAGGGACCTTCTGCCCAAAGCTTCTAGAGCCGCAGCATGGTGGCCTGCATCCGGGGAAATAGAGCTCCTTAGTCGTCCTCATTTGGGATTAATTCTAATGCCCCATTATACCCAGAATTGCTTTTCTTGGGGCTGTGGGATAAGCAGCTTCTTGTTCAGGGAGGAGCCAGAGTCCAGGGTCCCTCTGCCAGAAAGCTAGGGGAAACCCATAAGCTGTCCCACAGCCCAAAGTTCGAGCAGCGACACTGGGGGAAGGGAAGGAGGAGGGACGGGAAGTGATCCGTAACAAAGGCAGGCCTTCCCCCAAAGTGCTGCGTCAGCAGGGGAGAAAGAACTCCATCCCCAGCTCCTCTTTCACCAGCCTTTCTTCTGCCCCGTTGCTTCCAGTCAGCATCGGGGCCTTAGGTTTGGCTTCACTTTGCCGTTTCTTTCTTGTTTGGGTCCCAGGCTGCCCTTGTGATTTCCCCAGTTCAGCTCCGTTCCCTTAGCCACGCCAAGAGGCCTACCGAGACTCACTCTGGCCGCCAGCCTCGGCAACCAAACAAACCACACGCAAGAGTCTTTCTCTGCTTGCCTTCAGGCTGGGGTCCGTGCAGAGAAAATGGATTCTGCCCTTCCCCTCACTGCGTTTTCAGGGACACCAGTCAGCTGTCTTAATGAAAAGAGCCAGAGGAAGACGGTGTTTGACAGATCATTTATTTTAATCAGCCTTAGTCTTCCAGTGCCCTTCTTCCCTCTCCCTGGACAGTAGAACTCAACAGCTCTTACCTGAACTGACAACTCTTACCTTGGTACTGTGCTGGCCCAGGCCCAATCAATACTCAAGGTAGCCAGTCATCCAATATGGTAACTTTATTTTGCACATAGTAAGTGCAAAATAAAATAAACAAAATAAAATATTATTAATATTCCAGGCAGTTTGGTTTTCTATTGGTTAGGTTCCCTGCTCAGTTCCAGCATTAATGTCTGATTTTTAAATTTGGGGTTTTGGGCCTTCCTTGGCCACTGCACCTGCCTCCAGGTTTTGTGGTTCAGTTACCATTCTAGACTTCTCAGGGCTCTGGAAAGGGGAAACACAAAGTCTCTGGAGCAATTGGGAGGGCCTGGGTGCCCTAGAAAAATGCTCTAAGTTTGGGAAGACTTGGGTTAAATAAAAAGGATTTAGGCAAAATGGTGGCCATGTGCTCTTATCACATTTTGCTACATACTGGTGCTGGATGTGTGTGAAGGCATATCAATCTTCTGGGGGGCGGGGGTCCAGTTTTATGGAATGCTGTTGCGGACCTCTTAATCAGTAGAGAATTATAAGGCTTCTTTTTAAAAATGGTATTTAAGTACTTGGTATGTGCCAGGTACTGTACTAAGCTCTGGGGTAGATACAAGCTAATCAGGTTGAACACAGTCTATGTCCCACATGGGGCTCACAGCCTAAATCCCCATTTTACACATGATGATGATGTTGGTATTTGTTAAGCGCTTACTATGTGCCGAGCACTGTTCTAAGCGCTGGGGTAGACACAGGGGAATCAGGTTGTCCCACATGGGGCTCACAGTCTTAATCCCCATTTTACAGATGAGGGAACTGAGGCACCGAGAAGTTAAGTGACTTGCCCAAAGTCACACAGCTGGCAAGTGGCAGAGCCGGGGTTTGAACCCATGACCTCTGACTCCAAAGCCCGTGCTCTTTCCAGTGAGCCACGCTGAGACACAGAGAAGTGAAGTGACTTGTCCAAGGTCCCAGAGCAGAAAAGTGGCAGAGCCAGGAATAGAACCCAGGCCCTTTGAGTTCCAGGCCCGTGCTTTTTCCATTAGGCCACTTTGCCCCTCCAGCAGGATTGGGGAGTGGCTGCTTCTTTGGGGTCTTGGGTTTTACACTGGTATTGTAATTTTCTTTTAGGTGACCCACAGGGATCAGGGCAGCCAGCCCCGCAAACCCTTCCGCACAAAGTCTAGAAGAATTCCTAAGGGAGAGAAAGAGAGTTTCCTTTGCAAGTAGCAAGAAGGGCTGAATCAGCTGGATTTACTCTCTTTACTGCAAAGACCTGGGCTAGGAATGCTATTCAAAGGCTATTTTGCTGCCTCTGTCTCTCTGTCTCTGTTTCTCTCCACCACCCAATCCCCACCGCCCCCCCCCCTTCCCCAACTGCATGAAGAGAAGTCTACAAAATTCAAATCCTAAATGTTTTTAAGCCTTCTTCAAACCTAAACCAGGTAGGAACTTTTTGAAATTCTGTCCACGCTAGGTCTAGCAGTTTTTTAATGGTCCCATAAAATGTTACGCTGGATGGCAGGCATCTAGAACTACAAGTCCCAAAATTCACTTCGGCATGTGTCATGAAAACTACAAATCTCCCTCCAGCTCCTACTAAATTTACTGCTTCTTATTGTCTGAATGATTTACTTCTGGATTTTTGAACCATTTAAACACAGTTCCCACTCGGTTGTTTTAAACTCGACCTCAAGAATGGCCATGGGTCTGGTTATCACCTAGTCTATTCTCTTTGTGGTACAATCTATAGGAGGAGACAGAAACTAAAATAGATTAGGGTTAGGGGAAATAGAATATAAGAATATTTATAAAGTATGGTGGGGTGGGAGTGAGTATCAGACTGCTTAAGAGTAAGTCAAGTTCATAGTCGATGCAGAGGGGAGGGCTGAGAGAGGAAATAAAGGGATTACTTAGTCTGGGAAGGCCTCTTGGAGGAGATGTGATTTTTAGTAGGATTTTGAAGGAGGGCGGAGTGGCAGATTATCAGAGTGAAGGAGCTCCAGGCCCGAGGGAAGATGTGGGCAAGCAGCTGAATGGGGGAGAGATGAGATGGAGATACAGAGAATAGTTTGGTGTGAGGGGAGCTAATTGTGTGGGTTGGATTGTAGTAGAAAATCTTTGAGGTTAAATAGGATAGAGAGAGAGAGAAAGCCGACTGAGTGCCTTAAAGACGATGATGAGTAGTTTCTGTTTAATGCGGAGGTGGATGGGCAACTTGTGGAGGTTTTTAAAGAGTGGGAAGACACGGACTGAAAGGTTTTTCAGAAAAATGATCCAGGTAGCAGAATGAAGTAAGGATCAGAGAGAGGAGAGACAGGAGTCAGAAAAGTCACTGAGGAGTCAGATAATAAGAATAAGAATAATAGTTTTTGACAAGTGCCTACTATGTGCCAGGCACTGTACTAAGCGCTGAGGTGAATACAAGCAAATTGGGAAGACACAGTCTCTTTTCCACTTGGGACTTTCAGTTTCAATCCCCATTTTACAAATGAGGTAACTGAGGCACAGAGAAGTGAAGCGATTTGCCCAATCACTCATTTTATCCAGCTTAGATAACTGCATCAGCCTCCTTGCTGACCTCCCAACCTTCTGCCTCTCCTGCTCCAGTCCATACTTCACCCTGATGCCTGGATTATCTTTCCACAGAAACATTCAGGGCATGTTACCCCCCTTCTCAAAAATCTCCAATGCTTGCCTGTCTACCCCCATATCAAACAAAAGCTCCTCGCCATTGGCTTTAAAGCAGTCCATCACCTTGCCTCCTCCTATCTCACCCCGCTTTTCTCTTTCTACAAGCCAGCCTGCACACTTTGGTCCTTTATTGCTAACCTTCTCACTGTGCCTCCATCTTGCCTTTCTCGCCACTGACCGCTGGCCCACATCCTGCCTCTGGCCTGGAAAGCCCTCCCTCCTCAAATCTGCCAGACATTTACCCTCCCCCACTTCAAAGCCTTAGTGAAGGCACATCTCCTCCAAGAGGCCTTCCCAGACTAAGCCCCACTTTTCCTCAGCTCCCACTCCCTTCTGTGTCTCTCTGACTTGCTCCCTTTGCTCTTCCCAGCCCATCCCAGCCCCAAAGCGCTTATGTATATATCTGTAATTTTAATTTTTTATATTGATGTCTGTTCATTTGTACTGATGTCTTTCTCCCCGCCTCTAAACTGTGAGCTTGTTGTGGGCAGGGATTGTCACTCTTTATTGCTGTATTGTAGTTTCCCAAGCGCATAGTACAGTGCTCTGCACACAGTAAATGCTGAATAAATACAATTGAATGAATGAATGAATGTCCTCCCGTTACTTCAAGCTTAACGTCACCAAAACTGAACTCCTTATCTTCCCACCCAAATTCTGTCCTTCCCGTGACTTTCCCATCACTGTAGACCACACCACCATCCTTCCTGTCTCACAAGCCCGTAACCTTGGCATTATCCTTGACTCCTCTTTCTAATTCAACCCACACAATCCTTCACTATATTCTGTTGGTTCCACCTTCACAACATTGCTAAAATCCACCAATTCCTCTCCATCCAAACCACTCCCACGTTAATACAATCACTCATCCTACCCCGCCTAGATTACCGCATCAGCCTCTTTACTGATCTCCGAGCCTCCTTTCCCTCCCCACTCCAGGCCATTCTTCACTCTGCTGCCTGGATCATTTTTCTACAAAAACGTTCAGGGCATGTTTTCCCACCCCTCAAAAAACCCCAGTAGTTGCCCACCAACCTCCGCATCAAACAAAAACTCCTTATCATTGGCTTTAAAGCACTCAGTCATCTCGCCCCTCCTACCTCACCTTGCTACTCTCCTACTACTACCCAGCCCACATGCTTTGCTCCTCTAATATTAACCTTCTCACCGTGCCTCGGTCTTGTCTATCTCACCACTGATCCCGTCCCATGTCCTGTCTCTTCATATGTGACACTTACCCCCTTTCAAAGGCACGTCACCTCCAGGAGGCCTTCCCAGACTAAGCCCCCCTTTCCTCTTCTTCCACTCCCTTCTGCATCGCCCTGACCTGCTCCCTTAGTTCATCTCCACTTCCAGCCCTATGTCACTTATGTACGTATCTGTACATTTTTTTTTATATTAATGTCTGTCTCCACCTCTTTAGACTGTAAACTCATTGTGGGGCTCGTTGTTGCACTGTACTCTCCCAACCACTTAATACAGTGCTTTGCACACAGTAAGAACTCAATAAATGTAAGCTTGTTGCAGGAAGGGAATGGCACTGTTTATTGTTGTACTGTATTTTCACAAGTGCTTAGTACACAGTAAGTGCTTAATAAATACAATCGAATGAATGAATGAATATAACAAGTTAGTAGACATGTTTCTTGTGAATATAACAAAGTTTAAGGTCTAGAGGGGGAGATAGACGTTAATATAAAGGAATAAATTATGGATATGGACATAAGGGTTCCAATACAAGTGCAAGTGTGATGCAGAAGGAAAGACTAGAAGCAGCGTGGCTTAATGGAAAGAGCACGGGCTTGGGAGTCAGACCACGTTCGTTCTAATCCCCGCTCCGCCACTTGACTGCTCTGTGACCTTGGGCGAGCCACTTAACTTCTCTGGGCCTCAGTTGCCTCATCTGTAAAATGGGGATTAAGACTGTAAACCCCACGTGGGAAAACCTGATTACCTTGTCTTTATCCCAAAGCTGCTTAAAACGGTCCTTGGGACATATTAATGCAAATACCGTCATTATTATTATTTTTAGAAGGGCGGTGAATGTAGGAAGTGCTGAGGCCTGACAGATTTGGGGAGGGAGGGTGGCCTAGTGGAAAGACCACGGGCCTGGAAGTCAGAAGACCCGGGTTCTAATCTTGGCTCTGCCGCTTGTCTACTGTGTGACCTTGGGTAAATCACTTCTGGGTTCCTGTAACCTCATCTGTAAAATGGGGATTAAATCCTACCTATTTAGACTGTGAGGCCCATGTGGGACAAGGGACAGTGTCCAACCTGATTAGTTTGTTTCTACCCCAGTGCTTAGAACAGTGCTTGGCCCAACTACCATAAATAAATATATATTATAATTATGGTATGGTATTTGTGAAGCGCTTACAATGTGCCAAGTACTGTTCTAAGCACTGGAGTAGCTACAAGGTAATCAGGTTGTCTCATGTGGGGTTCACAGTCTTCATCCTCATTTGACAGATGAGATCACTGAGGCACGGAGAAGTTAAGCGGCTTGCCCAAGATCAAGCAGCAGATGAGTGGCGGGGCCGGAATTAGAACCCATGTCCTCTGACTCCCAAGCCCGGGCTCTTGTCATTAAACCACGCTGCTTCTCATATATATATATATGTATATATTTCCCTGAAAAACATAACCAGAATCTATGAGGTGTTGGACCAAACAGGAGGATTGGGGGTGCGCGTGTGTGGGCCTGGCACAATTAAATCTCTTTGGTTTTCCACCCTGTGGTGGGTGGGTGGCTAGGAGAAGTCATTCATTCATTCATTCAATCATATTTATTGAGTGCTTACTTTGTGCAGAGCATTCATTCATTCATTCAATCGTATTTATTAAGCGCTTATTATGTGCAGAGCACTATACTAAGTGCTTGGAATGGACAACTGGGCAACAGAGAGAGACAATCCCTGCCCAACAACGGGCTCACAGTCTAATCGGGGGAGACAGACAGCAGAGTAAAACAGAACGAAAGAAAAACAAGACAACATTATCATGATAAATAGAATCAAGGGGATGTACACCTCATTAACAAAACAAACAGGGTAATAAATAATATATACAAATGAGCACATTGCTGAGGGGAGGGGAAGGGGGAAAGGGGAAGAGCAGAGGGAAAATGGGGCAGCTCAGTCTGGGAAGGACTCTTGGAGGTGAGCTCTCAGTAGGGCTTTGAAGAGGGGAAGAGAGTTTTGTGCAGAGCATTCATTCATTCAATAGTATTTATTGAGCGCTTACTCTGTGCAGAGCACTGTACTAAGCACTTGGAATGTACAGTGCTCTGCACAGAGTAAGCGCTCAATAAATACTATTGAATGAATAAAATGGGGATTAACTGTGAGCCTCACGTGGGACACCCAGATTATCCTGTATCTCCCCCAGCGCAGATGAGGAAACTGAAGCCCAGAGAAGTGAAGTGACTTGCGTGGCTCAATAAATACTACTGAATGAATGGCTCAGTGGAAAGAGCAGGGGCTGGGGAGTCAGAGGTCATGGGTTCGAATCCTGACCCTGCCACTTATCAGCTGGGCGACTGTGGGCAAGTCACTTCACTTCTCTGTGCCTCAGTGACCTCATCTGTAAAATGGGGATGAAGACTGCGAGCCTCACGTGGGACAACCTGATGACCCTGTATCTCCCCCAGTGCTTAGAACAGTGTTTGGTGCATAGTAAGCACTTAACAAATACCAACTTGCCCACCGTCCCCCAGCTGTCAAGTGGGAGAGCGGGGATTCGAACCCATGACCTCTGACTCCCCAGCCCCTGCTCTTGCCACTGAGCCCTGCTGCTTCCCTAGAATCACTGATCTGAACACATCATTAATAAAGTACAGTAAGCAATAATATGTAGATGTGGGGGGGTCAGGGGAGGTCGTTTGGGGGTCGTCGGCCTGTGGCTGAGGGAAGCTTGAGTTTAACTGTATATATCTTCATTGCCCTATTTATTTTGTTAATGAGATATACATCACCTTCTCAGTGGAAAGAGCCCGGGCTTGGGAGTCAGGGGTCATGGGTTCAAATCCCCACTCCGCCACTTGTCAGCTGGGTGACTGTGGGCAAGTCACTTAACTTCTCTGTGCCTCAGTGACCTCATTTGTAAGATGGGAATTAAGACTGTGAGCCTCACATGGGACAACCTGATTACCTGCATAGTAAGCGCTTAACAAATACCAACATTATTATTATTATTTATTTGCTATTGTTTTAATGAGATGTTCTTCCCCTTGATTCTATTTATTGTCATTTTACTTGTCTGTCTGTCTCCCCCGATTAATAATAATAATGTTGGTATTTGTTAAGCGCTTACTATGGGCAGAGCACTGTTCTAAGCGCTGGGGGAGAGACAGGGTGATCAGGTGGTCCCACGTGGGGCTCACAGTTTTATTCCCCATTTTCCAGATGAGGGAACTGAGGCCCAGGGAAGTGAAGCGACTCGCCCACAGTCACCCAGCTGCCAAGTGGCAGAGGCGGGATTCGAACCCATGCCCTCTGACTCCCAAGCCCGGCCTCTTCCCACTGAGCCACGCTGCTTCCCGCTTAGACTGTGAGCCCGTCAAAGGGCAGGGACTGTCTCTGTTACCTATTTGTCCATTCCAAGCGCTTAGCACAGTGCTCTGCACATGGTAGGCGCTCAGTAAATACGAAGGAATGAATGAATGCATGAATGAATGAATGAATGGGGAAAAGGCCGCCGTTTAGGCCTGGGCCTGGCGCGCGCCCCCTCGCCCCGCCGGCCGGCCCGAGCGCGCGCCCCCTGCCGCGTGCCGCCGGCCGAGCCTCCGCGCAGGCGCGGCACCGCCCCCTCCGAGGAGGGGAGGGGGAGGAGGAGGGGAGGGGGAGGAGGAGGGGAGGGGGAGGAGGAGGGGTCCTCCCCGCCAGCCGCACGTCCCCGGCGTCGTCGGGGCTGCCCTCGGCTCCGCCTGTCCGCCGGCACTCACCCCCGACCGTTTCTCGGGACCCGCGGCCCCGTCGGGGAGGGCCGGTTCCTGGGCGGCGGCGGGACGCGGGGGGTCCGGCCGGCGCCAGCGGCCGGTAAGGGAAGGCCGGGGGAGGGGCGCCTTCGGGGCGGGCGACCGTTTGGGCAGCCCCGGCGGGGGGGGCGGGGGGGGCGGGGGAGGAGCCGGGGTCCTGGCGGGAGGGAGGACGGGCCTGCGGCCGCACGAACCGTGTCTCCTTCACTTCGCCCTCCAGACGCCCCCGCTGCCCGGACGCCCTCCGGCCTGACGAAAGGCGGCTCTCACAGCACCGCCAGGTACCGCCCGTCCTCCCGGGGCCGGTGCTGGGGCGGTCGGGGAGGGGAGGGCCGCGGTGGGAGGCTCCGGGGCGGCGCGGGCGCTGGGGGTCGGTCCCCGGCCTCTCTCCTAAAATGGCCGCGCTGCCCTCCCCGGCCCCGCTGACCGGCCTTCCCTGTCCTTCCCGCAGATCGTCTCCCGCCGGCCATGCCGGTCTATGCGCAGTCCAGGACCTGCCCCAGCCGTAAGTGGGGCCCGACCGCGGGGCGGGCGCCGGCTCCCTCGAAAAATGCGGATTTAAAAAAGGGGACCCTCCCCCCCACACACGTGGGATAATCTCGTTGCCCTCTATTTAATCCTTCAGTCGCATTTATCGAGCGCTTGCTATGTGCGGGGCACTGTGCGAAGCCTTTGGAATGGGTAGTTCGACCACCCAGAGTCGACGGGCTCCCCAAAAAGGGGAGGCGGGCACGGCCTTCTTGTAAAAATGGGGATTAAAAGATGGGACCTCCCACGTGGGACAGTCTCTTTACCCTGTATTTAGTCATTCAGTCGTATTTATCGAGCGCTTGCTATGTGCAGAACACTGTGCGAAGCGTTTGAAATGGACAGTTCCATCACACATAGAGACAGTCCTTGCCCAACGACGGGCTCACAGTCTAAAGGGGGGAGGCGGGCACGGCCTTACTGTAAAAATGGGCATTAAAAATTGGGACCCTCCACGTGGGACAAACTCATTACCCTCTATTTAGTCAGTCGTATTTGTCAAGCGCTTGCTATGTGCAGGGCACTGTGCGAAGCGTTTGGAATGGATAGTTCCATCACACATAGAGACAGTCCTTGCCCAACAATGGGCTCGCAGTCTAAAGGGGGGAGGCAGGCACGGCCTTGCTGTAAAAATGGGGACTAAAAAATGGGACCTCCCAGGTGGGACAGTCTCATTACCCTGTAGTCATTCATTCATTCAATCGTATTTATTGAGTGCTTGCTATGTGCAGAGCATTGGGCGAAGCGCTTGGAATGGATAGTTCGACCACACATAGAGACAGTCCCTGCCCAGCGACGGGCTCGCAGTCTAAAGGGGGGAGGCGGGCACGGCCTTACTGTAAAAATGGAGTTTTAAAAATGGGACCTCCCACGTGGGACAGTCTCATTACCCTGTATTTAGTCATTCAATCGTATTTATCGAGCGCTTGCTATGTGCAGGGCACTGTGCGAAGCGTTTGGAATGGACAATTCCATCACACATAGAGACAGTCCTTGCCCAACGACGGGCTCGCAGTCTAAAGAGGGGAGGCAGGCACGGCCTTGCTGTAAAAATGGGGACTAAAAAATGGGACCTCCCAGGTGGGACAGTGTCATTACCCTGTAGTCATTCATTCATTCAATCGTATTTATTGAGTGCTTGCTATGTGCAGGGCACTGTGCTAAGCGTTTGGATTGGACAATTCGGTAACAGAGACCGTCCCTGCCCAATAACGGGTTCACAGTCCAAAGCGGGGAGGCAGTCTAAACGGGGGTTGTATCTACCCCCAGCGCTTAGAACAGTACTCAGCAGATAGTAAGCACTTAACAAATGCCACCGTTATTATTATTAATAATAGTAATTATTAATTATTATTAATTATTATTCTAAGTGCTTACTGTGTGCAGAGCACTGTACTGAGCCCTCGGACTGTACAATTCGGCAACAGGTAGGGTCCATCCCTGCCCAACAACGGGCTCACGGCCTAAAAGGGGGAGGGCTTCAGCGCCTCCTACCACCCCCACTTTAGGGCATTCGTTCAATCGTGTTAAGCGCCTCTTGTGTGCAGAGCACTGTACTAAGCGTTTGGGAAAGTGCAGTACAGTAATAGAGAGAAACATTCCCTGCCCACAACCAGCTCACGGCCTAAAAGGGGGAGAGCTTCGGAGCCTCTTACCACCCCCACCCTCGGGCATTCGTTCAGTCATATTAACCACCCCCTGCGTGCAGAGCACTGTAGTAATCACTTGAGAAAGTACAATATAGAAATAGAGACAGTACCTGCCCACAACGAGCTCACAGTCAAGAGGACTGTGGTTGACAGTCCGAAAGTGGCCCACTTGCCCGATCGTCAGTGCCGCTTGTAATGCCAGCCTCTTAGCAAGCAAAGAAAAGATCGGATGCGAGTGGGCGCCTTTTGTTTTAAGAATTACAGTTGCTGATCCCTAGTCAGACTCCCGTCTTAGTGATTTTAGGTCGCAGAGAACCTATTTAAAACAACAGTTAACTTTCAGTACAGATCACTAAGTAGAAATGATTTCCTAACTCCAAAAGCCTGGCCGTTTTTTTGTATTCAGGAGTTCATATTTCTGAAATCCGAGAGAATGACAGTATTTAATATACGAGCTTTCAAACCAAAAATCGAGGAAGGGCTTAACCAGAGAGCAGACATTCCATCTAAAGTAAAATGTAGACGTTTCCAGTGCTACTTATCATGGGCCCAGTTTTTACTAGGCCTAAAGGAAGGTGGACTTTGAAAATCTCTTCCCGACTCCCTGATTATGAAGGCAGATATTTTAGTAATTTTCATAATTCACGCTGGACTTAACCTCAGATTTAAGTGCTCATTTCATTTGGAACTATATGTCCCAAATGGTTGAATTTCTATTGGGAAATGAATGGATTTTTTTTTTTTAAATTACTGGCGGTTCCCCTTATGAAGGGACAAGGTCATTGCAGTTGCAGCGTCAGGGCGTGGAGCAGCTATGTAGGATGCATGGGCTGGTCTAACTTGAGCTCGGATTCCTTGCCCTTAAGCTGTAGCTGTGGAAGGGAGTGTCATGTTAATATCCTTTAAAATGTTACTTGATATGAACTTTGCCTTAGCCATTCTGGTGTGTTCTATATGAGGAGAGTCCGAATAGCAGGTTTATGGTACTTTGTAACTCCTAGTAGGCTGGTTGCTTTTATTGCCTGCTGGATAGGAAAATCCTTCCCCCTCTATTCGAAAGTGATAGGGGTGGATTCTAGTGCCTTCGTAGAATAGGGGAGATAGGGAGGAGACTTTTGTAGAATCTTAGAACAGGGAGGTTTCTAGAGTTGCCTGAATCCATCGTGGTCTAAATCAACCAAGACTCCACTGGCAGATTAGCGTAGGTTAATAAGATTGTGTAGATATATATCGCCAGTCAGGGAATAGAGGAATTTTAGGTGTAGATGTGTAGGTGAATTTAAAATCTTAATACTAAAGTCCTTATTACTCTTCTGAGCCACCTTGGAAGTATTTCAAAGTGAATATTGTTTGAATAAAAAGAAGCTGGATTGTCTAAAGATGCAAATTTCTATGGGCTTCTCTTTGCAATTTAAGAAAGTTGGGCTTCTGTGTTTAAGGCTTCCCATTCATATATTCTGCATTCTTGAATATTGAGGGCAAAAAAAAGACTTAATACCGTAATACATCTTCTCAGCAGCAATGGCGATCCCTCCATCGTATGCTGACCTTGGCAAAGCTGCCAGAGATATCTTCAACAAAGGATTTGGTAAGACCTTGTTACGTAAAAATAACAACTGTAAAAAAAGTATGTTGACAAATGAAGCCCTTCTCGATATTCTTCTTTTACTCATTTAACTGACTCATTTTAAAACCACACTTTTACTAGTGAGAATCGTGTTCTGTCTTTCTAAATATTTTTTCTGCAGTTTTAATGTAGAGTAATTTGCAGAGATTTGTTTTGAAATGACACTGATTTGTTCAGAGCTAAAATTGAGGTATAATTAGTTGCTTTCTTGGGCAGTGAACTTTTCCAAAGTTCTAGTTAATAATTTAAAAAACCGTTGGAAAACATTCAGGGGCTGAGAGCACAACATAGCAGTAGACCCTGAGTAGAAAAGATGCTCCAATTTCAAGGACATTGTACGAATGAGAGCTTTGATTTGTTTTCTTTAATTGGATTTATTTATATCATCTGATCTCTGCATTTCAGTAGTTCTATTTTTAAAACTTTCATAGGTGTCTAATACCTTGATCAGTGGATAAAACTCAGTAAAATATTTGGAATTAAATTTGTTTAAAATTTTGTAATTTTCTGTTTAGGTTTTGGGCTGGTAAAACTTGATGTTAAAACAAAGTCCGCCAGTGGAGTGGTGAGTATGTTATAGGTGACGAATTCTGATAACCTTTTACATTTTACACCTGGCATAAAGAGGTGTCGGGAGATTTGTTAGAATTTTTTTCTTAGATGTAGATGCATGGTAAGTCTCCGATATTGCTTTTTTGATGTCAGGGAACGTTGGTGTTTCAGTCAACCCAAGGACCAAGGAGATATGTTTTGCGGAGCATACTTGTGGCTAACTAATTTATTTGCAAAACCAACTGGGATTCTTACTGGTTATATCCTTGAATTCTGAAAAAGTCTATTGCCTAGGCAACAAAAATATCCACCATCAATCCTTTTGCCTAAACCATCTCCCATTGCTCGTATATCTGTGTGCACTCAGTTTTCCAATAACGTGAGGGTTATATTCCTAATAAACCTCATGCAGAGGAAATCTCGTGCCAACACTCAGTGGCATTTATTGAGTGCCTATTGCGTGCAGAGCACTGTACTAATTTCTTGGGAAGAGTACAATAAAGCAGAATTGGTAGGCCCATTCCCTACCCACACAAGCTTGTAGTCTAGAGGGGGAGTACACTCACGACTTAACAGATGGCCAATGAATGTCCCCAACTTTCTTCCAGTATTGTGTCATGTCTGTTGAGGCATATGTTGTTGGAAGGCCATTCCCTAAGTCTCTTCCAGAGATTTATCCAAAATGAGTAATTTTGGGAGAACTGGGTGTATCCCATGAGACCTGTACCAAAAATTAGAAGAACAGGGAAGGAGTTTTTCTTTCAGGTCTGTAGTCTCTCTTTCTCATAGCAGGCTTAGCAGTTGACCTACTATCTGACATATTAGAGGATTACACCATGGTGCAGTACCTGTTGAGGCCTATTCTTAGAGTAGCCAGTGAGATTTAAAGCCCAATTATTGTCACGTGACTAAGAAACTGGTGAACATACTGGTTCCCTTTATTGAGTGCTTACTCTCGCCAGAGCACTCCCTGAACTAAGCCCTTGGGAGAGTACAGTAGAGTTAGGAAACCCTGTCATTGCCCTCAAGGAAGTTACAATGTAGTAGGGGAGACAGACACTAAAAAATATATTGCCAGTAGGAAAAATCAGCAGAATTTAACAGTCTGTACATAAGTGCTATAGGGTGGTGAGGGAGGTAAATATCCAAATGCTCAGTGTCATGGAAATGCCCAAAAGACATTAACTGACTTGGTGAGTATTTGAAGTGGAGCGTGAAGATTAGGAGCTTTTAATATTATCTTTGGCCATAGAGCTCCCAAGAATTCTATTATCTCTCTGTTTAAAATGCAAACACGAGTTTGGGGTCACCATCTAAATGACAGGAATATAGCCTTTTGCTTAGTTGCCTGACTTGCAGCTGCCTTCCGGACTAATTGGCTGGCACAAGGAGGCCGACTTGGAGCCCTGCACGAACCCACGGGAAGGAAAAGGACATTTATACAAGGGTGGTGAGGTCCCTGGCTTCACTGTCCCAATGGGGGAACAATCAGGTGGCCAAAGAGAGAGACCTTGAGAATTACTTAGATTGAATCAGGTAGCGTGCATTTGGGGGACAACTGCTGGTAGCCAGGTCCTTTTTCTGAGTGCTAGGTGATGGTACTCTGGTTGAGAGATGTTGTCTCCATAAGGTAAGCGTGGCTCAGTAGAAAGAGCCCGGGCTTGGGAGTCAGAGGTCATGGGTTCGAATGCCAGCTCTGCCACTTGTCAGTTGTGTGACTGTGGGCAAGTCACTTAACTTCTCTGTGCCTCAGTTACCTCATCTGTAAAATGGGGATGAAGACTGTGAGCCTCACGTGGGACAACCTGATAACCCTGTATCTCCCCCAGCGCTTAGAACAGTGCTCTGCACATAGTGAATGCTGAACAAATACCAATATTATTATTATTATTATTACAGAGGAGCCACTTGTCCAATCAATCATATTTATTGAGCACCTTCTAAGTGCAGAGTACAGTACCCAGAATTAGCAGATACGTGCCTGCCTATAATGAATTTACAGTCACCCCAACCTCACTGCAAAGATTCTAAGGAAGCCAGATGGATTTTTCTCTCCTTCCAGAGTACACTGTTTTGACAGCCACAGCAGGAGCTCTGCTACTCATGGGGGTTTTATCCCATTCCACCATGTTCTTCTCCCCCCACTCTCCCCCCCCTCCAGCCCCCTCTCTTTCACCATCTCCTCTCTCACGGTTAGCAGCATCTGAGGCTGGAAACTCCCAATTTCTTCTCTGCTGGAAAAGCTCAGACTTCCTGTCCATGCAGTTGATGCTCAGTGATCCCTGCAAAGCTGAAAGTGACAGCCAGGTTCTGTCCTCAACTCACATATGCAAAGTGCACACACTCATCCCCATCTCCCCCCAATATCCATGAAAGTATACCATAACTCCACTTCAAATTTAGTGTATGTAGATATATATGGCAACAGTCACTCACAGGTATATGCTGACTCCATCTTCTTCCCTCACCTACGTAACCTTTTCCACATTAATTACTCAAATTTCTAGACTGTGAGTTCGTTGTTGGGCAGGCACTTAGTACAGTGCTCTGCACACAGTAAACGCTTAGTAAATATGATCGAATGAATGAATCTGTTAACCACATATGCAGACACACTCCTGCAGGAGTATAATATACTAGAAGCATACATATTGGGATGCATACATAAATTCTTACCTATAGACACCCAGATGCCCTAAAGGACATAAGACCCCACCTTCAAAGCCTCTTTAAAAAGCACACCTCTTCCAGGAGGCCTTCCCGACTAAGCCTTTATTTACCCCTCCCTCAGCCCCACAGCAATTTGTATGTGTCTGTAATCTGTATTAATCGCTGCACCCCACCCCAGACTAAACTCCTGGTGGGAAGGGAACGTGTCTAACAACTCTGTCGCATTGTACTTTCTTAAGCGTTGAGTAGAGTGCTCTGCATAATAAATCCAATTGATTATTAAGCTGGAGGGGCATATTTCTGCTGGTTATTTACTGAAGGACTATTTAATGCAACATTTTGATCTTTACCTGAGCAAAATTAGTTTGCTAGCCAAACCTCATTTTGATTGATTAACTAAATTAGTCTTGGCCCACAATTACTGTATTTATTGCTTGTTAATGAAGTGAATCGAGTGTAGTAAGTGCTTGGCTGTTGCTGGTGACACGTTTTAGGGAATATGTAGCTAAACACATACCTTGTTCATCATGGCACAGTTTATTACTGTCCAAACTTGCCCCAAATATTCCTAATGTGGATCCTGGTGGCTCGGCATATTAAAAGCACATGTGACTTCCCCTACTAGCTGGACAGCAAAATGAGAACCGAACAAATTCCTGGGTTTGTGACTTGGGTATGTCACGTTTTTGATTAGGATTCTTGGCCAATAAACAGATACTTAATCTTGCTGGAGTGAAATGTCCAAGGTTTCAAATTGGGATAGGTGCAGTGGAGGGATTGGCATTTTTGGCCTCTCTTTATAGGCAAACGCTATTTCAAACTCTGAAAACCCTGGCCCAGCATCTGGAACATAAAGGTTTTCCTTAGTTCTTTTTACGTGGTTGCGTCAAATTGTTGTGCTCTTACTACTGCTAATAATAATCATGGTAGTCGTTAAGCACTTACTAGGTTGGATGCAGTCCATGTATCCAACCTAGAGAAGCAGCATGGCTCAGGGGAAAGAGCCCGGGCTTGGGAGTCAGAGGTCATGGGTTCGAATTCCGCCTCTCAGCTGTGTGACCATGGACAAGTCACTTGACTTCTCTGTGCCTCAGTTACCTCATCTGTAAAATGGGGATTAAGACTGTGAGCCTCACGTAGGACAATCTGATGACCCTGTATCTGCCCCAGTGCTTAGAACAGTGCTCTGCACATAGTAGGCGCTTAACAAATACCAACATTATTATTATCCCAGATGGGGCTCAGGGTCTAAGTAGGAGGGAGGAGAGGTATTGAATCCCCATTTTGCAGAAAAGGAACCTGAGGCACAGAGAAGTTAAGTGAGTTGCCCAAGGTCACATGGCAGACAGGTGAACTCTCCCAAGCACTTAATACAGTTCCGTGTATGTATGCAGTCAGTGATATATATTGAGCGGTTGCCGTGTGCAGAGCACTACACTAAGCACATGGGAGAGTACATTCCTCAAGGAACTTTTAGCCTAGTGGTGAAGGTATGCTCCCCCATAGGGTCCATTCATTTCTCTCCCCGGACAGTAGGACTAACAATATTTGCCACTGCAACTTTTTAGCCGTAGGTTGAAGATGGCTATTGATTTTTTAAAGGCTATTAACTTCTTAGACGAAAGCGATGTTAAATTACTATCTGTGCCCATTTAAATCACATTCTTGGCTGTTACAGATAAGTATCGCAGAGGAATATAGAAACAGTAGCTCCACTACAGGAGTTCAGAACTGAAATCTTAAAATGACTTTAATAAAAGCGTATTAGTAAATATTAGTATCTCTTTCGGGTATTGACTCAAAACTGCTGTTAATAAAAATCCGGGAGTAGTTGGCCAATATACCTGGCTCTGCCTCGGGGATTCCAGGTTTTAATGTGAAGTGCATTCTGAGACATACATTTATTGCCCCGATTTTCCATTAGATTTGAATTTTTTTAACCCAAGTTGTAGTCAGTTGGCCTCAGAAGTGGCTTTTATTTTAATAAGCATTTATGGTTCCTTTGCATAAGGTTTTAAAAAGTCTGATGTGGTTCTGTAAATTAAAGAGGTTTTTTTTGCAATTGAACGCTTACAAGGGGAAGCGTGTAAAATCTCTTCCGACATTTTGGCTAGTGGCCATATCCCAGTGAACCAAATGCTGATATAACAAAGTGTGAATGCTAAAGTTTGATTATAACAAGGGGAGCACAGTATGATTGGTTACATTGAATTGTTATTTAACTGTTAGCTTTACCCAGGAAATGCATTATACTCTTAATATAGTCCATCGATTTGGTGGTCCTTTTAACAGAAATTAAGTAGTAGCTTCTGTGTAAATTGCTGAATGTGGAAATGGTGGTCATAAGTCAAAAGTGATTTTGCTTTCATTTTTCTATAAAGAAGTAGAGTATCTTATAGAAATTTTTAAAAGTAAAATTAATTGCTGCAGATGGAAAATCAACTCGTTTTCTCTCTTCTGAAAATGGCTTAAATTCAAAATATTAGACAACTCTGACAGTTCTAAGTAAATAAAATTAATGAACATTTTATGTACATTTTAGGAATTCACAACGTCTGGTTCATCAAATACAGATACTGGTAAAGTTAATGGGACCTTGGAGACCAAATACAAGTGGTGTGAGTATGGTCTGACTTTCACTGAAAAATGGAATACTGATAACACCCTAGGAACTGAAATCGCAATTGAAGATCAGGTAACAACTGGCATCTTTTTTACTTACCCTTAATTTTCCTTGGCTTTTTTGCAGATGAGTTTTGAGTTTGGTTTAAAAAAAAAATTTTTTTTTCTCCAAATTAGATTTGCAAAGGTTTGAAGCTGACATTTGACACCACCTTTTCGCCAAATACAGGGTAAATTTGTTTTTTGTTGTTTAGTATTCCTTCTGTGTTCACTCCGGGAAATTGTACAGGACATGACAAATCTCAGGTTGTTTAGCAGGTGATATAACAATACAGATATGCCTAAAGTCACTACCATTTTCTGTCATTGGCTCAGATTCAATGTTGGGGCAGCTTTTCAGCATTGAAAGCTCTTAGTGTATTGTGGACTTTTGCCCAGTTCTTTGTTTAAAAAAAACAAACAAAGTTATGATGACACTCTCTACTGCTGAAAATATGCACATCATAGTACTTGTGTTTATAATATATTCTCTCATTTAGATTACACTGACCATTCATTCACTAATCAGTTAGATTTTGGGCCATTCACATAGTTCTATAGTGTGCCTTCTACATGTTTTGGATAGAAGTCTTGTAGAATTAAGAAATGTTCTGAAGATGCATGTCTGTCAGGGTAGAGCATTCATTCAGTCATATTTATTGAGTGCTTACTGTGGGCGGAGCACTGTACTAAGCACTTGGGAGAGTACACTATAACAATATACAGGCACATTCCCTACCCGTGAAGAATTTAGGGTCTAGAGCATGATGTGATGATGGAAGAATGGTTTTGTGCTTGTGCGTTTCATCAATCAATTTGTAAGTATCCAAGGTGCTTTAAGACCATACCTCCGGCACTGAAGGAGACTGACTGTTTCAGCACAGAGCTCTGCACATGGTAAGCACTCAATAAATTTGATTTTTAAGGAGTAGCCAAGGCCTAGTGGAAAGAACACAGGTCTGGGAGTCCGAAGACGTGGGTCTTTAATCCTGACTCCACCACTTGTCTGCTATGTGACGCAGGGCAAATCTCCACTTCTGTGCCTCAGTTTCCTCATTTGTGGAGTCTTGGTATTTATTGAGTGTTTACTATGTGCGGAGCACTCTATTAAGCACCTGGGAGAGTAAAAAGCACCGGGGATTAAATACCTGTTCTCCCACCCCATGTGGAACAGGGACTTTTTTCTGATGTGATTAGATTGGATTTATCCCAGTGCTTAACAGATTCTTGGCACAAAGTAAGTGTTTATCAAGTACTACATTTATTATTTTCTTAGTCTTAGCTACGTACTTGTAACTTTGAAGGATCTGTAATATAATCCATATTGAATGTTCTTGATTGCAGAAAGAAAAGTGGCAAAATCAAGTCTGCTTACAAGCGGGAATGTGTAAACATTGGTTGTGATGTTGACTTTGATTTTGCTGGACCGGCTATCCATGGATCAGCTGTTTTTGGTTATGAGGGCTGGCTTGCTGGTTACCAGATGACCTTTGATAGTGCCAAATCAAAGCTGACAAGGAATAACTTCGCAGTGGGTTACAAGACTGGAGATTTCCAGCTGCACACTAACGTGTAAGTATTTCTCTATGGTCACTGTTTAGAATTGGCAGGAGAGAGATGATGGAGACTGTAGGCTGATGAAGTTTTTTATTTGTACTTTGGATACAACTATATAGAAACTCATGATTTTTTTATTATTACAAAGGCAAAGAAAAATCTAAAATTCCCCAGGTCTCTTCCCATGCCATTTGCTCTTCTGGTGCCAGGAAATAGCATGCCCTTGTGGCTAGTAAAATGCGTCCCAATATAAAGCAACATTTTGTATTTTAATAGTTATAACACCTAATCCTTATTGGGTGTGTAATATAATTTCTAAAAGGCTTGATCCCTATTTTGGAAATAACTAACAAATGGAACGGTTCTAAATTACATCTAGGATCTTTTTCTTGACTGCTATATGCCCATGTTATCTCTGTTAAGAATTTTCAGAAATAGCTGGTTAACAGAATGCTAATATGGCCAAAAAGAAGCTGAATTCTCCAAAGTGACTTGGTTTTCTCTCCTTCCCAAGAAAAGGAAATGTCAATTTGAGGAATTTGTACTTTATAGCACCTAATTGCTTGATGTTAAAATTAGAGGAGATTTTGAATATAGGGTTTTCAGATTAATTATTACATTTCAACAGTATTATCTTTTTTGGTGGGGGGGGGTGTCTCAGGAGTATCTGATGATCTGTTTACTGGAGCCATTCGATTCAGTTTTGGCTTACCTCCAGATTTTGCTAGTCATTAGGACATGGACTTGAAACAAACAAAAATGGAAAATATTTTATGTCCTGAATTTGGAAAAATTTAAAATTTAAATTTTGAGGAATTTAATTTTTAAAACAGCTTAAAGGAGAGCTTAACCATTCATTCATTCATCCAATAGTATTTATTGAGGGCTTACTATGTGCAGAACACTGTACTAAGCACTTGGAATGAACAAGTCGGCAACAGATACAGTCCCTGCCATTTGACAGGCTTACAGTCTAATCGGGGGAGACAGGCAGACAAGAACCATGGCAACAAATAGAGTCAAGAGGAAGAACATCTCATAAAAACAAAGGCAACTAGATAGAATCAGGGTGATGTACATCTCATTAAACAAAATAAACAAAATAAATAGGGTGGTAAAGATATATATATAGTCGAGTGGATGTGACGGAAGTTATCTCCAGCTCTCTCCATTGTACATTATTGTCTCCAGCTCTCTCCATTGTACATTATTGTCTTTCTTCACTTGCTTCTCCCCAACTCCCAATCTCTAAACTCCAAAACCCATTTTCCACCTAGCTCTCCACTGTCCCCAATCCAGCTCCTTACTCATGCTGTTTTCTCCTGTCTGGAACTTTCCACTTTCCCAAATCTGCCAGACTTTGCCCATCTGTAAAATGCCCCTTTAAAAATACTCTCCTGGGCAGCTTTTCCTTATTCACAACATCCTATGTGGGGCAACTCAATGGTCACTTGCAGCACAGTTACATGTACAAGTATGTATATTTTTATTCATTTATAGGTTTTTATCTGTACAGTCAATTGTAAGGCTGTTTTGCCTTGTCCCTCCTCTGGCTTTATCTATAAAAATGTTGCCTCTCCTATTATTGCTCCTCGAGGAGAATGTGTTTTGGTGTGGAGCTACCCCTGCTTTCTTAATATCATAGGTGCCCATTCCGTGGGGGTGATTGCCCTCCACAACTTTTTAAGATAGACTGCCAGATTTGCTCATCTCCACTCCCTATCAAGACCTGATATTTTTCTACCTTTTTTTAAAATCTAAGCGCTTACTATGTGTCACTGTTCTAGGCACTGGAATTAGGTGCAAGTTAGGTTGGGCACAGTCCTTGTCCCTCAAGGGGCTCACAGTCTAAGTAGGAGGGTGAACAGCCATTTTACAGTTGAGGAAATAGGTGCAGAGAAGTGAAGTGATTTGCACAAGGGCACACAGTAAGCAAGTGGCAGAGTCAGGATTAGAACCCAGGTCTTTCTGACTCCCATGCCCATGCTCTCTCCACTAGGCCATGCTGCTTTCTGGCTTATTATCTCCCTGGAACCTATCCTCAACTGACTTGTCCCCTTTTTTAATCGTCTGTGCTCGAAATGCAGAGTTAGCACTTGTGCTTAATGCTTAACATTTTGAAAATGCCCAAATAATACCATTGATTGAATAGTTAATATTATTAAAATATGTTATCATGAACTGCATCTTGACAAACTTTGAAGAGTTTGTAATGTGGAATAAGTATATATGGGATAATGGGTGTAATAAACCAAAATCTACTAACTGAATTTACAAATACCTCTTGCAGTTGAAAGGTAGGAAAATCAAGCTGGTCAGGGTGTCTTTCATGTGATATTTAAACTGAGCAAGCTAAATCTATTTTAAATTTGACTTTTAAAAACTTAAGACACATGGAGTGCTATGTTGGATGTTTTTCACATTTTTTAATCCAGTGAAAATGTTTTACAGCAATGATGGGACAGAATTTGGAGGTTCAATTTATCAAAAAGTATGTGAGGATCTTGACACTTCTGTAAATCTAGCCTGGACATCAGGCACCAACAGTACTCGATTTGGTATTGCGGCAAAATACCAATTGGATCCTACTGCTTCCATTTCTGTAAGTAATGCTTTTAAAATTCTTAGTTGTTATAGATTTGCAATTAAAAACAAATCATCCTTAATGCTGTAGCAATGAAATAATTTCCACTTAATCATTTACTACAAAAAATTGTCATCATAATTTTGGTATTTAAGTGCTTACTATGTGCCAGGCACTGTACTAAGCGCTGGGGGTAGATACAAGGTAATCAGGTTGGACACAGTCTCTGATTACAGGGACTGTAATCCTAGTTTTACAGATGAACTAAATGAAGTATAGACACTTGCCCAAGATCATACAGCGGACAAGTGGTAGAGTTGGGATTAGAACCCAGGTCCTTCTGACTTGCAGGCGTGTGCTCTATCCAGCACTGCTTCCTGTAAAAAAACTATATTGACTCCTGGTGTGACTTGGTGCTTTATTTCAAACCAAGCTATTTTAATTCAAAAATAACAAATGCAGTGAGTTGGAGTCTAGTTCTAAGATTCAGTTTGGTATACTCTGGTATTTTAGACAGAGAAAGGCAAGGGTACGTCTCACCATTTGTTTTCTGCTCTTCCCTACACTTGACCACGGCATATTTTATTCCAGTGTCATTGGGTAATATTAAGTACCCCTGGCAGAAGTAGCATGGCTCAATGGAAAGAGCACGGGCTTGGGAGTCAGAGGTCATGAGTTTGAATCCCGGCTCTGCGACTTAGCTCTGTGACTGTGGGCAAGTCACTTAACTTCTCTGTGCCTCAGTTACCTCATCTGTAAAATGGGGATTAACTGTGAGCCTCATGTGGGACAACCTGATTCCCCTGTATCTACCCCAGCGCTTACAACAGTGCTCGGCACATAGTAAGCGCTTAACAAATACCAACATTATTATTAGAAGTGCAGAAGTTATGCTAAAAGAAGGAGCTTGGAATATAACCAATGTATGGGAGGATTGTAATTATTAGAATGCCAGAAACTGCGGGGGTTGTGTAGACCTAACCCCTCAAAATCAAACCAACTACCTTTAGGAAGGGCCCCAATACTGTTACTGACAGGCAAAACCTGTTAGGGCTCTTCGCAAGTGGGAGGGAAGGTAGATGTTTGACCAGACGGCTTTTCAAGTCGAAGTTTCAGCAGGAAGAAGAGCCTACTTCACTTCTGTCCCACACCCTGACACAACCTCACTTCCACTTTTCTGGCTTCTAAAAGAAGGTTTGAATCTAAAAAACACCGTGGCAATGGGTGGAAGGAAAAAGGCAGTCATTGGAGGGGGTTACATTTCCTGGTTCTGCATCCTGCCTCCATCGTCCATTGTTGTGCCGTGTGGCACCTTGCCAATTTTTGGTATTCGAATGATAGTTTCACAGAGACACTGAAATTACAGTTTCCAGTTATAGGGCAACTTCACCTAAGGGCTCCTCACATGAATGGCAGGTATAGTGTTGAATATAGGCAAAACAAAATTCTGTAGTTTTGGCTATTACCAAATAGAGTTATGTACTTCAGCATCTTGAACCGCATAAACCACAATGCAGACTCAGCTAGTCAAACATTTTCCTGGCAAGCCCAGGTATTTACACATTTAGTTTTCTCATGTTCATTTTTATGTGAAAACATGGAATCACTAGCTCATGAAAATGAATAGATAAAGCCCATTACCTCCCTCCTAATAAAGTAACTGACCACAGGCAGCTACTTATTTAGTCCTTTAACTTGTGGTGTTTTTATTTGATATATGTGTAATATTTTTAAAAATTTGTATCTAGAAACATATTCAGGCTGGCCTTGGTGCCATGTATTCTAAATAGTGTTGTTTGTATAAGATAAATGGTTTGCCTTTTGCACGTGTTTCCTGGTGCACCCATCCCTATCCATGGAGGGATGGACGAAAATTTCACTGCTTAAACTGTCATTTTACTTTTCTTTTAGGCAAAAGTCAACAATTCTAGCTTAATTGGAGTGGGATACACCCAGACTCTGAGGCCTGGTAAGTGTTGAAGTGCCTTCTTCCTACAGTTGTACCACTGTAGCTAAACAGGTGAAAATCATTCATGTTTACTGAGTCCAAGACCTAGCAGACATTTCCTTGGGTTTGGAAATGAAACTATCAAGCAGCAGTGAACCTTTCCTAGCCCCATGCCATTTGGCTGAGCAGGGCTTAAACAGTAATGATTGCGAAAGGTAGGTCTTACTGCTCATGCGCAACTTGGTAGAGGGCTTTTGCCCAAGTGGTGGTGGTTTGCACGTTTTCACTTCATCCCGTTATGCTCAGTGGCATTGTAAGGCAGCTAGTAGAGAACTCCCAGAACAGAATACCTCTGAGAGATCGCAAGAACAGCCAGGACCCAGAGTTAAGCATGTGGGGGTGGATATTCATTCACTCTTACAGCCTCTAAGAACCATTTGGGGCCCTCCTGCCTGCAATTTGGCAATGTACTACCTGGCACGATGGCATAACATTTTTCCTGGAATAACATTAGGTAGTGGAGGACTTGGGTCTCTAACAGTCTTTATGTATTCATTGGCCCATTGTAGATCAATTGATCCCCTCTTCTCAACTGTAGAGGCAATAAACTTAGGAAAGTGATGCAGTGAGCCAAATTACATTGTCCCACTGGAAGAATGTTGTAAATTGAGCTGATAACCACCACTCAGTGCTAAGTCAAACATAGAAGGGTAAAAGTGTGTCTGCTGTGCACCAACATAAATCAAGGGCTGCTGGTATTTTAAACTACCACTTGATACATTTCAAATTTACAGGAAAAGAGCATGCAAGTGGCATCTGTGTAACTTGTTTATTTTCTTTTAGGAGTGAAGCTTACGCTCTCTGCCCTGGTAGATGGAAAGAGCATTAATGCCGGAGGCCACAAACTTGGTCTTGCCCTTGAGTTGGAGGCTTAAAACGTCAGACAAACTCTAGGGAAGGGATATCAGAAGAATTTGGCCTTAAATGATGTTTCCAATGTGACCAGCAGGTTTTTTTTTTTTCAAAGAGGGATGATCTAAACAAGAGCTGTATTTCACGTATTTAGACAGTTACTTGTTAGCTGGTTTCTAGTTCAATTGGTTATCTAGTTTCCAATGCTGCAGTAGTGCAGTCACTTATACATTATTTAAATGTATTTAACTGTTAATGCGCTACCCACCAATAATGAAATAGACCTTTATGAAAACTGTGCAATTGTGTGCATGTTTATGTTCCTTTAAACATTTGATATTGCCATTGAATGAGACCGAGCCGTGAATGTTTCGAGATGAGGGACAACAACTCTGTTAACTCACCATCACTAGAAAAATTCTTTTGGTATCCCAGCACAATACAAATTATGAATAAAACAAATATCTATACTTACGCCTCCACGTATTTGCAGAGTTCAAGATGTTAACTAGGTTTAAATGAATTATTTACAAGCCCTTCATACTCTAAGTTTTTCCAGAACCAGTAAACTTTGCTCCTTGGTGTCACAAAAAATCCTGAAAAGTAGTCCAGGTAAAACAGTCTATGCCAAAGGAAAGTAAAAGATGCTTAAGACGTTTGACCATGGAGACCAACTTTTAGAAAGGTGAAGAGACTCGGAGTGTATATGTACATAAAATGACTAGAAGTCACCAAACACCCCCAAGAGTCTTAACATAGACAAGGTTGATGTACTTGTATATGTCAGTCATAAAGCTTTTGTATACTTACTTCACCCTAGTTCTCTTACTTGCTGCCCCATTCCTGACTGGTGCCAGGCTTGCTCCCACCCTAACTTATTGTCCGTCTACCCCTCTAGACCGAAGGCTCCATGGGGGAAGGGAAGGTCTGTGTATTATACTCTCCCAAGTACTTAGTTTAGTACTCTTATGCAGTAAAAGCTCAAGAAATATGAGTGACAATTACTCAGGGCTACACCTCTATCCAGGGCTCAATTCCTTGGGGACCTAGAGTCAGTCAGGAGCATGCATGAGTTATACCTGGAAGAGCATTAACCCCTCAGTGCCCCATCCTAATATCCTGAGGGGGTGGTGAGAGAAGGCTTTCTTATGTATTTCCTTGCTAGAGGCTTCCAGCCCACCAATTGAGTACTTACTGTGTACAGTGTAATGGACTAAGTGCTTGGGAGAGGACAGTAGAGCAATAGACAGCCCCTGCCCACAAGGAACTTTCAGTCTAGAAGGGGAGACAGACAAAATAAGTTATACGTAAGCGTTGTGCGGCTGAGGGTGGGGACGTTACCAACTGCTTAAAAGAGTACAGATCCAAGTGCCAGGCAACGCAAAAGGGAGAGGGATTAGGAGAAAAGTTGTTGGGTAGGGTTCGTCTCTGGCCAAATTGGACTTTCCAAGCACTTAGTAAGTGCTCAAAAAATATGAATGAATGAAGAAAAGAGGGTTTAGTCAGGGTAGGCCTTTTAGAGATGCAATTTTAACAAGATTTTAAACGGAAGAATTGTGATGGTCTGTAAAATATGAAGAAGGAGGGAGTTTGAGGACATGGCCAAGAGGTCAGCTGCATGATAGATTGGTTTGATATACAGTAAGTAGGTTTGGGTTAGAGGAGCAAAATGAGCGACTAAGTTGTAGTAAGAAATCAGGAAAGTAAGATAAGAGGGGGCAAGGTGATTTAGTGCTTTGAAAGCCAATGCCACAATCTGCCTGGCACCTACTGGGAAAGTTCATCCTATACTGTGCTTTCTCTAGTTCCCAGTGTGTGTATACGTAACATTCAAGCTCTCAATCTACTCAGTAACATACAGTTCATCTCGAGTGCAAGCGGGCTTGGGCGAGGAGACTGCCTGTTGGAAGGACATAGGGGGAACAAGATGACTTCCTGACCAGGCTGAGATAGAGGGATATCAACACAAATAACAGCTGTGAATCGGCCACATCTCATTTTTCTTTCATCAATGAACTGTATTGAGTGCAGAGGACTAAGCTCTTTGGAGAGTCCACTGTAACAGTTGGTAGACACACTCCCTGCCCACAACACCTCACAGTCTAGAGGGGGAGACAGACAATATAAATTACAGCTATACACATAAGTGCTGTGAATGAAGGGGGCAAATCAGGGTGATGCAGAAGGGAAGGGGAAGCAAGGAAATGGGGGGTTAGACAGGGAGGGCCTCTTGGAGATCTGCCTTCAATAATGGTTTGAAGGTGGAAAGAGTAATTGTTATGAAAAGGGATGGTGTTCCAAACCAGAGGCAAGAGGTAAGAGGTCCACAGTGAGATAGAGGAGATGGAAGTACAGTGAGTAGGTTGGCATTAGAAGAGTAGTGAGGGAGGAGGAGGAGGCAAGGTGCTTAATCCAGTGCTCTACACACAGTAAGTGCTTAATAAATACTATCACTACTGCAACACAACAGAGTGAAGGCTCAATCACCTTTAACCGTCCTCTTAAACTACTTCTTAAGTCTCTAATCATTTGCTCCCCAAGTTTTTCACATCAGACATTTAACTTATCTAAACAGAACACGGTAAATGCGCATTTAGAAACTGTCAATCAGAACCACTGTTGGAAGCAGCGTGGCTCAGGGGAAAGAGCCCGGGCTTTGGAGTCAGAGGTCTTGGGTTTGAATCCCAGCTCTGCCACTTGTCAGCTATGTGAATGTGGGCAAGTCACAACTTCTCTGTGCCTCAGTTACCTCATCTGGAAAATGGGGATTAACTGTGAACCTCACATGGGACAACCTGATCACCCTGTATCTACCCCAGCACTTAGAACAGTGCTCTGCACATAGTAAGCGCTTAACAAATACCAACATTATTATCTGTCTCAGGACCACACTGCTCCTCCCTCTTCCTTGAATCAATGGTATTCACTGAACACTTACAGTGTGCAGAGCACAGTTCCACAGAGTGAGTGCTCACTAAATACAATTGAGCGCTCATTAAATACAATACAATTCCCCGCCCACAACAAGCTTTAATACTTGAATTTGTAATAGCGCTTTTGTTTATATAAGTTGACCTCACAATTTCATTTTCTCAGAATCTCTGAAAGGTAGAAAGAAGCAGATATCTCCATTTTGCAGAAGACGTAATCTGGAGTAGCAATTGCCTTGTAACAAAGCAGCGTGGTTTAGTGGAAAGAGCACGTTCTGGGAGTCAGAGGACCTGGGTTCTAATCCTGGCTCTGCCACTTATTAGCTGTGTGACTTCGGGCAAGTCACAACTTCTTTGTACCTCAGCTACCTCATCTGTAAAATGGGGATTAAAACTGTGAGGCCCCATGTGGGACAACCTGATTACTCTTTATCTACCCTAGTACTCAGAACCGTGCTTGGCACATAGTAGGCGCTTAAAAAATACCACCATTATTATTATTATTATAAAGCAGGTCAGTGGCAGAGCTGGATCTCAGACTCAGGCCTCCTGACTCCCAGACCAAGCTCTCTTCCTTAGACCAGGCTGCCTCTACAAAGCTTAATAATAAAAATAATAATAATAGTAATTATAATGGTATTTGTTAAGCACTTACTATGTACCAGGCACTGTTCTAAAGCACTGGGGTATAAGCAAATCAGGTTGGATACAGTCATTGTCCTACTTGGGGCTCAATGTCTTAATCCCCATTTTACAGACGAGGGAACTGAAGCATAGAGAAGTGAAGTGACTTGCTCAAGCAGACAAGTGGCGGAGCCGGAATTAGAACCCATGACCTTCTGACTCCCAGGCCCATACTCTATCCACTACGCTGCTTCTCGTATCTTGGCAGTGAGGCCAGAGCATAATAGACTAAGAAACTAAGCAGAGGCTTGGGAGTCAGAAAATAATGGGTTCTTATCCTTCTTATCCCTGCTCCACCACTTGTCTGCTGTGTGACCTTAGGCAAATCACTTAAATTCCCTGAGAATCATGAGGGTCTGGGGCTATGTCCAACCCAATTTGCTCGAAACACCCCAGGGCTTAGTACAGTGCTTGACACACAGTAAGCACTTAAATATCACTGTCATTTTGTTATGGGATGCAGAAACCCATATGATGAGACACAATAAGGTCGCAAGTTCTAGGTGGAGTCTCCCTTTAATAATAATAATAATAATACAAAAAATTTATTTATTGCCTTACAAAAAAATTAGAGCATCTTTCCTCAATTGTCTGCGACCATTCTGAGTCACCGTTTTCTTTCCCCCACTATCCTGGGCAGGCCCAGCTCTACCCAACCAGCATTATCTTTAAAGCCCCATTACCTCCGGTGACTGGTTGGCCTGGTTCTGCTACAGGCCTCCTGCCTCTGTGGGTTCCAGGCCACCGGGCAGCCTCTCTAGAGTTTGAAGGCCAAGGTCATACCAGGCCCCAAAGGCACCAAGCTGATGTTGACTCGAGGGTCTCGGAACACCCGTTTGTTCAGGTCATTAACTCGCTGGATGGCCAGGTCACCCTTCCTTGGCGTCAGCACTTCTCCATGACAGAGAACCTGCAGGGAGGTCAAGACAGCTCGTGACTCCCGGTATAGATGCCCGGGGCCCCGGGGCAACCGGATTCTCTGACTGGGAACCCAACTGAAGTTTATTTCCAGGCAAGATTCCCTCAGTCCAACATAGCTGAAAGAAGCAGAAGGTGAGGTTGGGAAGGAGATTTCTGAGTTTTTTAGGCCTTACATAGTACGCAAATAGGATTTAAAAATCACTTCCAAATTTTCTGGAGGGTGCACAGTTGACCAAGTGAATCTTTGTGCCAGCAGCACTTTCTGTCCCAGGACTGAAGCTAATATCCGGGAGAATGGTGAGGGAGAGGGTTTGGGGCAGAGGGTAAGCTCAAGGAAAATTAAGCTTAGGCAGGGGTGCCCACTTTTCATTTTGAGTGTTGAGGGGAATGTGGGGCAAGGAGAGGAGGGAGGGGAAGAGGGGGGAGGACAACAGAACTCACTGGGGCCAACACACTGTTTCTCTTGCCCTCCCGGGGCTCTAGGATCCCAGAGGCCAGGCCATCTGCTCGCCTCCCTCCCACTGTTGCTCCCTGGAAGGGTGGAGGATTCTCTGGGGATGTGGTGGGGTGGATGCAGCTGGTATAAAGCCCATCAGCCTCTCAGTCTGGAACTGCCGCAGTCGGACCAACAATGGAGTTGGAGCCGGGGGTGAGATGGACACCGGGGCCCAAAGCCCCATAGGGTGGGAAAAGCCAGGGTGGCGGTGTCCTCCCGACTGCGGGGCTAAGAGGTAGTGTGCCAAAATCTCAGCTCAACACCCGTCTCTTTCTGACTCCAAAGGATGGTGTGGTGGGGAAGGGCTGAGCAGGCGTGTAGCTGCCCACCCTGCTTAAACCATTCTGGGAAGTTGAAGCTTCTCTTGCCTGCATGAGGTCGATGCCTCTGGTCATGGGGCGAGTTAGGAACTTGGCCCTGGCAGAAGGGAATGAGGGAAGGAGGAAGGGAAGAGGTTGAGGAAAGGCTCCAGGAGCCCTGATTCTTAGTTCATCGGGCCACCTGGCTCAAACGGACCAATAGGTAAGGAGATGCCGCAGGGGGATTTTAGCCGCCCCTCCCCAGCCCAAACTTTCCAAACTCACATTGTTGATGGCGATGATGCCTCCTGGCCGGATGAGACGAAGACACTTCTCATAATAGTCGGTGCAGTTATCCTTGTCCGCGTCAACGAAGGCCACATCGAAGGTGCTGTCCTCTCCTGCAGCCAAGAGCTCCTCTGCCCAAAATACACATGCTTAGGCATACGGCCCTTTCCACATGCAGACACCCACCCCACCCAGGGAGGCTCTGCGCCAGACTACTTGTTTTGTTTTGTTCTGTTTTGCTTTGCTGTCTCCCCCATTTAGACTGTGAGCCCCTTATTGGGCAGGGATTGTCTCTGTTTCCCAACTGTAAATTCCATGCGCTTAGTACAGTGCTCTGCACACAGTAAGTGCTCAATAAATATGAATGAATGAATGAGCTTCAAGCCATTCTCCCTTTTCCACTCACTGGCGGCGAGTATAGGCAGGACCAACAGCAATCCCCAGGAGACAATCCATGGGTTGAGCCATGTAGATACTACATGCCCAGGGTCAGGTGATAATGAAGCAGATCTCAGTACTTAAGCAACCTGGCTAGGCAGTATTTCTTGGACTGGTAAATGTTCTGATATTTCTGCAAGGCTGGGTAGGAGGCTCCTGTCCACTGGTTGTGACCCTTCCCCATAATGCTTATATTCTTCTAAAACCAGAGTCCCGCAGCCCTCCCAGAGCAAGAGTGGGGAGGGGATCTTTATTCTGGGTCTGCAGCCAGGTTCCAGGAAAGCAAGCAAAAATTGGAAGTAACATTTGCCTCTCTGGATGGCACATATTTACCTCCATCAATCAATGGTATTTACTGAGTGCTTACTGTGTACAGAGCACCGTACTAAGCACTTGGGGAAGGACAAAAAAGCGTCGGTAGATGCGATCCCTGAACACAGGTTTACAATCTACAGGGGGAGACAGACATTAAAATAGATTAGAGATAGGAGAAATAAAATATAGGAATATTTACATAAACTTGTTGGGGGCTGGGGTGAGTATCAAAGTGCTTAAGAGGTACACAGCCAAGTTCAGTTGACTCGGAGAGAACGGATAGGGGAAGTAAAAGGATTACTTAGACTGGGAATGCCTCTTAGAGGAGATGTGATTTTAGGAGGGTTTTGAAGGTGAGAGAGTGGTGGACTGTCAGATATGAAAGAGGAGGGAGTTCCAGAACTGAGGGAGGATGTGGGCAAGGGGTGGTGGAGGGATAGATGAGATCGAGGTAGATAGAATAGGGTAGTGTTAGGGGAGTGGGATGTGTGGATTGGGTTGTAGTAGGAAATCAGTGAGGTTAGGTAGGAAGAGAGAGCTGACAGTGTCTCAGAATGAATGGTGAGGAGTTTCTTTTTAATTAAGAGGTTGTTAACCATTGGAGGTTTCTGAAAGAGCAACGTGGCCTTATAGAAAGAGCAGGGGATTAGGAACCATGAAATCTCGATCGGGCTCTTGCCGCTGGCCTCCTATGTGACTTTGGGAAAGTCGCTCAATCTCAGTGTCTGTTTCCTCGTCAATAAAATGGAGATAAGATAGCTACCCCTTGGAACATGAGCCCTGTGGGAGAGGCTGGGGGAGGGGCGGGCAGTAGTAATCTCTACTGATTATCTTATACCTACCCAGTGCTTAGTACACAATCTGTAACCTTTTGACTGAGTGGAGACCTGAGTGCAGAATGGTTTAGAAAGATCATCCGAACAGCAGAGTAAATGGATTGGAGAGAGAAGGAGCTGGAGGCAGGGAGATCAGTAAGGATATGTGTTAAGTGATTAATGAATACCATTTCAAAATCAATAGTATTGAGGGCCTACTATGTGTTCCTTGTAACTATTATGTTAGAGGGGAAACTGAGGTACAGAAATGTAGCACAAACCCTATGGCTGCACAGTAGGTCGAAAAGTGAGCCCACAATTTGTACCAAACTGGCTATCTGAGGATGCCATGCCTCTTAACCTGGCACTGCCAACTTTACCCGCTGCCACTAAGAACAAAGTGCAGATTTGAGCCGAGCTGTAGCTGGCAACCTTGGCCACACCCAGCTCAGGGGACTTGGAGTTTCCTCTGCCCTGCTGATTTCACTCTTCCCACCCGTGCAGAGGTGCCAACAGCTTCCTGAGAAGGCCCCGAACAAAGGACACCCATCCAATAGGCGGAGCTCAGCTGTGGTCAGGCTGGCCAGGGGCCAATGCCCAACCTCGGTGATTCATTCAATCGCTGAATCACCAACATTCAGCCGTGCCTCCCACTTACCGAGCAACTGGAGTGCCGGTTTAATGTGCAGGTCAATCTTCTGCTCCTCGCCAGCCTAGAACCAGAAAAAAATAGAGTGGAAGGAGCTCCGGGTGGGAGGCTGAGGGTGACGTTGGAGGTTGGGGATGTTAGATGAAGAGACCCTTCCCTACCCCCAGGCACATCTGAGTCTCTTTAAGGAGGATTCGCAGGTACCCCAGTCTCATGGTCCAACCATGAAGATGAGGCTGGGAGGATTTCGGAACATTCGGAATCTAGTAATCTAAAAACAAGACCTCTTGCTGAGGTGACAGCTAATCTAAAAACAAGAGCTCTTGCCGAAAGCTCAGGCACTAAAAAAGGCTGCCGGTCCAAGAGAGAGACCGCAAAGGACCGTGCGTAATGGAAGCTTAAGGAGGATCTTCAGAATCCACTCTTGGGGCCAGTGGGTGAACACGCAAGGGAACATGGGGAAGAGAGGAAACTCTTACTGAATCCTGGGTGACATCTCCTGCTCACGGTGGGACAGAGGAGGTCCTAGCCAGAAGGGTGGCAGGGAGAGGCTGAGCCAGCCCTCTCTGGCTCCAAGACTGGGGTATTAATCCTTGTTCTGCCACTTGCCTGCTGGGTGACCTTGGGGAAGTCATTTCATTCATTCATTCAATAGTATTTATTGAGTGCTTACTATATGCAGAGCTTGGAATGTACAATTCAGTAACAGATAGAGATAATCCCTGCCCAATGACGGGCTCACAGTCTAAACGACGGGCTCACAGTCTAAATGTTAACTTCTCTGTGCCTCAGTTTCCTCACCTGTAAAATGGGGACCAAATACCTGCTCTTCTTCCTTCTCAGACTGTGAGCCCGGTGCGGGACAGGGACTGTGTCTGACCTGATTACCTTGTATCTACCCCCAGTGCTTGGCACACAGTAACTGTGTGCAACCCAATTTGGTTTTATCCACCATAGCGCTTAGTACAGTGCCTGGCACATAGTTAGCGCTTAACAAATATCACAATCATCATTATTATTATTATTATGAAGTCCAAATATCACTCTTCTTATATATTGGGGTCAGGAATTGCTGCTGGGATGCCCACAGTAGGCGCTCAATAAATACGACTGAGTGAACTTACCTCCTTCCAGAGGGGTCGCCCAACCTCGGCAAACGAGGCACAGACTGCACAGGTCACCACTCGACCATCATCAGGCAGGGCCAGTGCCAGGCTCAGTGTGTTGTACCCTGTGAATGTGCCTGGGGAAAGACACACAGATGACTGTCATAATGGGACCTATTCAACACTTACCCTGTGCTGAGCCTTGTGCTAGGCACTGGGATAGATACAAGATAATCGCAACAGGCACCGTCCCTGTCCAACCCAGGGACTGTCAATCAATCGTATTTAATGAGCACTTCCAATGTGCAGAGCACTGTACTAAGTGCTTGGAAGAGTACAATACAACAGAATTAACAGACACTTTCTCTGCTCACAGTGAGTGAATCATCCCCATTTTACAGATCGGGATCCAGAGGCACAGAAAGGTTAAGTCACTTATCCAAGGTCCCGCAGCAGGTCAATGGCAGAGTGGGGCTTTGAACCCAGGGCTCTTGACCGTGACCACCAGCTCCCTGCTCTTTCCACTACATCACACTGCCTCCCCATGACTCCACCTATGGCCCGGTGGAGATGGAGGTGGTACCCTAGTGCCTGGGTTAACCCAACTGTACAGGTGGGTTGGAAGAAATCAGGCGGCAGGCCGAATACACTCTCTGCCTCCTCTCACTTCTTTCAGTGTTGTTCCCCTAAACTGTGAGCTCCTTGTGGGGAGAGAATATGTCTACCAATTCCATTGTACTGTACTCTTCTAAGCACTTAGGACGGTGCTATTCCACAGTAAGCTCTCAAAAAATGCCACACTGACTTCTGCGGGACTCCCTGGCCTGGCCGGGTAATCTAAATTTACCTGCTTCGGGAAACATTGGTGTTCTGTGGGCCCAGTGATCTGGGGAGCAGGATGAGGGTATGTGAAGGTACTGGGAAATGGCAGGGACAAAACGCATTTTTCTGCCTGGTGCTTTTGGAAAGCTCTTCGCAAATCTGGCTGGAAAGTTTTGGAGACTCCGAGGTCAGAGAAAAACCAGGGCCCTCCAGCCAGGGGGAAGGAGCGTGGCTCAGTGGAAAGAGCACGGACTTGGGAGTCAGAGGTCATGGGTTCTAATCCCGGCTCTGCCGCTTGTCAGCTGTGTGACCTTGGGTAACTCACTTAACGTCTCAGGGCCTCAGTTCTCTCATCTGTAAAATGGGTATTAAATCTGTGAACCCCATGGGGGACAACCTGTTTACCTTGTATGTACCCAGCACTTAGAACAGTGCTTGGCACCTAGTAAGCGCTTAACAAATACCAAAAAAAAAAAAGCCTCCGTCCCATTCTCCTGCCATCCATCCCACCACATCCCCTCACCAATCTCAAGGACTTTCTTGGCTTTGATGAGTCGGACCAGGTTGGCCAGTAATTGTGCTTGCTCTGCCGTCACCATCATTTCTCCCTTCGGTTGCTCCAGGGTGAGCTGGAGGACAGACAGACAGCAGTTTTTCCTCCCCTTCTCTGAAATCTTACCCTGCAGCCAGATTCCCTACCCCAAAGAAGAGAGGGCAGGGGACCATCGCTAACCAGCTTCAGGTCTGCGAGGATTGATTTCAGCGGCTTTCCCTCTCCCGAAGGAAAGGAAATGCAATGAGAGATTTAGATCAGATATAAGGATGAACTTCCCAAAAGATGGGGTGAGGCACTGGGATGACAACTGAAGAAGCAGTGGAGTTTCCACTTCTGGGAATGTGTTTTTTTTTTTTAAAGAAGTGTCATCCCACACCCACTTCCCTGGGTTTGGAAAGGGGCAGAAGCGGCGAGTGATGAGGTGACGTCTAGAGGGCCCTGTCAGTTAGGAGCCAGAGGCTCTCCGGATGCAAAGAGGTAGGGGGCCGACGCTCCATGTCTAGGACGGAAAAGGACTTAAGGCGGAGAACCCCACCCCTCTTCTCTTCCCTGACAACCACTCCACCTCCACGTTAGCCCTCCCCATCTTCCCCATTACTGACCAGTCTCAGCTTCTTCAACACTGGGTGTTCTCTCAGCGAGTGACTCAGGACGTAGGACCACAGGGGACTTTTTCGAGGTGGCAGCAGGTTCTTCTGAGGTCCAAAGAGCCATTGAGGGGCCCTTCGTCCTGAGAAGAGGACACAGTCTAGAAAAATGCACAGGATCAAGTACCTCCACGCCTCGACATAACCGCCATCCATCTGCAGTATCTCCTGCACACCCATAGTGTGCAAAGTACTGTAATAGGCTCTCAGATACACCCAGAAATAGTAAGCCAGGGACCCTGTCCTCCAGGAGCTTTCAGTCCAGTGGGGGAGTGGAAGAATTCCTAATGCCAAATTATGTCCTCCCAATGCTGTTCCCAACATTGTGGACAACACCAATCAATCAATTGTACTACAGAGCACTTACTATATGCAGAGCACTGTATTAAGTGCTTGGGAGCGTACAATACAACAATAAACAGAGATTCCCTGCCTCTAACCTTGGCATAATCCTTGACTCATCTATGATTCAACCCATATATTCAATCTGTCACCAAATCCTCTGGGTTCAATTTTCAATCATTCATTCAATAGTATTTGAGTGCTTACTGAGTGCAGAACACTGTACTAAGTGCTTGGAAAGTATAATTCAGCAACAGAGACAATCCCTGCCCGCAACGGGCTCACAGTCTAGAAGGGGGGAGACAGACATCAAAACATCAATAGCATCGACAGAAATACATACAATTATAGATATATACATATCATAATAAATAGAAATATAAATTTGAACATAGATACACACAAGTGCTGTGAGGCGGGGGGAGCGGGGGAGAAGAACAGAGGGAGTGAGTGGGAGATGCAGGGAGGGGAGGTGGAGCAGAGGAAAAGAGGGGCTTAGTCCAGGAAGGCCTCCTGGAGGAGGTGAGCTTTCAGTACGGCTTTGAAGGGGAGAAGTGTGCTAGTTTGGCAGATTTGAGGAGGGAGGGCATTCCGGGCCAGAGGAAGGGTGTGGGCCAGGGGTTGACAATGAGGTACAGCGAGGTGAGCACCAGAGGAGCAGAGTGTGCGGGCTGGGCTGTAGAATGAGAGAAGGGAGGTGAGGAAGGAGGAGGCAAGAGCTTTGAAGCCAAGAGTGAGGAGTTTTTTCACACCACTGCTAAAATCCACCCATAACTCTCCATCCAAAATGCTATTTGTTGCTCCAAGTATTTATCCTACCTCACCTGATTACTGCATCAGCCTCCTTACTGATCTCCCTGTCTACTGTCTCTCCCCACTGCAGTCCATACTGCTGCCCAGATCATTCTGCTACGGAAACAATTCAGTCCATGTTTCCCCTCTCAGGAATCTCCAGCGGTCGTCCATCCATCTTCACATCAAACAGAAACTTCTTTCCATAGACTTTAAGGTCCTCAACCAACTTGTCCCCTCCTACTTTCCCTTTTTGATTTCCTGCCACAGCCCAGCTTGCCCAGTTTGCTCCTCTAATGCCAGTCTACTTACTGTACCTCGATCTCGTCTATCTCACCACCAACCCCATCAGATCTGGAGCTCCCTCCATCTTCATATCCAGCAGAGGATCAACCTCCTCACCTTCAAAGCTTTATTAAAATGTCATCGCCTCCAAGAGGCCTTTCCCAACTAAGCTCTCATTTCCTCTTCTCCAACTCTCTTCTGCATTATCTTGGTTCTTGGATTTGTACCCTTTATTCACCCCACGCTCAGCTCCACAGCACTTCTGCCAATTGTCTGCTCTGTGGTCTTGAGGAAGTCACTTCACTTCCCTGTAACTTGGTTACCTCATCCATAAAATGGGGATTAAGACTGTGTTCCCTATGTGGAACAGGGACTTGAGTCCATCCTAATTTGCTTGTATCCACCCCCCAGCGCTTAGTACAGTGTCTGGCACATAGTAAGCGCTTAACAAATACCGTCATAATTATTATTATGAACATATCTGTACTTTATGTCTATTAATGTCTGTCTCCCCCTCTAGACCGTAAGCTCCTTGTGGGCAGGAGATGTATCTACCAACTCTTATATTGGATGGAAAAGCAGCGCGGCTTAGTGGATAGAGCACAGACCTGGGAGTCAGAAGGACCTGGCTGCTAATCCTAGTTCCGCCACTTGTCTGCTGTGTGACCTTGGGCAAATCACTTAATGTCTCTGGGCCTCAGTTACCTCACCTGTAAAATGGGGATCCATTCTTTCATTCAATTAATTAATTCAGTCGTATTTATTGAGCGCTTACTGTGCAGAATACTGTAATAAGTGCTTGGGAAAGTACAGTACAACAATAAACAGTGACGTTCCCCGACCACAACTAACTCAAAGTCGAGAGTTGGAGAGACAGTCATGAATACAAATATATAAAATGACAGCTATATATATATATACACACAAGTGCTTTGGGGCTGGGAGGCGGGGAAGAGCAAAGGGAGCAAGTCAGGGCTACGCAGAAGACAATAGGAGATGAGGAAAAGTGAGGTTTAGTCTGGGAAGGCCTCTTGGAGGAGATGTGCCTTCAATATGGCTTTGAAGTGGGGGAGAGCGGCTGTCTGTAGGATTAGAGAAGGGAGGGCGACAGCGAGATAAGTGAGATCGAGGCACAGTGAGAAAGTTAGCACTGGAGAAGTGAAGTGTGCGGGCTGGGGTGTAGGAGGAAAGAAGTGAGGTGAGGTAGGAGGAGATAAGGGAGATTTCCTTCGCCGGGTCCCCCCCCCCCCGCGCCCGACGCCGGAGCCCGTCACTGGGCAGGGATGGTCTACTCTCTGTGACCCAACTGTCCATTCCAAGCACTCAGTACAGTGCTCTGTAGCGTGGCTCAGTGGAGAGTTTTTGTTTGATACAGCGATGGATAGGCAACCCTGGAGTTTTTTGAGGAGCGGGGTGGCGTGTTTCAGAACGCTTTTATAGAAAATTGATCCAGGCAGCAGAGTGAAGTATGAACGGGAGTGGGGAAAGACAGGAGGCTGGGAGGTCAGCAAGGAGGCTGATGTGGTAATCCGGATGGGACAGGACAGGACTGTACTAACGTGGTAGCAATAGGGATGGAGAGGAAAGGGCAGATTTTTGCAATGTTGTGAAGGTGGGACTGACACGATTTGGTGACAGATTGAACATGTGGGTTGAGCGAGCGAGAGAGAGGAGTCAAGGATAACCCCAAGGTTACAGGCTTGTGAGACAGGAAGGGTGGTGCAGTCTACAATGATGGGAAAGTGGGAGGAGGACAGGGTTTGGGTGGGAAGAGAAGAAGCTCTGTTTTAATAATAATGTTGGCATTCGTTAAGCGCTTACTATGTGCCAAGCACTGTTCTAAGAGCTGGGGTAGATACAAGGCAAGCAGGTCGTCCCACGTGGGGCTAGCAGTCTTCATCCCCATTTTACAGATGAGGCAACTGAGGCCCAGAGAAGTGAAGTGACTGTCCCAGAGTCACCCAGCTGACAAGCGGCAGAGCCGGGATTAGAACCCATGACCTCTGACTTCCCAATGCGGGCTCTTTCCACTGAGCCAAAAGTTAAGTTTGAGGAGACAGGAGGACCACCTCCTCCAAAAGGTGTTCCCAGACTGAGCTCCTCTTCCCCCTCTACTCCCTCTGCCATCCCCCCTTTACCTCTCCGCAGCTAAAGCCTCATTTTCCCCTTTTCCCTCTGCTCCTCCACCTCTCCCTTCCCATCCCCACAGCACTGTACTCGTCCGCTCAACTGTATATATTTTTGTTACCCTATTTATTTTGTTAATGAATTGTACATCGCCTCGATTCTATTTAGTTGCCATTGTTTTTACGAGATGTTCTTCCTCTCGACGCTGTTTAGTGCCATTGTTCTCGTCTGTCTGTCTCCCCCGATTAGACTGTAAGCCCGTCAAACGGCAGGGACTGTCTCTATCTGTTGCCGACTTGTTCATCCCAAGCGCTTAGTACAGTGCTCTGCACATAGTAAGTGCTCAATAAATACTACTGAATGAATGAATGACATCCAAGTAGAGCTGTCTTGAAGTCAGGAGAAGATGTGAGGCAGGAGAGAGGGAAAGAGATCAGGGCTGGATTTGGGTATCGTCCATGTAGAGATGGCAGTTGAAGCCATGGGAGCGAATGAGTTCTCCAAGCATTGAGACTGGGATCCCCACGTGGGACAGGGACTTGTACCAACCCCCGTTTTTAGAAGGGTGCTTGGCACATAGTAAGTGCTTAACAAATACCATTATCACCATCATTATTCTCTCATATCCTTTAGTATTCTGCACACAGTAAAATAAATGCGACTGAAATTAAAAATAGGTAACAGAATGGGCGAATAGCTAACAAGTGATCAGCCAGGAGATAGCGTAAACTTTAGTTTGATCACAGGGCCCTTCTAATCGCAGCCTGGCGACGAGGAGGAAGTAAGAGAGGAGGAAGTAGGAGAGGAGGGGGCTTCTACCTCACTTCCCTTCTCTCCTTCTACATCCCAGCCCACACACTCCGCTCCTCCGGTGCTAAGCTTCTCGCTGGGCCTCCGTCTCACCCGTCTCGCCGCCATCCTCTCGCTCACATCCTGCCTCTGGCCTGGAACGTCCTCCCTCCTCAAATCTGCCAGACAATCGCTCTCCCCCCGTTCAAAGCCTTACCGAAGGCGCACCTCCTCCAAGAGGCCTTCCAGTCTAAGCCCCACTTTTCCTCAGCTCCCCCTCCCTTCCGCGTCACCCCGACTCACTTCCTTTGCTCTTCCCCTCTCTCCCCGCCCCACAGCACTTATGTATGTTTGTATCTATAATTCTATTTACTTATAATAATAATGTTGGTATTTGTTAAGCGCTTACTATGTGCAGAGCACTGTTCTAAGCGCTGGGGTAATAATAATAATAATAATGTTGGTATTCGTTAAGCGCTTACTATGTGCCGAGCACTGTTCTAAGCGCTGGGGTAGACATAGGGGAATCAGGTTGTCCCACGTGGGGCTCACAATCTTAATCCCCATTTTACAGATGAGGGAACTGAGGCACAGAGAAGTTAAGTGACTTGCCCACAGTCACACAGCCGACAAGTGGCAGAGCTGGGATTTGAACTCATGAGCCCTGACTCCAAAGCCTGTGCTCTTTCCACTGAGCCACGCTGCTTCTCCGATAGTAGATACAGGTAGATACAGGTAGATACAGGGTAATCAGGTTGTCCCACGTGAGGCTCACAGTTTATCCCCATTTTACAGATGAGGTAACTGAGGCACAGAGAAGTTAAGTGACTTGCCCACCGTCACACATCTGACAAGTGGCAGAGCTGGGAGTCGAACCCAAGACCTCGGACTCCGAAGCCCAGGCTCTTTCCACTGAGCCACGCTGCTTCCCCATAATCGATATTTATATCGATGTCTGTTTACCTGTATTAATAATGATGGTATTTGTTGAGCACTTACTATGTGCCGAGCACTGTTTTAAGCGCTGTTTCCCCCCGCCAAGACTGTGAGCTCGTTGTGGGCAGGGATTGTATCTCTATCGCCGCATTGTACTTTTCAAGCGCTTAGTACAGCGCTCTGCATACAGGAAGCGCTCAATCAATACGACTGAATGAAGCGCTTAGTACAGTGCTCTGAACACAGGTAGCACTCAATTAATACAACTGAATGAAGCTCTTAGTACAGTGCTCCGTACACAGGAAGCGCTCAATCGATACGACTGAATGAAGCCCTTAGTACAGTACAGAGAAGCAGCGTGGCTCAATGGAAAGAGCCCTGGCTGGGGAGTCAAAGGTCATGGGTTCAAATCCCGGCTCCGTCCCTGGTCAGCTGTGTGACTTCGGGCCAGTCACTTCACTGTGCCTCAGTTACCCCATCTGTAAAATGGGCAAGAAGACTGTGAGCCCCACGTGGGACAACCTGATCACCTTGTATCCTCTCCAGTGCTTAGAACAGTGTTTGGCACAGAGTGAGCACTAACATAGTAAGCATTATTATTATTAGAAGCAGCGTGGCTCAGTGGAAAGAGCCCGGGCTGGGGAGTCAGAGGTCATGGGTTCGAATCCCAGCTCTGCCACGTGTCAGATGTGTGACTTTGGGCAAGTCACTTAACCTCTCTGTACCTCAGTTACCTTATCTGTAAAATGGGGATGAAGACTGTGAGCCCCAAGTGGGCCAACTTGATGACCCTGTATCTACCCCAGTGCCCAGAATGGTACTCGGCCCATTGGAAGTGCTTAACAAAAACCAACATGATTATTATTATCCCCATTTTCCGGATGAGTTCACTGAGGCCCAGAGAAGTTGAGGGGTTTCCTTCTCCAGGTCCCCCTCCCCCCGCGCCCGACTCCAGAGTCCGTCACCGGGCAGGGACGGTCTACTCTCTGTGTCCGAACTGTCCATTCCAAGCGCTCGGTACAGTGCTCTGTAGCGTGGCTCGGTGGAAAGAGCCCGGGCTTGGGAGTTCGAGGTCATGGGTTCAAATTCCGACTCAGCCGCTCGCCAGCCACTTCTCTGTACCTCATCTGTAAAATGGGGATGAACACTGTGAGCCCCATGTGGGACAACCTGATCACCTTATATCCTCTCCAGTGCTTAGAACGGTGCTTCGCACATAGTAAGCGCTTAACGAATGCCATCATCATCAATAAATATGGGACAGGGCAGGACACGGCAGGGCAGGACAGAGCAGGGTAGGACCGGGCAGGGCAGGACATGACAGGGACAGGGCAGGGACAGGGACAGGGCAGGGACAGGGACAGGGACAGGGACAGGGCAGGAACAGGGATAGGGCAGGAACAGGGATAGGGCAGGAACAGGGCAGGAGAGGGCAGGGCTGGGCAGGAGAGGGCAGGGCTGGGCAGGAGAGGGCAGGGCTGGGCAGGACAAGGCAGGGCTGGGCAGGACAAGGCAGGGCTGGGCTGGGCAGGACAGGGCAGGGCAGGGCAGGGCAGGGCAGGGCAGGGCAGGGCTGGGCAGGATAGGGCAGGGCTGGGCAGAGCAGGACATGGCAGGGACAGGCAGGGACAGGGCAGGACAGGGACAGGGCAGGGCAGGGCAGGAGAGGGCTGGGCAGGGCAGGACAGGGCTGCGCAGGGCAGGAGAGGGCTGGGCAGGGCAGGAGAGGGCAGAGCAGGACACGGCAGGGACAGGGCAGGGACAGGGCAGGACGAGGCAGGGCACGGCAGGGAGAGGGACAGGGCAGGGGCAGGAGAGGGCAGGGCAGGACAGGGCAGGACACGGCAGGGACAGGGCAGGACACGAGAGAGAAGGGCAGGGGCAGGACGGCCCGGGCGGGGGTAGGCCGGGGTCCGGGGTTCGTGCGGGGCGTTGGGTTTCCACGCTTACCCACGGCGACCCCCACGGCGAAGGCGGCGCCCAGCACGGCCGTGCCCACGGCAGCCTCCTTGGACACAAAGAAACGCGGCATCGGCCGGGCCGGGCAGGGGCGGAGCGCACAGCACAGCACAGCACAGCGGAGCACAGGCCGCTACGGGAAGGGCCGGGGGAGGGGAAAGGGAGGGGAGGGAAGGGAAGGGGAGGGCCGGGCCGGGGATAGGACGAGGGGCGGGGAAATGGGCGGGCCGGGGGGGGAATAAGAATCACGTTGCTATTTCTTAAGCGTTTAATGATGCTGCTATTTGTTAAGCGCTTACTATGTGCAGAGCGCTGTTCTAAGCGCCGAGGTAGATACAGGGTCATCAAGTTGTCCCACGTGAGGCTCACAGTTAATCCCCATTTGACAGATGAGCTAATTTAGGCCCAGAGAAGTGAAGTGACTTGCCCACAGTCACCCAGCTGACGAGTGGCAGAGCTTCCTCTGCGCACAGCACTGTCCTAAGCGCTGGGGGAGATACAGGCCCATCCGATGGTCCCACGTGAGGCTCACCGTCTTCACCCCCATTTTCCGGATGAGGGAACCGAGGCCCAGAGAAGGCACTTGGCAGCTGTGTGGCTGTGGGCAAGTCACTTCACTTCTCCGGGCCGCAGTTCCCTCATCTGGAAAATGGGGATGAAAACGGTGAGCCCCACGTGGGACAACCTGATCACCTTGTATCCCCCAGCGCTTAGAACAGTCCTCTGCAAATAGTAAGCGCTTAACAAATATCAACATTTATTTGTCTTTTAAGTGACTTGCCCACAGTCACGCAGCTGACAAATGGCAGAGCCGGGATTCGAACCCATGACCTCTGACTCCCCAACCCGGACTCTTTCCCCTGAGCCACGCTGCTTCCCAAGCGCTTATTCGGTGCAGAGCACCGTTCTAAGCGCTGGGGGAGATACAGGGTCATCAGGTTGTCCCACGTGAGGCTCACCGTCTTCATTCCCATTTTCCAGATGAGGTCACTGAGGTACAGAGAAGTGAAGTGACTTGCCCACAGTCACAGAGCTGACAATCGGCGGAGCCGGGATTCGAACCCATGACCTCTGACCCCCAAGCCCGGGTTCTTTCCACTGAACCACGCTGCTTCTCTGTAAAGACGAAGGCTTGCTGGGCCCCCTGTGTGACCGTGGACGAGTCACCTAAATAGTCTCCTCTGCAAGATGGGGATAATAATAATAGTAATACCGAAGAGACGAGGCTCCTTGGAAAGAGGCCGGGCTTGGGAGTCAGAGGATGTGGGTTCTAATCCCGACTCTGCCACCCGTCTGCTGTGTGACCTTGAGCAAGTCACTTCACTTCTCTGGGCCACAGTTTCCTCATCTGGGAAATGGGGATGAAGACTGTGACCCCCGTGTGGGACAACCTGATCGCCTTGTATCCCCCCCAGGGCTTAGAACAGTGCTTTGCACATAGTAAGCGCTTAACAAATGTCATTATTATTATTACCCCAGCGTTTAGAACAGTGCTTGGCACATAGTAAACGCTTAATGAAATACCTTAATAATGATAATACCTGCCCCTCAAAGTTGTTGTAAAAACTAAAATGAGGTAATTAAGGAGCTAGGTCTTTGGGAATACAAGCTCTATACAAAACCAAGGGATTACTTGTCTTCTATGTGACCTTGGGCAAGTCACCTCACGTCTCTGTGCCTGAGTTACCTCATCTGTAAAAAATGGGGATTAAGAGGTGGGACAGGGACTGTGTCGAACCCGATTTGCTTTTCTCCACCCCAGCCCTTAGTACAGTGCCTGGCCTATAATAAGCAGTTAATAAATATAAGGATGGTTATTATTTCCCACCCAAGCCCCTGTTCCTGCAGACATGCTGAGCGCACACTCCCATTCCCAGCACCTGAGCCTCACTTTTTTCTCCACTTGCCTCATCTTCTCCCCCCTGCAAACTGGCCATGCGGTGAGCAGACCAGCAGGCCGGGATTCAGAATTCCCGTTGCCCTTTTAGTGCCTCAGTTTCCTCACCTAGGAGACAGGGAGGAAAGTCCTTCACCAGCACGGTGACCCCAACTAGCGAGAGCCATTTCCCTGCAGGCCGGGGGAGAAGTACTGAAGCATAAATTAATGGATAGAGCAGGGGCCTGGGAGTCAGAAGGTCATGGGTTCTAATCCCCATTCCGCCACTTACCTGCTTTGTGACCTTGGGCAAGTCACTTTAACTTCTATGTGGCTCAGACACCTCATCTGTAAAATGGGGATTTAAGACTGTGAACAGTTCCTCTGTTCAACCCTGTTTGCTTATATTTGCCCCCCCCCCGCCCCCAGTGCTTAGTATAGTGCCTGGCACATAGTAAGCGTTTAACAAATACCACCATCATTATTATTATCGAGGGCCGGGGGGACGGGGTGCCTAAAGGAGGGGGGGAAGGGGAAAGGCTGCCTCAACTCCCCCGTGCCCCCTTCTTCTTCTTCCCCTCTTCCTCCTGCCGCCCACGGGCCGCTGCCCAGCCCTCCGCGGAAACAGCGTGGCTTAGTGGAAAGAGCCTGGGCTTGAGAGTCAGAGGTCGTGGGTTCTAATAATAATAAATAATAATGTTGGTATTTGTTAAGCGCTTACTATGTGCAAAGCACTGTTCTAAGCGCTGGGGTAGATACAGGATAATCAGGTTGTCCCAAGTGAGGCTCACAGTTAATCCCCATTTTACTGATGAGATAACTGAGGCCCAGAGAAGTGAAGTGATTTGCCCACAGTCACCCAGCTGACAAGTGGCAGAATCGGGATTCGAACCCATGACCTCTGACTCCCAAGCTCGGGTTCTTTCCACTGAGCCACCCTGCTTCTCCAATCCCGGCTCTGCCGCTTGTCAACTGTGGGACCTTTAGCAAGCCATTTAACTTCTCTGGGCCTCAGTGACCTCATCTGTAAAATGGGAATGAAGACTGTGGACCAACCCCCGCCATGCGGGACAACCTGGGTACCTTGTATCTACCCCAGTGCTTAGAACAGTGCTTGGCACATAATAAGCTCTTATTATTATTATTATCATAATAATAATGTTGGTATTTGTTAAGCGCTTACTGCGTGCAGAGTACTGTTCTAGGCGCTGGGGAGATACAAGGTAAGCAGGTTGTACCCCATGGGGCTCACAGTCTTCATCCCCATTTTACAGATGAGGTAACTGAGGCCCAGAGAAGTGAGGTGACTTTCCCAAGGTCACACAGCTGACAAGTGTTCAGCTGTGGTCATGGGTTCGAACCCCGGCTCTGCCACTTGTCAGCTGTGTGACTTTGGGCAAGTCACTTAACTTCTTGGTGCCTCAGTTCCCTCATCTTTAAAATGGGGATTAAGACTGTGAGCCCCACGTGGGACAGTCTGATTCCCCTGTGTCTACCCCAGCGCTTAGAACAGTGCTCGGCACATAGTAAGCGCTTAACAAATACCAACATTATTATTATTAAGTGGCAGAGCTGGAATTCGAACCCAGGAGCTCTGACTCCCAAGCCCGAGCTCTTGCCACTGAGCATCATCATCATTATTATTATTCTTATTATTAGAATCTTTCCGGGCCTGATAATAACGTCTATATTGTCATTATTATTCTTATTAATGATAATAATTCTCTGTCCGGGCCTGGGTTTGGTTCGGCCACCCGCGTCCGCCGGCCGATTAGTGTTCTTCTGGCGCCATCTCGTGGCCATCCTCCTGACTGCAGGGGAGCTAACGGGACTCGAAAGCGCCTCTCCCGCACGACGCTCTTTGGAGCCGGTGTCAGTCCCTGAACAATAATAATAGTAATAATAATAATAATAATAATAATAACAACAACAACACCATTTAAGCTCTTAATATGTGCAGAGCACTGTTCTAAGCGCTGGGGAGGATACAAGGTGATCAGGTTGTCCCACGTGGGGCTCACAGTCTTCATCCCCATTTTCCAGCTGAGGTCACTTGAGGCACAGAGAAATTAAGCGACTTGTTCAAAGTCACAGAGCTGACAAATGCGGAGCCGGGATTAGAACACATGACCTAAGCTTGGTTTTGTATAGAGCTTGGATTCTCAAACCCGTGGTCTTTCCACAGAGCCACGCTGCCATCGATCTTTATTGAGCGCTTACTGTGTGCAGAACACTGTACTACGCGCTTGGGAAAGTACAGTACAACTATAAGACATATTCCCTATCCACAAAGAGCTTACGGGGGCGGGGGGGGGGGGGGGCGGGGAAAGGGGTGCGGAGGAGGAGGCAGACACCAATGCAAATAAATAAATGACAGATATTTACGTAAGCGCTGTAGGGCTGGGAGGAGGGGAAGAGCAGCAGGCCTTGCCCCTGCCCCTGGCTCTGCCGCTGCCTCTGCCCCTTTCCCTTTCCCTGCCTCTTCCTCTGCCCCTTCTCAGTCCCTGCCTCTTCTCCAGCTGCTGCCTCGGCCCAGACCCAGTCCCTGCCTCTATTCCGGCCTTTGCCCCTGGCCTTTCCGCAGGCCCTGCGTTGCCTCTGCCCCTAACCCTGCTGCTTGCCCCTGTTTCTGCCTCTACTTCTGCCTGGCTCCTGCCTCTGCCCCCTCCCACACCCCTGCTCCTGCCATCCATTGCCCCTGCTCTTGCCATTGCCCCCGCCCCTGCCATTACCCCTGCCTCTGCCTCTGCCCCTGCCATTGTCTTTAAGCAGGGAGTGTGGAGGGGGGGTAGGACTTGGGTAGTTCTGGGCAGAGGTTTGGGGGGGGGGGCGGGAAGGCTCAGTCCTCCAGGCCGACAGCTGTCAGTTCCCCAGTTCCCTCAGGGATGAAGCACAGGGACAGCTAACCTTCCACTTCGAGCAAGGAGACAGTAGGGGGGAGAAAAGCCTAACTTTCAGAGGGAGCTCTGTAGAGTGCTTAGCACTCAGTAAGAGCTCAATAAATATGATTGAATCGAATAGAGAACTAGCCTTCAGAATGACCCGGCCAACAGATTTATCATGCCCTTTTCTCCTCCTTCTCATAGTCAACCACTTGCTCACGCCTACCTTCCTGCCTTGATTTCCACCTCCCCATCCAGTAGACCACTGTTCTCCCCATCCTCAAAGTGTTTCTGAAATCACACCTCCTCCAGGAAGCCTTCTCTGATTGATCTCTCATCTTCCTACCTAATTTCCACCCTTCCTTCACTTCGACCCTTCTGCATCACCTACATTTTTGGGTACTCATTGTCCCCCTTCTCCCACCCCTGCATTCCTCTACACATATGCAGATTTTGAAACTCCATTACTTCCCCTTATCTGTAATAAATAACAGTTCTGTCTCTGAACAGACTAAATCGCAAATTAAATTGTAAGCTTCTTGAGGGCAGGGTTTCATGTCTACTAACTCCACTGCAGTCTTCCAAGGGCTTAGTACAGTACTCTACACAGAATTAAGCACCCAATAAATACTATTCATTGATATTATTGTTATTATTATTACTAACTCTAAGGAGTTCTCCAAGCACATAGTACAAGCACTTAATAAATACTACTCGATCGACTGATTGATTGATCTGATTTTCAGGTCTGCTCAGAGACCTTTTGCTCTTTTCAGGCTGCTTGGGAGCTTTTCTGGTGTCTTTCCCTACCCAAAATGAACTCAAAGTCTAGAGGTGGGAAAATATATTAATATAAATAAATATTACAGATATAATAATGGTGGTATTTGTTAAGCACTTACTATATGCAAAGCACTGTTCTAGGCGCTGGGGGGGATACAAGGTGATCAGGTTGTCCCATGTGGGGCTCACAGTTTTAATCCCCATTTTCCAGATGAGGGAACTGAGGCACAGAGAAGTTAAGTGGCTTGCCCAAAGTCACACAGCTGGTGAGCAGCAGAGCTGGGATTCAAACCCATAACCTCTGACTCTCAAGCCTGGGCTCTTTCCACTGAGCCACGCTGCTTCTTGTACATAAATGTACAATATGTACATGAATGCTGTGGGGCTGGGAGGGGGGAAACAAAGGGAGCAAGTAAGGGTGGCACAGAAGGGAGCAAAAGAAGATGAAGAGGGGCTTAGTCAGAGAAGACTTCCTGGAGGAGAAGTGCCTTCAATAAGTCTTTGAAAGAGAGGAGACTGATTGGCCTGGAATGCCCTCTCTCCTCAAATTTGGTAGACAGAGAGAGGACGTGGGCAAGGGGTCAGCAACAAGATAGATGAGATCGAAGCATGGCGAGAAGGTTAGCATTAGGGGAGCGAAGTGTGCAGTGTGGATTGCAGTAGGAGAGTAGCGAGTGAGGTACGAGGAGGCAAAGTGACTTAGTATCTGTCCCAAATGGGGCTCACTGTCTGTGTCAAATCTGATTATCTTCTATATAGATAAGCAGCAAGGTGTAGAGGATAGAGCCCGGGCCCGGGAGTCAGAAGATCGTGGGTTCTAATCCCAGCTCCGCTACTTGTCTGCTGTGTGACCTTGGACAAGTCACTTCACTTTTCCGGGACTCAATTACCTCATCTGCAAACTGGGGATTGAGACTGTGAACCCCACTGGGGACAGGGACTGTGTCCAACCAAATTTGCTTATACCCACACTCCAGCATTTAGTATAGTGCCTGGCACATAGTAAGTGCTAACAAATACCATCATTGTTATATACCCCATGACTTAGTATGGTTCTTGGCACACAGTACATACTTAACAAACATTACTACTATTCATTCATTCATTCATTCATGCATTCATTCAATAGTGGAATAATATTGAGCGCTTACTATGTGCAGAGCACTGTACTAAGCGCTTGGAATGTACAATTCGGCAACAGATAGAGACAATCCCTGCCCAATAACGGGCTCACAGCCTAAATGGGGGAGACAGCAAAGCAAAACAGATCAAAACAAAACAACATCATCAATATAAATAGAATCATGGAGATATACACCTCATTAACAAAATAAATAGGGTAATAAATAATATATACAAATATGCACAGTGCTGAGGGGAGGGGAAGGGAGAGAGCAGAGAGCGGGTGGGGGAAAGGGAGGGGAGGAAGAGCAGAGGGAATGGGATGAATCAGTCTGGGAAGGCCTCCTGGAGGAGGTGACCTCTCAGTAGGGCTTTGAAGAGGGGAAGAGAGATTACTATTATTATTATATTAATAATAATAATCAATGGTATTGATTTAGCAGTTACTTTGTGCAGAGCACTGGACTAAGTGCTTGGGAGTAAAATAGACATGATCTTTGCCCTCAAGGACCTTGAAGTCTAGTGGGGGAAACAAACATTTAAATAAGCAGAAGGATATGTACATGAGTGCTTGTGGGGCTGGGGATGGGGGGAGTATCAAAGTTTTTAGGGAGTACAGACCCAAGTGCATAGGAGACCCAGAAGGGAGGGAGAATAGGATGGGGAGATGAGAGGTTAGCAAGGGAAAGTTACTTAGCGGAGCTGTGATTTTAGTAAGACTTTAAAGATGGGGAGAGTGGCGATGGTCAGTTATGAACCCCTCCCTACCCCTTTTGCCACCCCCACTCCCTCCCCACCCTATCCCTGTCATCCTGTCCTAGTGCTGTCCCTCATCCCCATCCCTACCCACTGCCCCTGCCAGCTCACCCCCATTTAAACCCTTCCTTCCCTTTGCACCATCCCCACCCTGCACATCCTTCCCACAGCCTTAGCCAAGTGTGGCCTATGGAACCCCCCACTCCGTCATGGGAAAGCTTCCCTTCATCATCGTTCTGTTCCTGACTCATTCACTGCTCCTTCTTGCCATTACTGAAACCCGGCTCTTCCCAGATGACACGGTCTCCGCTGCAACTCTCTCTTAGGGGGGTCTCATCTTCTCCCACTCCCTCAGACTCACTGGGAAAGGGGGAAGAGTCAGCCTCCTTTTCACTCCCCAATGCCACTTTCGCATCATCCCACTTCCTCCATCCCTCTCTTTCCTTTCCTATGAAGTCCATATCACCCACCTCTATCACCCACTCTAACTACTAGTCGTGGTCATCTACCTCCCACAGGCCCCTACAGGGTCCCATCTCCAATTTTCTGAACCATTTTTGATCCCTATCTCACATTCCTTCTCCCATTCTCCATCCCTATATTGATCCTTGGGGACTTCAATATTCATGTGGCTGTCCCTGATGATCCTTCCACTGTCCACCTCCTCTCATTCCTCCACTCTAATGACCTTCTGCTCCACTCCACCTCACACACTCACCAACCTGGGCACACACTTCATTTTTTAATCTCCAGTAACTGTTCAATCTTTACCCTCACCCATTCTGAAATTCCTCTATCTTACCACACCTTCTCACCTGCTCCCTTTCCCATACAACCCCCCTCCCCCCACCCCCGCCAACAACCCCTCCCCCCCAAAATCTGTTCTTTTCCCCTACAGAGACCTTCATTCTTTTGAGCCTCTCCAGTAATCTACAGCCATCCTACACCATTTGGTCTCCATACCCAAACTACCTTCTCCTGACACACAAATAAGCACAGTCAACACCACCCTCTCCACCGAACTGAAATCCCTTCTTCCCCTGTCCCTCTGCTGGCCTCATACCACCAACTCACAATCTTGGATCACCTCCACAGTCCACTTCCTCCGAATCTACATCTCCCTGATCTTGTCCACCACAAATTCATTCTTATCAGCTTTAATTCGCCCTTCTCCACTACAGCTCAACAGCGATACTTTTCCCTCCTAATTCACCCTTATACCCACTGTCCCCGCCAGATCTTCCAGACCTAGAACACCCTTCTCAAATCTCCTGTCCCCTGACCCCCACCATCTCTTTCCTCTAATGACATGACCACCTACTTCATCAACAAAATTAAAACCATCAGGTGTGATCTCCCTAAAATCTCCCCTGCTTCTCTCCAATCCCCCCTCCTCCTCCGCCCTCTTCGATTCTCCTGCAATAACTCAAGATGAAATCTCCCACCTACTCTCTAAATCTACACCAGCCACCTGTGCGTCTGACCTTATCCCATCATACCTTTTTAAAACACTCTCCCTCCCTTCGTCCTTCCTCGACTGCCATCTTCAATTGTTCACTTTCTAACAGCTTCTTCCCCACTGCTTTAAAACATGCTTATGTATTTCCTATCCTAAAAAAACCCTTCCTTTGACCCCAACACCTTCCTCCAGTTGTCACCCCATCTCCCTCCTACCATTTTTCTCTAAACGTCTTGAGAGAGTTCTTCACACCCACTGTCTCCACTTCCTATCCTCCAACTGTCTCCTAGATCCCCTCTAATCTGGCTTCTGCCCCCTTCACTTCAAAGAAACAGTTCTCTCTAAGGTAACCAATGACCTTCTCACCAAATCTGACAGCCTCTATTCCATCCTAATCCTCCTAGACATCTCAGCTGCCTTCTCCTTGAACCTGTATCCAACTTTGGATTCAGTGCCATTGTCCTCTCTTGGTTCTCCTCCTAGTTCTCTGACTGCTCCTTCTCTGTCTCTGTTGGCTGGCTCCTTCTCTGCCTCCCAGCCTCTGACATAGGGGTCCCTCAAGGCACAGTTCTAGATCCCCTTCTATTCTCCACCTCCACCCACTCCCTTGGAGAACTCATTCACACTCGTGGCTTCAATTACCATCTCTATGATTCCCAATCTACATCTCCAGCCTTGACCTCTCCTTCCCCTGCAATCTTGCATTTCCTCCTGCCTTCAAGACAGCCTCACATGTCCTTCTGCCAACACCTCAAATTCAGCTAAACATGTCCCAAACTGTATCTTTATGGCTCAGTGGAAAGAGCTCGGGCTTTGGAGTCAGAGGTCATGGGTTCGAATCCCAGCTCCATCACTTGTCAGTTGTGTGACTGTGGGCAAGTCACTTAACTTCTCTGGGCCTCAGTTCCCTCATCTGTAAAATGGGGATGAAGACTGTGAGCCTCACGTGGGACAACCTGATTACCCTGTATCTACCCCAGCCCTTAGAACAGTGCTCTGCACATAGAAAGCGCTTAACAAATACCAACATTATTATGTCCCCCGAGTGTCTTTCCCATCACCGTAGACAACACCACTATCCTCCCTATCTCACAAGCCCGTAACTTTAGTGTTGTCCTGAACTCATCTCTCTCATTCCACCAACATATTCAATCTGTTACCAAATCCTGTCAGTTCTACCTTCACAACATTGCTAAGGCACAGTGGATAGAGCACGGACCTGGGAGTCAGAAGGTCCTGGATTCTAATCCTGGCTCCGCCACTTGTTTGTTGTGTGACCTTGGGCAAGCCATTTCACTTCTCTGTGCCTCAGTTGCCTCATCTGTAAAATGGGGATTGAGACTGTGAGCCTCATGTGGGACAGGGACTGTGTCCAACCCAATTTGCTTGTATCCACCCCAACGCTTAGTAAAGTGTCTGGCACATAGTAAGCGCTTAACAAAATCCACTCTTTCCTCTCCATCCAAACTGCTACCAGGCTGACCCAAACACTTCTCCTATTCCACTTTGACAACTGCATCTGCCTCTTCACGGACCTCACGGCCTCTTACCTCTTCTTACTCCAATCCATACTTCACTCTGCTGCATAAATTATTTACCAACAAAAACGTTCAGTTCACCTCTCCCCACTTCTCGAGAACCTCCAATAGCTGTCCATCCACCGATACATCAAACAGAAACTCCTTACCATTGGCTTTAAAGCACTCAATCCGCTCCCCTCACCCTAACTGACCTCACTAATTTCCTACTACAGCACAGCTTGCACACTTCGCTCTTTCAGTGCCAGCTTACTGTGTCCCGATATCGTCTGTCTAGCACCAACTCCTTTCACATGTCATCCCCCTAGGCTGGAACTCCCTCCCCCTCCGTTTAAGCCAGACCACCACTCTTTCTACTTTCAAAGCATTACTAAGGTCACATCTCCTCCAAGAGGCTGTCCCTGATTAAGCCTGCTTTTCCCCAGCTGAGTCTCCCTTCAGTGTCATTTATGCACTTTAATCTGTGACCTCTGGACACTTGACATCCACCCCACCTCCAACCCCACAGCACTAATGTACATATCTTTAAAACACATATTATAAATTATTCATATTAATGTATGTCTCCCCCTCTCGACTGTATGCTTGCTGTGGGCTGGGAATGTGACTGCTACTTCTGTTGTATTGTACTCTCCCAAACACATAGTAGAGTCCTTTGCACAAAGTAAGTGTTCAATAAATATGAATGATTGATTGATGAAGTGGGAAGGAACTTTAAGTAGGAAGGAGGGTGTGAGTAAGGGTGTCTATGGTTCTAATCTTGGCTCTGCCACTTATCTGCTGTGTGACCTTGGGCAAGACACTTCACTTCTCTGTGCCTCAATTACTCATCTGTAAAATGGGGATTAAGACTGTGACCCCCTAGAAGGGACATGGACTGTATCCAACCTAATTAGCTTGTGTCTACCCCAGGGTTTAATATTGTTCCTAGAACATGGTAAATGCTTAACAAATGCCATAAAAAAAGGTGATCTGATCTCATGCCCCAGTCCTCTTTCCACTGGGCCATGCTACTTCTCATATATTTGTACATGATTCTCCGGGTTGATAATAATAATAACGGTATTTGTTAAGTGCTTACTATGTGCCAAGCACTGTTCTAAGTGCTGGGGTAGATACAAGGTAATCAGGTTGCCCCACCTGGGGCCCACCGTCTTAATCCCTATGTTACAGATGAAGTAAACTGAGGCACAGAGAAACAAAGTGGCTCACCCAAGGTCACACAGCAGACAAGAGGAGGAGCGGAATTTCACAGAACCCACAGCCTCTGTGAAAAATCTATTCTTCTTAGCTTCCTTGAGGATGAAGCCCATATCTCCCCGCCAGAATATGAATCAAGCACCCGGACAGAGAAGCCAGGGTGGGAATTTAATGAACGGGGCTTTAATGAACCCCTTCTTGTCATCTCAGCATGGCTCAGTGGAAAGAGCCCGGGCTTGAGAGCCAGAGGTCTTGGGTTCTAATCCCGGCTCTGCCACTTGTCAGCTCTGTGACCGTGGGCATGTCACTTCACTTCTCTGTGCCTCAGTTCCCTCATCAGTAAAATGGGGATTAACTGTGAGCCTCACATGGGACAAACTGATTACCCTGTATCTATCCCAGCGCTTAGAACAGTGCTCTGCACATAGTAAGCGCTTAACGAACACCAACATTATTATTATTATTCTCTGGGCCTCAGTGACCTCATCTCTAAAATGGGGATTAAGATTGTGAGCCTCACATGGGACAACCCGATTACCCTGTATCCCCCCCAGCGCTTAGAACAGCTCTCTGCACATAGTAAGCGCTTAACAAACACCAACATTATTATTATTATTATTACAACGGGGATTAAGACTGTGAGCCCCATGTGGGACAACTTGATTACCCTGTATCGCCCCCAGCGCTTAGAACAGTGCTCTGCACATAGTAAGCGCTTAACAAATACCAACATTATTATTATTATTAAAATGGGGATTAAGACTGTGAGGCCCATGTGGGACAACCTGATTACCTTGTATCCCCCCAGCTCTTAGAACAGGGCCTGGCACATGATAAGAGCTTAACAAATGCCATTATTATTATTATTATTATTATTATTATTATTATTCTCCCCTTCGAATCCCGGCCCCTCCCGCCTAAATCGCCGCCGGGCAGCCACAGCCCAGTGCTGCCACCTGCTGTTCAGTCTACAAACTTCACCCGCTACGAGGACCCAGATAAACGGCTGCTCCAGCCGTCAGCCTGCAAACAAACTTAATCTCCCGAGCTCCCACTTTCTGCAGAGCGTGTCCCAATCGCTGCTTAGCGTCCACAGTTGTGTGTCCGCCTCTCTGATTGAGATGCACAGATAGTACCGTGCTCTGCACATAGTCAGCCCTCAATAAATACTACTGAATGGTCAAGGCAGAAAACACTGAGAGAGCCAGGATTCATCTGAGGCACCGGATAATTATAATGATGATGATGATGATGAAGATGATAATGATGGTGGTATTTGTTAAGCGTCTATTTCTCTTCCTCCTACTAATAATAATAATGGTACTTTCTAAAGGCTTAACTATATGCCAGGCACTGTAGTTAGCGCTGGGGTGGATACAATGTCCCTGAGCCACCTGAGAGAATAAGATTCAATCCCCATTTTTTATAGATAAGGAACTGAGGCACAGAGAAGTTAGCCGACTTGCCCAAGGTCGCACAGTAGACCATTGGTGAAGTCAGGATTAGAGTCCAGGTCCTCTGACTCCCAGGCCTGTGCTCTTTACACCAGGCTACACTGCTACACAGTGTCAAGCACTGTATTAAGCACCGGGGTAGATACAAAATAATCAGGACTGACACAGTCTTCCCCTCTAGACTGTAAGCTCATTGTGGGCAGGGAATGTATCTGTTATATTGCTATATTGTCCTCACCGAAGCTCTTGGTACAGTGTTCTGCGTACAGTGAGCACTCAGTAAAAATGATTGACTACAACTGACCGACCCAGTGTCTGTTTCACAAGAGGCTCACAATAGTTATAATTGTGGTATTTCTTAAGAGCTTATTATGTACCTTACCACTGTGGGCAGGGAATGTGTCTGTTTATTGTTGTATTGTACTCTCCCAAGCTCTTAGAACAGTACTCTGTACACATAAATACGATTGAATGAACGAGCCAATTATTACACTAAGCAGTGGGATAAATGCAAGATAATCAGGTAGGATTCATGACACAGTAAGTAAGAGGGAGAACGGGTACTGTTGAATCCCCATTTTAAAGATGAGGAAACCAAGGCCCAGAGAAGTGAAGTGGCTTGTCACACAGCAGGCAAGTGAAGTCACACAGCAGGTAAATGACAGAGCTGGGATGAGAACCCAGGTGCTCTGACTCCCAGGTCTGTGCTCTTGCCCGTAGGTCATGCTGCTTCTTTAATTCCGGTCCATCCACCAAGAGCCAGCTTCAGATGGTAAGAGTCAGAGAGGGCAGCCGCAGTTGGAGGCTTGAAAGCTCCCAGGCTCTCCGGCCCGAGTCTGAAGGAGCCACTGTGTCAGCAGTTATCTGGAAGGGGAAGGTGATGGTCCTGGAGCATGGGGGGTGAGGGCGGAGGCAGGACTCCCCCCAAAGAAGTACCTTCCGTGCTGGGGAAATGTAAACTCTGGCTAGCACCCGGAGTATAACGTCATGGCACCGTTCAAAGTCGGAGGGTTGGGCAGTTCCAATGAGAGCTGGAACTGCCCAGCACCCATCCACAGGGCCACCCTTGCTGGATTCAGGCCTCTGCTCAGCTTCTTCGGGCCTGAAATGTGTTCACCTTCCTGGTAAGCCCCTGGGGGGGTAGGAAGGTGTGTGTGTGTGGGGGAGGACGGGAGGGAGCCTTCTTCAGGGTGAGAAGACAGTGACAGTTCCTACTCGACAAGCCAGTCATTCTTTATTGCTGTACTGTACTTTCCTAAGCGCTTAGTACAGTCCTTTACCCACAATAAGTGCTTAGTAAATATGATTGAATTAATGAATGAATGACTGTGATGGAGAGGCAGAGAACCAGTCCTGGGAAGGTGGGTTGGGGGGTGTTTTTCGTGTCCGCAATGTTGATCTGTGTCGGGGGGTCGGAGCGGTGTGTGTGTGTGATCCTGAAGGATCAGACTTGGATTGAACTCAGTCATACAATGGGGCGGATGAGAATTGGAGTGCTAATGAAGACTCCAGTCACCCCTCTCCCACCTGGCACAAGACCTCCTCAAGGCCCCTCTTGTTTCAGACCTGAGAGGCCTCGTAGCTGGGGCTCTAAAGGGGGATGGTTGTTGTATTCTGCAGGGCAGGCTGGGCCTTTGGAGGAATGACAGAAGCATCATGGCCTAGTGGAAAGATCACGGGCCTGGGAGTCAGAGGACCCGAGCTCTAATTCCGGCACCACCACTCGCCTGCTGTATAGCTTTAGTAAGTCGCTTCACTTCTCTGGGCCTCAGTTACCTCATCTGTAAAATGGGGATTAAGACTGAGCCCCATGTGGGACAGAGACTGTTTCCAAGCTGATTAACTTGTATGTACCCCAGCGCTTAATAAAGTGCCTGGCACATAATAAGCACTTGACAAATACCATCAAAGAAAAATGACTTCTACCTGTGGGCCTCCCCTACAAAATGATCTCCTCCCTCTACCTCACCTTCAGCCCAGGTCCCTCTGAGTACCAGCTTGGTTCCTGTCATCCCAGCGTTGGCTCGTCCCAGGTCAGATCTCTGTGGTTCTGCAGGAGTGTAACAATGCAACTCCAAGTGTGTGTGTGTTTGTATGTGTGTACATGTGAGAGATGAGCAAATCACTGAACCAATTAATGGTATTTATTGAGTGCTTACTATGTGCAGAACACTGTACTAAGCACTTGGAAGAGTATAATACAACATAATTAACAGATACATTCAATGCCTATGTTCCCACTCCCTTCCGTGTCACCCTGACTCGCTCCCTTTGGTCTCCCCGCCCCCCTCCCCACAGCACTTATATATATAAGTATATATTTATAATTCTATTTATTTATATTGATGCCTGTTTTACTTGCACTGTCTGACTCTCCTCCTCTAGACTGTGAGCCCATTGTGGGCAGGGATTGTCTCTCTTTATTTGCTGTATTGTACTTTCCAAGCACTTAATACAGTGCTCTGTACACAGTAAGTGCTCAATAAATACGATCGGATGAACAAACTCACAGTCTAGAGGGAAATGTTTCAGGTAAAGCCATATATGCATTGTAACTGATAAAACCTTTTTCTTTGCAGTATACAAAATAAGTCCTGGATTATTTAAATGTAAAAAGAATTTTTTTCCCCAGCCTCTACCTGGTTAGAACCCATGGAGAACAGTGGCTAATATTCCAGGGTATTTTAAGAAGGTCAGGGTAGTGGTGTGCTGTGTGGGGGGAACCAGCAACAGGTGTGTTGGTGGAACACGAGTCACAAAACAGGAAACGGGAAATGATGCTTGTCAAGAAAGGAGACAAGATCCAGCCAGAAAAGACTAGTCTATTGAAATCTGGATTCCAGCCAGAATAGTCCAGTCCATTGGAATCCCGGCTCCAGATAGTGTAGGCCAGTCTAACAGAATCCCAGCTTCAGCCAGAATAGATTGGTTTATCAAAATCCCGGCTCCAGCCAGAATAGGCCAGTCTAGCAGAATCCCAGATCCAGGCAGTATAGACCAGTCTAATGGAATCCTAGCTCCATTGGCCAGTCTAACAGAATCCCAGCTACCACCAGAATAGGCCAATCTAGTTGAATCTCTACTCCAGGTGGAAAAGGCCAATCTATTGGAAACCTGAGTCCAGGAGGAAAAGGTCAATCTAATGCAACCCAGGCTCCAGCCAGAGTAGGCCAGTGTAAAGAATCCCAGCTCCAGCCAGGATCGGCCAGTCCAAAGGAATCCCACCTCCAACTAGTATAGGCCAGTCTAACGGAATTCCAGGTCCAGGCGTAATCAGTCAGTCTAACGGAATTCTAGCTCCAGTCAGTATAGGCCAGTTCAACGGAATCCTGGCTCCTCCTCATTGCGGGCAGGGAACATGTCTACCAACTCTGTTACATTGTACTTGCCCAAGTGTTTAGTCCAGTGCTCTGCACACAGGAAGTGCTCAATAATTACTACTGATTGATTGATTAACGGAATCCCAGCTCCAGGCAGAATAGACCAGTTTAGCAGATTCCCGGCTGGAGCCAGAAAAGGCCAGTCTAACGGAATCCTGGCTCCAGTCTAATGGATTCTCAGCTCCTGCCAGTATAGACCACATTAACAGAATTCCAGTTCCAGCTAGAAAAGGCCAGCCAGGCTCCAACCACTCCCAATATCAGTTTAGTATAAGTTCCTAAATGATGGGGTGGCGGCAACTCACAAAAGAGGTAAATTCAGGGTGCTGTAGCTGGGCAGTACTCTGAAAAACTGAGTGAAAGTCCAGGGACCCTGATTCACAAATCCCTCTTCGGGCCGGTTCTCTGGGGGGCAGTTGCGTTCTGTTGCAGTCAGGCAGCAGAAACTTGCAGGCAGCTAAAAACCTAGAAGCTCCTTGTGAAGCTGGTTGGCCACATTCATTCATTCAATAGTATTTATTGAGTGCTTACTATGTGCAGAGCACTGTACCAAGCGCTTGGAAGGTACAATTCAGCAACAGATAGAGACAATTCCTGCCCAATGATGGGCTCACGGTCTAATCTGGGGAGACAGATGGACAAAAACAAGACAACATAATCAGGATAAATAGAATCAAGGGGATGTACACCTCATTAACAAAATAAAGAGGGTAATAAAAATATATACAAATGAGCACAGTGCTGAGGGGAGGGGAAAGGAGAGGGGAGGAGCAGAGGGAAAGGGGGCTTAGCTGAGGGGAGGTGAAGGGGGAGCAGAGAGGGAGCAGAGGTTGGAGGGGGAGCAGAGAGGGAGCAGAGGGAGCAAAGGGAAAAGGGGAAGCTCAGTCTGGGAAGGCCTCTTGGAGGAGGTGAGCTCCATCACTGTCCATGGGGACATTTCCCCCTATGTATATGAGGAGTGGATGGAAATATGGATGTGTGAATCAATCAATTAGTGGTACTTATTGAGCACTCCCTGTATGCAGAGCATTCATTCATTCAATAGTATTTATTGAGCACTTATTCTGTGCAGAGCACTGTACTAAGCGCTTGGAATGTACAAATCGGTAACAGATAGAGACAGTCCCCTGCCCTTTGATGGGCTTTCAGTCTAATCGGGGGGACACAGACAGACAAGAACAACAGCAATAAATAGAATCAAGGGGATGAACATCTCATTAAAAGAATAGCAAATAAATAGAATCAAGGCGATGTACATCTCATTAACAAAATAAATAGGGTAATGAAAATATACACAGTTGAGCGGACGAGTACAGCGCTGAGGGGAGGGGAAGGGAGAGGGGGAGGAGCAGGGGGAAGGGGGGAAAAGAGGGGTTAACTGAGGAGAGGTGAAGGGGGGGTAGAGGGGGAGCAGAGGGAAAAGGGGGAGCTCAGTCTGGGAAGGCCCCTTGGAGGAGGTGAGCTTTAAGTAGGGTTTTGAAGAGGGGAAGAGAATTAGTTTGGCGGAGGTGAGGAGGGAGGGCATTCCAGGTTTGCAGGAGGACATGGCCCAGGGGTCGACGGTGGGATAGGCGAGAACGTGGGACGGTGAGGAGGTGGGCGGCAGAGAAGTGGAGCGTGCGGGGTGGGCAGTAAAAAGAGAGAAGGGAGGAGAGGTAGGAAGGGGCAAGGTGATGAGCACTGTCTTAAGCATTTGACTTTCTGGAACCTGTGGGTTCTACCCTGTGAACCCATTCAATAGTTGATGGGCCGATCCACTGTTAAGCAGAGGTTACCACATAATTGACTCCATGCTTATCCTTCCCATGAATGCCAAGATGCCAGGGCCCATACTCCTGCCCTGGGGATGGCTGAATGGCTCCCCTTTTCTCTGTCATCTCTGAACTGCCAACTCTTTTTATTCCTGTCTCCTTGTGAGCGGGGAGCATGCCACTTCTTTCTTCTCAACTCCCGAAGTCCCTAGTCCAGTGCAGAACCTCATGGGCTTTGCCCTATCAGTAATTTATTTTAATGTCGGCCTCCCCTTTCAGATTGTCAGCCTCCTGAGGGCAAGGAACATGCCCCCTAACTACTGTACTCTTCCAAGCACTTAGCACAGTGCGGTGCACAGATTAAGCACTGAAATAAATACTATTGATTGATAGAAGTGGATGCTCAATAAATACTACGATTATTACTACTAACAAGAAAGCCCGATCTCAAACTCTTGAGGCCCCTAAGAAGGAAGGAAGCCGCCCTGTCCATGTTGGGGGCAAATGTTTGTTTCTTTTCCCTAATTAGCAGAGAAAGAGGGGTGGATGGGCAGCCTCATTCGTTCATCATATTTGTACATTCGTTCATTCAACTGTATTTATTATTTACTGGGTGCAAAGCACTGTGCTAAGTGCTTAGCCTTAGTTGTCCCCATTCCTCCTGAGAATATCTAATATTGGCAGGGGCAGAAGATGGCCCATTTCAGACCAACCCTAATTCAGTCCTCCCCACCTTGGTCCTCAAACAATAACAACCCTTTCTGGCTTCCCTTCAGGGCCACAAACCAAGAAATCCAAGTCCAGGCTCCAAGGCTCTTTCAACCTCTAGCTCAGAGCCTGTACCCTTTCCACCCCAAGAGGGGGCTAGAAAAGGAACATCTTTCTCTCTGGTAAGGAACCTGAGTTATATTTTATTTACATGACTCCCAGAAGACATTCCAAAATGCTGGAATACTTTTGCATTCCTTTTAAGCCAAGAGATGAGGGTGGAGGCCAGAGTCAGGGGTTGTAGGGAAGCAGTGTGGCCAAGTGGGAAGATCCTGGGCCTGGGAATCAGAGGATCTGGGTTCTAATCTTGGCTTCACCACCTACCTGCTTTGTGACCTTGGGCAAGTCACTTCATTTCTGTGGGTTTCAGTTCCCTCTTCTGCAAAATGGGGATTCAATAGCTGCTTTCCCTCTACTTAGACTAGGAGCCACCTGTGGGACCTGATTATCTTGTATCTACCCCATTGCTTAGTACAGTACTTGGCACATAGTAAGGCCTTAACAAATACCACTATTCTTCTTCTTCCTCTAATGAAGCAGTGTACTTAGTGGATAGAGCAGGGGCCTGGGAGTAAGGAGGTCTTATGTTCTAATTTCGGCTCTGCCACTTGTCTGCTGTGTGATCTCGGGTAAGCCACTTAACTTCCTTATACCTCAGTTCCCACATCTTTAAAATGGGGTTTAAGAATATGAGACCCACGTGGGGCAGGAATTGTGTCCCACCTGATTAGCTCGATCTCTCTGCACTTAGTACAGTGCCTGCCACATACCAAGTGCTTAACAAATACTATAATCCTACCTCCCACAAAAGAAAAACAGGACTGGGAGTCAGAAGACCTGCCACTCTGACACTCTGCTGTATGACCTTGGCCAAGTCACTTCTCTGTGCCTTAGTTGTGACCTTGGGAAAGTCACTTCTCTCTGCCTTACTTTCCTCATCAGCAAGAATACCTATCCTCCCCCACAATTAGTCTGCCAGTTCCCTCTTGAGACCGAGTCTGTGTCTGGTATTGCATCTTCCCTCATGCTTAACAAAAACAACAATTATTATTATCATCATTATTGTTATTATTATTATTATAATTTGGTGAAATTTCAGGGAAAAGTGTTCAAGAGTGGAGTTGACGCCCAGGGCTGAGTCCAGCTGTGGGGTTCCACTGGGCATTCACCTTCCTGGGTTTTGGAGCAGCCGGTGGGGTGAAGCAGGGGCAAGGTAGGTGAATAAGTAAGTTCCCTGGGGGCAACGATCATATCTTCTAGACTGTGAGCCCGTTGTTGGGTAGGGATTGTCTCTATCTGTTGCTGAATTGTACTTCTCAAGAGCTTGGTACAGTGCTCTGCACACAGTAAGCGCTAAATAAATACAATTGAATGAATGAATATCTTCTTCTTCCTCTTCCAATGTCCCCTCCTAAGCACTTAGTACAGAGTTCCAGTAGGCACTCAACAAACACTACTGACTGTTGAGAATAAGCTCAGGGTGGAAATCCTCCCCTCTCAGTGGGACCAACTAGTCGCTGGAGAGCCTAGCAGCTCAATTCATTCCTTCCTTCATTCATTCAATTATATTTATTGAGCGCTCACTGTGTGCAAAACACTGCATTAAGCACTCGGGACAGTACACTATAAAGAGATATATTCCCTGCCCACAACAAGCTTCCAGCCTCTAGTGGTTCTCAGTATAGACCACCATTTCTACTTCTGGAAGGACAGTGGGAGGGATGGAATGTCAAAGATCCCTTGGAAGAGGCTGTGGCCAACCCAGAGTTTTGAGGTTCGGAAAAGGGACTCTATTTTTCAGCTGGACTTCAGCTCCTAACCCTAAAGTTCTAATTAACAGAAAACCAACTCCCCCGTGTGCATGAAAAACAACTTCTCTAAATACTGGGAATTGAAAACCAACTTGCGATCATTTTCTGGTCTCGACTTCATGAGGTTTTTATGTAAATCTCCCCTTGCAGGCCTGGGATCTCCCCATTTAGCTCCTGGAGCCCATGAAAGATTCATAGTCTCCCTATACATAATGCATAATTAAATCATGGGCTGATGGAGTGGAATTTATTAATTGTGAAGACACATGTGTTACCATGATACTAATTTATTTCTTTCCATTTTATTGGCATATTGCTCACTCATCTGTGGGTGCCTGCTTTGTTGCATTACTCAGGAATGGTAACATGTTGTTAAAACAAATTATCCAGACTTCCTGATAGGCTGTGTGTTTGCTGATGGGAACAATGTATATTTAGCAGGAAAACTTAAGCCATCGGAGGGAGGGGTGTGGCAGGGGGCATCATCTCTACCCTGCGCTTCCGTGGCAGCTTGAGGGTCAGAGGGGAAGTCAGCGTCTCTGAGGTAGTTCGCAGTGATTTGGGATTTTTAAGGACCCCATGCAAAATTCTCCACTCCTAGTGGGGCTCCTTACGTTTTCCAACAAGCTTGCCTCAATGCTTTTTCTAAGAAAGATCAGTCAATCAATCAATGGTATTTATTGAGTGCTTACTATGTGCAGAGCACTGTAATAATAATGTTGGTATTTGTTAAGCGCTTACTATGTGCCGAGCACTGTTCTAAGCGCTGGGGTAGACACAGGGGAATCAGGTTGTCCCATGTGGGGCTCACAGTCTTAATCCCCATTTTACAGATGAGGTAACTGAGGCACCGAGAAGTTAAGTGACTTGCCCACAGTCACACAGCCGACATGTGGCAGAGCTGGGATTCGAACCCATGACCTCTGACTCCAAAGCCCGTGCTCTTTCCACTGAGCCACGCTGCTTAGTGCTTGGGACAATTAACTAGATTCCAGAGTTCCCTCACCTAAACCTTGAGTGGGCCAGGCCTGAGGTGGTAACTAATTTATTCCTTGAAGGGGCTTGGGTTTCCTGGAATTTAGGCCCTGAGCAAAAATGGGTGTGACCATCAGGGCTTTAAGGATGGGTAGCCCAAGGACCACCTCCTCCTCTTGGAGCGGAGCCTCGTTGGTTGATTTTGTTTTATCTTTTGCAGTAACAAGCTTGAAATCTGGGCCCTGGTTGAATAATTCTGGACTAGGGTCATGACGAGACAGCCCCCTGGCTTCCCCACTTTCTAGGACTTTCAGCTTCTCTTCTGCCTTTCCCAGTCCCTGGGGCCTACTCTCCCTCCCTAGGGAAGTGAGCCGCTGTCAGCTGCTCAGCATCCGGGATCCGATTGGCTGAGAAATATTGATGCACTGAGTGGAGCAGTCTCTCCTTGGGGTATTTCCCCCTCAATTTAGATTTCTATCGGTGTAATCTTACACGAAAGGCCCCCACGTCCCATCGACCCCGCACTCACCAGACACCTCGTAAATCTCTCCCTTTATTCCTTCTAAGTGACTGGGGTCTGACCCGAGCTTTTTTAATGTTACTTAGCCCACATGGAATATCTATAAGAATAGGAACTGCAAACTCTATTAAGAAAAACACACATGACCTCCACTTGTAATAACAGAACACAATTAATGTCAAGCATGCTTTGTTGATAAATTGGGGGTAACAAATAGATCTCACTTTTTCAAAGAGGCTAGAAAGAAAGAAAAGGGAAGAAAGATGAAAATGGTCCAGGGATCGCTAAAAATGTGAATTGTAAAAGACAGCTCAGTAAATGGACATCCATTTCACTCCCTACTCACCCCACTCTGGTGCACAGTGTCAACTGATGGAAGTTTGGGGCTGTTCTATGACTGTTGCTCCTTCTGTAACTGAGTTCAAGGCAATACCAACTTTGCAGACCAATCGAATGACAGGAGAAATTAGGCAATGAAAATCCCCTACAGAAGTTGTAGCATCTATTGAGAGCTCATATGAGGCAGGGATATGACACTAGGTGCTTGGGAAGTGCAAAATAATGAAGTGATCCATGGGGACCACAGGAGTGGTGCGATTTGCTTAAGAAGCTTCTCGTTGGATTACAGATGTGTCTGGGCATCCTATCAGATCCACCAACCCCTAGTAGAGGGGTTGAATTACGACCCAACATGGCATCGTGTCCCCAACATGGCGCCAGTCTTGCCCCCGCCCTCAGTCCGGCGGAGGAAGCCTGGTGGCTGTGGGGGTGACGGCAGTTGTTCTCCTCTTTGTCCCCAGGGATATGGAGGGGACCCCCTTGGGGACACGATCCCTTCCGAGGAGCTAGAACAGAACTGCTTCTGCTTTTCTTCTGCCTCCTCCCCGTTCAGGGCTAGTGGTGGGCCGGGCAGAGGGATTGTGACGTAGGTCTGTGGTGGCTGTGGCTCTCGACGCCTGGCCTGGAGAGCCCCGGCTCCCATTCCTTCCGCAGAGGTCTTCCCGGCCCCATCTGGGTCTCCACTCCCTGATTTGCTTGTATCCACCTCAGCGCTTAGTACAGTGCCTGGCATATAGTAAGCGCTTAACAGATACCATAATTATTATATGACAAACCCCATTCTAAGCACTGGGTAGATGCCAGTTAATCAAGTTGGACACAGTCTAGTTAATCAAGGGGCTCACAGTTTAATTAGGAGGGAGAACAGGGATTTAATCTCCATTTTACAGTTGAGGTAACTGAAGCATAGAAAAGTTAAGTGACTTGCCCAAGGTCACACAGCAAGCAATTGACAGAACTGGGATTAGAACTCCCAGGCCCCTGTTCTTTCCACTGGGCCATGCTGCTTCTCCAAGGCCAGAGAGCAAACTAGCTATCAGTAAGTGTTGTTAGAAGTTGGAGTCAAGTCAGGGAATTGCTCTACCCTGGAGATCTCTAAGAATTCAATAGACTGGGAGAGTTTAGGGCCTACTTGCTCTGAGGCAGGGGAATCAATGGGATGGTCTCTGAAGGACAGGAACAGCCTCGGGGTGGGAGGAAATCAGATTCTCCCCCACTTAAACATGGAGTGGGGGTATTTTCCAGGCTTGGAAGAATGGGTGGGGGTGGGGCATCACCTTATGTCTTTACCCCCGAAGCTCCTAGAGGCTGGGCCTCATGTTCCCCTCGCTGTGAATCAGACTCTGGCCCGCAGAGAAGAATCTTCAATGCCATCAATATCTGGGGGCTGACAGCATCGAAATTGAATTTCTATTTCCATAAAGTACCCTTTGGCTCACAACCGGACCATGGGTTTTCTTCCTCTAAAAATCCCTGGCAATAAGATTTGAACAACAACACTCCCACCCAGGTGCTCTCAGGGAGAAATAAAAAACGAATACAATCAGTTCACCTGGTTCCCTTTATGTCTGGAAAGGAAATGGCAGAGCTCTTGGCTAAAGCCCTCCCTCCATCCGCCTCTCTGTCTCTTCTTGTTCCCCTAAGAAGGACTGTGGGGGACAGGAGGCATTTTGGGGCCTCTGCAGAGAGCCAACCTATCCCTCATCCACACGTGCCCCCACGGCCCCCTCAGCAACGGGAGGAGGCACAGGTGATTTTCCTCGCTTCCCGGCTGCCTCCTCTTCCCTCGCACCTCCCGGTGACAGATGCCCGGCCGTGGCAGTGACCAGTCAAGTCCATGTGGCCCGTGCCCCTCCGCAAATCCTCCTGGACCACTAATACTGTCAGGCCAAGGCCCTGGCCCCTGCAAAGCCTGAAATACGCCTTCTCAGGATGGGCTGCTGGAGACTGGGTCCCTGACCACCCGCTTCTAATTTCCCCGGGTGACGGAATTTCAATATCCAGCCTCATGCTGGACCAGCCAGCCTGTTTTGCTGTCATAAACTAAACTGTAAGTATACATAAGTACACACACACACTCACACACATGTGCTCAACCATTCTACCTCAGATTATATGTATATATATGTGTGTATGTACACAGATAATTTTTCTATTTAAGCTTCCATGTTTATACCCATTCGCAAACCCACAGAGCATTTCTAGGAAATCTAAGCCCTTGGTGCTCTGTCCTCATCACCCCGGGCTTTTTTCCACCAGTTTTGGTCTTGCCCCTCCTGCTCAGCATCTTTTTCCCAGCCTCCTTTAGCACTCTTCTTGCCTCTGTGTCTGTGGTCAACCCCTCTCATCATTCTCAAATGCACTGAGCCCCTCTGGTTTGACTTCTGGGCTGCCTCTGAACTCTCAGAAGTCACACACATGGATAAAGCCTCGCTGTCTGTTTATTGTTGTACTGTACTTTCCCAAAAGCTTAATATGGTGCAGAGTAAGCGCTCAATAAATGTGATTGAATGAATGAATGAATGTCAGCAGCATTAGGAAATTTGTGTAGGGAACATGTCCTATGTTTCTATTGTACTTTTCCAAATGATCAATACAGTGTCTTTTAGGTGCTCAATATATATACTAATATCATTCCTATCTCTGCATCGAAGGACAAGTCCATTTACCCTGAACTGCTTCTTGGCTCTGTTCTGAGTGCAAGCCAAATAGGCTCAGTTTATGGTTGCACCTTCTTGCTCCCATCACCCACCTGTCTACCAGTAGAGTGCAGAACTTCACCAGTGAAATATTAGGAGCACTTATATTTCTCTGGTGAAGATTCAGAGTGGTGCACCCAAGGAAAACTCCGAGGATTGACAGCCCAGTGACCCCTAAATGTCCCGTTCCTCTGTACCTCAGGCCTCTGCACTGCTCTTGGTGGGAGGAATTTTTCCTTTTGGTGGAATAGAAGGAACCCCCCAGGTCCTGTACCAGAACCATAGTGTGCTCTGCCCCCAAAGCGTTCTGGATAGCAGTGGCACTGAAGCTCCATCCTACCCCTTGTTCCCATCTTGGAAGAAGTGACCTAATGGGGAGACTGGGGCTCATCTCACAGAGACTCCCCGCCCACTTCACTGTGGTCTGTTTCCTGTCCTCTCCACTTTCTGCAGGTCACGGTCTGTGGGAAAAGAGCTTTAGATTTTCCCTAGTAGTGTTTTGGTTCCCTTATCACCTCCTATCCTGGTTACCACCTTCCTCTTTCAAATCGCTCCTGATCTCAGCTTCTTCCACCCATCCTTCAGGAATAATATTATCACTGGAAAGATTAAAATTAACCACATCCAAATCTTCAGGATGGAAGGCTCCTGGGAGGTTTACCTATTCCACTCCAGGTCTCCATCACATCCAACCATCCCTCACACCAAGGGCTTCTCTTGGTTGAGAAGCAGCGTGGCTCAGTGGAAAGAGCATGGGCTTTGGAGTCAGAGGTCATGGGTTCGAATCCCAGCTCTGCCACTTGTCAGCTGTGTGACTTTGGGCAAGTCACTTAACTTCTCTGTGCCTCAGTTACCTCGTCTGTAAAATGGGGATTAAGACTGTGAGCCCCACGTGGGACAACCTGATTCCCCTGTGTCTACCCCAGCGCTTAGAACAGTGCTCGGCACATAGTAAGCGCTTAACAAATACCAACATTATTATTATTATTATTCTCTTATACTTCAGAAAAGGAGTCCCCAAACCCTCCCTCGGAACACCTCCCCCCGGCCCCAAAATGACCTCCTTGTCTGTTCAGGCACACCCCAATCTGTATCTCCTTCCCTGTTCTCTCTCCCTCCCTCCAGGCTCGCATCTCCTCCTTCCTTCAGGACATCTCTACTTGGATGTCCTCCCACCACCTAAAACTCAACATGTCCAAGACAGAGCTTCTTATCTTCCCTCCCAAACTCTGTCCTCTCCCTGACTTTCCTGCTACAGTGAATGGCACAACCATCCTTCCTGTCTCACTAGCCTGCAATCTTGGTGTCATCCTTGACTCCCTTCCCTCATTCACCCCACAAATCCATTCCGTCACCAAAACCTGCCGGTCTCACCTTCACAACATTGCCAAGATCTGCCCTTACCTCTCCATCCAAACCGCTACCACGTTAGTACATTCGCTCATCATATCCTGACTGGATTACTGCATCAGCATCCTTTCCTATCTCCCAACCTCCTGCCTGTCCCTGCTTCAGTCTATATCTCACTCTGCTGTCCGGATTGTCGTTCTACAGAAACGTTGTGGGCATGTTACACCCACCCCCCCTCAAAAATCTCCAGTGGTTGCCTATCAACCTCCATTTCAAGCAAAAACTCCTCACTATTGGCTTCAAAGCTCTCCATCACCTTGCTCCTTCTTACCTCACCTTCCTTCTCTCTTTCTACATCTCAACCTGCACACTCCACTCCTCTGGTACTAATCTTCTCAATGTGCCTCATTCTCACCTGTCCAGCCGTCGACCTCTGGCCCACATCCTACCTCTGGCCTGAAATGCCCTCCCTCCTCACATCCACCAAACTAGTTCACTTCCCCCCTTCAAAGCCCTACTGAAAGCTCACCTCTTCCAGGAGGCCTTCCTGGTCTAAGGCCCCCTTTTCCTCTGCTCCCCCACCCCCATTTCTCCAACCCACTCCCTTTGCTTTACACTCCCTTCCTGCCCCACAACACTTGTGCATATATGTACATATTTGTAATTATAATTCTATTTATTTTTATTAATGATGTGTGTGTATATATCTATAATTCGATTTATTTATAATGATGCTACTGATGCCTGTTTATTTGTTTTGATGTCTATCTCCCCCCTTCTAGACTGTGAGTCCATTTTGGGCAGGGATTATCTCTATTTGTTACTGAATTTTACTTCCCAAGCAATTAGTACAGTGCTCTGCACACAGTAAGTGCTCAATAAATATGATTAAATGAATGAATGAAATGAACCTCCCTCACCATGGGATGGGTCTTCATACGGATGTGACCTTCTTCCTCTCCCAGAAACTCTCACCCTCCAGCCAAGGTGGTAGGGGGTGGGGGTGGAGTGACATGGACTGTGCTCCTCCCTCTCTCAACCCTGCAGGTCCAGGGGCCATCCCATTTAGGAACAGATCATGAGAAAGAGGAGGGAGAATCTTGGGACCACTATACCAGTTGCTTTGACATCAAGGTCAAGGATATCAGTACTCATGACCTCATGGAAAAAAGTTTGGGTCTGGGAGTCAGAGGACCTGAGTTCTAATTCCGGCTTCACCTCCTTTCTGCTATGTGACCTTGGGAAAGTCACTTAACTTCCCTGTGCCTCAGTTCCCTCATCTGTAAAATAGGGATTAATACTATGATCTCCATGTGTTCAACCCGATTAGAATGTATCTATCCTAGGGCTTAGTACAGTGCCTGGCACATAGTAAGCACTTAACAAATACCATTTTTTTAAAAAAGAAGAGAGCAGAGATGGTGTTGGAGGCAACTGATGAAGGACAAGCAAGAACGTAGGCAGTAGCCCATTGAGGGCTCTTTGATTTGAGGGTGATGAGCAAAACACTCTCTGACTATGCAGTAGGCAAAGTGGAGCCACGAGGCATTAATAATAATAATAATAATAATAATAATTATAATGGTATTTGTTAGGTGCTTACAACACACTGAGCACTGTTCTAAGCACTGCGGTAGATACAGGATAATCAGATTGTCCCATGTGTGGCTCACATTTTTTAGTCCCCATTTTTACAGATGAGGTAACTGAGGCACAGAGAAGTTAAGTGACTTGCCCAAGGTCATCTGTAAAATGGGGATGAAGACTGTGAGCCCTCCGTGGGACAACCTGATTACCTTGTATCTACCACAGCGTTTAGAACAGTGCTTGGCACATAGTAAGCGCTTAACAAATATCAACATTAGTACAGTGCTCTAAATCTAAATATGATTGATCGAGACAGAAAGTCTGAAAAGTCCCTGAAATCCTTGACCCTGGTGGAATAATTTACTAAGAAAGTTCATTCATTCATTCAATAGTATTTATTGAGTGCTTACTATGTGCAGAGCACTGTACTAAGCGCTTGGAATGTACAAATCGGTAACAGATAGAGACAGTCCCTGCCCTCTGACGGGCTTACAGTCCAATCGGGGGAGACGGACAGACAAGAAAAATAGCAATAAATAGAATCAAGTTCTAAGCCAATATAACAGAGTTATAAAAGTTCCAAGTTCCAAGCCAATATAACAGAGAAGGAGGAAGGAAGGAGTTAGGATAGCTACTAAAAGTTCCTGTAGCAAGGTAGTTCATTTAAATACCAAGGAGAGAGGAAAGAGTTAATTTATTTTGTTTTTCCCATCTCAAGGATAATACAGTTAAGAAGGGGTCAGTGCATGGGGAAAGTAACTTAGCAACAAGTATTCCCAAACTCCTTTCAGCAATTTAACAAGATGGGTTAATTATGAATCTGGTGAAATCCACTGAGATTATTAGAAAGAGCCCCTCTCAGGTTCGTACCTGGAAAATTTCCAGTACTCTACCAGTCTCTACTACGGGAGGGGGAATCAAGCAGAGACATACCCATTCCATTCCTAGCTTGGACAATGGCTAGAGATTGGAAGGCAATCCACTACAAGTCAAAAGTCCCCTATGCTGGGCAGCAGTGGTATGGTAGAGACTCAAGGGAGGATACTCAAGTTTACTACATGGAAGGAGGCATTGGTAAACCACTTCCATATTTTTACCAAGAAAACTCTATGGATACACTACCAGAACAATTGCGGATGGAGATGAGGTGTTCTCGGGGAGATGTGTCCATGGTGTCACTTGGGTCAGAGATGTTCGACAGCATAAGACAAGGTAAATTAGGAAGAATCAATCACCTGAGGACTTGGGGCAAGGGGTGTAATTATGAGAAAGGCATAAAAGGAAAGATGGACAGATCAGATCTCTGGGGGTGGTGGAGGAGGGGTGGACTGGGAGAGTCTGTGCCCCAATAAAGAGGCAGCATGGCCTAGTGGATAGAGCATGGGCATGGGAGTCAGAAAGACCTAGGTTCTAATCCTGCTCTGCCACTGTGTGATAGGGGGTGGGGACCTAGTGGCATGGACTTTGTGACTTTGGGCAAGCCACAAGTTCCAAGTGTGCCACAGTTACCTCAGCTGTAAAATGTAGATAAGACTTGTGAGCCCCATGTGGGACACGGACTGTGTCGAACTGGATTAACTTGTATCTATCCCAGCGCTTAGTACAGTGTTCGGCCCATAGTAAGTACTTAGATACCATATTAAAAAAAGGGCAGTCAAACCCTTCTCATTCTTGTTGAAGGATACCCAGTAGAGAAGCTGGTTGGGGGGAATTGTAGATAGAGACAATTAGGGACCCTTTGGGAAAGTAAGAGGGGCAGCCCTGTTGGTGAAAGAGGGACCCTGGATTGCCAGGCCCAAGTGGATCTCCTCAGATTTTGGATTTGCCTATTATTTACTTGGAAATCTTTCGTGGCACAATCTGATGAACCCGTGTCTACCCCCCAGCGCTTAGAACAGTGCTCTGCACATAGTAAGTGCTTAACAAATACCAACATTATTGGGAAGCAGTGTGGCTCAGTGGAAAAGAGCCTGGGCTTCGGAATCAGAGGTCATGAGTTCGACTCCCGGCTCTGCCACTTGTCAGCTGTGTGACTGTGGGCAAGTCACTTAACTTCTCTGTGCCTCAGTTCCCTCATCTGTAAAATGGGGATGAAGACTGTGAGCCCCACGTGGGACGACCTGATTCCCCTGTGTCTACCCCAGCGCTTAGAACAGTGCTCTGCACATAGTAAGCGCTTAACAAATACCAACATTATTATTATTATTATTAAGTCACTTAACTTCTCTGTGCCTCAGTTACCTCATCTGTAAAATGGGGATTAACTGTGAGCCTCACGTGGAACAACCTGATTCCCCGGTGTCTACCCCAGCGCTTAGAACAGTGCTCTGTACATAGTAAGTGCTTAACAATACCAACATTATTATCCTTATTTCATTAAATTCCTGTCCCCTACTAACCTGGTCCTCTGATTTGATTGGTGGGGAGGGTAGAGGGACCAGAGCTCCAGAGGGGACACGATATCAGGAAAGAGAGTGAGACCTGCCATCTCTCTGTTATTGGACACCCCAAGGCTACCTGGGTGGGGAGCACCCCCTCATCAAGGGGGGCTGCTCCGATGTCCCCAGTTGTGTGACTAAAGGGAGCTTGCTTTAGAGGGGATCTCTGCTGGAGAACTCCTGTGACCCACACCACCCATTGCAGAAGAGGAAAACCTTGAGGGATTTGGGGGATTTGGAACTTGGGACTTACCTGGGTGACCAAACCCTCCACCAAAGTGTCCTGCTGGGCTCCCTTCAAGTGGGGAAGATCGGGGGGAGGAAATCCAACAGATCGAAACAGCTTCACTAGTGCTTGGTGGTGCTGGTCTCCCCAGTTCTCTGGCTGGATTTTCTAAATGAAGGAAGATCCTGGAGAGAGAGGTGGAGGAGAATTTATTTTGTTCATGAGATGTACATCCCCTTGATTCTATTTACTGCTATTGTTTTTGTCCGTCTGTCTCTCCCGATTAGACTGTAAGCCCGTTAATGGGCAGGGATTGTCTCTATCTGTTGTACATTCCAAGCGCTTAGTACAGTGGTCTGCATATAGTAAGCACTCAATAAATATTATTCAATGAAAAGGAAGAGGAAAAGATGGGGAAGTGGTGGGGTGGGGAGGAGTTGGAAGGAAGAAGAGGCAGTAGAGGAGAAAGAGGAAAGGGAAGAGGAGGAAGAGAAGGTAGAGGAGAAGAGAGGAGGATAAACTTGAGTGTTAGGCTGCAAGCTGAGGAGGGGAGGCTCCCTGGGCCACAGGAAAGCAGCGGTGGTGAAGGTTAGATCATCGAGCCCCTTTCTGTCCTCAGCCCCCGACTCTTCCCACCTCCAGGGCACCCTCACACTCGGGTTCACCCGCTCCTGTGGCCCGGCCCCTCCGCCGGGGCCCCGGCCGAGGTTCAGCATGCAGCAGGCGGCCTCTCTTTCCCGTCCCGTGGCCTGGCTCCCTCTCACCTCGCCATCTGTTACGATGGCGCATTACCGAAAGGTCACTGTTGCTATTGCACATGTGAGAAAATAACAGAGAGCACATATTGCAGTAGAACGGGATGCCAACGCATTCTCTGCATTTTAAATTAATTTTTAATAGAATGAAACTAATGATCTGTTATGAGGTTACCAGATTTGAGTGAAACATTAAAACAACACCAAATTGCTTCATTGCTTGGGATTATTGGATTTTCATAGTAATGATATAATCATCGACTAATGTTCTTCTAGAAGGAAGAAAGGGCCCTCCAGATATAGGGCTTCCAACATCTTAGCTGCAATGAAGAAAATGGAGCTAAAATCACCATCAGATATGCTTTAACAAGCACCCTCGTGTACACAGTGCTGCGTTCGGGAATTTAGAGAGCAAATAAAGTATCCTAGGCTCTTGCTCTCTAGAAGCTTGCAATCTGAGGAAGAGGATATACAGAAAGGTGTTGAATAAGGTAAGGAAATGCAAAACCAACATAAGGTGCACAGAGACATGAAGACCTAGTAAGAATAGCAAAACAATCAATTCAGCCAAAATAATCAATTCAGCTAATAGGGGCAGGGAGGGTGTGGATAATGAAAATACACAGCTAATTCAAAAACTTCAGTTTAGTCAGTGGCCTCCAACCTTACCAAGAAGCAGCATGGCCTCATGGATAGAGCAGGGGCTTAAGAGTCAGAAGGTCATGGGTTCTAATTCTGGCTCTGCCACTTGTCTGCTGTGTGACTTAGGGCAAATCCCTTCACTTCTCTGGGCTTCAGTTGCCTCTTCTGTAAAATGAGGATTAAGTCTGTGAATCCCTCAAGGGACACGGACTGTATCTAATCTGATTTGCTTGTATTCCCACCCCCAGTGCTCAGTACATTGCCTGGCACATAGTAAGCTCCAATTAATATTATTAATTAATATTATTATATTAATTAATATTATTATATTAAGGGGAAGCCTAGATGGACTGGTTTGTTTCCTTTTCATTTATTTCCCTTGGTGAGATGCTCACAGTAACCTGATGATCAAAAAATGAATAAGAAGGAATTGAAAGAGGATAGTCTGGATCACTGGATAGTCAGGGCTGAGATATCAAGAATCAGTTGAAGATGCTTGTTGGCTTTTGGTGCAAGTCTAGTTGAGGGTAATGTCTTCAGCTGGGGACCAAGTCAACCTCTCTGAGCAGGGAGGACCAGTGCCATACTTACTGAGGTGAGGTAGTTGAGGAAGGACAGAGAAAAATGTTGGTGGAGAGGGTGTGGGTGGGTTGGGCCAAAGTCTTCTCTGCAAGCTGCCTAAAAGCAGCCATAGTCACAGAAATCATCATAGGCAATGCCTTGTTTTTCTCCATCCAAGCCCGTTACTGTTGCTGCTGCTCAGAGCAGCCAGGGAAGGGCGAGACTGTGGCTCTGAGATCTAGATCCATTAGAGATGATGAGTTAGGTCCAAGACATGTAATGTGAGAATCCTGGATCCGACGGAGACGTCATCTGCCCCCTGTCCTGGCCTGCAGGGAAATGTGGCACTCCATCAGTGCCTGTGATACAACCTTTAAATACTGCAGGGCTGGATTTGGTGGAATAAATATCCAGCTGTGCTTTTTCACCTTCCTACCCTCTGGTCCTCACCACTACTATAGTGTGGGAAACAGCCCGTATCTCCACAGGCCCAGCATGACCAATGGGTACCTTCATTTTGTTGAGAGAGTGGAGGGGCGGGGGTCCCCGTCACTGAACGTAATGATAATTGTTGTATTTGTCAAGCACTTACTGTGTGCTAAGTACTGTACTAAGTGCTAGGGAAGAATCAAGATATCTAGGTTGGACACAGTACCTGTACCACGATCAAAGAGATATGGGGGAGAACAGGTATTAAGCCTCCATTTTACAGATGAGGAAACTAAGCCACTGAGAAGCAAAGTGACTTTCGCAAGGTCACACAGCAGGCAAGTGGTAGAGAAGGGATAATAATAATAATAATGATAATAATGGTACTTGGTAAGCGCTTACTATGTACCAAGCACTGTTCTAAGTAGCAGGTAGGTTCAAGTTAATCAGGTTGGACACAGTCCCTGTCTCACAGCAGGCTCACACTCTTAAATCCCATTTTACAGGTGAGGTAACTGAGGCACAGAGAACTTAAGTGACTTGCTCAAGTTCACATAGCAAAAATGTGGTGGAGACAGGATTAGAAATCAGGTCCTCCTGACTCTCAGGCCCGTGCCCGAAGGGGGGTTGTGTGGTGGCAGGGATGGAGGAACCATGGTCTAATTCCTGCTTCACCACTTTGCTGCATGACTTTGGGCAAGTCACTTAACTTCCCTGTGCCTCAGTAACCTTATTTGTAAAATGGAGATTAAAACTGTGAGCCCCAGGTGGGACGGGGGCTGTGTCCAACCTGATTATCCTGTATCTATCCCAGCACTTAGTACAGTGCTTGGAACGTAATAAGCGCTTAACAGACCCATAAAAAAAAAAGGGAAGGGAGAGCCACCCCACATGCCCACGTCCCCTCCAGATCAGTAATTCTCCTCCTCAAGCGTGCCCTCGGCTGGCTCCCCTCTGCCTGGGCAGGGGTCTGCTGTCACATCGGCAGACTCACTGGTTTGAGCCACTGGCATTTTGTCTTAATTCCAGCACGACGGTACTCTCTCCTCAGCGGTATCTAGGATAAGAGCTGAAAGTGTGTTCTGCCGGATCGGTGTCGGACAGGTGCACAGATAGGGCTGAAGAAATGCAGTGACAATGCTGTAGTCCCCAAATGGCTCGGGATGTCCTAATTCCAGACACTCAGCGTTATGTATTAGACAGCGGCTCTGCTCAAACAGTAAAAGAACACGTCACTATATATCTCCGTCAGATTAAAAAACTAATTTGAAAAGATTAATGTATTCCATTCCTGTTAGCCTGAATCAGATACCGCTGTGCCTACAGCGGCTCTGCCTCCTGATTATTGAATTTTTATGGCCTGGTAATTAATTGCAGATTCCCTGTTTTGTTCTATTTCTTTTTCTCTGACATTTTAATTTCAACAAAAAGCAGCGGTCTCCATGCAGCCTCTCTCAGGAGACCCTAATGGCCTATAAAACAAAATGACTTATAGATGTGGCACCCACTTCAGTTGGCTAGCGATTGTTTGAAACCTTGCTGATCACGCGGAATTTAATTTCTCCCCCCACCTTCCTGTACTGCACTTATTTCTTGTCTATTAAATTGCAGCTCTGGTGTCTTGACTAACAAATGGATGTAACAAAGTGCCACCTCATAATACATTACTGTTACCACATGCAAATTTTTGGGGGGGTTTAAAAAATTGCAGTTCATTTTATCTAATTATAAATGAATAAATGACTTTCGCACATGAATAGGAGATTGCCCTGGAATCTGCATGTGTGAATTCTCTCTTCTGGATAAGCCGCTCAGATTTATTGTAATTTAAATAATCAGATTTAAGGTTCTCTTTGTGCACTCCTTTCCACTCTCCAAAATATGGAAAAAAATACAGAGAGGGAGAGATGAGTTGGGGTTGGGGGCGGGGGGGGAAGTGGTGTGCGCAGAGTGAGGGGAGAGAGAAGGGGGAAGCTTTATTTCTGCCTTTTACAATTGTGTGTTTGTGTGACTTGTCGTCTCCCAATTAGATAACAAAGAACTACACGGATTACAAGGGCAAAGTGAATAGGGACAATAAATAAAACCTCATTCTGCCATGTCGCTGGAGTAAGGTGCTTAACGAATGAGGACCTATTGTGCTGAAGAAGAGACAGGTTCTCATCCTAATTGGGTCAGCATTAGCAGTTGCCCAGAAACAGAGGTTTAAAACATTCCAGGCAACTTTCTTCTTCTTCCCACTTCTCCCTTTTCTTTTTATTCTCTTTCTGTCTCCACACCCCTTGGTTTCAGCCCAGCTGGGGATCCAAGATCTGAAAATATAAGAATATAAGAAATGCCTCCCTGGGTCAGACTAGAGGTTTACCCTGCTCTAATACTCTGCCTCCAATAGAGACAGTAAGATGCTTGGAGAAATGAGATCTTGGTTGCCCTCCGATTAACCAGCTAATATCTTTATTTACTTTTTTATTTTTTAAATTTATTTTATTTGGTAAGTGTTTACTATGGGCCAAGCAATGTTCTAAGCACTAGGATAGATACACAGTAATCGAGCTAGACACAGGACCACATGGGGCTCACTCAGTAAGAGGGAGAACAGGTTATCAAATTTCTATTTTCATTCATTCAATAGTATTTATTGAGTGCTTACTATGTGCAGAGCACTGTACTAAGCGCTTGGGATGAACAAGTCGGCAACAGATAGAGACAGTCCCTGCCGTTTGACGGGCTTACGGTCTAATCGGGGGAGACGGACAGACGAGAACAATGGCAATAAACAGAGTCAAGGGGAAGAACATCTCGTAAAAACAATGGCAACTAAATAGAATCAAGGCGATGTACAATTCATTAACAAAATAAATAGGGTAACGAAAATATATACAGTTGAGCGGACGAGTACAGTGCTGTGGGGATGGGAAGGGAGAGGTGGAGGAGCAGAGGGAAAAGGGGAAAATGAGGCTTTAGCTGCGGAGAGGTAAAGGGGGGATGGTAGAGGGAGTAGAGGGAGAAGAGGAGCTCAGTCTGGGAACGCCTCTTGGAGGAGGTGAGTTTTAAGTAGGGTTTTGAAGAGGGGAAGAGAATCAGTTTGGCGGAGGTGAGGAGGGAGGGCGTTCCAGGACCGCGGGAGGACGTGACCCAGGGGTCGACGGCGGGATAGGCGAGACTGAGGGACGGTGAGGAGGTGGGCGGCAGAGGAGTGGAGCGTGCGGGGTGGGCGGTAGAAAGAGAGAAGGGAGGAGAGGTAGGAAGGGGCAAGGTGATGGAGAGCCTCGAAGCCTAGAGTGAGGAGTTTTTGTTTGGAGCGGAGGTTGATAGGCAACCACTGGAGTTGTTTAAGAAGGGGAGTGACATGCCCAGATCGTTTCTGCAGGAAGATGAGCCGGGCAGCGGAGTGAAGAATAGACTGGAGTGGGGCGAGAGAGGAGGAAGGGAGGTCAGAGAGAAGGCTGACACAGTAGTCTAGCTGGGATATAACGAGAGCCCGTAACAGTAAGGTAGCCGTTTGGGTGGAGAGGAAAGGGCGGATCTTGGCGATATTGTAGAGGTGAAACCGGTTTACAGTTGAAGAAACTGAGGCACAGAGAAGTTAAGTGACTTGCCCAAAATCACACAGAGCTAGGATTAGAACCCAGGTCCTCTGAGCCCCAGGCCCATGCTCTTTCCACTGGGCCATGCTGCTTCCCTCCCTACCCCTAGCTTTCCCTCTAGTAACCATTATAGATTTCTCATCCCTAGTAGATTGTAAGCTTGTTGAGAGCAGGGATCACGGCTACGCACTCTATTGTGCTCCTCCAATAGAATGCTCTGCACACAGTAAGCACTCAATAGATACCATTAATGAACCATGAATTTATCCAAATCCCACTTCTTGAAGCTACTGACTGTTTTGGATCTCACAGTTTACTGTGGTAACAAATACTTCATGCTTACCACCTGCTGGGTCTTTACGAGTTTCCTTTTGTTTCCCAACCGTCTACCTTCAGGCTCTCTGTTGAAGAACTGACATCTTAAGGTAGGATGTGAGGAGTGCCATAGGGAGGGCATTGGGCATGGGCCCCAGGAGCAAGGAGGAGATTGGAAATGGGAAGGAGAGGAAAGACTCAGGAGTGAAGAGTCTGGGATCAGGAGACTTCTGGGTGAGAGGAGACTGGAAAGAAGAGGATGTTCCATCTTAGACCAAGAACCAAGGTTTCCATTTGAGAGCAGGGGTAAAGAGGCAGGGATTTTAGTGAGGCACAGAAGAATGGGAGGGAACAGACTTCCAATAGCCAGAAATCCACACTTTTAGGTCTTTATAGTCACGACTGGAAACTCTTAGGTTTTGCCAGACTTGGAATGAGCAGGTCTTGGGGTCTGGCTGAAAAAACTGTGGGGAAAGAGAGGCCACCTAAGGCCTCAGTATTTGGCTAGTGATTGCAGATGCCACTGTTCTGGACAGAGGCTCCAGAGAGAGGCAGAAGTATTGCTTTTCTTTTCTACCCATCAGCTTTCTGTAGTCAACTTTGACATATCCCATCCCTGAGGCCCACTTTATGTGATGCCTGAGTTACAGAGACACAGCTTTGGGGTTCAGAAACATGGTCTGGGGTCTTCCCTGTGGATAGCTATCTGCTATGGCCAAGATCCTCTGGGCAAGGATGAGATCCCAGGTCAGCACTCAACTCCTCAGAGAAGATTGGCCAAGCCAAACAGTTGCTCCTGGCCTCTGGCATTCAGATTTGAGATGAATTCCAATCTAGGTGGATGGGCCAGGAGGTATTTGAGGCAATCTGAACCCTGGACTTGGCTTAATGGACACTCTATTGTGAGGCACAACCTCTACCAAAGCAGTGTTGAATGAGGGCCTAGTCTGCTCTGTCAGTCAGAGGGCCCCATTGCTCCACTCTTGGGAATTATGTTTGGCTAGAGCTTTCCCCCAGTACAGCTTGTTCCTGCTTGGGGAGTGGGAAATAGGGTGGTCGGGAAGGGGGGTGGGGACTTTCCATGTGTTATAAGGTTGATATTCTCTTTCCTGGTGAGTATTTGGTATTTTTGCCAGAAGTGTTTCCAGTGGCGTTGAAAGTCCTCTGATGGAAGCATCCTGAAATGACAGCAGCTGCAGATGTTTGTGCCATTGAACACAAATTATTTGGGGTGGTTTCAGCTCACTTGTTATAGAAAATTTATTTGCATCTCTTGGATCTTCCCGTCACCAGCCGGAATGAGGTGGCTTAGAACAACCCAACCTTATCTGGGCCCACAGGACCTGGTGGCTTGGTGTGCAAGCCAGAGCCCCCTTCTAAGCTGTTCTTCCCTCTTCTGCTACCACCTGGAAACTTCCTCCTCAGCTTGAGAATGGTGGGACAGAAAAGCCATTTGGCCGGCTAGAGACCTAGGCAGATCGGGGGAGTGAGACATGGCAGCACCCAAGGGTCAGTTGGGGACAACTCATTGAGACAGACTCCCCCTTCTCATCCTCCCCGCCGCCCCCACCCCCAATTTGCCCCTGCCTCTGGAATTGGTTTTAAGCTGTTTTGGGTTCAATCAAACCTCAACCGCGCTTCTCGCTCTGAGCGCTCTCCCGCTAGGTTTCCAAAACCACATGTCACTTAGGGGAAAATGCAACCCACATGTCCCTGACTCATCTGCAGTCCAGTCCCCTGGCTCGGTCCATGTGTCTGGTTCTGAGCCTAAGCTCGCTTTTAATTGTTCTTCTGTGATTGCAGCTTTTTACTGTCTGGGTGCCTGAGGGCGCTGGCACTGGTCCCGCGTCCTCCAAACCGCAACCTGGCGTCATGAGATGGTGTCCTCTCCCAAGCTGCCTCACTACTCATGGTCCCAGAGTCCCCCTGGAGCCTCTACTAGAAATGCGCAGCAAGTTATGTTCAGGATAAAGTTAGCCCCTTCCTGTGGAGGAAGGATGAGGAGAAAACCCCTCCCCATTTCCTGGCCTTGGCCCCAGCCAACAGTCCGAGATCCCTTTTTTCCAGGCCTAGCTCACTCAGATCCTTGGTCTTGGGTCCCTGGGCAGAGCCTCTACTGCCTTTTACCTTTCAGTGTCACTGTCTTCTGCAGGGAGCATTCTGGGAAGGGGGTCCCCAGAATGTCCCCAGCTCATGTGGAAGAATCTCTGGAAAAACCCCTCACCCTCAGTGGAATCAGCAGAATGACATTAGATTGTGAGCCCTTTTTTAATGGTATTCATTAAGCATTTACTATATGCCAGGCACTGTACTAAGCACTGGGATAGATACAAGCTAATCAGGTTGGACATAGTCCATGTCCCACATGGGTCTCACAGTCTTAATCCCCATTTAACAGATGAGGTAACTAAGGCCCAGAAAAGTTAAGTGACTTGCTTAACGTCTCATAGCAGACAAGTGAAAGAGGAGGAATTAGAACCCAGGTCCTTCTGATTTTCAGACCCATGCTCTATCTACTAGGACAGAGACTTGCATCTACCACAGCCCTTAGAACAGTACCTGACACAGGGAGCACTTACATACAATAAATACATGAGGCAAAGATACCTACTAAATTTGGGCTCCTCCCTCACTGCAGTCCGGAGGAGGAGGCCACAGACAGAATATTGTCCCGGCCCCTGGCCAAACCTCGGCCCTCACCTCTAAAGCTCTTTCTGGAGAAGGATCGTTGAGATAACTGGACTGGGCTTTTTATGGTGAGGTCGCCCGAGGCCTTCTGGAGCTATGCTTTAATTGAGCTCGGTTAGGTATGCCAAGGACCTTTGGTCATGGGTTCATTAAAAAGCTTGAAAACAACTAGAAAACAAAATCTTTGGGAGGGCTGAGTGGGTTTGTCTCGGGGAGGCCAGTCTCTGCCACCTCCTCCTCTTCCTCATCAGGATTCCATGTGCTGAGTGCTGTACTTGGGAGGCCAAGAATAAAAGTAAGAGTCTTGATCCCTGTCCTTTGAAGATTTTCAATCTAATCGATTGCTCTGAATTTCTAGAATCCCCAGAGTTAAACAGGAAGGTGTAACTCTAAGCTGACACCCTTGACCAGAGAAACCAGTTTCCATCCATATCTGTCTGGGAAGAGCAGAGGAGCTAAACACAACCAAAACCCAAGGACAAGCACTGATCAGAGTGGAGAGGGGACTCTTGGGCTCATTATTCTGGGAATAGACCCCATAAATATGCAAGGATTGTAGCACAAATCAGAAGTGACACCCAAGAAGTTTATGTTTATTCTCTCCTGTTGGAAGGTCAACTTCGCTTGGGTCATTCTCCTAGTTTTACCTCACCGAGGGCAGCTCATGGGGAATGGATGCAGGGGTCTGAAGCCCAGGCTCTTTGTTGCTCTTCCAATCAATCAGTGGTGCTTGAGCACTTACTTTATGCAGAACACTGCACTGCTTCCAATGTAAGGGACTAAGCTGGCTGGTCAGGCAGCTCAGTTATCCAGGGTGTATTCATGAAATTACCAGGGCTCACGGTTCCATGTGGAGGTACTCACACAGCCCACTGACCCCTCTGACTGGCACGGATGATCAAGAGCAATTTAGAAATTGTCTCCCACAATGTCTCCCACAAGAGAAGGCCATCCCACCATCCTGGCTGCTATGTAGTAACTCAGTAAATGCCCAAAGTGAGGAAACGTTCTAAAGGGGTCTGCTGGATTAATTTTTTCTGGTCACCATTGTAAAACACATACACACACACACACACCCACTCATTCAATTTTATTTATTGAGCCCTTACTATGGGCAGAGCAATGTACTAAGCACTTGGAATGTACAATTCGGCAACAGACAGAGACAATCCCTGCCCAACAATGGGCTCACCGTCTAAACAGGGGGAGACAAAACAAAACAAGTAGTCTGGTGTCAATATCATCAAAATAAATAGAATCATAGATATATACACATCATTAACAAAATAATAGTAATGAATAATATATACAAATATGCACAAGTGCACAAACACAAACATGACACATACTCCACTTGTTGCCCCATCTTCTTCCTACCTCTTCTTTCCAAACTCCTCAAGTGAGTCATTTACACTCACTGCCTCTGCTCCCTCTCCTCTAATTCCCTCCTTGATCCTTTGCAATCTGGCTTCCTCTTCTCCACTCCGCAGAAACCTCCCTCTCTAAAGTCACCAAGATTGCCTCAATTCTATCCTAATCCTCCTCCACCTCTCAATTTCCTTCAACACTGTGCCCCACCCACCCATCTCCTATCTCACCTTGACTTCACTGATACGGTCTTCTTGTTTTTCCTCCTATGTCTCTAACCACTCATTCTTAGTCTCATTCGCAGACTCCTCCTCTGCCCCACCATATTCCCTAACTGTGGGGCTCCTTCAAGGTCAGTTCTGGGATGTTTTCTATTCTCCATCTACACCCACTCCCTTGGAGAACTGATTTGCTCCCATGGCTTCAACTATCATCTCTACATGAATGGTTTCCAGATCTACTTCTCCAGCCCTGATCTCTCTCCTCCTCTCCAGTCTCATGTTTTGTTCTGACTGCAGGACATCTCTATCTGAATGTTTTGCCATCACCTTTTATGTCTAAAAACAAACTCATTATCTTCCCACACAAATCCTGGCCTCCCCCAGACTTTCCCATTACCATAAGCAACACCAACATTTTCCCTGTCTCACAAGTCCTTAACCTTGCCATTATCCTCAACTCATCTCTCTCATTCAACCCACATGTTCTTTTTTTTTTTTATGGTATTTGTTAAGTGCTCACTAAGCACTGGGGTAGGTACAATCAATGATATTGACTGCTTACCTTGTGCAGAGTACTCTACTAAGAGCTGTTTGTCTCCAAAAACTGTTGGTCCTACCTTTACAACATCTCTGGAATTTTCCTTTTCTTCTCCAACCAAACTGCTACCATGCTGATCCAAGCACTTATCCTATCTAGCCTTGAATAGATAGGTCATCTGTTTTCTTGCTGACCTCCCTGCCTCCTATCTCTCCCAACTCCATTCCACATTTTCCTCTTCTGCCCAGATTCTTTTTCTGAAAAAAAAAAAAAGTTCAATCCATGTCTCTCCACTCTTCACGAACCCTTAGGGGTTGCCCAACCACCAACACATTGAACAGAAACCACCATACCACTGGCTTTAACACACCCAATCAGCTTGCCCCCTCTTATCTTACTCACTGATTTCTTACTACAACTTAGCCTGCACACTTCATTCCTCTAATGCCAACCTACTCACTGTACCTTGATCTCATCTGTCTTGCTGCCAATCCCTTGTCCACATCCTCCCTCAGGCCTGGAACTCCCTCTCCCTCCATATACAACAGACCACCTCTCTCTCTACCTTCAAGGCCTTATTGAGGTTGCATCTCCTCCAAGATGCCTCTTCTAATTAAGTCCTCTTTTCCCCTACTCCCTCTCCCTTCTGTGTCACCTATCCACTTGGATCTGTATCCTTTAAGTACTTGATATTCATCTGACCTTCAGCCCCATAGCACTTATATACATATCCTGTACAGTGCCTGGCACATAGTAAGAGCTTAACAAATACTGCAATTATTATTATTATTATTAAGTGCTGGGGTGGATAAAAGCAAATCAGGTTAGAAACGGTCCCTGTCCCACGTGGGGCTCACAGTCTTACTCCCCATTTTCTAGATGAGGTAACTGAGGACCAGAGAAGTTAAGTGACTTGCTCAAGGTCACACAGAAGACAAGTGGATTAGAACCAGTGACCTTCTGACTCCCACGCCCGTGCTTTATCATTCTTTCAATCATATTTATTGTGTTTACTGTGTGCAGAGCACTGTACTAAGGGCTGGGAATAGTGCAATACAGCGATAAAGAGTGACAATCCCAGACTACAATGAGTTCACAAGCCTAGAAGGGTGGCAGACAGACATCCAAACAAGACACCAATATAAATAAATAAAATGACAGATATACATATGTGTTGCAGGGAGAGCAGGGGAGAGCAAAGGGAGCAAGTCAGGGTGATGCAGAAGGGAGTGGGAGATGAGGAAAAATGGGGCTTAGCCTGGGAAGGCCTTTTGGAGGCGATGTGCCTTCAATATGGCTCTGAAGGCGGGGAGGGATGGAGAGTAATTGTCTGGTGGATTTGAGGAGGGAGGACGTTCCAGGCCAAAGGTAGGATGTGGGCCAGAGGTTGGAGGTGAGACAGGTGAGATTGAGGCACAGTGAGAAGGTTAGCACCAGAAGAGTGAAGTGTGTGGACTGGGTGACAGAAGGAGACAAGCGAGGTGAGGTAGGAGGGGGCAAGGTGATAGACTGCTTTAAAGCCACTAGTGAGAAGTTTTTGTTTCATACAGAGGTGAATAGGCAACCACTGCAGATTTTTTGCGGGGGGGAGGGGGGTGAAACGTACTGAACAATTCTGTAGAAAGATGAACTGGGCAGCGGAGTGAAGTATGAACTGGAGTGGGGAGAGGCAGGAGGTTGGGAGGTCAGCAAGAAGGCTGATGCAGTCATCTAGGTAGGGTAGCATGACTGATTGCATTAACGTGGTAACTGTTTGGATGGAGAGGAAAGGGTGGATTTTTATCAATGTTGTGAAGGTGGGACTCACAGGATTTGGTGCCAGATTGAATATGTGGGTTGAATGAGAGAGAGGAGTCAATGATAATGTCAAGTAACGGGCTTGTGAGACATGAAGGATAGTGGTGCCGTCTACAGTGATGAGAAAGTCCAGAAGAAGACAGGGTTTGGGTAGGAAAATAAGGAGATCTGTTTTGGATGTGTTAAGTTTGAGGTGTTGGGAGGACATCCAAGTAGAGATATCTTGAAGGCAGAAGGAGATGCGAGCCTGGAGAGAGGGAGAGAGATCAGAGGAGGAGATATAGAAGATGGGTGTCATCTTCATAGGGATGGTAATTGAAGCAGTGGGAGCGAGTGGGTTCTCCAAGGAAATAATAATGTTGGTATTTATTAAGCACTTACTGTGTGTAGAGCACTGTTCTAAGCTCTGGGGTAGATACAGGGTAATCAGGTTGTCCCACGTGAGGCTAACAGTTAATCCCCATTTTACAGATGAGGTAACTGAGGCCCAGAGAAGTGAAGTGACTTGCCCACAGTCACACAGCTGACAGGTGGCAGAGCCAGGAGTCGAACCCATGACCTCTGACTCCGAAGCCCAGGCTCCTTCCACTGAGCCACGCTGAATGTAGATGGAGAAAAGAGGACCGAGAACTGAACCTTGAGGGACCCCCATCGTTAGGAGGTGGGAGGCAGAGGAGGAACCCACCAAGGAGATTGAAAATGAATGGCCAGATAAGAGGAGAATCAGGAGAGGACAGAGTCAATGAAGCCAAGGTTCGATATCCACTATGCCGAGATGCCTTCCCTAACTAAACTCTCAGTTTCCTATTTAAGCCCTTCTTTCTGGATTGTCTTTACACATAGGTCTCTTTCCCTTAAGCGCTTTAATAGTCACCATCCCTTCGGCCTCACAGCACTTATATACTTATCCACCTGTATAATGTATTTGAAATGTCTGTCTCCCACTCTAGTCTGTAAGCTCATCCTGGATCATCAGAGATCATCTATATCTATTATTTAGTATTATACTTTCCCAAATGCTTAGTACAGTGCTCTGCACACAGTAAGTGCTCGATAAATACCATTGATTGATTGACATACTCTTGAAACCTGCACATTAACATAAAAGCACCACTGAATTAGCAAGCTCAACATGATACTGTGCAGCCCTGGGCAGCTTATTCACACTCGAGCAGACAAGTGACCTGTGAAAGGTGCCCATCTGAACAGCAGGACTGTTTGGAGAAGCAGTGTGGCTCAGTGGAAAGAGCCTGGGCTTGGGAGTCAGAAGTCATGGGTTCGAATCCTGGCTCTGCCACTTGGCAGCTGTGTGACTGTGGGCAAGTCACTTCACTTCTCTGTGCCTCAGTTACCTCATCTGTAAAATGGGGATTAAGACTGTGAGCCCCACGTGGGACAACCTGATTACCCTGTATCTACCCCAGCGCTTAGAACAGTGCTCTGCACATAGTAAGCGCTTAAAAAATACCAACATTATTATTTGGAGAAATATCTCCCTTTTTTTAAAGAATTGATTCCTAAAGGGCTCGTGATAGATTTCCCACTTGTACCTGAGAACATCAGGAGAAACGTTATGGCTCTTAGAATTTGGGGTGAGGTACTTGGGGAGCAGATAATGGCCCTGAGAAGAAGGCTGTCCGCAGATATATTAGAGCCTTGCAGTGAGGCTCAGCATCTTCCAACCTGCTACTACGGTCACAGTCTAGTAGCATCAGGAGTCAGGAGAAGAACAGGACTGAGGAGGGAGAGACTGAATTAATCAATCGTATTTATTGAGCACTTACTGAGTGCAGAGCACTGTACTACGTGTTTGGAAAGTACAATACAGCGAATAAAGAGAGACAATCCCTGCCCACAACGGGCTAGTAGTCTAGTCGGGGGGAGACAGACATCAATACAAGTAAACAGGCATCAATATAAATAAATAGAATTATAGATATATAGATATATACCTAAGTGCTGTGGGGCGGGGAGCGGGGGGAAGAGCAAAGGGAGGGAGTCAGGGTGACACGGAAGGGAGTTGGAGTCGAGGAAAAAGGGGCTTAGTCTGGGAAGGCCTCCTGGAGGAGGTGCATCTTCAGTAGGTCTTTGACGGGGAGAGTGATTGGCCGATTTGAGGAGCCTCCAGTCTCTCTCCTTTTCAGTCCATGTTTCACTCTGCTGCCTGGATCATTTTTCTCAAAGATTGTTTTGCACATATTTTCTCACTTCTCAGAAACCTTTAATGACTGATTCTCCCCATCAAGCAGAAACTCCTGATCACTTGCTTCAGAACACTCAATCTACTTCTCCCACCTACTTATATGTGCTCTTCTCCCACTACAATCCAGCTTGTACACTTCACATCTCTCAAACTGACCTACTCAGTGTACTCCTTTCTTGCCCCTCTCATTGTGAATCTGTTGCTCATGCCCAGAACTTCCTTCTCTTTCACATCGGCACACCACTACTCTCTCCATCTTCAAAGCTCTCTGAAATCCCATCTCTTCAAGGAGATGCTTCCTTCAATCATATCCACCTCCACCCTGTTCTCCACTTCCCCAAAACTGCTACATCTCCTAAACACCTGGGGTATTTTAACTCTGCCACACATGTATATATTTTAAGATCTGTTGACCCCCCTCCCCCACCACACACCCATTTGTAATTTATTTTAATTCTGCCTCCCTCACTAGACTGTAAGGTCCTTGGGGACAGGAATGTTGTCTATCAACCCCATTGTTCTCCTGTTATTTAAAGAGCTTATTACAGTACTCTGCACAGAGTCAGTGCTTAATAAATACTATTGATTTATGAAACACAAGTTCTCCCGCTTTCTAAACATTTTCCCTGCTCAAAACCTCATCTCTTTTATGATTTGCCTAGTGATAATTAAAAAAGAAAATTGTGGCATTTGAAAAGCACTTTCTATGTGCCAGGCACCATGCTAAGCACTGGGGTAGAGACGAGATAATCAGGTTGGGGCTCTGTCCCTGCCCCACGTGGGGCTCACAGTCTAAGCCTAGCATCTCTCAGCTTCCAAGGCTGCACCAATGAGCATGGCTGGTTGAAACCAAGTCATATTAAATCTGAACAGGATAAGTCCTGGCCTCCAGGGAGAGTCTGAGGCCACAGAGGCAGCCCATCGACCGCCCGCATTTTCCAAGTGTCCCCAGTGAGATGCTGAGACAGACTTCCCAATCCACACTAACCAATGAGGTGTTGCCCCCAGCGAGTCTCGGCTGACTGGGCCGATCACTGCCTCCCTGGAGAACCGTGTTTCTCCGAGCCATGTGTGTGGGAAGGCAATCCTCTGGGAAGCCATCAGCCTGGAGCATCCAACTACAGGCTGTACCTGAATTGAGTTGTCGTAAAACTGCCTGCCCGGGTTACAGAGACTAAAGAGCCCCAGAGTTGGGCCTGAAGCCCAAGAGGAAATGAATAAACACAAATAATTCCAGTTGGAGGGATAGACTATTTAAATGGAAATCTGGTTTCAGTTTTATTTTATGCCTTACAAACGATTGCAACTCCATTTGTGGCTATTGTATGGAAAAGTGCAATTGAGATTCCCTAGCAAATATTCTTAGGAGGGGAGGGCAGTTTCTGTTGAGCTCCTTGGAAGAAGCTTTTTCATGCTCTAAGGGTTTAATAACACTTTGGGCTCAGATGCCATTTCTTCTTTCCCGAACTCTCAGGCAGACACTTGGCTGCAAATTAGCTCATCCAAAGCCCAAAGCTTGCCCAGGGATTTAGAGAGGAGCAAGACAAGTTCCTGTCCCTATTTTACAGATGGAGAAACTGAGGTATTGAGAGGCTGAGCAACCTGCCCAAGGTCACAGAGAGTCCTGGGAGAGAAGTCAGAAATAATATGGGATGTTTCCAAACTCCCCAAATCTCTGACCATTCAGCTCAGGGTGGGGAAATCAGGAACTCCGAGTCCTAATCTTGCTTCTGAGGCTACCATCTCCAGGTCCAACTGCAGACCTCCTCTGGGAGAGCCATAAACTCACAGCATTTGGGCTTGGAGGAACTTATTTCTTCTGTAACCTTCCGGCAAAATTTCACTTAAACCATCTGACACAGATGCAAATTTCCTGTGCTTAAGAGCTCCTGGAGACAGAGATTCCACAATTTCTTCCAGCCTCCAGGAGCCCCAAACCTTTCCTTGAAGGGATGGTTTCCTCTCATTATCCTTAAATCCCTTCTGCTGCAGTTGAAGTTACAGGTGGAGAAGGAAAACAGCTGCTGGGACGAGGTCAGTCTCCTCCCGTGAGCTGCAGCTCTTTGAGGACAGAGGAATTCTCTGCATGCCGGGGGAGGGGGTGATGGGGTGGCTTGGATTCTATTCTCTGCCCAGTCAGAGGATAATAATAATAATAATAATGTTGGTATTTGTTAAGCGCTTACTATGTGCCGAGCACTGTTCTAAGCACTGGGGTAGACACAGGGGAATCAGGATGTCCCACGTGGGGCTCACACTCTTCATCCCCATTTTACAGATGAGGGAACTGAGGCCCAGAGAAGTTAAGTGACTTGCCCACAGTCACACAGCTGACAAGTGGCAGAGCTGGGATTCGAACTCATGACCTCTGACTCCAAAGCTCGGGCTCTTTCCACTGAGCCACGCATGGGGAGGTGAGGGGAGAAGAAGGAGGATATTCTTCTTCCTCCTACCCCAACACCAACCTCAGGAGGGCAAGCTCAGGCCCTGCACTCTCCCCTGGGTGGATTTCAGCTTTGGACTCTCCAGAGGAGTGAGCATATCAGGAGAAACATTTGTTCTGCAACCAACTGTCCTTTGGGAGACTTTGGTGTTTGTCCAGAAGGCCCCCTGTGGCCCTGGAAGTCACCTCATCCCATTTTGTGTTTGATCTCCATCTTTGTCTTCCTCCCATTCCTCATAAGTGTCAAAAAATTCCCAGGACCCAAGACACCCTCCCTTCCTCTCCTTCCCACACCCATCTTTCCTTCAGGAGGCATCAGCAGAGTCAAACAAAGGAAGTCAGTTTTTGTGAACCCATATGACTTCGAACCAGTACCTGGTGGACCTTTGTTCTTCCTCCTGCTCCTTGCAAATGCTGTCTGTCTGATTCGATTGCAAGCTCTTGGAGGGCAAGGAATGTGTATCTTGCCTCTTTTGTAAGCTCTCATGCACTTAATAGAATGCTTCATGCTCAGTAAGGGCTCAATAAATACTATCAGTTGATTGGCTGATTGATTGATTGGGTTCAACTGGGGCAAACTGCTACTTGCCTGGGCTGAGGAGTGAGTGCGTGAGTGGGTGGGGTGGTTTGGGTAGGTCTGCTGAGTCTGCAGTTGGGCACTTTCTGGGTTCAGAATTAGGCTTCCTCCCCTCCCCCTCCCTTTCTCTTTCCCTCCTCTTCTGGACCAGTGTCCCTCTCCAGAAGGCCACGCTCATAGGTGCTCATTAGCAATTTCTGGCATTTTGAGAAGAAGCATCCATGGGAAGTAATAATAATAATAAAAATTGGGGTATTCGTTAAGTGCTTATTCTGTTCTGGGAACTGTACTAAGTACTGGGTTGGATACAAGCTAATCGGGTTGGACACAGTCCCTGTTCCCACATGAGGCTCACAGTCTCAACCTCCATTCTACAGATGGAAGAGAAATGAAGTGACTTGCCCAAGGTCATGCAGTACACAAGTGAAGTCGGGATTAGAACCCACGACCTAATGACTCCCAGGCCTGTGCTCTATCCACTATGCCATGCTGCTTCTCAATGAGGCTGACACTGAGTACAGTGAGTACAATGAACCTGACACTGCTTTAAACTCTCTCTTCGTCAAAACTCATCGGGTGGGCCAGGACAGATTGCGATTAAATGATTCAAATAATGCTGTGTGCCATTCTGGCTCTAGAGACACCCTTTGGATCAATAGAGAAGGCGGGTTAAAAATAGGGGACATTACCGCCGGTGGAGCCGGTAACGGCTTTCCGATGGAAATGCCTTTTCCGCCTTGCGATCCCCACGTCCCGGCACCATCAGTCAGACTTCCCAGACTCCCCCTTTCCCGTCCTCCTCCATCTGGCCCCAATCCAGTTAGCCGCACCCAGGGGCTGGCTGGCCCTTTCTCTAACCAGCCAACCAAGTTTTTAATATAGCCATCCTCAAAGGCTGGGCCGTACGCACCGTGCAACTGAGAAGCAGGTAGAGAGTTGGTTCCTGGGCTCTCAGGGACATGCTATTTATCCACCGATATGTCCTGCGCCTCTCTTGGTCCTTTCAGCTGGAAGGTCCTCCCTTATGCATTTTCCAGGGCCAAAATGCATATATCACCAAAGTCATTACAGGTCTACTATGCATTTGTAACAATAAACTATACCATCCTTGCTAGGAGGCCGGGGAGAGCCTGTAGCTATGAATATACATCTTCAGAGGGTAACTCAATTCAAAGCAGCAGCATGCCATGGTAAAGTATTACTTAATTTATACTGCTAATGTTTAACATTGATTCTGTGTGGGAAAATAAAGCCCGACGCATTTTGAGAACCTACATCATTAACGTTTAATAATTTAGGCCTGGTTAATGTGATAATGAATTTACTGACAACTAAAGCGCAGTTTCAGTACTTACATTTCTAGAAATAGTGACTCCCAAACTGGGTTTTTTCAAAAGGAAGTATCCGGGGGGAGATTTGATTTGGGCAATGTGAGAGCCCTCTCCAGAGCAGGATAAGCTCCTTTCCAAAATGTGGTCCAAGGGTGGGACCCAGCATCTTCCCAGGGACCTCTCTGGCCCCTGGTGGTTGCGAGGGAGCTAATTCCAAGCTGGGAACAGCTCAAGCTCCCCGGAGTTCCTTCCTCCCCATTCCCAGTGGCGCTTCTAGAGCCGTTCAGATCATCGAGGGCATCAGTACAATCTCGGCCTTTGCCAGCCTCAGGGTAGACTTCTGGCTGGGATTGTGGTCTCTGCCCCCTTTCCCTCTGCTCCTCCCCCTCCCTCCCCCTCCCCTCAGCACTGTGCTCATTTGTATATATTTTTATTAACCTATTTATTTTGTTAATGAGGTGTACACCCCTTTGATTCTATTTATCGTGATTGTCATCTTGTTTTTGTCCGTCTGTGTCCCCCGATTAGACTGTAAGCCCATCATTGGGCAGGGATGGTCTCTGTTGCCGAATTGTACATTCCAAGTGCTTAGTACAGTGCTCTGCACATAGTAAGTGCTCAATAAATACTATTGAATGAATGAATGAATAAAGGAATGAATGGAGGCCGCCCCTTCCTTGCCCACTCTCTCCCCATCCTCCTCTATCCATTTCCTATAATCCCAGGCATCATTTAGCAGCCACCTAGACTGCTTCTCCCCTCCCTGCCCCTTCTCACCTGGAGAAAGAGGTTGGGGCCTTTGGCCAACCAACCTGCAGCCAGGAGAAGCCCCTGGCAGGCTCTCCCTCCATGCTCTCTGCTCTGCCAAACCGGAGGGGAACATAGGAAGGACAAGGGGAGACTGCAGCTGTGGCATTCCCCCAGGGGCTCAGGAGAGGAGATATCTGACAGGATCTGCATACACTCCACCCTTCCTAGGAGCAGGAGAGGCTCAGCCTCCAGAAGGCAGCAGCACGGGAAAGAGTGAGGCCTAGTGACAAGAACCAGGGCCTGGGAGTCAGAGGTTCTGGGTTCTTATCCCAGCTCCATGATTTACCTCCTGTGTGACTTTGGGCAAGTCATTTCACTTCTCAGTTCTTCAGGTCCCTCATCTTCAAAATGTAGATTCACAGCCTACGTAGAAGGGAGAACAGATATTGAATCTACATTTTGCTGTTCTCCCTTCTACATAGGCTGTGAGCCCCATTTGGGACCTGATTATCTTGTATCTACCTCAGGGCTTAGGTCAGATCTGGACACATAGTAAAGAGTTAACAAATACTACTATTATTATTCTTATTAAGGCAGTTGCCTTTTCTTTCGTCCATCGCTTGGAGAAAATCCTGGAACAGAACTCCTTATCTTCCCACCCAAGCCCTGACTTTCCTAGGCAACCTGATTACCTTGTATCTATCCCAGCACTTAGAACCGTTCTAGGCACTTAGTAAGTGCTTAACATATACCACAATAATTAAAGGGCCTTGTAAGGTCATCCTCCAGACCGTAGGCTCGTTGTGAGTAGGGAACGTGTCTCCCAACTCTGTCGTTTCGTACTCTCCCAAGAACTTAGTACAGTGCTCTGCACACAGTAAGCGCTCAATAAATACCACTGGTGATGTGGCCCTGAGACTCTGACCCCAACCGTACTCCCAGAGCTTAAAACACTGGTGCCCACTTGGGGAGGGCTTTCTGTGGCACACGGTAAGGCACCTTCCTTAGCAGTTCACCTCCTGGTGTGACTCCAAACAGCCTTTGGCTACTAATGAGAAAGGTATTTATTAAGTGCTTGTTACGTGCCAGACCCTTCACTAACCACTGCAGTAGCTATAAGTTAATCAGGTCAAGTTCAGTCGCTATCCCACGTGGGGCTCCCAGTCTAAGAGGGAGATTAGACATTTAGTCCCCATTTTACAGATGAGGAAAGAGAGACACTGAGAAGTCAAGTGACTTGCCCGGAGTCACTCGGTAGGCAGATGGCAAAGTCAGAATTAGAACCCAGCTCTTCTGAGTCCCAGTTCTACACTCATCCAGCGAGACCATGCTGCTACTGATGCTGGAAACAGAGACCGCGACCTTCCAGCCGGAGCCCTGCTGCGCCAGCCACGGCCCGCTGCTTTTCGGAGGGAGAAATGAGCTGTCGGTGGGAGCCCGTCTTGCGGACAAGATGAACGCACGTCTCCTAATGTAGCACTGTGCAGCCGGAATCGTGGGGCTGGGATGGTAAATTCATTCTAATTCTACAAAATTCATAATTGGTGACATTGCCAGTGGGAGCAATTGATCTCTGCTTTCCATTCGCTCTTGACTGTTTCCACTTTCAATGAATTACAGGAATTGGGCTGTGGGGACCCCACCCTCTGCATGTTCATATGGCATGTTAGGCAAGAGAAATCGGCTTCGGAAAATTGCCCGTAACTGATAATGTCTATGAAAAATCTAGACGCCGAAGTCTTTACCTCTCCTAACTTGGTGCTCCTATTTCTCTATCATCTCCCATCCCCTGCCCTTTCCACAAAATGTTTCCAGACTAGCACAGCTCATCCTCTTCCCGAGAAAGAAGAGCGGCCACGTAGAAAAGAACTTCGGATGGGGGGAATGAAGGGGTAGGAGCTTAGAACAGTGCACTCAGTAAATGTTACAACTGCTTCTGCTCCACTACTACTTCAGCAGGAGCCTCTCTACCAACTTAATTATATTGTACTCTCCCAAGCACTTAGTACAGTGCTCTGCACACAGTAAGCACTCAATAAATATGATAGATTGATTCTTCTAAAGTTTCACTGGATCTTTTTCCCACTAAATTAAGTGGTTTCTTTATTGAGTGAACAGCCTTGGAAGCAGCCTACCAACCCACCTCCCTCCCTCTCCCTCCGAGTGTCCCAGCATATCCTATACACGAAGCCAGATTAATCAACACCGACATGCTTTCCTACTGCCTACATCCACTCCTCTGGCTGGACTTTGGGAGCCTGGCCCAAGGCTACAGATCTGGGGAGGATTAGTGGTTTGATCCTCTAAGTGTCTCTGGCTATTGCCTAGCCAGTCTGGATCCCTCAGCTGTGAGCAGGGCATCCGGAGTGGGTCCAACACCACCCTGCACCCTGGAAATAGTGACCTTGGGCAGTTAGAGTGTTTGCTGAGCACTTACTATGTGCCAAACACTGTACTAAGTGCTGGGGTAGATACAAAATCGTCAGGTCCCATTTGGGGCTCACAGCCTAAGTGGGAGGGAGAACGGGTATTGAATCCCCATTTTACAGAAGAGGAAACCGAGACAGAGAGAAGCGATCTGCCTCAAGGTCACACCGCAGGTAAATGGTGGAGCTAGGATTAGAACTCAGATTCTCTGACTCCCGGGTCTGGGCTCTTTCCACTAGGCCATGCTGCTACTCAGTAGTAGTAGTATTTATTAAGTGCTTGCTGTGTGCAGAACCCTGTACTAAGCACTAGGAAAGAATACACAGGGGCGGATTTGATATGGTCTCCGTCCCTTGGGGGTCCCAGGGAACTTTCTTTGCCCATCTCTGATAATTGGCTGAGGTATGAAGGAGACAAGGAGGAAAAAGTCGGAGCCCGCAGTTTCTCCCTTAAACCACACGGGGATGCAGTACAACTGAAACTGGGGAGAAGGAAAACTGTGCTGGTAGGGTGGCCAGTTACCCGGTTTTATACTAGACACACTGGTTTTCCGATGGTCTGTTCCCTCTCTGGAACTAGGAGGGGTGTTGGGGGAGAACACCACAGTGGGGAGGCATGTTGACAAAGGAGTGTCTGATATTCCTGAGTAGTCAGTGGCCACCCTATTGCCAACATGGCTGCGAGGGTGCCCAAAGGAAAACAAAGAGCTCTCCTCACATAGGTACCTCAAAACCCACGTCTCTTCCCACCCTGCTGTTACCTGGTTGAACAGCATGCACAGTAGGTAGAAAACCCTGGGGAGAGAGGTTACCTTTTCCCAGTTTTTTTCCCTCCTCGCCTGCTTCCTGCCCCCTACCAAGGGGTACTGAACTTCTGTTGCTGGGTCTTCCAAAAATCCTGAGCCAGTGTTCCTAGTCCGTAATGAATTGTCAGGAGACCTGGGCTAATCCACAAGCCTTGCCTCCCCTCTCTTTTCTTTTCCATAATCCCAAACCTGGACAGAAGGTTAAACCTAAGGACTCCCTGGCAAAAAGATCCAACATTACCTTACTCTTAGGTACTTCCTTCTCCTTTTCCACCAGGCTGGGGCAACCCTCATACTGATTAATCCTCCTGGCCCACTGAGACATCTCCCCCACCCAACCCCCCGACCCCCCAGATGCTTTTCTGTCACACTCATCCATTGCCGGTCACCGCCATCTTGTACTTGTGCAATTTTTCCTCTCTTCCCATCCTCTCCTGAATCTGTGTTGAGTGAACTTCTTTCTGCTGGAGCCTGGCAGTTCTCCTACTTCTCAAGATTACTCAGACCCTTCTCCTTTCCTACTGGTCGCTCTGAAGAAAAGGGGGTGGAGCTGAGTCAGTGTCGAGTGAGTGAGTTGAGTGAGGCCTGTGGACCCATGTGAGACTAGGCTGGTTGATGGTACTTTTTGAGGGGGATTGGCAGTTGGTTGGTAATTTTAATGCAGTATAGTCCAAGTGTGTTCCAGGATGGCTCCAGAAATGCCCGTTAATGAAAAGTTGCTAGCAGCAATGGGAGAGCAAGCATGGTGCTGTTTCTTCTGTTATAGAGTTGATGATTGGCGAGGGAGGGGCCCACCCACCCTCAGCCTGCAAGGGGGGCTTTGTTGCCTGATTAGTACATCCCATTCTCAATCCAGGCCCAATCCCTGCTCGCACCCCTATAGCTGTCTCACTCATCCCAGCTCTCTGACTGGACCTAAGAGTTCCGGACAGGACCGAGAAGATCCAAAATGGAGGCCCTCGGGCCTAATGGCTCTTTGAAGCCTGTCCCCTTCCGGTCCCCACTCTCCCTGAAATCCCTGCCCTGCCTTTCCCCTACCATACTCACTCACACACTTTCCCAGTCTGTGAGGAAGAACCAAGTGTTAGGGTGCTGAGTCAACCTTCCCCTGAATTGTACATTCCAAGCGCTTAGTACAGTGCTCTGCATATAGTAAGCGCTCAATAAATACTATTGAATGAATGAATGAAAAATGATCACTTTCCTGGGGCCATCCCTTCCAGCAGCCAACCCTGAACAGGTCACATTTCACATCCAAAACTCATCTCCTTCTGCATAGGTGGCATTTAGAACTCCCAAAATATTACCTAAAAAAGGTCAGGCCATGTGAGTTTCTGCACTCTACTCCTCATGATTTCTTTGTAACTGGAGTTAAGTGTTTCACCTTTCCATGAGTGCTGCCAGTTCAGTACCACAGTCCACCCCTCTGGTGGTTGGCTAATGAAACATCTCCAGACTGACGTATTGCCTTGGGGCAAGGGATTGGACCTGGTGAATAACTGGAGTTGCTCCAACTGGCTTCTTTCCCTCCATGTCCACTGAGGACAGAAGAGAAAAATGGGGATTCAATGTCTGTTCTCCCTCCTACTTAGACTGTGAGCCCTATTTGGGACAGGACTGTGTGTCTGACCTGATTAACTTATATTTACTCCAGCACTTAGAACAGTGCTTGACACATAGTGGTAATGTATACCATGATAATAATTCACTGAAACTAAAGCAGGAGAAATTGAGGTCAGACATCAGGATGGACTTCCTGACAGTACTGAGAGGTTATGCTCAGAAACGCCAAATCCCGGGCTCGGCACATTGTTTGTGTTTGGTAAACACTGACAAGTGAATGAAGGGTAACCACAGAGTTGTAGAATCACTTTCCCTGGATGACTATTAAAATGGGGGAGAATCTCATCAGTCTGGCATAGGTGAGGGTTGGGTGGGGCAGGACCCCATTTGAAAACAGGGAGATGGAGGTGATAACCTCTGGGAAGTCCAGTCTGGTAGATTAAGCCTCCAAAATCAATCAGTCATATTTATTGAGCACTTACTGTGTGCAGAGCACTGTACTAAGAGCTTGGGAGAGTACAATACAACAGAGTTGATTGCCATGTTTCTGCCCACAAAGACGTAATAGTCTAGAGGCCAAAGTGCTATCCTAGACATGAGCCAAGGTGATGTTCCTGCCTGATTCCAATTCTGCATCGCCCATGACCTCCAAATGCATCTCTCCCTCCCTGGTGCATGCGTGTAGTGTTTGACCTACTACTCACTGGGGGAGGGGGGTGTTCCCCAGAAAGTGGCACATACTGAGAAATACCCTTTTCCAGAACACACACACAGATACACACACACACACACACACACTGCCTTAGTGTTATAAGAATAATTGTGGTATTTGTTAAGCTCTCACTATATGCCAAGCACTGTGGTAGATGAAAGAAAATTAGTTCATACTCAGTCCCTTTTCCATATGAGGCTCACAGTCTAGGGAGAATGGATATTTAATCCCCATTTTACAGATGAAGAAACTGAAACACAGAGAAGTGACTTGCCCAGGGTCACACAGCAGACAACTGGCAGAGCCGTGATGAAAACTCTGGTCCTCTGACTTCCAAATAGCACTGCCCTTAAACCTGCCGGCACATTTGGTTGGACCTAAGCACTTTTTGAAGTTCTCTAGGTATTAGGGTATTCCATCCTTGGTATCCTCCCTTAGGACCTTACAATGCCATTGGCTCAAAAATTCTTCCTTAATCAGTCTGTTAATCAATCAAATTTATTCAGCACTTACAGTGTGAAGAGCACAGTCCTAAACCCTTGAGAGACTACAATATAACAGAGATGGTAGACAAGTTACCTGCCCACAGGAGAGTTAACAAGCTGAAGGGGGTGACAGACACTAATATAATTAAGTAATTTATGGATATGTACATAAGTACTGAGAGGTTGAGGGCTGGGTGAATAAAGGGTGCAAATTTGAGTGCAGTGGTGACACGGAAGGGAGTGAGTCAACCCAAACCCATGGAGCCCAAATTCTCGCATGTAGCAATTCCAGCCCCATTCCTCCTGGCCTGACCTTGGTAGGGAGGATTGCGGCTCTTTAGAGAATTTTGGTCCTAGCGCACTCAGTCCTCCAGGCAGCTCAGCCTTTCTGTCTCCTTTAACTGCAGTCTTAGTCAAATCAGAACCCAAATGGCCCTTTACTCACTTGTTTCTCCTCCTTCTCCTGCCCTCAAGTCCCCTACATCAAGTTACAGTCAAGACCAAGGCCAAGGAAGAACTAGGCTGGATTCTGGGAACTGGCTGGATTCAATCAGGCTGGATTCTGAGAACAAGATAAACCCCTCTTCCAAATCTCCCAGGGGTCTTTTTCCCTGGTCCTGTCCCCGGCCCACTGAAAGGTTTGCCCATCAACCTTTGCATGAAACAAAAACTCTTCACTCTTGGCTTCAAAGCTCTCCATCACCTTGCCCCCTCCTACCTCACCTCCCTTCTCTCTTTCTACTGCCCACCCCATACATTCCGCTTCTTTGCCGCTCACCTCCTCACAGTCCCCCGTTCGTGCCTGTCCCGCCGTCGACCCCTGGCCCACATCCTACCGCTGTCCTGGAATGCCCTCCCTCCTCATCTCTGCCAAACTAACTCTCTTCCCCTCTTCAAAGCTCTACTGAGAGCTCCCCTCCTCCAGGAGGCCTTCCCAGACTGAGCCCCCCCTTTCCCTCTGTTCCTCCTCCCCTCCCCTTCCCCCTACTCCCACCCTCTGCTCTTCTCCCTTCCCCTCCCCTCAGCACTGTGCTTATTTGTATATATTATTTATTACCCTATTTTTTTTGTTAATGAGGTATATATCTCCATGATTCTATTTATCTTGATGATGTTTTGTTTTGTTCTGTTTTGCTTTGCTGTCTGTGTCCCCCATTTAGACTCTGAACCCATTATTGGGCAGGGATTGCCTCTATCTGTTGCCCAATTGTACATTCCAAGCACTTAGTTCAGTGCTCTGCACATAGTAAGCGCTCAATAAATACTATTGAATGAATTAATGAATGAAAGTCAGGCTTACCATCCTGAGGGGGAGTTTTTCTTATGGGCCATGAAGAAGAGGGCCTCTTCTCTCCATCACTGGATGTTTGATTGCAACATCTCACATGATCAAGGCTATTCCCAGCACCTCTTTTCTCTTCCAAGCTCTTAAAGGGTCCTCCTGCACTCAACCCTTTTCTGCCTGCTTATTCTCTCCATCACTGGCTCCTTGGAGGCCTCAGACACAGTCCACTGTCCTGCACCCTTTTTCTCCTCACTGATGTTGGCTCTTAAGTGGGTAAGAAAGCTGAACACAACCACTTGGAAATAGGAAATACTGCCAAGGTAGTGAGAATTACACATCTCTCCTTAGATAAAGCCGAGCCCAAGGAGAATCGTAACTTTTATTTCCAATTTCCTTTTTAGGTAGGTCTTTTCAATCTCCCCTTTGTTTTATGATATTGGGAATTGGTTGGGCTACACCAAGTGGATTTGTTTGGGTTTTCAACTCCCCAAAGCTCAAGTCTATGAGAGTGGGAGAGATCTGTGTCTCAGTTACCTCATCCTTAAAATGGGGATTAAGACTGAGCCCCAGGTGGGACAAGGTGATTACCTTGTATCTACCTCAGCTCTTAGAACAGTGCTTGACACAGAGTAAGCGCTTAACAAATACATCATCATCATCGTTATCATCATCTGGTAGCTCAACTCATTTATTGTCTCTGGGGATTCCTGGGACTGAGGTCTGATCCACCCCTGCAGAGTCTTGGGGGAGAGCACAAGGGCTGGGGCCACTGGAGGCCACTGGGGCCATATGATTCCCAAATCGACATCTCCAGCTCTGCTCTCTCTCGTTTGCTGTACTCTTGTATTTCCCGCTGCCTTCAGGTGGTTTAGTGGAAAGAGCATGGACTTGGGAGTCAGAGGACATGGTTCTAATCCTTACTTCACCACTTGTCTGTTGTGTGACCTTGGACAGGCCACTTCACTTCTCTGTGCCTCAGTAAACTCATCTGTAAAATGGAGATTGAGACTGTGAGCCCCCGTAGGACAATTTGATTACCTTGTAATTACCCCAGCACATAGAACAGTGCTTGGTAAATATAATTATTATTATTAATATTAACAGAGTGCTAAAGCCCATTCCTTCCAGTTTGGGCCCCAGGGAGCTTGTCTCGGGCATCTCTCCACCCCCACCTCCTCCCCTAATAATAGTAATTGTAGTATTTGTTAGGCACTTACTATGTGCCAAGCACTGTACTAAGAGCTGGGGTGGATACAAGCAAATTAGGTTGAACGCCATCTCTCTCCCACATGTGGCTCACAATCTCAATCCCCATTTTACAGATGAAGTAACTGAGACACAGACAAGTGAAATGACTTACCCAAGGTCACACAGCAAACACTTGTTAGAGCTGGAATTAGAACCCATGACCTTCTGATTTCCAGGCCCTTGCTCTATCCACTACGCCATGCTGCTTCTCTGCTCCTGGCTCTTCCTGTTAAAGCAGAGCATTGGGTCCATCTCTGGGAACGGAGGAATAAATCTCACCCTGGTAAAGGCTGGGCCCTTCCTGGGCCATTGAGGTGGGATGTGCGTTAGCCGGGCAGGCAGGTCTCTGGTTGGGGATCCAGAGAACCAGAACAGCCATAAAATGAGAGCCGTTGGAGACAATCTCCAAAACAGACCTTTCAGGAATAGTTACGGAGAGCACTGTCAGCTTGATGGAAAACTTGGTTCGATTTTTCTTACATTGCAACCAATGCGAATCCGAAGGTTTTTTTCATACTTCGGCCACAGAAATATGACTGCCAGGGAATGGCGATCTTTCGAATACAGTCAGAGGGCCAGGTGATGTCTGGCACTTGGGAAGGAAACAGGAAAAGGAAAGGAGCTACATAACTTGCCGAGGCAGCTCCTTCATCCTTCCTTCACCCTCTGCTGAAATCAGCCCAGAGATGGCTGTGTAAGGAATCCCCTAGCCAGCAGCCACCTGAGCACGCCTTGATACCAAGTGAAACCTGGAGGCTGTCACACCCAGTACATACACACCCCCCCCCCCAAAAAAAATCCACCCCACACCCACCACCCTGCACTCCAGAGATTCAAAACTGGTCATAGTAGAACAGCAGCAGTAGCAGCATAGTCTGGTGGAAAGAGTATGGGCCTGGGAGTCAGAGAACATGGTTTCTAATACTGATTTGGCACGTATCTGTGGTGTGACTTTGGACAAGTCACTTAACTTCTCTGTATCTCTGTTCCCTCATCTGTAAAATGGGGATTAAACCTAGTCCCTCCTACTGTGAGCCCCCAGTAAGGGACAGGGACTGTGTCCAATCTGATTAAGTTGTATCTACCCCACTGCTTAGAACAGAACTTAGCAATAGTATGTGCTTAACAAGTATCATTATTATTAGTGTTAATTAGTGTTAATGGTACTTACTGAGTGTCTCTTGAATACAATGCACTGTACTAAGCACTTGGAAGAGAACAACACAGGCAAACACACATTTCTTGCCCACGAGGGGCTTATGTTGTAATGGAGCGTCTAAGATTATGAACTGCAACAGTTCTTATGACATTCTGGATCATCATCTTCATAAGTATTGAATCAGAGCTTGTCTGTGCAGCATATTATGCTGGAGCTGAATAGGGAGAATAAATCACATACAGTTCCTGTCTTCTGGAAGCTTACAGTCTGAGATCAACAAGCCTGAACAAACATTGGACCATAAATTGAGAGTTCACCTTCAGGCAAAAGGATAAGTATAATTACTGGCTAGAAAAACGAAGAGGGTGTCACAGGAGCGGTGTATTCAACAAGAGGTGATCGAGAGATCATCACTAATTTTTGATTGAGGTGCTGAAGAGGAAGAGGGCTAAAAAGCTATAGAGGGAGCTATAGGGACCTATAGAAATGGAGGAAGGGGAAAGGTGGGAAGTTGAAGTCAGAGGAGGCCAGTCCAGGATTTGGGCACCACTGAGGAGAAGATCGGGAGGAGGGAACTGCCTGGTTGGATTAAAGAGGAATGGAGTAAATCTGGGTGAGGGGAGTGAAGGGGGCGGCGGGGGTCGGGAAAGGAACAGCTTGGCTTAATGGCTAGAGCATGGGCCTGGGAGTCAGAAGGACCTGGATTCTAATCCCAGCTTCTCCACTTGTCTGCTGTGCAACTTTGGGCAAGTCACTTCATTTCTCTGTGCCTCAGTTACATCATCTGTAAAATGGGAATTAAGACTGTGAGTTCTATGTAGGACATAGACTGTGTCCAACCTGATTAGCTTGAAACTAACCCAGCACTTAGTACAGCACCTGGCACATAGTAAATGCTTAACAAATACCATTTGTTTTTTAAAAAAGGAGACTATGGACATGAGTTAGCAGGGAGCCAGGGGGGCCTGGTGATGGACTGTGAAAGGGCTGCCAGCACTGCTCTGTAAAAGCACGAGGAGCACGCTGAAATCCAGCTGATCTTTCTCCCAACCCTTCTGTGGTGCCATGATAAAGAGGTTGGGGGTTGGACACTTCCAGCTACGTTAGTGTTTAACAAGGAGAGAGCCCAGGCGGAGGAGAGCCTCTTCACGGGATCCGAGAGAGAGCCAGGCAAGAACTATTCTCCCCGGTCACACGCGCCTGCCGCCTCCTCGAAGCCCAGATGAAACATTTCAGAGATTCCAAGAGATTTTGCTGTTGAAAGGCAGAGTGACAAAGACTTGGCAAAGAGAAGAAACATTTCCATTCCTTCTTGTTCCGTGCCCCTCACCACTCACTGAACAAAGGAATAAATTTCCTTCTCCCCTAATCAGGAGGCAAAGTGATCTCAAGTACTTCTCCAACCCAGAGGCTGAGCTAATCTAATTAAGTTTAAAACTTGAAGCTCTAAGTTTTTTTTTTCCCCCTTCTCAACTTCTGACACAGTTTGCTTGATGCCGTCAAGGAGGATCATGGGGAAGTGACAGCACTAATTGCTCTGTGTTTTTTCAGGGAGGTAATTTCGCAGTCAGAGATGTGAGCGGCAGAGAGGCTCAGCCTGGAAAAACAGGGATTAGCGAGAGCAGAAATATTGTGAATATGCGCAAACTTTGTTGAGCACGTCTGAAATTTTTTTGGTAAAAGTTGTTTATGGCTGGCAGAGTGTTGTAGACAATGACTCGTTGCTGCCCCTGGTTGCCTGGCATCCAGTGGAAGGGGAAGCCAGATGGCACCTCCCAGGAAACATTGCAGAGACATACTCAATCAATCAGTGATGTTTACTGAATACTGTACTAAGCTCTTGAACAAGTACCATAAAGCAGAGTTGGTGGACACGTTCCCTGCCCACAATGAAAAGCACGTGGGCCTATTGGCCTGGAAGCCAGACGGGATCGAGGTTCTAATTCCAGCTCTGCCACTTGTCTGCTGTGTGACCTTGAGGTCTCACGTTCTATGCCTCAGTTACCTCCTTGGTAAAATGGAGATAAAGAGTGTGAGCCCCATGTGGGATATGGGCTGTGTCCAACCTGTTTATCTTGTGTCTATCTCAGTGCTTAATACAGTGCCTGGCACATATAAAGCATTTAACAAATACCATTAAAAAAAAGCTTTCTGTCTAGAGGAGATGTAGAATCAGTCAATCAGTCCTGTTTCAGGGAGGTGGCAGCAGTATCATGGAGGCTGGATCCAGATGGTGACTGACGGAGGAGGCAAATGGCTCAGGGTGGCAGGGATGTGGCAGTGGCTGATATTTTTAGGTGCTCAACCTGAGTCAGAGGTGGCTCCTGAGTGAAGAGGGACCTGGGGTGGGAGCAAGAGAGAGACTCAGGGCCCCGTCCTCCCAGAAACATTCTAGTTTGGGGGCTTGATTGGACTTCTGAGTTGGAGTACAAGGAACCTGATATCATATGGAATGATGGAATAGGTGGGGGTGTCTGTGAATTTTCTCCATCTTAGGGTGGTCAAATGTCTCAAGCTGGCTCTGGTGGCATGGCACCCAGAGGAAATGTAATAGAAGTGATAGTAATAGGAAAGGAATTTAGTGCATGCCCAGTGATCCAATGCATTTAATGTTTGGGAAACTACAACAGAAGCATGAAACGTGTTCTCTACCTACAAGGAGTTTATATCCTTACTCAATCTCATCTACCTCACAGCTGGCCCCTTGCCCATATCCTCCCTCTGGCCTGAAACTCCCTCTCCCTTCATATCTGACAGACCACTACTCTTCCCACCTTCAAAATCTTATTAAAATTTCCTCCAAGAGGCCTTCCCCAACTAAGCTGTCATTTTCCCTAATGACTCTCCCTTCTGTGTCTCCTACACAGCTGGAATTATACCCTTTAAGCACTTTATATTGACCCCACCCTCAGCCCCACAGCACTTGCGTACATATCCTTACACCCTTGCCATTTCTCCTATCAGTATTCATTCCAGTGTCTGTCTCCCTGTCTAGACTACAAGCTCCTGCGAACAGAGATTGTGTCTACCAATTCTATTGTATTGTACATTCCCGAGTAAGTGGTACAGTGCTCTGCACACTCTAAGTACTTAATAAATGCCACTGATTAATTGACATGAAAATACATAGACTGTACAGTAAATAATACCTAGATATAGTGCTTGGGAAGGTTATAAATATGTGAACCCATTGTTGGGCAGGGATTGTCTCTTTGCTGAATTATACTTTTGAAGCACTTGGTACAGTGGTCTGCACACAGTAAGCGCTCAATAAATACGATTGAATGAATGATCACTAGGAGTGGCTGTGGGTTGAAGTGACTTGGGGTTGTTGGGAGTTAATCTGGGAAGATTTGTTAGAGGAGGTGGGATTTTTAGGAGGGATTTGAAGGTGAGGAGAACTGTGATCTGGGGAGGGAATACCAGACTGATGGAAAGGTGTGAGTGAGGGGAACGAAGCAAGAGAGCCTCGAGCGAGGAACAACTAGAAGGCTAGCCTGGGAAGAAAGGAGAGTGAACTGAAAAGGAGCAGGTGAGTGATAGACAAGACAAGGAGGCTTGCTGGGGAACCTTGAAGTGGGAATATGAGGAGTTTTTGCTTGGGGCAGAATGAAATGGGAATCCATTGGAGGATTTTGAAGAGAGGGAAGAGGTGTGATGAGTGACATTTCAAGAAGATGATGCAGGGAGCAGGTTCTTTTTTTATGGTATTAGTTAAGCACTTACTATGTGCCCGGCACTGTACCAAGCCGTGAGGTAGATACAAGCTAATCAGGTTGGAAACAGTCCCTGTCCCACATGGGACTCACAACATTAATCCCCATTTTACAGGTGAGGTGACTGAGGCACAGAGAAGTTAAGTAATGACTACCCCAAGGTCACACAGCAGACAGTTGATAGAGTTGAGATTAGAACCCAGGTCCTTCTGACTCCCAGGCCCTTGCTCTATCCCCTAGACCTTGCTGCTGCTTCTTGTAGCCTCATCTCTCCATTCTGTGCCTTTGCTCCAGGAAAATGGCCCCCTTTCCCTTACCCTGAGCTTGGCTCCCATCTCATTCTCTGGTTTTTAGATAAACTGGCTGGTGTGATGGTGATCTCTCTCTGTGCAGTAGGTGATCTCCCCCTCTGGAAGATTGAAAGTTCAAGTACAGAGAAAGCTGAGACCCACTCATGGGACTCCCCTGGGGAACGAGGGTGGAAGGGTTCTCAGCTAGTTAGAATGATTTGGGGCAAAGCATGGGACATGAATCTATTTGAATGTATTCATTCATTCATTCAATAGTATTTATTGAGCACTTACTATGTGCAGAGCACTGTACTAAACACTTGGAATGTACAATTTGGCAACACATGAAGACAATCCCTGCCTAGTGATGGGCTCACAGTCTAAAATGTTTCTATCTTAATATTTGTCCACTTGTAGACTAAGTTCTTTGTGGGCAAAGTTCATATCCACCAACTGTTGTATTGTAGCTTCTCATATGTATGACAGGCTACCACACCCCTCCCTCTCTCAGGGTCACATCTGAAAAGTTTCTAGTACTCTACCAGTCTTGGCTATGGGAAGGAGAGTCAAGCAGAGGCCTATCAGTCCATTCCCAGCTTGGGCAATGGCTAGCGAGTGGAAGGCAATCTGCTCTAAGTCAAAACTCACCCATGCTGGGCAGAAGCGGCACGGGGGAGAGTTGAGGGCAGAGACTCGAATTTACTGGGCGGAACCACTTCCATATTTTTACCAAGAAAACTCTATGGACACACTACCAGAACAATTGCAGATGGAGAGCGGGGCGTTCTGGGAGAGATGTGTCCGTGGTGTCGCTATGAGTCGGAAACGACTCGACGGCATAAGACAAGACCACACTCCTCACCTTCAAAGACTTATTAAAATCACACCTCTTCCAAGAGGCCTTCCCAAGTAAAGCCCTCTTTCCCCTTCGACCCTCTCCCTTCCACATCATCTCTGCACTTGGATCTGTATCCTTTAAGCACTTGGTATTCGACCAAACCTCAGCCCCACAGCACTTATATCCACATCGGTAATCTATTTAAATGTCTGTCTCCCTTCTAGACTGTAAACTCCCTGTGGGCAGAAAACACGTCAACCCTAAGCTCACTGTGGACAGGAAATGTGTCTGTTTACGGTTGAATAGTACTCTCCCAAGCACTTAGCTTAGTGCTCGGCACACAGTAAGTGCTCGATAAATATGATTGAATGAATGAATGAACTCTGTTATACTGTACTCTCCCAAGAGCTTAGTAAAGTCCTCTGCACACAGTAAGTGCTCAATAAATATCACTGATTGATGAGTCATCATCGGGAGAGTGTCAGCTCTTTGGGGACCCAGAGGCCTACCTAACATGAGCAGAAATGGTGTGTGGGGCACCCCCAGACCAGACAACACAAACCTGGGCATAGCCTTAGCCCTGTGCTGTCCTACAGGTGCCTGCGATGCTGAGAGGTTTACCTGGAACATTCCAAAATACTTGCTGAGCAGGATCTAAAGTCCAGCCCGGTGCCTGGTGTGGAGCAGCAGCATTCCTTTCTCCTGCTCTTGCTCTCTGCACCACTCACGTGACGGTCTTGTTTGTTTGCCATCAGACAATAATAATAATTATGGTACCTGTTAAGTACTTACTATTGCCCAAGCACTGTTGCAAGTGCTGGGTAGATATAACGTAATCGGGGGGGGGGGGGGGGAGGGACAGTCCATGTGCCACATGGAGCTCACAGTCTTAATCCTCATTTTACAGATGAGGTAACTGAGTCATAGAGAAGTGAAATGACTTGCCCAAGGTCACACAGCAGACACATGGCAGAGCCGGGATTAGAATCCACACTCTCAGACTCCCGGGCCTGTACTCTTTCCATTAGGTCATGTTCCTTTCCACTGATCTGACTCTTCAACTACTGTGGAACATGGGGGAGGGATGGACAAGGGTAGGGGGTACTGGTTAGCAAGGTGGGTTCAATTCAGAGTAACTGGGCCAGTGTCTTTCCGCAGCTCAGACAGTCACCGCCAAGATGGGCTTACCTCTGTTTCTGGTGGCTGTAGGAGTCATTCAGAAGCCTAGCTCTAAGAAACCAAACTCCTTTGGTTACCTTATTTTCTTCTTTCCCAAAAAGTCCACTTTCATCTCATTTTCACGAAGGCTTAAACTAAGGCCTCCAAGTCCAGTTGTCTCTTAGTCTTGGATTGGATTTGGATCCTATAGACATAAGCTCTTTGAAGGCACGGATCACATCTACCAATGCTATTGTATTGTTCTAGCCCAAATGGAGGTTGTACTTTCCCAAGCATTTAATAAAGTGCTGTGCACATAGTAAATGCTCAATAAATGCCATTGTTTGATTGATCGCCTCAGGACTTGGGAAGAGAGACAGCCACATCCAAATAATAAAAATGACGATGAAAATACTCATCCTAGTAATAAAGGTCAGGTGAAAAATTCCTGCACATCCCCTCTCCTGGGACAAAGACCAATGTAAAATTGGGAGAGAATAAGAGTTTCAGTCAGTCAGTCGTATTTATTCATTCAATAGTATTTATTGAACCCTTACTGTGTGCAGAGTACTGTACTAAACACTTGGGAGACTACACTATAGCAATATAACAGGACATTCCTTGCCCACAGTGAGCTTCTGGTCTAGTGGGAGTTTACAGTCTACAGCCTAGAAACTGCCTGGCTTCATTTATCTTTGAGCCTTTGGGCCCTCCCAGGGAAAAGCCAGGCCAGTGGGCTGGTAAATTATTTGCCCTTCATTCATTCATTTATTCATTCAATCGTATTTATTGAGAGCTTATTGTGCAGAGCACTGCACTTACAGCATGTATTAGATTGACATTTTAGAAGAATTGCATGGCTCTTAATAAATCCCAACCAAACCTTCACCCTTTCCAGAATCCCAGGCATTGGAATTGCTTCCTGACATCACTCAGCCTTGACTTCCCAGCTAGTATCATTCATTCTTTGAGCTGGAGTGTCATTTGTTTTAATGGTATTTGTTAAGCCCTTAATATGTGCCAGGCACTGTACTAAGCGGTGGGGAAGATACAATCAGATTGGACACCGTCCACATCCCACATGAGGCTTACGGTCTTAATCTCCATTTTACAGATGAGGTAACTGAGACACAGAGAAGTGAAGTGACTTGCCCAAGGTCACACAGCAGACAAGTGTCAGAGCTGGGATTAGAACCCAGATCCTTCTGACTCCCAGGACCGGGAACTATCCACTAAGCCATGCCGCGTCATTTGTCTCTGGCCCTCTCTAAACCTCAGTCCACCTGGCACACGGACTGCCCTATTTGCTGATCCTTCTCAGGCCAGAATGGGAGCCTGAGAGACATTCTGAGGAAAACCTCTGTTCTCCAACTGGAATGGGGAACCTGACAAGAGGAGCAGAGGAGGGGTGGATGGGGGCAGGGAAAAAGGGAGTGCTAGGCCAGTATGGAAGGGGGAAAAGCGAAGAGAGGTTAAGCAAACTTTTCTGCAACGTGAACAATGTTGGGATTGGAGAGTTGGGCCCCAATCCAGATCTCTAGTTTTGCCTCTCTGGAAGGCAAACATTCTCAGAGCCTCCTGACTGTGGGCTAGCAGCCACTTTGCTTGGGAACCACTTCCATGTGACTGAGAGAGAAAATAGTCCCTCCAGGAAACTGGGCCAGGGAAGGAGCAAGACTTCTGGGGGCTGGGGGTGGGGGGTGTTTCTCAGTTGTGGGGACCGATTTCACCACCCGCGGGAGGCAAACCAACATTCACTGGGTCTCATACGGCTCCGGGGAGAGATGAGCCCTGTCTGCATTTTTGTATTTGCTTATTAAGGGACACCGTGGAGGATTGTCACCCGGCTTATTTATTTATAATCTCCTCATTCTTTATTCCCCATCTTTGCTTTATTTATTGTGATTTCTTTTATGCCTCTCTTTGTGGTGTTTGCTCCTTTTGTTCCCTTGTTCTCTATGATGGAGGGAGGCAATCTCTCAGCAAGGCAAAGACAGCTAAATCAACGTTACCAGCCTGCCTGAATCCACTTGGCATGTTACCTCTCTTTTAGGATTTGTATTTAACATACTGTGCTGGCTCCAGGGGCTACAGAGGGAGCCTGGATTGCTTTCTCAGAACTGCTGAATCGCCTATTGATTTCATAATTACCCTGTGTTTGTGATCACTTCTGCTGTTTGTCTTTTTTGGATACTTTATATTGTTTTCCAAAAGGCAATAAGCAAAAAAACCCAACAACACCCACACCCAAGTGCATGTACACACACACACACACTCTCTCTCCTCCCCTCCCCCCCATCCACCCAGAAGTCTCTCCAGGACTGTGAGTGTGGACGAGGCTTCCTACTCTGCTCTTCAATAGCAAGCTTTCAGCATGTTTTGTGGACATCCCATTTCCCCCTGTAGCTGCTGTCCAGGTGAGCCTGGTTCAAGGGGAGCCCTTACCTGGACCGAGGTGGGGAAATTCATGAAATTTCCCTACTGTCTCACCTCTCAAATTAGGGCTGGGGGGGACGGTCCCCCCGCACCACCTACTGTTCTGCATCCAGACCAGTTGATTCCTCACAGCAGAGAGGAATACCGTGCTCTTGAGGTAGCCAGCACCTGACAAGCTCATCAGGGCAACACTTCCATTCATTCATTCTGTAGTATTTATCGAGAGCTAACTGTGTGCAGAGCACTGTACTAAGCACTTGGGGGAGAATGTAACAATAAACAGACACAGTCCCCGCCCACAACGAGCTTACAGTCTAGAGGAGTCCCGGCCAGGGCAATGCAGTTTCCCCTTCTCTTACACTTCCACTGTTGTGCCCATGTTCTCTGCTGCAGACCTTGAACTTCTGGTGCCACTTTAATCAATCATATTTATTGAGTGCTTACTGTGTGCAGAACACTGTGCTAAGCACTTGGAAGAGTACAACACAAAAATATAACATATTTCATGACCACCAGGAGTTTACAGTCTAGGGTCAGTCAGTCAATCAATCAATCAATCAATCGTGTTTACTGAGCACTTACTGTGGGCAGAACACTGTCCTAAGTGCTTGGGAGAGTATGACAATAAACAGACCCACTCCTTGCCCATTCCTTGCCCACAAGCTTAAAGAATAGAGGGGGATCTAGGAGGGGAGAAAGACATTAAAATAAATTACAGGTATGTATATCGCTCTCACCTTCACAATATTGCCAAGATCCGCCCTTTCCTCTCCATCCAAACTGCTATCGTCCTGGTACAAGGTCTCATAATATCACGACTGGATTATTGTGTCAGCCTCCTCTCAGATCTCCCTTCCTCCTGTCTCTCCCTGCTCCAGTCTATTCTTCATTCCGCTGCCCGGATCATCTTCCTACAGAAACGCTCTGGGCATGTCACCCCTCCTCAAAAACCTCCAGTGGTTGCCTATCAACCTTTGCACAAAACAAAAACTCCTCAATCTTGGCTCTCCATCCCCTTGCCCCCTCCTACCTCACCTCCCTTCTCTCTTTCTACTGCCCACCCTGCACAATCCGCTCCTCTGTCGCTCACCCTCTCCCCCGTTCACGCCTATCCCACCGTTGACCCCTGGCCCACGTCCTACCGCTGTTCTGGAATTCCCTCCCTCCTCACATCTGCCAAACTAACTCTCTTCTCCTCTTTAAAGCCCTACTGAGAGCTCACCTCCTCCAGGAGGCCTTCCCAGACTGAGCCCCCTTTTCCCTCTGCTCCCCCTCTCTCCCCCCCCCACCCTCTGCTCTTCCCCCTTCCCCTCCCCTAAGCACTGTGCTCATTTGTATATATTATTTACTACCCTATTTATTTTGTTAATGAGGTGTATATCTCCTTGATTCTATTTATCTTGATGATGTTGTCTTGTTTTTGTTTTGTTCTGTTTTGCTTTGCTGTGTGTCTCCCCGCTTTAGACTGGGAGCCCATCATTGGACAGGGATTGTCACTATCTGTTGTCGAATTGTACATTCCAAAGGCTTAGTACAGTGCTTAGCACATAGTCAGCGCTCAATAAATACTATTGATTGAATGAATGAATGAATGAATAAGTGCGGTGTGGCTGAAATTTCATCCATGACAGGAGAAATGACAATGGATCCGGGAGGCTAGGGGTGAGGAACGGAGTGCGGTGGCAGGAGGGATTAGAGAGGAAAAGTCTGCACGGTCTCAGTCACAGCTTCATCTTGCCGCTGCTGTAGCTGAAGCCATCAGGTTCAATAGACTCTTGGCTGATCAGGTCTGTGGCTCCCCCCTTCAGCTGCCATTAGCCCCGTGAAGGGGACTAGCTAACATGCAGTGAATTTGGGCCTGGGAGTCAGAAGGACCTGGATTCTAATCCTAGCTCTGTCTCTTGTCTGTGTGACCTTGGGCAAGTCACTTCACTTCTCTGTGCCTCAATTCTTACATCTGTAAAATAGGGATGGAAACTGTGAGCCCCATGTGGCACAGGGACCGTGTCTAACTTGATTAGCTTGTGTCTAGCCTTCACTTAGTACGGTGCCTAGTACGTAGTAAGAGCTTGACATATACCATAAAAAACAGCAAGGGAGCCAGTACTTATATATGCTACTGCCATCTATTTAGCCATCCACTCTCACATCTGCATAGAAACACACTTGGACACTGATGCTCTCTCGGTCACACAGTCACACAGAAGCTCAGGCGGTCACACACACACAGACTCACTGACAGACTCACTGACTCACTCACAGACCTGAACTCACTCAAGACAATGTTTGTGGCAGCAGGTGTGAGACCATGGGATTCCATGACATCAACAGTGGGGAGGGAAAAAGCAGGGCCCCTTGGATTCTCCTCCCTGGGGCTGAGTTTTGCTTCATCTCGGCTATTCTAGGAAACAGTCGTGCAACCAACTGAAGGGGGCAATTTGGGCCAGGATTGGGCATGATCTTTATGGGCATCCATCTTGGCTCCACCCTCACCTCTTAGATCTCCCAAACAGTGACACCCGCACTGTCTACAAGCCAGTGGGAGTGATTACAAGTTGACCCAGGCTATGACCCTCTTTATATATATATAATTTTATTTATATATAATCTACATATATATATACACACACACAAAGACAAGATAGATTCCCCTGGGATGGAAACAGGGGGAGGGATGAGATAAGCAGAGAAGCAGTGTGGCTTAGTGGAAAGAGCCCGGGCTTGGGAGCCAGAGGTCATGGGTTCGAATCCCGGCTCTGCCACCTGTCAGCTGTGTGACCGTGGGTAAGTCACTTAACTTATCTGTGCCTCAGTAACCTCATCTGTAAAATGGGGATTAAGACTGGGAGCCTCATGTGGGACAACCTGATTACCCCGTATCTACCCCAGCACTTAGAACAGTGCTCTGCACAAGGTAAGCGCTTAACAAATACCAACATCATCATTATTATTATTATTATTATTATAACCTCTCAACCTCCCTTTAAACCCAAGGATTCTGAGATTTTGCCCTTTGGTTCAGTTGGACTTTTCCCCCTTGGAAGTTCCTTCTCAGAAATGAACCTCATCCCCTTCTGCTGCAAATAGAAGTTCATCACCTTATATAGTGTTGGCAATCAGCTCTTCTCCACGGTTGCTGTGTGAAGATGGATTTCCCTTTTGGTCAGCTTGGCCCGGCCCTGGCAGCTGTCTCCCTTGGGCTCAGCAGTGATGCTGGGAGATTGGCGCTCCATCTGGGCCGCTTGGCTCGGTCCCAGCCCTGGACTTCCCCAGACCCATCTTCCTCGTCATCATCTGTCTCCAGGAAGTCCTGAACCTACATCATGGGAGCTGCTGTGAGAAGTGAATGAAATCTCAGAGAAGTCTAGGATTCCATTGCCATGGAGGAGAAGCAGCAGCAGCTGAAAGGTGCCTTTAGGCAGCAGTCACAGCTGCTGGAACTGGAGCCATCATTTCTCCCTCTCACCCTCATCAACCCACTGCTCTTCCTCACCTTCTGTTCCCTACCAGGTGCCCAGCTGGGCCAAACACTTGGGCATGTCCCTTCTTCCCCAGATCCAAACCAAATCCTCCCATTTTTCTGTCCAACCTCTAGGGCTTTGCCCCAACAGGTCAAGAAATTCTCCCCTGAGCCCCTGGGTTTCTATTTGACACTGTGGTTTGCACTGTCCAAGGGACAGACCAACACTCTTTCCATCTTCCAAGCTGTCCTAAAATCATATCTCCTCCAAGAGGCCTTCCCTGACTAAACCCTTGTTCCCCCCCACTTGCCCACCCCTCTGCATTGACTATGCACTCAGATCTGTACCCCTACGAACACTTGATATTCACTGGGCCCTTAGCCCCATAGCATTTATGTAAATATCCTAATTCATCGTCATTTTCCCCCATCAATAATTTATTTCATATCTTTCTCTCCTTCTAGACTGTAAGCTCTTTGTGGGTAGGAACTGTGTCTACCAACTCAATTATACTGTGCACTCTTAAGTACTTAGTAGAGGGTTCTGCACACAGTGAGAGTTCAATAAATACCATTGATTGCGGATTGACACCAGAGAAGAGACCATTAAATTGATTAAAAAAAGGTTAATACAGAGAATTGGAAAGGAATATCGCTGGTTTACTTTCAAAGTGGAAAAATTAATAATATATGTATAATTGATTTCAATACTGTCTGCTAATACGCAAATAGGTTAAGAAAGCTTTGTAATATGTACATATTTATCATTCTAGTTAAAAAATGTATTAAAAAATTATGTGAGAATCCCCAGGGAAACACCACCAGCTACAGCTAGACCAATCTGAATCACTGAGGGAGGTCTAACTCACTTTTAAATGACTTGGATTAGCTTTGGAATTATCCCTGCAGGATAGACCTTCCCTTTCCCCTCTAAAGTAATTTAAATACTCTTAAACCCCCAATCTCTGCTCACCCACCTCACAGGTCTGAGAAAAGATGCTATTTTTCTCCCATTCACAAGAAACCAAATCTCAAATGAAGTATTTTCTTCCCTAAATTGCTCAGCAAATTTCCCCCTTAAGTTTAAGGAGCTAAATTGATCTCCTAAAAAGGTCTTCTCCAGAGAGATATAGTACACTTACATGCTTTGTCTCTCCGGGAAGGGAGGCAGCATAGCCTAGTGGAAAGAGCTCGGGCCTGGGAATTGGAGGACCTGGGTTCTAATCCCAGCTCCATTAACCTACTGTGAGATTTAGGGTAAGTCACTTAACTTCCCTGTGTCTCAGTTTCTTCATCTGTAAAATGGGGGATTCAATACCTATGCTCCCTCCTACCTAGAATTAATTCATCCAATCATATCTATTAAGCACTTACTGTGTGCAGAACACAGTACTAAGCACTTAGGAAAGTACAATACAACAATAAAAAGTGACTATCAGTGCCCTCAATGAGCTCACAGTCTCCTTCCCCTACCTCTCTCCTTCCGACCCCCATCCCAACTCCACCCTCAAGTTCATACACAGATGAAAAAGTCAGAGGTCAAGGATGGAACAGCAAACGGAAGCCAAGGTGCAGGGCTCCTGGCCATGGCTCCTCCCGCTGGGCCCCTCAGCACTGAATGGGGAACCCCCTCACCAGCCCTGTTGTCCCCACTCTATGCCCACTCTGACCTCCCTGGGAGTGCACTCCATCCCCATAACTTCCTGAAGCCTGCCAGGATGGTGGGACATGGGTGAAGTGAGGTGGTTGGGGGGACGGGCTAGCAGATTAGTAAAAAATTCTGTTAATCTGAGCCTAGGAACCCAGGCAGCTGCTCCAGCCTGGCAGGGCCCCTGTCCCTACTGCATTCGCTCCAGGCCCGAAGTCTGGCTGGAGGGGAACAACGGGTGGTGTGGGAAACAGCTGGCAGAGAGAACAGAAATGGGAGCTTCCTCCCAGTGTGGCGTGAGGACACCCTTAGTGCCTTTCTCCCAAGGGCCCAGGGGATTGTGAACCGGGGTCCCTCCCCACTGACAACAGACTGGCTGTAGCTTTGCCACCCACGACTCCTTGCTTCTTACGTTCTTGGTGGTGACCCAAGTGCCCAGGGGCTGCCTGGTGGGCGCAGATAGTTCCAGGGCAGTGGGGGGCCGAGGTGGCTCGGGGGCCTGTCTAGAGGCTGGTTCTGGATAGGGCTTGCCGAGAAGGTCCTGGAAAACAGCTCTGCACAGCATCTGGGGCCTGCCTGTAAGCCCCATATGGGACCTGGTTATCTAGTATGTACCCCATTGTGTGGTACAGTGCTTGGAACATAGTACATGCTTAACAAATACCATAATAATTACTATTCAGTCTTTCCTTCTTCCAGATTGGGTAGCTGGAGGTTTCTTTCTCTGATTGCTCTGATTGTTCTCTTCAAGGACTAAAATTTCACAACATTTCTCATTGACTAGTTTCAGGGTCTAACAACTCATATTAATGGAATTTTTTTACTAATCTGCTCCATGGGATGCTAAGTCCCTCTTCCTCTTGTTCTGACCTCAGAGGAATTGGAGAAAAACTGTTCACCAGTCTCCAGAGAATAAGCAGATGTTATGTCAGAGGAAGAAAACAGCTCCTCAAGACTCTTTCTACTCTGGCAGAGTGAAGCATTATCATCAGGCTCAGTACCATCATCACCATGGTAAAATTTATTGAGCACCTACTAGGGCAGTGCACCTCATATGGTGTGGTGGAGAAGATGAAATAATGATAGGAGATTTTTCCAACATTCCCTAGTGGATGTTTTCCACCTGGAAGTTGGGTGTTATTTACCTAGATATTGTCCTGGCCTGGTTCCATCAGACTCCATCATGAAATCCTGGTCCTGGATAGTAGTTGAAATTCTGGTATTGATTGGGTTCCCATTTAACGCAGGGCACCGTACCAAGAGGTTGGGAAAATATAACAGAAGCCAAAGACATGTTTCCAGCCCCCAAGAAGCTTAAGCTCAACACAGCACATATGTATATATCAGTTATTTATTTATTTATTTATTTATTTATTTAAATATCTGTCTTCCCCCTCTAGACTGAACTTGTTGTGGGCAAGGAATGTGTCTGATGTTATATTGTACTTTACCAAGTGCTTAGTACAGTGCTTTGCACACAGTGAGCACTCAATAAATACATTTAATAATAATGATAATAATGGTATTTGTTTAGTGCTTACTATGTGCCAAGCACTGTTCTAAACACTGGGGTAGATAAAAGGTAATCAGGTTATCCCACGTGGGGCTCACATTCTTAATCCCCATTTTACAGATGAGGTAACTGAGGCTCAGAGAAGTTTAGTGACTTGCCCTAGGTAACACAGCAGAAAAGTGGCAGAACTGGGATTAGCACTCATGTACTCTGGCTTTCAAGCCTGTGCTCTTGCCACTAAGCCTCACTGCTTTCCCTAATAATAGTAATAATAACTCTAATGGGTTCATATGTGAAGGAGAAGGCCACAGACTTTCAAAATTAGCTAATCACAGAGTTGGTTGTGACACAAACAAGAAAATCTATTGAAAATAGATTCAGAAAATCTCTCCACACTCAACAGTGTTCTCCAGCCTTCCAGTCATCTGATCAGTGGTATTTAGTGAGCACTTACTCTGTGCAGAGCACTGCACTAAGCACTTGGGAAGGCAGAGTAAAGTTAATAGACATGACCTCATTCCTCAAAGAGTTTACAATCTAATGTGAAGGGACAGACATTAAAGTCAAGTACAGGGAGGGGAAGCTCAGTGTCCCATGAAGAACAAGACCTGAGGAGATGGTTGTTTTGGGGGTAAGAGTACTAATGGAGAGACAAGGGTTGCGGTGTTCTAGTCTCAGCTCTGTTCCTGATTCTCCCCATGCCTCTGAGCAAGTCACTAGAGCACTCTGTGTTAGATTTCCCTTGATGATATTCCCTCTGGGAGAGAGAATGAGGGAAATAGCCATATAGTGCTTTGGAATGAAATTATGATGGAAACAGGGTGAAAAGGCCCTGAGGGCAAGAGTACTCTGGGGAGGTTCCACAACTCAACCAATCAACTAGATACAAAACGCTGAACTAAAGATCGGAAGAGTGCTATAGATTCTAAACTGCGAGCTGATTATAGACAGAGAACGTGTCTGCTAATTCTGTTCTACTGCACTTTCCCAAGTGCTTAGTACAGTGCTCTGCATACAGTAAGCACTCCATAAATACCATTGAATGACTGACTGGTTGAGACACAATCCCTGCCTACAAAGATCTTACAATCTAAAGAGGGAGACAAGTATGTACTAATTTATAGATTATAATAATATCTATTATTATAGATATAATCTATAGATCTATTAATATCTATTAACACTAGGTACTGTGCTGAGTATTGGGGTAGATTCCAGATAATCAAAGTGAAATGATTCCTGTCCCATTCCTGGCCTCAGCCAGTATGGGATTGGCTCCTGGATTGGGGACCTCCCACCCGATGGGGTCTGGTGGGTAGGGAGGGGAGGCAGGATGTCCAATTGAGCTCAAACATCTCATCCTCATCAGAATGGGCTAAGAAGGTGCATCACTACCCCCGTTCTTCCCAAACAGGAAACCACATCCACCCTAGGCCCAAGCCTGTTGGGGAAAGCTATGGCCTGACACTTATTCCCAGAAACTGTCCCAAATTCATGAGGCCTTGCTGGGGGCTTCTTCCTAACACTATCACTATTTTTTGGGTGCCGGTGAGTTGCACTGCTGTTAAATCCCAATCTACCAGGAGTCCCTGGGGGCAGCATGGGCTGCTTTAGCATTAAGCATGCTAAATGTATAAGCCATGCTAACACTTCTCTTACTCTGGGGTCTTGAGGGGGCAAAGTCAGACCTAAGGCCACCCCTCAGTTATCACCCCTTCAACCAAAGTTGAAACCGTGTCTCCTGAAGGTGACTCGGATTTGGGGACTGAAGAGCTCCTTGTGGGCAGGGAATGTGTCTGTTTATGATTATATTGTACTGCCCCACGCGCTTAGCTTTGCACACAGTAAGCTCTCAATAAATACAATTGAATGAATGAATGAATGAGAGGAGCCTGGAAGAGAGTAGTGAGGAGGCGGGATGATCACATAGACTGCAAAGGACCAGGAGACATAGGTTGCAAGGCCCAAGTCACCAGATCATTAGGCAGATGTTTGATAGAACCGAGAGCTCCGCAGGACAGGCAGCCAGTGGGGTCCAGTCTGTGTTCGAAATGCCAAGACCGGGGCCAAGGCCTAAATCAAGAGGACTGGACCACGAGGAAAGTCGTGTCGGATGAGTGGCCCTGACTCTACCAACCACAAATCTGGGGTCTAGGCAAGGGTGGGTCCATGAAGGCAGTCAGTGTGGCTGCAGGCTAGGCGGGCCAAGATGACACAACAGAAAGCAAGCAGGGCTGGAAAGGTGGGGACCTCCAGAAGAAAGAGAGGGCAGGAGCTTGAGGTCAAGCAGCCTAGGATCTGAGCACTTATACGTTTATTCACTTGCACATTGAATTTCTGATCTTGAAAATTTTATCTGTAAAGATTTTTGTACATCTCCGCCATTAGACCACAGGCTCCTGTGGGCATGTGTCTCATCTTTGTTTTGTTGTTCTCAAGTGCATTGTGCCAATTGAGTGCTCAAAAAACGTTATTATTACCACCACTCTGAGCAGCCCCAGCACTTTACTTATGGCAATCCCTACCTGTGGAGACTCTTCTTCCTTTGCCAGGTGTTTTGCTCCAGCTCTGAGCTGTTCCATCCCAACTGACCAAAGCCAGCATAACCCAGCAATATTTTCACCCAAGGTATTCTCCCCAGGCATTACTTTTGAGGTAACAATCTCTCCCAAAGTGATCATTAAACAGAGCGGAGACCATCCCCAGCCCACCTGACACTCAATGCCCCTATTCCCCTCTTTCTGGGATGTGCAGCTCACCTGTCTCCTCACTTTGGTGGCTCCATCCCTAAAGTCTCCCGACAACCCTGATCTTCCCAGAAGTTAGCACCCAGCCCAAGCGTGCATTGGATCTTGTCAGATACAATCTGCTCAAGTCCAGAATAGCTTTGCATTTCCAGAGCCCATCTTTCTCCATCTTTCTCCAGCACCTGCTGGCTCCCCCTGCCAGGAAACCTTTTATTTCCCTGCTAGTTCTCCTGGAGAGAAGAGCCAGAGGGGAGAGAGACAGGAAGGCTGTGGAAGGAAGGTCTGTGTGTGTGTGTGCGCGCACGAGCGAGTGTGTGTGGTGTGATGTTACAATTGGCTTAGTTTCTCCCCTGACCTGTAGTTCTATTTGGATTCCCTGCAGTATCCGGGGCAGCTGGCTAAGAGTCCCCAGTCCTAGAACAGTGAAGACTAGCATTTCGTGTTGCTCCTCCACTCGAGTGGAATGTGCCCGATAACTATATCGATGTTACCTGCAAGTCCTTACGTTCTTCCATTATTCACATGCCTTTAGCTGGCGGCTATGGGCCCCTCCCCTCCTGCTGGAGTCCCCAGCCAGCCTCACCCACATTCCTCCTCAATCTTGTGTGTATTGGCTTGGGCATTTGCCACCAACCCTGTCTAGGAATGCTGCCATGTTGACTCCCTCATGGCCCCTGACCCACATCCCCCTTCAGTGTCTCTGTTCTTGCTAGCTCTGCTTCTTGTCTTGCTGCGCCTAGAGCAGAGTCCTGAATGACTTCTCTAGCCAAATTTCACCCTTTTCCAGTCTCCTTTGCATGTCCCCAAGACTGACAGGGCTATTTTGGGCCCAACAGAGAGCAGGTTGTCCCGTGGTAACCATGGAGTACCCCTCTGAAGTCAGGGTCCCCTGAGGACAATGGGCCTGGGGCCTCTATATTTCCTGCTGATTAAAGAAACACTGTTTTTGCTCTCATTCTTCCCATGCCTGACTGCTTCCTGTTTCCTGTTGAGAGGGAGGGACAGGGAGGAAGGCAGAGTGGGAGAGGCATTCAAGAAGACACACATTCTCTCAGGCTAACTAATGTCTGTAGTACACTGATCAGTCCTTTTGAGGCCTGGGAGAACAGATGGGCTCCCCAGGAAAGACTTAGGTCCCTTCCTAACTGTCCCAGAAGTTTTGCAATTGATGAGATTATTCGGGGGCATGTATGTCCCAACAATTAACAAACATTATCTTTGCAGGTCCTAAAATGACCTCTTATCAACTAATTTCTTTTTGGGTACCCAGTCCTCAGGACTCTTCCATGGTGGAGGGGGTACCCGAGGGTGGGGAGCCAGGATTCCTTGGTTTATTCCAGGCCTATCTCAGTTTATCATAGGTAGGTAATAATAATACTAATGATAATTGTGGTGCTTAACTGCTTACTATGCGCCAAGTACTGTGTTAAATACTGAGGTAGATTCAGAATAATCAAATAGTTCACAGTCCCTCTCTCACACGGGGCTCACAGTCTAACAATAATAATAATAATGTTGGTATTTGTTAAGTGCTTTCTATGCGCCAACCACTGTTCTAAGCACTGGGGTAGATACAAGGTCATCATATTGTCCCACGTAGGGCTCACAATCTTCATCCCCATTTTACTGATGAGGTCACTGAGGCACAGAGAAGTTAAGTGACTTGCGCAAGGTCACACAGCTGACAAGTGGTGGAGCTGGGATTAGAATCCATGACCTCTGACTCCCAAGCCTGGGCTCTTTCCACTAAGTCACGCTGTCTCTCAGTGTAGTCTAAAGGGGAGGGTGAAAGGTTTTTAATAACCAAATGGTTTCCTGTGCACTAGCATGAGGAGGCAGCAGGAAGTCCTGGAAGGAAAGGTGTGAGAAGGGTGTGACATGATATTCTATGGTCTAATAATAATAATTCTGGTAGTTGTTAAACACTCACTAAGTGCCAGGCACTGTACTAAGCACTAGGATGGATAACAGCAAATTAGGTTGTACACCAACCTTGTCCCATGTGAGGCTCACAGTCTCAATCCCCATTTTCCAGATAAGGGAACTGAGGTTCAGAGAAGTGAAGTGACCTGCCCAAGTGCCAGATAAGTGCCAGAGCTGGGATTAGAACCCATGAACTTCTGACTCCCGGGCCCCGTGCTCTAGCCACTACACCATGCTGCTTCTCTAGAGAGTGTGGCCTAGAAGCATGGCCTAGAGAAGCAATGCACATGCATCAGTAATGATGCTTCCTCCAAACTTTGCCAGGTTAATATATTGTCTTTTGTACTTGGAGAAGCAGCCACCAATAATGCAATTCACGTGTGAATGTGTGTATGTCTGAAAAGACTAATGCAGGCAACCATGTGATGAACACATAAAGACTGTCCCTTGTTGCAGAGTGATGTTTTATCGTCTGTGTCTCCCGTCACTGTTTTTGCTTTCGCCTCATTGTCACTCAAAAAGAAGCAACTCTCAAAAAGCGACTCAAAAGGAGCCGTTCCTTTTTTTGATAGCAGCGTAATATGCTGACCTCTCCTCAGCAGTTGACTTCTGGTTACTTATCCTTGCTTTCAAATCTCCAATTTAAGCTTGCCATACAGCAACGTTTTGGATAACAGGCCGTCAGATATTGACAAGTTCATTCCTGATACTGGTCCAGTAGAGAGAGCTCTGCCCTGGGAATCAGGAGACCTGGGTTCTGGCCCCGATCCTGAGGGCTGGGGCTACACCATCAATGGTGAAGATTTTGGTTTGAAGAGTGACAAGAGGGCATTACAGGAGGTGGACTATCCCACTAGGAATCCTGAAAAATAGGTGGCTTTCATGAGTGACAAATACCTCAGCAGCTACTAAAGAAACCACTTCAGCACAGTTCAACACATTGTTACAGTCGCTTTGATCATAAATGGGTCCTTCAATCAATCAATCAATTGATCAATCAAATTCATTGAGCATTTACCATGTGCAGATCACTTTAATAAACACATAGGAGAGTACAATATAACAGAGTTGGTAGATACACTTGCTTCATGAGCACTTGGCAGTGTGCTACACCTCAGCCCTTCTACTTGTTTGTTGCACGCCCCGGGTCCAATGGAAGGATGACTGGCAGGGAAGAGAGACCATGGTGTAGTGGATAGAGCATGGGCCTGGGAATCAGAAGGTCATGGGTTCTAATCCCTGCTCCGCCACTTGTCTGCTGTGTGACCTTGAGCAATTCACTTCACTTCTCTGGGTCTCAGTTACCTCATCTGTAAAATGGGGATTGAGACTGTGAGCTCCACGTGGGACGGAAACTGTATCCAACCTGATTGCCTTGTAGCCACCCCGGTGCTTAATACAGTGACTGGCACATACTATATGCTTAATAAAGACCGTAAAAAAAGTAAAGCTGCACCATCTCACTGTCACTACAATCAATTCCTTCGTGAAGGTTTTAGGTCCCATATTTCAGAACTAAGATTTATCTGTTGTCCTTCCATCACCCTCTCAGAGAAGCAGCGTGGCTCAGTGGAAAGAGCACGGGCTTAGGAGTCAAAGGTCATGGGTTCTGATCCCATCTCTGCCACCGGTCAGCTGTGTGACTTTGGGCAAGTCACTTACCTTCTCAGTGCCTCAGTTACCTCATCTGTAAAATGGGGATTAGGAGTGTGAGCCTCATGTGGGACAACCTGATTACCCTGTATCTACCCCAGCGCTTAGAACAGTGCTCGGCACATAGTAAGCGCTTAACAAATACCAACCTTATTACTAAAGGAAACACGTTTCAGAACATCTCTAGAGAAGTTACAATCCACTAGATTGTTTGCTCCTTGAGGACAGTAATTGTTTCTACCAACTCTACTGTACTGTACTCTCTAAAAGGTTGAGTACAGTGGTCTGCAGAGAATCCATTGATCAGTGGTATTTATTCATCTCTTACTATGTGCAGAGGACTGTACTAAGCTTCCTTGTCTTGTCTTGTGTCACCGAGTCATTTCTGACCCATAGCGACAACACAGTCACATCTCACCCAGAACACCCCGCTCTCCATCTGCAATCATTCTGGTAGTGTATCCGTAGAGTTTTCTTGGTAAAAATACAGAAGTGGTTTACCACTGCCTCTTTCCAAGCAGTAAACTTAAGTTTCCGCCCTTGACTCTCTCCCATGCCGCCGCTTCCCAGCACAGATGAGTTTTGACTTGTAGCAGATTGCCTTCCACTCGCTAGACACTTGCCAAGCTAGGAATCGAGTGGGTAGGCCCCTGTTTCATTCTCTCTCCTGCAGCCAAGACTGGTAGAATACTGGAAACTCTCCAGGTGCAACCCTGAGAGTGGAGTGAGCTTTCAGTTTAGAGTAAAAACCATTGATTGATTGATAGATTGATTCTCTCAGCCTCTCCTTCCTCACCCGCTCAGTCCAGGGACTCTTTTTCCCAGAAAGATTGTCTCTGCCTTGGTGCTGAGTTTCTCTTGAAAGTTTGAGTTTTCTCTGACTGTGATGGGTTGTCTCTTACCAAAACAAAATGCCTTTGTAGATGAGAAGATGGTTTTCTGCCCTCTGAGGGTGTGTAAAGATACAGTATTCATCCTTCTTTAAGTTCATTATCCTTATCTTTAAGGTCTCCCATTCATCCTTTTCAAGGCTCCCAAATAGTATATAATCAATACCCTAATCAGTCTAGATAATTATGCTTGTAGAGAACCATTCAGGGCAGGCTGTCCATAGTCTACTGGAGCCACTCTGAGGCTGGGCTGACTCTCGGGACTCTCAGGGTAATTGTTCCCATAAACAATAGGAATAATATTATAGAATATTTACATTCAAAATCAGATGCCCAGGTGTATATCAGGGCTTGCTTTACAAGCCTTCCAGGCCTTTGAAGCAGGCTAATTCCAATGGATTTTCCTCACGAATGTTCTAACATTATGCCTGCCATTCTCCCAAGTTAAAAAAACAAAACAAAACCAGGGAACAATTTACCATACTTCAGAACTTCCTGATAAACAGGTGCAATTACTTGAGGTTCAAGGATGAGACTATATTATCTCAGTCAAATGAGCGTCTCCTTTGAAGAGGGGGAGGACTGTTGGAAAAAAATCCAGGAGCTCCCAAAACTTGTTCTAGACACCAAACGTAAATCAATCCATTGTGATTAATGGGGAATTCACCAAGAGTTAATTACCTTTTCTAACTAGTCAGAAAGCAGATGGCAATGTTGAAGCTGGAGGTAATCAGTAACCCAGGTTATTTGTAATTTCCTTCAGTGGCGAACCCTCTCTAGAAGTGGAATTTTAGTTCACAAGCCATTTCCCTTTTTACTCTTCCAATCCTGAGAGTCCTGGATGTCTCATAAATGCAGGTGGCCTGTATGCAGGTAGCATGTATGCAGGTAGTATCTTCTTTTCTGCAAGCCTGATTTTAATATCTCTCCTTGCAACTTCTGGTTTCTCTTGAGGTTACAAACCTGTTTTTGCCATCATATTCCTTTAGATATGTTGTTTTTTAAATGGTATTTGTTAAGTGTTTATTATATGCCAGGCACCCTACTAAGCACCGGGGTAAATACAAGCTAATCAGGTTGGACACAGTCCCTGTCTCAAATAGGGCTCACGGTCCTAATCCCCATTTTACAGATGAAGTAACTGAGCCACAGAATAGTTCAGTGACTTGCCCAGGGTCACACACAGACAAGTGACGGAACCAGAATTAGAACACAGGTCCTTCTGACTCCCAGGCCCATGGTCTATCCACTAGGCCACAGTCCTACTCTATTAATACAGATATATGTGTATAGGTGTGTATGTTAACATATACACTCTTGCATACATATATGCACATATACCCTTCATGTTTAAATATAAGGTCAGGCCTGACACCTCTTTTTATGCTCTATATTAAACTACAACAATGATAAATTTGACAGGCACTTACCCAACTCTCTGGGAATTGTATATATTAGTGTGAACAGGATTTCCCTTAGAAAGAGCGGAAGTCTCTGCCATGCTGGTGTACCCACCCCCCCACCTCAAAAAGAGTGAAAGAATTCAATCACCCATTATGACAGTGAATCTAGTAGTTGGGAGTTAGAACTTGAAGTTCTCCATCAGGCACGGTCTCTGATTCACTGCAGCAAATCACTTATCCTCTCTGGGCTTTGGTTTCCTGGGCGTTGGTCAAAGGTTCTTGTCACAACCTCTCTGTGCCTCCTCACTGAGGACAACATGAGATACGGGTTATAATTTTCAGTGGGACAGAACTCCTACTTGGGAGTAAATCACATGCTTAAAAGGCTATTGATGGCTTCAGGCAGTTTAGGTACCTCCACGAGCAGAGCAAAGCTAGAAGTACACCTGTGGTGGGGGAGAATCCCTTTCAGAAGTGTGAAAATGATTGAGACATCAAAGCGTTCTCCAAGTATGAGGTTTTGTTCAGCTCCCTCTGAGGCTGCTGGGCTCTCCCTCTTGCCCTACGTTACTCCCCTCCCCCTCCTATTTTTAAAAAATGGTTTTTCTTAAGTGCTTACTATGTGCCAGTCACTGTTCTAAGCACTGGAGATGATACAAGATAATCAGGTTGGACAAAGTCCATATCCCACATGGGTTCACAGTCTTTATCCCCATTTTACAGATGAGGTAAGTGAGGTGCAGAGAAGTTAAGTAACTTGCCTTAAGGTCACGCAGCAAGCTCCTAGCAGAGCCGGAATTAGAACCCAAGTCCTCTGACTCCCAGCCTCGGGCTCTTTCCACTAGGCACCACAGCTCCTCATAGACACTCTCATCTGGTACCTTTTTAATTTGGGTTTCCACTGGCTTCTCAGCTCTCTAGGCCAGTCTCTTGCCCTCTGCTTTTTTCTTCTCCCATCCTGACTTTATGTAAAGGAAACTCACCTAAAATTCCCTCAATTTTCTGCAATCCTCTAGCTTGTGTCTCCTCCCCCTCTCCCTCCCAACTCCCTTAGAGTCAGCTTTGCCACATTTTTCTCTGTCCATTTAACTTGCCCAAAAGGGATTCTGTGATTCTCAAGTTAATGACTGCTTTGGAGAAATGAAGTGGGGGGGATTGTACTGGATAGACTGGGTGGGGAAGACAGAAAGAGGTGAGGGGAGAGGGGAGAGATTGGCCCCCACAGAGATCACTTTATTCTTACCACACAGCTCTGCTGGGGTGTGGGAGGTCCACATTGCCTTGCTTTTGGTTTTGAAAATCTGATGAAATGATTGACCACCCTCCCCTTACTCTAAATCCTGCATGCTTGCTTCTCCATCTGCTCACAACCACAACTCATTGACCCTCCTAAGATCTGAAGTTATTCCCCATGCTGAAGTTGAAGCCTAGTGCACTTAGCAGAACAATATTACAAATATTTCCCAGGAAAGGCTAAAGATTGGGGGAGAGGCTCCTAGGAAAAAGATCAGAGGTTGGGCCAGTGGGAAGAAAGGAACAGGCTCTGGTGTGGGGGTAGTTGGGGAGGAGGGAAGGAGGGAACAAGGGAGAGTGGAAGGGTGGGATGGAAGGAGGGAGGGAGGGAGGGAGGGATGAAAAGAGGGAGTGAGAGGGTGGGAGTGAGGAAGGGATGGAAAAAGGAAGGGAAGAAAGAAGAGAAGGAAGGAAAAAGTGAGGGAGGGAAAGAGAAAATGAGGGAGGGAGGGACAGATGGAAGGAGGGAGAAGAGGAGGGATGGAGGGAGCAAGAACTCCCACACATTTTAATATTAAATGTAAATTACAGGCAAAAGAGGTGTCCCCTAAGTGGCCGACATGTTTGAATCAACAACTTGGGTGCACTTACCATTGGCCTGCGGCACTGGGTCTTCCTGAATCAGCTGATGCACCAACGGGAAGCTGGTTCTTAGGAGCTGCCCTCGGACAACAATTCCTTCTCTGCTGGTCTGCGGCTCAGTCTACCCCCTCCATTCTGGGATCTTCCCATCTGGATCGATTTACCTCCAGCCTGGGAAAGGAACTCATCAAGTTTCCCCTCGAGCCTGACACACTCCCCAGCTTGCGGCCCCCAGGTTTTAATTAAGAAAACAACCAATCTGGAACTCTTCAGCAACCTCCCCTGGGTTCCAGGAAGCCCTCTCCCGTAGGAGTGCAGGGGATGGTCACAGCAGAGCCAAGACTCCTACTCCCTCACCTATGATGTTTCAATCCCACTGCCGTCCTGGCCTCTCACACCGGGGAAATGACACCAGGCAGCAACCATTCCCAGGCCTAGATCATGATTAATTCATTCATTCAATAGTATTTATTGAGCGCTTACTATGTGCAGAGCACTGTACTAAGCGCTTGGAATGTACAAATCGGCAACAGATAGAGATAGTCCCTGCCCATTGACGGGCTTACAGTCTAATCGGGGGAGACAGACAGACAAAAACAGTAGCAATAAATAGAATCAAGGGGATGTACATCTCGTTAAAACAATAGCAATAAATAGAATCAAGGGGATGTACATCTCATTAACAAAATGAATAGGGCAATAAAAATATATACAAATGAGTGGAAGAGCACAGTGCTGAGGGGAGGGGAAGGGAGAGGGGGAGGGAGGAGCAGAGGGAAATGGGGGGAAAAGGGGGCTTAGCTGAGGGGAGGTGAAGGGGGGGTAAAGGGGCAGCAGAGGGAGCAGAGGGAAAAGGGGAAGCTCAGTTTGGGAAGGCCTCTTGGAGGAGGTGAGATCTCAGTAGGGCTTTGAAGAGGGAAAGAGAATTAATTTGGCGGAGGTGAGGAGGGAGGGCATTCCAGGACAGTGGGAGGACGGGGGCCAGGGGTCGACGGTGGGATAGGCAAGAACGGGGGACGGTGAGGAGGTGGGCGGCAGAGGAGCGGAGCTTACAGAGTGGGCACTAGGAAGAGAGAAGGGAGGAGAGGTGGGGGGGCAAGATGATGGAGAGCCTTGTAGCCTAGAGTGAGAAGTTTTTGTTTCGTGCGGAGGTTGATAGGCAACCACTGGAGGTTTTTAAGAAGGGGAGTGACATTCATTCATTCATTCATTCATTCATTCAATAGTATTTATTGAGTGCTTACTATGTGCAGAGCACTGTACTAAGTGCTTGGGATGAACAAGTCGGCAACAGATAGAGACAGTCCCTGACGTTTGACGGGCTTACAGTCTAATCGGGGGAGACGGACAGACAAGAACAATGGCAATAAATAGAGACGAGGGGAAGAACATCTTGTAAAAACAATGGCAACTAAATAGAATCGAGGCGATGTACAATTCACTAACAAAATAAATAGGGTAATGAAAATATATACAGTTGAGCGGATGAGTACAGTGCTGTGGGGATGGGAAGGGAGAGGTGGAGGAGCAGAGGGAAAAGGGGAAAAAGAGGGTTTAGCTGCGGAGAGGTAAAGGGGGGGTGGCAGAGGGAGTAGAGGGAGAAGAGGAGCTCAGTCTGGGAAGGCCTCTTGGAGGAGGTGAGTTTTAAGTAGGGTTTTGAAGAGGGGAAGAGAATCAGTTTGGCGGAGGTGAGGAGGGAGGGCGTTCCAGGACCGCGGGAGGACGTGGCCCGGGGGTCGACGGCAGGATAGGCGAGACCGAGGGACGGTGAGGAGGTGGGCGGCAGAGGAGCGGAGCGTGCGGGGTGGGTGGTAGAAAGAGAGAAGGGAGGAGAGGTAGGAAGGGGCAAGGTGATGGAGAGCCTTGAAGCCTAGAGTGAGGAGTTTTTGTTTGGAGCGGAGGTTGATAGGCAACCACTGGAGTTGTTTAAGAAGGGGAGTGACATGCCCAGATCGTTTCTGCAGGAAGATGAGCCGGGCAGCAGAGTGAAGAATAGACCGGAGTGGGGCGAGAGAAGAGGAAGGGAGGTCAGAGAGAAGGCTGACATAGTAGTCGAGCCGGGATATAATGAGAGCCTGTAACAGTAAGGTAGCCGTTTGGGTGGAGAGGAAAGGGCGGATCTTGGCGATATTGTAGAGGTGAAACTGGCAGGTCTTGGTAACGGATAGGATGTGTGGGGTGAACGAGAGAGACGAGTCAAGGATGACACCGAGATCGCGGGCCCGAGAGATGGGAAGGATGGTCGTGCCATCGATGGTGATAGAGAAGTCTGGGAGAGGACCGGGTTTGGGAGGGAAGATGAGGAGCTCAGTCTTGCTCATGTTGAGTTTTAGGTGGCGGGCCGACATCCAGGTGGAGACGTCCCGGAGGCAGGAGGAGATGCGAGCCTGAAGGGAGGGGGAGCGGACGGGGCGGAGATGTAGATCTGCGTGCCATCTGCGTAGAGATGGTAGTCAAAGCCGTGAGAGCAAATGAGTTCACCGAGGGAGTGAGTGTAAATGGAGAACAGAAGAGGGCCAAGAACTGACCCTTGAGGAACTCCAACAGTTAAAGGATGGGAGGGGGAGGAGGCTCCAGCGAAGGAGACCGAGAATGACCGGCCAGAGAGGTAAGAGGAGAACCGGGAGAGGACGGAGTCCGTGAAGCCAAGGTGAGATAAGGTATGGAGGAGGAGGGGATGGTCGACAGTGTCAAAGGCAGCAGAGAGGTCAAGGAGGATCAGAATGGAGTAGGAGCCATCGGATTTGGCAAGAAGGAGGTCATGGGTGACCTTAGAGAGAGCAGTCTCGGTAGAGTGGAGGGGACGGAAGCCAGATCGGAGGGGGTCTAGGAGAGAATGGGAGTTAAGGAATTCTAAGCATCGATTGTAGACGACTCGTTCTAGGATTTTGGAAAGGAAGGGTAGTGGGGAGATAGGGTGATAACTGGAGGGGGAAGTGGGGTCAAGAGCGGGTTTTTTTAGGATGGGGGAGACGTGGGCATGTTTGAAGGCAGAGGGGAAGGAGCCATTGGAGATTGAGTGGTTAAAAATAGAAGTTAAGGAAGGTAGGAGGGCAGGGGCGATGGTTTTAATAAGGTGAGAGGGAATGGGGTCCGAGGCGCAGGTGGAGGGGGTGGCACTTGCGAGGAGGAAGGAGATCTCCTCAGAGGATACTGCAGGGAAGGATGGAAAAGTAGGGGAGGGGGTTGGTGGGAGGGAGGGGAGAGGCGGAGGGGTGACTTTGGGGAGCTCAGACCTGATTGTGTTGATTTTTGTGAGGAAATAGGTGGCCAGATCACTGGGGGAGAGAGATGGGGGAGGGGGAGGAACAGGGGGCTTAAGGAGAGAGTTAAAGGTCCGGAACAATCGGCGGGGGTGACGGGCATGGGTGTCGATGAGGGAGAAGAAGTTTTGCCTGGCGGAGGAGAGGGCAGAGTTAAGGCAGGAAAGGATAAATTTGAAGTGTGTGAGGTCGGCTTGGTGCTTGGACTTTCGCCAGCACCGCTCAGCAGCTCGAGCATAGGAGCGTAGGAGGCGGACGGAGGAGGTGATCCGGGGCTGTGGGTTAGTGGAGCGAGAGCGGCGGAGGGAAAGGGGGGCAAGAGAGTTGAGATGAATAGAGAGGGTGGAGTTGAGAGCGGAGACCTGATCATCGAGAGTGGGAAGAGAGGACAGGGCGGCAAGGTGCAGCGTGGCTCAGTGGAAAGAGCATGGGCTTTGGAGTCAGGGCTCATGAGTTCGAATCCCAGCTCTGCCACTTGCTGGCTGTGTGACTGTGGGTAAGTCACTTAACTTCTCTGTGCCTCAGTTCCCTCATCTGTAAAATGGGGATTAAGACTGTGAGCCCCACGTGGGACATCCTGATTCCCCTATGTCTACCCCAGCGCTTAGAACAGTGCTCGGCACATAGTAAGCGCTTAACAAATACCACCATTATTAAGGTGAGGAGAGATGCTATTGGAAAGACGGATGGGATCGAGAGAGCGGAGGTCTCTGTGGGGCAGTAGCGAAGATTTGCAGGGGGAGGGAGTGTGAGAGATGAGGCAGGTGAGAAGGTTATGGTCAGAGAGAGGGATTTCAGAGTTGGTGAGGGAGGAGATAGTGCAGCGGTAGGAGATGACGAGATCGAGGGTGTGACCGAGTCGGTGAGTGGGCGCGGTACCCAGAGCATTTCTGCAGGAATATGAGCGGGCAGCAGAATGAAGAATAGACTGGAGCGGGGAGAGAGGGGAGGAAGGGATATCAGAGATAAGGCTGATATAATAATCCAGCCGGGATATTATGAGAGCCTGTACCAATAAGATAGCCATTTAGGTGGAGAGGAAAGGGCGGATCTTGGCGATATTATGATGGTGTTGGCCACTCCGTACTTTTGTCCATCTCTGTGACTTATTTTGTTTTACTCATTTATTTTGGTCATTGTGAAGCACTTACTTTGTGTCATGCACTGCATTAAGCACTGGGGTAGAAACAATACAACCAGGTCAGTCCCAATCCCAGTCCCACATGGGGCTCACAATCTAAGGGGGAGGAAGAACAGATACAGATACAAAATGGATGCAACTAGGGAAACTGAGGCACAGAGAAGTTAAGTGACTAGCCCTAGGTCATAAGTAGGCAAGTGATGGAGCCAGGATTAGAACCCAGGTCCTCTGACTCTCAGGCCCATGCTTTATCTATTAGGCCATGCTGCTTCTCAATTCAATCCCTGCCCATAAGGAGTTTACTGTCTACAAGAGGAGAGAGACATTAAATTATTTTACAGTTACAGGAAATGGTGGACCACAAGGATATGTACACAAGCGCTGTGGGTCTGGGGGGAGTATGAAAGTGCCCAAGGGATACACAGGCAAGAGTGCTTATGCCTCTCAGTGGAAGTGGATCTGGAAACTTTCCGGCATTGAGGTTTTGCCTCTTCCCCACTAGTGGAGCCGGTTTATGAAGAGAGTACGGCTCATCGCCACCACCGGCAGGGGATGCTCAGCAATGGAGCCCCGCGGCCGCTGAAGCAGACCCCACCGGGTGAGCTGGAGCACAGCGCCGGACCCTGTCATCAATCATCGGGAGTGGCAGAGTCACCCACCCGCCGGCTCAAGGTGAAACGCTTTTAATTGGAGGCAGTCAGGGTCACGCCTTGCCACTTAACTCTGGGGTCGCCACAGCGGGGAAGTGTGTGTTTGCCACTCCGCCCCACACAGAAGAGCTTCAGTCCTTCTGTATTGAAGAGGAGGAGGTGGAGGATGGCAATATTTAAGCTCTTCCTAGGGGCTGAGAAACTGTACCAAGCACACAAGATAATCAGAACAGACTTTATTTCTGTCCCACATGGGGCTCACAATCTTCAAGATTTAGAGAGCTGGTATCATCCTCATTTTACAGATGAGGAAACTGAGGAGCAGAGAAGTTAAGGGACTCAACCAAGGTCACTCAGCAAGCCAGTAGCAGATCTCGCAATAGAACATGGGTCTCTTCTCTGAGTTTTAACAGAGTAGAAGAACATCTGTAGTAAGGTCAAGTTGGGAAACTAACTGGCGGTTATCGACCCACGGTCGGTGTCACTTTTTAATATCTAAAGACTCATGATTTTTCTTTTTGTGTGCTTGATTATCACTTCTTGCTTTCTCTGTCTCAGGCTCTCTCTCTGTATCTCTGTGTCTCTCTGTGTGTCTCTGGATCTCTTTGTACCCCTTCCTCTCATCCCGAGTCTCTCCCTCCCTCTCTCGGTTTACTCTTTCAGTCCATTTCCCTCTTTTCCTCTCTCTCCTTTCCCCCCTCTCCGAGCTCCTTTTCTCTCCCGCTTTCGTCTGCACTGCGTAGAACATTACACTAAAGCAATAGCATAAAGTTTGGCTCCTTTGTTCCTTTTCCCATCAGAACCTTTTATAGAGCTTTGCAAATTAAATCCGATAATTGAAATGGACACGTTTCTTTAGCACAAATTATGGTCCCGTTTTAGGATGCATGATCTGCTCCTCAGTCATCTCAGTGACTAAGTGGGCCGTGCGGCAGGAGGCTCAGGACTTCGGCACCATAAATCATCTCCTGCTTGGTCAGTTTTAGGCATGAAAGAGCAAAAGCACGTTACAATTTCTGGTTCAAGTAAAGGATTATCAGGAAAGATTTGTGAGCTGCACACAGCCTCCTAACCTCCTGGGAGAAGAGGAGAGTGAGTCGGAGGTTCCCTTCTCGCCTCAGGAATAAATAATATGCTCTTGCCAATTAAGAAGCCCATATTGATAAGCTGCAGATTTATTTGTGGCTGAGCGGGCAGGCAGCTAGCTACCTTACAGCAAATCTCCTCTCACTGTTGGAGCCCTCCCAGAGGGATCTCAAGGGAAGCAGCTGCTTGGCTGAACCCAACTCCTTAATTTGGTTCTCCACTCCCCTGTTGGCCGTGCAAACTTAGAAGCCACCTCTCTTCTGGCTACTCAGAAATACCCAGGGGACAGGTGTGGGTGAGTTAGATAAGAAACTGGATAGGAGCAAGTTCTCTGACTGGGAAGCCTGACATGGCTCAGGTGGGAACAGTCTCCCTGCTCAACGGAGAAGGATCCGAGGCACTATCCTGCCCCTCCCTGCCCCTTCCAATCAATCAATCAATCCATTAATTAATCAACGGCTCTTCCTCCCCATCCATGGGGGAGACACTCATCCCCATGGTGGGTAGAGCCCAGAACACTAAGTAGACACCACATTAAAGAACTTCACAAAGCCCTGAAGCCCCCTCTCTCTCCAACCTCATTATCATGACAACAATATTTAGCTTTAGGCCCAACTTTAAGTGAGTTATGGAAAACTTGGGGAATTTAATCAGAGGAGAACCAACAGAGGGTTTAAAAGTGTCGGTAAATTGGGCTTAAGGAGGAAGGTTTTAAGAAAAAAATCAGCATCCATAATAGTTTTGATTTTTAATTTGGTTTTATTTCATTTTTTCTACATTTAATGTTTTTATTTTATTTTTTAATTTTTTAGTTTTAACTTATCTACATTTTCCCAGCATTTAATGTAGTGTTCAGTAAGCAGTAATCAATAAATACCATAATCAATCAATAAATTAATCAACAGTATTTTTTGAACTTGGAGAACATCAAAAAGGGATACTTTTTTAAACTTTTTTTATGGGTATTTATTAAGCACTTTCTATGTGCCAGGCACTGTACTAAGCACTGGGGTAGGAACAAGTTTACCATATTGGACACAGTTCCTGTCCCTCATGGGGCTTCCAGTTTTAATCCCCATTTTACAGATGAGGTTACTGAGGCACAGAGCAGCCAAGTAGCAGAGGCAAGATTAGAACCCAAGTCCTTCTGACTCCCAGGCCCATGCTCCATCCACTAAGCCAAGCAGCTCCTCAGACACTAGACTGAAAGCTTAAGATCCCATGGAAGGAAATAGGCAGACACAATTTACAAATGAAGATATAGCCGGTGATAGCAAGAGTATGGGGAAATGAACAGTTGAGAAGATAAATAAGTAAAATATGTAAAACAATAGATGCATAACACTAAGGATGATTAGGTGATTATGTTAATCAATCCATCAGTGGTATTTATTGAGCGCTTACTTCAGTGCTTAGGGTGGTTATTGTGATGACCCAAACTGGTCAGACTGCTTCCTGAAGGAGGTGGGATTTCAGGAAGCCTTTGAAGATGGGGAGAACTAAGGTTTGCCAGAACTGAATAGGGAGAGGCTTCCCCGTAGAAGGAAGGATGAGAGCAAGGGTTAAGAGGCAGGGGAATTGAGTGTGAGGCACAGTCAGAAGGTGAGCTTGGGAATAAGAAAGAGCATCAGCTGGGGAGTCCATCAATCAATCAATGGTATTTATTGAACACTTCCTGGGTGCAGAGCACTATACTAAGCACTTGGGAGAGAACGATACATATAAGAAGGATAGAGCTGATGAAAAGCCTTGAATCCAGTGATCACAAGTCTTGCTTGATACAGAAGGAACTGGGAAGCCATAGGAGGAGTCTGAAGAGTCGAGAGGTCATGCCAAGTGGTATTTTAGAATGATGATCTGAGTATCAGGGAGTAGTATGGACTGAAGGGGAGAATAGTTGGAGGTGGGAAGACCCGTGAAGGGGCCGATGCATAGTTAAATCAGAATATGATGTTTAGACTGTTAAATCATTTAGACCGTGAGCCCATTACTTGGCAGGGATTGTCTCTATCTGTTGCCGAATTGTACATTCCAAGCACTTAGTACAGTGCTCTGCACATAGTAAGTGCTCAATAAATACTACTAAATGAAAGATGACAAGAGCTTCCTCTTAACATTCCACCTCCAACAAATCATCCCCAACTAATTCTCAGCATCTTAATTATATCAACTCAAGAGGAATTTCTGGGTAGCGTAACACATTTTTACCCATTCTCCACAATTTTAAATTTATTTTACTCGACGGTGTATTCAGTTATTTATCTTGATGACTCCATCTGTTGATATTTTTCTGTCTGTGCCTTACTTCAGAGGGAGAGCTCCTCAAGGATTGGGAATGTTTACCTTCTCTGTTTTGAATTTCCCAAACATTTAGTATAGCCCATTACATCCATACATATATTTTAATTAATAAAAATTCCTACTATTACCACTATTATTGCCACTTCTATTATTATTACTGTTACTATAGCGGCTGAGGCTGCTTGAATCCGCATGGTGCCCATATGAGTGGAGAGATAGTAGAGGATCCAGGAAAGATTGGCTGTGTTAAGACCGAATGTGAGAGATACAAGAAAATAAAGAGTCGAAGATGACAACAAAAGTGTGAGCTTCTGGGTGAGTAGGTGTGATGCTATTGTTGGCTGTGATGGCAAGGTTTGAAAGAGGAGCGGGGTTAGGAGGGAAGATAAGGAGCTCACTTTCAGCTCATAGAGCTGAAGTCATCCACATAGAGCTTGGTACCATCTGAGTTGCTGAGCTTCCCAAGAGAATGGATGAAAAGTGAGGCGAGTACAAGGCCCAGAACTGTGCCTTAAGGGACAATGTATGAGAAAGAAGCACTAGCAAGGGAACTAAGGAGAGGTTATGGAGGTAACACGAGAATCAGGAGAACTCTGTGTTTATAAAATCAAAGGCAGGGGGAGTTTTTTGGAAGAGAGGCATGTTCACTGTTTCAGAAAGGTCAAGGAGAATTAAAGACTATTAGATTTTGCAAAAAGAAGATCTTTGGAAACATTGGTGAGCAATATTTAGCTTTAAGGAGAGCAGTCCCCAGCTCTGCCACCGACCCGCTATGTGCCTTTGGGTAAAACATGAAACCACTCTGTGCCTCAGTCTCCTCATCTGTAAAATGGGGATCTCCTCTCCCAACCTCTTAGAGTGTGAGCCCCAGGTGGGACAGGTATGGTATCCTAGCTGATGCTCTTATCTCTGCCCCAACGTTTAGCACAGAGCCAGTGTCATAATCTATACTAATGATGAGGGTTAATTAGGATATGCTAAATGTGTCTGTCCCCAGCCATGACCCCACAGGGCAAGCCCCCAGCACATGTGCATTCTGACAGTCATCTGACCTGTGTTCAAGCACGTAAATCTCTCAGGACTCCCAAACCATCTAATCCTGGGATAAAACCGAAGCCACCCAGCGGAAACACCCGTCAGAGCTGGGCTCGACTGACAGTCTGCAGAGCCCCGTCTCCTTCTCTGGCTTTTGTTGTGCTCTGTGCTGAGCGTGCCCTGAAATAAAACAGCCCCGCCAGAGTGTGTGAATCTTCAGGTACAACAACATCATCTGTCCAGACTGAGAATGCGGAGAAAGATGAAACGAGGGGTAGATTAGCCCTGACGGGCATGCGGACACGGGGAGACCAGCCGGCCCACGCTGCTCCCGTCATGCGGCCCATGGCTTCGATCAGGCGGGGCAACCTCTGAACCCGCATCTTTGCGGCCTGTCCCCGGGCCCGTCTTTGGAGACCAGTACATTTGCCAAATCATTATATTATGAAAGCAAAAAAATTGCCATAGCAAACTTCTGCCATATGTGACAAGAAGCAGAGCCACCATAATGGAAGACAGCGTACATCGCTTTTCAGGCTGAGCAGGGAGGAATTTTGATTACTCCTAATAATTTAATTCATTCCTCTCTACTCCCTGGCTTCTCGCTCCCTTCTTCCCCTCGGGACTCGATTTAGTCACTGAAAACTACAATCCATAAACGGGGTTCCTTGGGATCTGGGGTTTCAACAGCTCTGGGATGTGGGGGAGAGAGTGCCGGAGAGACATGGGGTTATTGTTGTGCAGCTGCAGGATCCTGGCCCCAGCACTGAAAATGGAGAAGATGGCTCTATCTCTCCCATCAACATTCAATGGTATTTACTGAGCACTTATTATGGGCAGACCACTGTACTAAGAGCTTGGGAAACTGCAATACAACAGAGTTGGTAAACACATTCACTGCTTGCAATGAGCTTACGCTTTAGAGGATGAGACAGACATTAATGATAGATCATTTATAATATGTCATTTATAGATATGTACATCTAAGGGTGGGGTGAATATCAAATGTACAAAGATCACAGATCTAAGTGCACAGATGTCGCAGAAGGGAGAGGGAGCCGGGGAAAAGAGAGCTTAATCAGGAAAGGCTTTTTGGAAGAGATGTGATAAGGCCAGTAGTAAGGCTTTGAAGGTGAGGACAGTGGTGGTCTAGCATTTATGGAGGGGAGGGAAAGGCTCAGGACCAACAACCCACAGCACCTTTTGGAGGCTCCCAAGTTCACTAAAAGAGACAGATTGAGGCCACATTGCAAATAGTTCATCATTCATTCATTCAATCATATTTATTGAGTGCTTACTGTATGCAGAGCACTGTATTAAGCACTTGGAAAGTACAATTCATCAGTAAAGAGAGAAAACCCCTGCCTACACTGGGCTTACAGTGTAGAAGAGGGAAGACAGACATCAAAACAAGTAAAGAGGCATCAATCTAAATAAATAGAATTTATGTACATATTTATGTAAATATGTACATAAACGCTGTGGGATGGGGTTCGGGAGAGAGCAAAGGGAATGAGCAGGGGTGATGTGGAAGGGAGGGAAAGCTAAGGAAAAGGGAGGCTTGGTCTGGGAAGGTCTCTTGGAGGAGATGAGTCTTCAATAGGGCTTTGAAGGGGGGAAGAGTGATTGGTGGATTTGAGGAGGGAAGACATTCCAGGACAGAGGTAGAACGTGGGCCAGCGGTAGATGGGAGATCAAGCACAGAAGCGAGATCAAGGCACAGAGAGAAGGTTAGCACCAGAGGAGCCGAGTTTGTGGGCTGCAATGTAGAAGGAGAGAAGGGAGGTGAGGAAAGAAGGGGCTATGTGATGGAGACCTTTGAAGCCAATAGTAAGGAGTTTTTGTTTGTTACAGAGGTTGATAGGCAACCACTGGAGATTATTAAGGAGGGGGGTGACACACCCTGAACATTTCTATAGAAAGATAATCAGGGCAGTGGAGTGAAGTACAGTGCTCTGCACATAGTAAGCGCTCAATAAATACTATTGAATGAATGAATGAAGTATGGATTGAAGTGGGGAGAGGTAGAAAGTTGAGAGGTCAGAAAGGAGGCTGATGAGTTAATCCAGTTGGGACAGGATGGAGCAGTTTGGATGGAGGGGAAAGGGTGGATCTTAGCGATTTTGTGAAGGTGAGAGTGGCAGGATTTGGTGACGGATTGGATATGTGGGGTGAATGAGAGAGCGGAGTCAAGGATGACACCAAGTTTACGGGCTTGTGAAATGGGAAGGATGGTTCTGCTGTCCACATGATGGGAAAGTTCGGGAGAGGACGGGGTTTGGGAGGGAAGATAAGGAGCTCTGTCTTGGACATGTTGAGTTTTGGATGTCCTGAAGGCAGGAGGAGATGCGAGCCTGGAGGGAAGAAGAGAGAACAGGGGAGGAGGTATGAATTGAGTGTCATCTGCATAGAAATGATAGCTGAAGCTTGGGAGCGAATGAGTTCTCCAAGGGAGTGAGTGTAGATGGAGAATAGAAGGGGACCAAGAACTGAACCTTGAGGGACCTCTACAGTTAGGGTTTGGGAGGGGGAGGAGAAGCCCGCGAAGGAGACTTGAGAATGAATGGCCAGAGAGATAAGAGGAGAATCAGGAGAGGATGGAGTCAGTGAAGCCAAGGTTGATTAACGTACTGAGGAGAAGGGGATGGTCCACAGTGTCAAAGGCAGCCTAGAGGTCGAGGAGGATTAGGATGGAATAGGCGCCATTGGATTTGGCAAGAAGGAGGTAATTGGTGACTTTTGAGAGGGCGGTTTCAGTGGAGTGAAGGGGACAGAAGCCGGATTGGAGGGGGTCTAGGAGAGAGCTGGAGGAAAGGAATTCGAGGCAGCAAGTGTAGATGACTTGCTCAAGGAGTTTGGAGAGGAAGGGTAGGAGGGAGATGGGGTGATACCTGGAAGGGGCTATGGGGTCAAGGGAGAGTTTCTTTAGAATGGGGCAGACATGGGCATGTTTGAAGGCTATGGGGAAGAAGTCATTGGAGAGTGAGTGGTTGAAGATGGTAGTTAAGGAGAGGAGGAGGGAAGGGGCGAGAGTTTTTCTAAGGTGTGAAGGAATGGGGTCCGATGTGCATGTGGAGGGGGTGGCACATGAGAGGAGGCAGGAGATCTCCTCTGAAGATACTGCTGCGAAGGATGGGAAAGTTGAAAAGGGGGCTGAGAGGAGAGGGGATGGAGGAGAGGGAGGAGTGATTTTGGGGAGCTCAGGACCTGATAGTTTTAATTTTCTTAATGAAGTAGATGGCCAGATCTTTTGGGACGAGGGATGGGGGTGGGGAGAGGGACGTGGGGCCTGAGGAATGAGTTAAATGTCCGGAACAACTGACGAGGGTGATGGGCATGAGTGTCAATAAGGGAAGAGAAATAGTTTTGCCAGGCGGAGGAGAGAGCAGAGTTAAGGCAAGAAAGACAAACTTGAAGTGGACAAGGTGGGCCTGATGTTTAGTTGTCTTCCTGAATTGTATTCTCCCGAGGGCTTAGTTTTCTGCATGTAGTTGGTGCTCAGTAAAAATTATTAATTGACCAAGAGAGAGAAAGTCTGCAGGAGGTAAAGACAAATTTGGGGAGTAGCATGGCCTAATGGAAAAAGCATTACCGGGAAGCCAGAGGACCCAGTCTCTAAACCCAGCTCCGTCACTGGTCAGCTGAATGACCTAGAGCATTCTTTCTCCTTTCTCTGTCCCTCAGTTTCTTCATCTGTAATGTCAGGATTCAATACCTGTTCTCCCTCCCACTTAGACTGTGAGCCCCATGTGGGACAGGGACTGTGTCCAACCTGATTAACTAGTATCTACCCCAGCACTTAGAGCAGTGCTTGAAACATAGTAAGCACTCACTTCTCCCCAGCCATTCAAGTCCTCCTCAAAACTTTTCAGTAAAATAATTCAGTTTCTCCTCTAATTGTCCTGTTGCTCATGGGGTCAAAAAAAAAATCTCTTAGGAAATGGCTTCTGAGTCACAAGATGGAGTCACTCCTGCTCACCGCACTCAACAAATTCCATTTTAAAAAATGCAATCAAAAGCCTCTTGTGGGATAGGAACAGTCTTCAGTCTGATCATCTTGTATCTACTCCAGTATTTAATGCAGTGCTTGGTAGAGAAACAACGTGGTTCAGTGGAAAGAGCCTGGGCTTGGGAGTCAGAAGTCATGGGTTCTAATCCCAGCTCCGCCACTTAGCTGTGTGACTTTGGGCAAGTCACTTCACTTCTCTGTGCCTCAGTTACCTCATCTGTAAAATGGGAATTAAGACTGTGAGCCCCACGTGGGACAATCTGATCACCTTGTATCTCCCCAGAGCTTAGAACAGTGTTTTGCACATAGTAAGTGCTTAACAAATACCATTATTATTATTATTATTATTATTATTATTAATAAGGGATGATAATGAGAGCCATATCTGGGGTTTATGACAGATGAGACAGTCATGAAGACTTTGGGGCCAAGAACCTACACAAAAGTGGAAGTGGTTTGTGCAGCACCATTCACACTCTCTGGTCTCTCCCAGTGTCATGTTCCTGCTGGTGCGCCGGGTGTAGCTAATGAGTTGGTGGGTGGGCAGGGGTGGAGCCCCTTGCCAAGTGCCCGCAGCAGTTCTACGGACAAAATCCACCTATGAACAGAGCGACCACAGTGCAGTCAGTCAGTCGATCGAATTTACTGAGCACTTATTGTGTGCAGAGCACTGTACTAAGCTCTTGGGAGAGTATGATAAAGCAATATAACAGACACATTCCCTGCCTACAACATGCTTACTGTCTAGAAGGGGAGACAGATATTAATAGAAATAAATAAATTACAGATATGTACATAAGTGCTGTGGGGCTGGGAGGGAAGACAAGCAGCGTGGCTCAGAGGAAAGAGCCTGGGCTTGGAAGTCAGAGGTCATGGGTTCGAATCCCCGGTCTGCCACTTGTCAGCTGTGTGACTGTGGGCAAGTCACTTCACTTCTCTGTGCCTCAGTTCCCTCATCTATAAAATGGGAATTAACTGTAAGCCTCACGTGGGACAACCTGATTACCCTGTATCTACCCCAGCGCTTAGAACAGTGTTCTGCACATAGTAAGTGCTTAACAAATACCAACATTATTATTATCATTAAGACGAATAAAGGGAGCAGATCAGAGCAACACAGGAAGGAGAGGAAGAAAAGGACATGTGGGCTTTGTTAGGGAAGGCCTCTTGGAGAAGATGTGCTTTCAGTAAGGCTTCGAAGGTGAGGAGAGTAATTGCCTGCTGATATGAGGAGGAAGGGAGTTCCAGGCCAGAGGCAGGATATGGGCAAGAAGTCGGTGGCGAGATAGACGAGACTGAGGTACAGTGAGAAGGTACAGGTACAGGTACAGTGAGATGCAGTATTGTAGCATCAAAGAACAGCAGGTGGTTGCCTGGGTAACCACCTCAGTAGCTGCTATGGTCTTCACTGTTCATGTTAGCTGACTACTTTCAGAATTTGGTCTGGGCGGTTCACCCCGCAAGATGCTATGGGCAGTTATTTAATCAGAAACCTTCACCATAGATGGTGTAGCCCCCAGAGGCATTCTACTACTTCTGATCATGTCATAATCAATCAATCAATCAAAATATTTGAGCACCATGCTCAGCACTTCAGAGAGCACAGTAGAATTAATAGACATGACCCCTCAAGGAGAATATAATCTAGCTGGGGAGACACACATTAAAATCAATTCCAAATGGACAGAACTGATATGCAGGTATGTGAGCACTCACTCCCGTGGTGGGGTGTGATAAGATCCTTGGGGTAGGAGCACAGAGTAAGATAGTTGTGGGCAGGGAATATGTTGACCAACACTGTTATATTGTACTCTCTTAAGCACTAAGTACAGTGCTCTGTTCACAGTAAGGGCTTAATAAATACCAATAGAGAAGCAGTGTGACTTAGTGGAAAGAGCACGAGCTTGGGAGTCAGAGGACATGGGTTCTAATCCTGGATCCGCCACTTGTCCGGTGTGTGACTGTGGGCAAGCCACTTAACTTCACTGTGCCTCAGTTACCTCATCTGTAAAATGGGGATAAAGACTGTGAGCTCTTCATGGGACAACCTGATTACCTTGTACCTACCCCAGGGCTTAGAGCAGTGTTTGGCACATAGAAAGTACTTAACAAACACTATCATTATTATTATTGTCATTGATTGATTGGTGGATTGAGTGAGTGAGTGGCAGAGAAAGTCTCTCTGTGTAGCATAGCTCTCCAGGCTGAATCTGGCCATTTCTGTCACCCTCCTCCCCTGGTGCCGCTCAGCCACCGTGGCCCTGAGTTACTGGAAAAGTGGCTCCTTTCTAGCCCCTTGACCCTTCTGAGCATTCTTCCCTGCATTTTCCCCAGGCTGAAGTCCCCCCACCCATCCGGCCCATATCCCTATCTGGTTGCACTTTGGGTGTTGAGTTCCTACAGTCAGGCCACTAAACTACCAGAGGGGGCAGGGGCAAGGACAGAGGAAGGGACTGGTAGGAGAGCTGAGGGGCAGAGTGGCAGCAGGGCAGTGGACAACCGTTCCCTGGGGAAGACCTCCTGAACCCTCTCCAGGGGCCCAGGTGGCTGCCAGGATTATGTGGAGAAGCATGTCGTTGTTCTCCCCCTTTATAAACAGATGTTTCATCTGTCGCACATAATGCCAAGCAGATTAGGTAATTCCAGGTGATCATGTCAGCCTGTTCTACATAATCCTTTACAGGAAAAGCAACCTAATCAGAATTACGGAGCAATCCCGGAAATTCATTTGTCTCCCTCTCATTGTCGGAGCCTGCTGTCAGAGAAATCCATTTATCACCATATGTGCTGGAATTATTAGTCCGCACTTTATGACTCTTAGACGATGCTGGAGAATAAGGCTGGAGGGAGCTCAGCCTTAGATTGGGGCTGGGGGGTGGGGAAGGAAGGACGGGGGTGGGCCAGTGCTAAAGCTTGGGGGGGGGGCGGGGGAAGGGGCATATAGAGATACTTGCCAACTCCAAATCGTGAGTTAAACCCAAAGACAGGTCCCACCTCTGAGCCAACAGTCTAGGTACCGAAACCCAGGGAAGCCAGACCCTGACTCATCTGGAAATGAAGCAGGTGGAGGAATCAGTCTATCGATCTATCAGTGGTATCTATTGAGTGCTTACTGTTTGCAAAGCACTGTATTAAGCGTTTGGGAGTGTACAATACCAAAGAGTTGATAGACACATTGCTGACCTACAAAGAGTGGAGGAAACAGGCAGAAAGGGAGATGGGGACTGTTAGAGGAGGATAACAGCCCTCACTAGGGGTAGGGAGGTGAGGAGAAGAGGGAAGAAAGAGACAGGAGGGAAATTACAAAGATATTTAGGCCTTTTCCCTTCCCTGTTATCTGCAGCCTAGAGATTGAGGAAACTGAATGACTGCCTATTCCCTGTCACAGAAAAAAGCCAGATCTGTTAATTATTTTATAAAGAAGGTTTTGCTTCCAATTTTGCTTCCAATTTTGCTTCCAATTTTCAAGTGGTCATTTAATGGAGGAAGTGAGAGAAATGCCACCAAGCCCTGTTGGGCCAGTGCTGACTGACTCAGCCTGGAAAAATTACCTGTTAGGCTTGGTTGGCAATAGAGTCAGTAGTCATGATGCCTGCCACAGTCAATGGGGAGAGACAAATATTGAAAGAAATCACAGATGGGGAGATAGTTCAGTATGAGGATGTGTACACAAATGTTTTGTGGCTGGAGTGAGTATCGGAGTGCTTAAGGTGTAGTTGGCCAAGTGCATAGTCAATGGAGAAAGGACGGCAGATAATGGAAATGTGGGCTTAGTCAGGGAAGACTCCTTGGAAGAGATGAGATTTTAGGAGGGCTTTGAAGGTGGGGAAAGTTGTGGTCTGTCGGCTATGAAGGGGGAGGGAGCTTCAGGCCAGAGGGAGGACATGGGTAATAAGTCAGCAGTGGGATAGATGAGACGGAGGTTACAGAGAGTAGATGAGAATCAAGAAGGGATCTGAAAATGGGGGGTGAAGGGGAGAATATCCAGGGTGGCCTAAGAGCAGAAGGAGGAGATCTAGATTGGAAGAAGAGAAGCCCAGCTGGAGCAATGCTCATACCCCTGAGCGCTGGGTCAATTCCGATCTTCAGAGAGGTGGGGATGGAGGGCAGTGCAGAGCACTGGGCAGAAGGTGAGGGCCAGATGCAGAGTGCAACAAGACTGGCTGCTGAGTCAGAATCCTCCTAGAGACAGAGAGCCAGTTAAAGGAAAAGAGGAGGAAGCAAGAAAAAAGAAACTTAAACCCCCAACCTTGAATCCTGCTAGGAAAGGGGCCCAGGCTGGGGAGTGAAGAGCCGTTGGAGGAGGGGGGAGGGAAAGAGGCTCCCCGTCTTGCTTCCTAACACGAGAGGCAGGACCACATCAAGGTCCGAGCCAGCCCACATCTGGTATCCTCGCGCTAGGCCTGTAACTCATCCATCTCTGCACACGCCGGCAAATTTGGAACAGCTCACTATTCGGGGGGAGCCGGCCAGCCCACGCAGCTCTCTTCTGACCCCACTGAGAGTTCAGGTCACCCCTTGCCCTCCCCATTCCTAAAAGAAAGGTAGGGTAGAGACAGAGGCAGAGGCAGAGACACTCACTGGGGAGATAGACACAGAGAGAGACAAAAAGAGGCAGAGGAAGAAAGGAAGAAAGGAAGGAAGGAAGGAAGGAAGGAAGGAAGGAAGGAAGGAAGGAAGGAAGGAAGGAAGGAAGGAAGGAAGGAAGGAAGGAAGGAAGGAAGTAAGGAAGGCAGAAAGAAAGAAAGAAAGAAAGAAAAGAAAGAAAGAAAGAAAGAAAGAAAGAAAGAAAGAAAGAAAGAAAGAAAGAAAGAAAGAAAGAAAGAAAGAAAGAAAGAAAGAAAGAAAGAAAGAAAGAAAGAAAGAAAGAAAGGGATATAGAGCAAGACAGTGAGGGAAGGAAGGAAAAAGGGGTGGTGGTGACTGTGGTTCTTAGAAGTCATAATAATAATAGTCATATTTGTTAAACACTTAGGGCCAAACAGAAACGATAATTCTTATTTCTATGACTCCCCATGTTGTGTCTGTTTCAGCGTGCCTCTTCATTCATTCATTCATTCATTCATTCACTCATTCATTCATTCATTCATTCGTATTTATTGAGCACTTTCTGTGTGCAAAGCCCTGTACTAAGCTCTTGGGAGAGTGCAATATAACAAAAAACAGACACATTCCCTGCCCACAATGAGCTTGCAGTCTAGAGGGAGAGACAGATATTAATATAAATAAATAAATAGGGTGATCGTGATAGGAGACTGGCACTTAGAGCCCAATAGAGGATCAATTGGTCTATCAGTCAATTGAATTTATTGAGCACTTACTATGTGCAGTGCACTGTTCTATGTGCTTGGGAGAGTACAATGTAACAGAGTTAGTTAACATATTTCCCTCCCACAAGGAGCTGACAATCTAGAGACGGAAACAGACATTAATATAAATGAATGATTTTCAGATATGTACATAAATGCTGTGTGGGTCTGAGGGTGGGGTGAATAAAGGGTACAAATTCAAGGGCAAGGGTGAAGCAGAAAGGAGAGGAAGAAGGAGGTGGAAGGTAGTGCTGATCTTTTAGCCTCTATAAAGCGGAGGGAAAAAGCACAGAGAGCAGTGGATGGTTTGAGAGGGACCACCACTTCACTGGCACCTCAGACCTGCTGAAGAAACAGGCCTAAAGAAAAATTCATTCATTCATTCATTCATTCAATAGTATTTATTCCCCCTCCCATCCATCTAGATGAGAGAGGGAATGGAAAAAACCTGTGGAGGCAGACACAAGGCAGACATAAGCTAAGGGGGGTGAACAGGAATGGGTCTGGAGAAACAAGAGAAAACAGTAGCCAGTATCACCCAGGCCCCTCGTGGCTTACTGGCTAATTCTGCTGTATTGTACTTTCCCAAGTGCTTAGTACAGTGCTCTACACATAGTAAGTGCTCAATAAATACCATTGATTGACTGATTGGTGTCTCCAGGTGCTCCTGGTTCCTTCTACATTTGCCTTTTGCCCAGGTCTTCCTAGCTGGGCCTGGCTCTGGAGGAGAGTTGGGAAAATCCTGAAGGAATCTGGGGAAATACCAGGGCTCTGACAGCCTGAGTAATCCCCAGAAGGGGGACTCATGGTGATCTCAGTATCCCCTTTCTCTCTTCTCCATGGTTTTCTTTTTTAACTCCAAAAGGAGCAGCTCTGGGTAGAACACCATTCTAAGAGCTTGGGAGAGCATAATATGGTAAGTAGACCCAAAACTTGCTGTCAAGGAACTTAAAGTCTAGTTGGGGAGACCAACGGCAAAATAAATTACAGGCAGAAGAAGCACCCGAGTAGATGGTGCAGTAGGAAGAGATGAGATGCTCATCAGGGAAGGCTTCCTGGAGGAGATATGATTTTAGTAGGGTTTTGAGGATGAGGAGCATGGTAGTCTGTTGGATATGGAGGAGAAGGAGGAGGAGGAGGAGGAGGGAATTCTAGGCAGGAGGGAGGTGTGAATCGATTTTGCCCTCTTGGCAGAGAAGGCATGACAGGATCAAGGCCTGGTCAGGCAGGACCCAGTCACCAGCAGGAGTTGATGGGAGGTTGTGGGAGAGAAATGGGGTCAAGGGGCCTCAGGGGTGTGTGCTGAGGAGGGACTATGAGATGCTGGGGAGACAACAGGGACCAGTAAGCACTTAAAAGAGAGGAAGGGAACACAAAGAGGGGGGTCATAGTAGAGCTCCATGTTTGGATATGGAAAGAACAAATCCAGAAAATGTATGCAAACTAGCATGCAGATTGGCATCTGTTATTTTTAAACCAGGAGATTGGAGGATAAAAATGGTCTAGTTTGCTGTCAGAGGCACACTGGATGAAGGCCCCCAGCCCAGCCCCTTGAGGGCAGACTGGAGGAACAAACAGTATGTTCCCCTCTGGCTGGCCACCCGTTCCCCTGATGGGCATCTGTCAAAACCTTCCATAGATCAGGTTTCTCCCCATTCTCCCTGATGACATCGAGGTGGGATGTGTTAGATTGAGCCCCCAGCTGCTGACACAGCTTGGCCAGGGGCTATAAATCTCTCCCGGCTCCCAAAATAAAGCTCCAGGCTGGCAAGCAGGGTGGGGCCCCACTTGAAGGGCAACGTGGAGGGCATCACTACCGTTTCCCATTGGGAAGGCTCCGGAGGGAGAAGAAGAGCTTCCCGGCTACCAGAATCAATAATGCTATCAGTCCGATGCCATTCGGGGCCTCTCACCACTGCAACAACCTCAGAGTTGCTATTTATTATGGTTGCCTTTCCTGGTGAAAATCAGAAGTAATCAATCAGTGGTACTTATAATCAATCAGTGGTATTTATTGAGCTCTTATTGTGTGTAGAGTACTGTACCAGGCACTTGGGAAAGAACAATACGGTAGAGTACAGTAGAGAAGCAGTGTGGCTAGAGAAGCAACATGGCTTAGTGGAAAGAGCAAGGGCTTGGGAGTCAGAGGTCATGGGTTCTAATCCTGGCTTTGCTGCTTGTCAGCTGTAAGACCTTGGACAAGTTACTTAACTACTCTGTGTCTCAGTTACCTCATCTGTAACATGGGGATGAAGACTATGAGCCCTACGTGGAACAACCTGATTACCTTGTATCTACCCCAGAGCTTAGAACAGTGCTTGGTATATAGTAAGCCATTAACAAATACCAACATTATTATTATTATTATGATTAGAGTTGATAGATACATTCCCTGCCCACAAGGAGCTTACAGTCTAGAGGGGGAGACAGATATTAAAATACATTACCATTAGGAGGAATGGGAGAGTATAGAGATATGTACATAAGAGCTGTGGGCTTGTGGTGAATCACAAGTGCTTAAGGGATACAGATCGAAGGGCAGAGAAGATGAATAGGAGAAATGATAATCTAGTCAGGGAAGGCCACTTGGAGGAAGTGAGATTTTGGTAGGGCTCTGAAGTTGCGGCGAGAGGTGGACTATTGGATATGAGGGGGGAGGGAGTTCCAGGACAGAGGAAGGATAGAGGCAAAGAGTCACTGTCAAGAAAGACAAGATCAAGGTACAGGTAGTGAGTTGGTGTTAGAAGAACAAAGTGTGTGGGTTGGGTTGTAGAAGGTGCCTGTGAGGTAAAGTGGGAAAGGGAGAGCTGATTGAGTGTTTTACAGTCAACGGTGAGGGGTCTCTGCTTGATGCAGAGGCGGATGGGCAACAACTGGAGGTTCTTGAGGAGTGGGAGACGTGAACTCATCTGACATGTCTAGGACAGACCTGAGATTGGAAATATCAGGGACCAAAAGGTGCAGGTCAAACTCCTGCACAACAACTGACTCTTCATAAGATCATCACACCAGCACGTGGAAGTGTTAAGCAGTCCTCTGTGACCCAACACTTGGAATCCCTGGAATCAGAGACCGAACCTGTGGGCCTGAATGTGCCCCACTAAATCCAGCCCCCTGTCCTGGTCTCAAGAGGAGATCTGTCTCCTATCAAAATCTACTCCCTCCGCCTGTGCCTCTGACCCCATCATTTCACACTTTATTAAAATACTTGCCTCTCCCTTCTTCCTTCCTACTTTTAGAATGAGTAGTCTCATGTGGGACAGGGACAATGTCCACCCTGATTATCTTGTATTTATCGCAGCACTTTGTAAAGCACTTAGCTCAGAATAATTACTATTATTATTATTATTCCCTCCCTGACCTCCATTTTCCAACTGCTCATTCCCCAGTGGGTCCTTCTTCTCTGCTTTCAAACATGTCCATATATCTCCATCTTTAAAAAAAAAAAATCCCTTCCCTTGACCCCACTGCATCCTCCAGTTATCACCTGATATCTCTCCTTCCATTCCTCTCCAAACTCCTCAAATCAGTTAACACCTGTTGCCTTCTCATCCACTCCTCCAATTCTTTTCTCAACTCCCTTCATTGTGGCCCCCTTTACTCCACTGAAACTGCTCTCTCCAAGATCACCAATAATTTCCTCTGTGCCAAATCCATCATGGTTTAGTTCTGGATATCCTTTTCTTCTCTATTTTCAATGACTCTTTTTTTAAACTCTATTTGTTAAGCAGTTTCTATGTTCAGGCACTGTTCTAAGCTCTGGGGTAGAAACAAGTGAATCAGATTGGATATAGTCCATGTCCTCTATGGGGCTCACAGTCTTAATTCCCATTTTACAGATGAAGAGACTGAGGCACAGAGAAGTTAAGTGACTTGCCCCAGGCCACAAAGGGGACATGTGGTGGAGCCAGGATTAGAACCCAGGTCCTTCTGACTCCTGGTCCCCTGCTCTTTCCACTAGGTTACAGTGCTTTCTTAGAGAATCCATTCACTTCCCCAGCTTCAATTACCATCTCTAGGTGGATGAATCACAAACTACCTCACCAATCCCAACCTCTCCCTTTCTTTGCAATATCACATTTCATCCTGCCTTCAGGACATTTTCTAAGTGGATGTCCTGCCATTATTTCAAATTCAGCATGTTCAAAACCAAATACCTTTTCTCCCCAAACAATCCTCTATTCCCAACTTTCCCACCACTGTTGGCAAATCCACTCTCCCTTTGTATCACTAGCCAGCAACACTGGTTTTATCAATCAGTCAATCAATGCTATTTATTGAGCACTTACTGTGTGCAGAACACTTACTAAGCACTTGGGAAAGTACAGTACAATATAGGTGGTAGACATGATCCCCAACCACTTGGAGCTTAGAGTCTACAGGGGGAGGCAGATAATAAAATAGATTATGAAAAGGAGAAATAGCAGAGTAAAGAATATTTACACAATTACTGTACTATAAGATTATATTTACTCAGCTCTCCTTTTTTATGTCATTTGTTAAGCTCTTACTTAGTTCCAAATACTGTCCTAAGCACTGGGTTAGTTACAAACTAATTAAGTTGGGTATAGTTCATGTGCCTCATGGGGCTCACAGTCTTAATCTCTATTTAACAGATGAGGTACCTGAGGCACAAAGAAATTAAGTGATTTTCCCAAGGTCACACATCAGACAAGAGTTGGAGCCAGGATTAGAATCTAGGTTCTCTGACTCCCAGGGCCATGTTCTTTTCACTAAACCATATTCCTTCAAACTGCATTGTCAGCTAGTCACCAACTCCTATCAGTTCTATATTCACAGCTCAAGAATCTGCCCTTTCCTCTCCACCCAAACTGCTTCCATGTTGGTCCAAACACTTGTCATATCCTGCCTTGACTACAGCATCAGCCTCCTTCAGGACTTCCCTGCCTCCAGCCTCTCCCTTTTCCAGTCCATACTTCATTCTGCTGCCCATATCACTGTTCTAAAAAAATCTTTCTGCCTATATTTCTCCAGTCCTCAAAAATCTCCACTGGCTTCGAGGCACTCAATCATCTCTCTCCCTCCTATCTAGCCTATCTCCTCTCATTCATTCATTTATTCAATCGTATTTATTGAGCGCTTACTGTGTGCACAGCACTATACTAAGCACTTGGAATGTGCAATTTGGCAACAGATAGAGACAATCCCTGCCCAATAACGGGCTCACAGTTTAAAATGGGGAGACAGACAGCAAAACAAAACAAGTAGAAAGACATTTTTATCATCAAAATAGATGAATAGAATCATAGATAGATACACTACACTACTTTTCCACTACAACAGTCCATATTTGCTCCTCTACCACCAACCTATGTGTATCCATCTCACCTTTCTCATCACTGATGCTTTGCTTTCTCCTACCTCGAACTCCATCCCTCTTCAAATCTAACAGACCACCATTCTCCCCATTTTCAAAACTCTACTAAAATTATATCTCCTCCACGAAGTCTTCCTGACTAACTTCTCATCTCTCCCTCCCATCTGCATCATTTAATCAATTAAGTCCATACCTCCAAGCATTTTGATACTCATCCCATACTCACCTTCCAAACACTTATATACATATCCTTATACTCTGTTGCTTCTCTTACCTGTAATTTATTTTAAGATCCATCTCTCCCTATAGATTGTGATCTCACTGAAAGGCACGGATTGTGTTTAACAATTCTATTGTACTCTCCCATGCACTTAGTCCAGTGTTCTGCACATAGTAAGTACTCATATTTCATTGATTGATTGATTGATTGATTGATGGATTGCTCTTGAAATAGATGGAAGGAGCTGGGCACCTCTTCAGGAGAGATAAGAAAAAGAAAGTAGGTAAGAGAAGCAGCATGGCCTAGTGGAAAGAGCAAAGGCCTGGGAGTTAGAGGACCTCGGTTCTAATCCCTGCTACACCATGTAACTGCTGTGTGAACTTGTGCAAGTCATTTCATCACTCTCATCTGCAAAATGGGGATTCAGTACCTGTTGTCCCTCCTACCTAGACTGTGAGCCCCATGTGGGGACTGATTATCTTGTATCTACCCCAGTGCTTAATACAGTGCTGGACACAGAGCAAGGGCTTAACATCCTATTATTATTATTATTGTTATTAGAGGAACACCACTCTAAAATGCAGGCATCTCTTGAGCCCAGAAGGTGACGGTGGTGCTCGGAGGCACCACTTCCTAAGGGAAAACAGAGATTAAAAATTTAAAATTCAAGTAAACTGTCAAAACAGCTTTACTCAGTTGCCATACCTGCTGCAGAACAGATCCAGGCTGAATCATAAGCCTTGTGAACCCACAGGATGGAATAGCTCCAACTGTGTGACAGGCTCACATTTTCAGTTTGATTGGGAGTCTGGAAGCTGGATGATAGACCAGGGAAAAAAGGCAGGGGAATCTGGGGGATTAGACTTTTTGCCTTGGGAGGAGAAGGGAGGGACTCAGAGTAGAGAAGGAAATTGGTGGGGAGGCGGTGAATCATTGTCAAGTCACCTAGAGACCAACTAATTAATCAATGAATAGTACTCATTTTTTAATGGTATTTGTTAAGCACTTACTATGTGCCAGGCACTCTTCTAAGTGTTGGAGTAGATACAGATTAATCAGGTTGGACACAGTCCCTGTCCCAAATGGGGCTCAGTTTCTTTATCCCCATTTTACAGGTAACTGAGGCCTAGAGAAGTGAAGTGGCTTGCCCAAGGTCACACAACAGGCAAGTGGATGAGTGGGGATTAGAACCCAGATCCTTCTGATTCCCAGGCTGGTACTTCAACCACTATGCCACGCTGCTTCTCATAAGAGCATTACTATTAGTGCTTATTGAGCTCTTATTATGTGCAAAACACTGTGCTAAGCGCCTGGGAGAGTACACTCTAAGAGTTGGAAGACACATTCCCTGCTTACAGTGAGCTTATAGTCTAGAGGTAATAATAATTATGGTACTTGTTAAGGGCTTACTATGTGCCAAGCACTGTTCTAAACTCCAGGGTGGATGCAAGTTAATCAGGTCGGGCACAGTCCCAGTCCCACAAGAGACTCAAACTCTTAATCTTCCTTTTACAGAAGCGGTAACTGAGGCACAGAGAAGTGAAGTGACTTGCCCAAGGTCACACAGCAGACATGTGGTGGAGTCAGGATTAGAACCCCTGACCTTCTGACTCCCAAGCCCGTGCTCAATCCACTAAGCCACACTTCTTCTCTGAGATAATAGAGGTAATGTGATGTTATAGTCTAGGCAAGCACTTCCCAATAAAGAAGACTATGAAGAAGCATTTGGGGGTTAGACTAGAGGTCCAGGCAACTCATAAAAGAGCAGTTCGCTTCCTGTAGAGATAACAGTAAATCTCCTTGCTGGGAGAGCTGGAGTTGAAGCCCAGCTGCCTGATGGGCTGGAGACCCCAAAGTGGTCTGACACAATGCCAGGATACTCATATCTCAACTCAATAAGGAGTTGGGAGAACTCAGCAGCTCATCATGTCTCCAACCTCCCAGAGACGGGTGGGGGTGGGGATGGCGTGTAGCACAGATTACCATCCAGCTTCGCAGAAGGCATACAGACAAGAAGGAGCGTGGTCCAGTGCATACAGCACAAGCTTGAGAGTCAGAAGGCCTTGGGTTCTAATTCCAGCACTGCCAAATGTCTGCTTTGAGATCTTGGGTAAGTCATTTCTCTTGGCCTAGTAGATTGAGCACAGACCTGGAAGGCAGAAGGACGTCTAAACCATGAGCTTGTTATGAGCAGGGAATGTGGCCGTTTACTGATATATAGTAGTACTCTCCCAAGCACTTAGTACAGTACTCTGCACACAGTAAGCACTCACTAAATACGACTGAATGAATGAATGACCTGGGTTCTAATCCCAACTCTGCCATTTGCCCGCTGTGTGGTGTCGAGCTAGTCACTTAACTTCTCTGTACCTCAGTTACCTTAGCAGTAAAGTGGGGATTAAGATTGTGAGCCCCATGTGGGACAGGGAATGTGTCCAACCCGATTAGCTTAGTGTCCAGCCCAGCATTTGGAACAGTGCCTGACTTATAGGAAGCACTTAAGAAATGCTACTATTATTTATTGATTCATTCATTTATTATTAAGACATTAGGAGAGTTGGGAGAGCAGAGAACAAAATGAGTGCAAATATGTGTATGTATGTGTGTGTGGGAGAGGTGGGGGGGTGATGATATGTGTGCCTTTGTGTGTATATGGTCCTGAGAGGTAAGCAAGCAAAGGGTCGCTGAAAAATTGATAGGGTGAGTCGGCTGCTGGATGATTGAAGGTGTATGTGTCTTGGCAAGTTTAATTGGATTTGTTGGGGATGGAGGGGAAGAATGTGATGTATCTCCCTTAATGGGTTTCTCTCCTCCTTTTTTCTCCCTCTCCTATGTTGGATTGATGTTCATTGAATATCCCTCTGTCCTTAGCCTGGAAATGCTTCTCCACCATATACTGAGATTTGGTTTTGGGTGAAAAACAAATTGCTGGGTAATTCAATCCACTGCTTTCTTTTGATTTCCAGAGAAGTATGTCTTCTAGTTGATAAAGAGCTTGCAAATGGGGAGGGGATTTGGATGAAGGTGACCAACCCAGGGTGAGTTCAGATCCACAGTTTATCTTGGGCCTCCTGGGCTTTGCCCTGGCTGAGGCCACACAGCAATTTCCAAGACAAAGCCAACCTCCCTTGGGCCTAGCTCTTTGGACTCCTGCTCTCCTGACCCATGAATGCACAATTCCTAGAGTTTTTCATGCGTATATATACATATATATATATACATATATATATGTTGATATTTGTTAAGCGCTTACTACATGCAGAGCACTGTTCTAAGCACTGGGGTAGATACAGGGTAATCAGGTTGTCCCACGTGAGGCTCACAGGGCTTAATCCCCATTTTACAGATGAAGTAATTGAGGCACAGAGAAGTTAAGTGACTTGCTCAAAGTCACACAGCTAACAAGTGTCGGAGCCGGGATTCGAACCCATGACCCCAGACTCTCAAGCCCGTGCTCTTTCCACTGTGCCATGCTGCTTCTCTGAGTAGTTCTATGCTTATCTCCCCCATTAGAAAGTAAGCTCATTGTAAAGCAGGGAGTAGGTCTTTTGTTTCTGTTGAACTTCTCAAATGTTTAGTAAAAATAAATATCACCGTTCCTGCCGGGCCTGCCGCAACTTTTATTATAATTACCATCCCAATTCTGACTTGAGTAGCAACGGTCCTATTGCAGAGCGGGTAGAGGGTCGAGTGTAGTGGGAAGGTCCTGAGCTGGTCCCTGCTGTTATGCCTGGGAGAAGCAGTGTGGCTCAGTGGAAAGAGCACGGGATTGGGAGTCAGAGGTCATGGGTTCTAATCTCGGCTCTGCCACTTACTTGTCAGCTGTGTGACTTTGGGCAAGTCACTTAACTTCTCTGTGCTTCAGTTACCTCATCTATAAAATGGGGATTAAGACTGTGAGCCCCACATGGAACAAACTGATTATCTTGTTTCTATCCCATTGCTTAGACCAGTGCTTGATACATAGAAAGTGCTTAACAAATACCATCATCATCATCATTATTATTATTATAGGACAGGGATCAAGCCAACCTAAACAAGAATCTATGTCCAAAATGTTTGGCCTCCTAGTACAGTGCTCTTCACATAGTAAGCGCTCAATAAATACGATTGAATGAAAGAATGAGGTGCTGAGCACTGAATTTAGGATGTCTCTCTGAGAGATCTCCGGGTAGTAGTCAGTTGGGGGTAGCGGATCTACCTTGGTCAGGAGTCTTGTCTTCCCCCTTGGGCTAAAATAGCCTGTCTGGTTTACCTGATGTCTCTGAATCATTCCCCTGAAGCTCTAGCAAAGGCAGAAGCTGGCCTGGGGCTACCAGCTAAACGGAGTCATGCCAACATCAAGCTCACAGCTAAAGGCCTCCACCACTTGTTTGCTTTGTGACCTTGAGCAAGTCAATTCACTTCTCTGGGCCTCATTTACTTCATTTGTAAAATGGAGATTGAAACTGTGAGCACCACGTGAGACAGGGACTGTGTCCAACCCATTTGCTTGTATTCATCCCATCACTTAGTACAGCACTTGGTACATAATAAGCACTTAAATACCATTATTATTATTATTATTACTTATTCCCACCACCTCTGTGGGCAGCGGACTGGGCGTCCATTAGGATATAGCTCCACTGTACTCATGGCCTTGTATCTTGAGCTGGATGGGCCTGGATGCGGTGACTGGCTGTGTCTAAAGATACAACTCAATCAGATCGGACACAGTCCCTGCCCTACATGGGACTGACTAGTCTAAGTAGGAGGGAGAACAGGTACTGAATCTCCATTTTACAGATGAGGAAACTGAGGCACAGAGAAGTTAAATGACCAGCCTAAGATTACACAGCAAGCAAGGAGCAGAGCTGGAATTAGAATCCAGGTCCTCTGACTCTCTACTAGTCAATATAGTACACTAAATTAGGATTCTTGAGAAAATTTACTTGTATGAGAAAACCCCCTGCTTTTTTAATGATATTTGTTGTGCCAGGCACTGTTCTAAGTGCAGTGGTAGCTACAAGTTAATCCAGTTGGACACAGTCTATGTTCCCTATGGAGCTCACAGTCTTAATCCCCATTTTACAGATGAGATAACTGAGGTATAGAGAAGTGATGCGACTTGCCCAAGGTCACATGGCAGACAAGTTGCAGAGCTAAGACTAGAATCCAGGTCTTCTTGACTCCCAGGCCCGTGCTCTATCCACTAGGCCACACTGCTTCCTTTTGACACCCAATTCTCCTTCTGTTAAGAACATACCATCTGTTTTATCCACACCTTTGGAAATGGGAGCTTCAGAAGGGTTGTGTTTTTGCTGCAGGCATAGGCGCAGACAGACAAGACTTTTTATTTGGCCTTGGTTCACTATTCACCCTTCCTCCCTACTTTCCCCCCTGCTGTGACCCTTGCTGCCAGTTGTTTTTTTTTTTCATTTCACATTCTTGGACTCAGATCAAATCTCATAGTTTAAGCCAACTGGGGCAAAAATCTCATAACCATAAATCAGCCTATCGTCACAAAAATGTTGTGTGTTGCATAGGAAGAACTCTACATCCTTGTTCCCTTCCAACAGGACCCAGTGATCCATGGGTCAACCAGTTGATCAATGGTATTTATTGAGCACTTACTGTGTGTAGGCCACTCTACTAAATAGTTCGGCCAGTACAATTCAACGAACTTGGTAGACTCATTCCCTGCCCACAATGTATTCACATTCTAAAGGGGGAGACATTAATATAAATAAATACATTACGGAGATGCTGTGGGACTGAAAGTGGAGTGAATATCAAGTGTTTATAGGATGCATAGATAATGTAGATGGGAGAGGGAGTCAGGGAAAAGAGCGCTTAATTGGGGAGGCCTCTTGGAAGAGATGTGACTTTAATAAGGCTTTGAAGGTGGGGAGAGTGGTGGTCTGGCTTATATGAGGGGGAGAGAGTTCCAAGTCAGAGGGAGGATGTGGGAAAGGGGTCAGTGGTGAGATATTTGAGATGGGGGCACATTGAGCAATCTAGTGATAGAAATAGCCAAGGATGCGGGCTGGGCAGTAGTAGAAACTCAGTGAGGTAAGGTACGAGGGGGCAAGCTGACTGAGTGCTTTAAAGCCAATGACAAGTACTTTCTGCTTGATGAGGAGGTGGCTGGGTCTTGAAGAGTGGGAAGACATGGCTGGATTTTTTTTTTAGAAAAATGATCTGAGAAGCAAAGTGAAGTAAAGACTAGAGCAGAGCAAAACAGGAGGCAGGGAGGTCAGAAAGGAGGCTGATGAAGTAAGTTATGGGCAGGGAACATGTCTGCTAATTCTGTTGTACTCTCACACGTGCTTAATACGTGCTGTTCACATAGAAATTGCTCAATAATTGCTCATTGATTGATTGACTGATTGGATATGGCAAGTGTTGGGATCAGCTTAGTAGCAGTTTGGATGGATAGAAAGAACAGATTTTAGAGATGTGAAGATAGAACTCACAAGATTTGGTGATGGACTGAATATGTGGGTTGAATGACAGAGATGAGTTGAGGATAATGCCAAGGTTAAGGGCTTGTGAGATAAGGAGGATAATTGTTTTGTCTACACTGATGGGAAAGACATGGGGAAGACAGGGTTTGGGGTAGGGAGATAGGAGTTCTCCTTTGGACATGTTAAATTTGAGGTGATGGTGGGACATCCAGGTAGAGAGGTCCTGAAGGCAGGAGGAAATGAGAGTCTTCAGAGAAGGAGAGAGGTCAGGGCTGGAGAGGTAGATTTGGGACTCATCTGCATAGAGATGGTAGTTGAAACCACGGTGATGAATGAGTTCTCCAAGGGAGTGGATGTAGATGGAGAATAATAATAATAATGGCATTTGTTAGGTGCTTAATATGTGCCAGACACTGTACTAAGTACTGGGGTGGATGCAAGCAAATCAGGTTGGCTGCAATCCCTCCCAAACGTGGGGCTCACAGTCTCAATCTCCATTTTGCAGATGAAGTTACTGAGGCATAGAGAAGTTAAGTGACTTGCTCAAGGTCACACAGCAGACAAGTGGCAGAGCTGGGATTAGAACTCATGATCTTCTGACTCCCAAGCCCATGCTCTACCCACTATACCATGAAAGGGAACCAAAACTGAGCCTTGAGGGACTCTCACAGGTAGGGGCTGGGAGTCAGAAGAGGAGTCCATGAAAGAGACTGAGAAGGAGCTGCCAGAGAGATAAGAGAACGAGAAAAGGACAGTGTTAGTGAAGCCAAGGTTGGATAATGTTTCAAGGAGAAGGGGGTCATCTGCAGTGTCAAAGGCAGATGAGAGGTTGAGGAAGATTAGGATGGTGTAATGGCCATTGGAATGGCAAGAAGGTGGTCATTGGTGACCTTAGAGAAGGCAGTTTTGGGGGAGTGAATGGGGAGGAAGCCAGAAAAGAATTGGAAAAGAGGAAGAGGTGGCAGTGGGTGTGGACAATTTGCTCAAGGAGTTTGGAGAGGAATGGTAGGAGGGAGATGGAGGAATAATTTGAGGGAGCCTTGGGACCAAGTGCGGGTTTTTTTCAGGATAGGGGATATGTACGCATGTTTGAAAACAGTGGGGAAGATGTCATTTGAAAGTGAACGGTTCAAGACAGTGGTCAGGAAGAAAAGAAGGGAAGGGCAAATGTCTTGATAATGTGCAAAGGGCCAGGGTCAGAGATGCAGGTGGAGGGGATAGATTTTGAGAGGGGACAGGAGATCTTTAGCACTACTGCTGGAAAAGATGGGAGAGTTGAAGATGGGGCAGGAGGAGGGAGGGCCTGGAGAGGGGTAGAGAAGATTTTAGGGAACCTGATGGTTGTAATTTTAACAATAAAGAACATAGCTGGCCTATTAGGGGAAAAAAAGATGAGGGAGGTCAAGGGCAGGGAGTTTGAAGAGGGAATTAAATATCTGGAACAGCCAGTGTGGGAAATGAGTAAAAGAGTAAATAAGGAGGGAGAAATAATGTTGCTAGGCAGAGGAGAGGATAGAATTAAAGTAGATAAAGATGAGTTTAAGAAGGGAGAGATCAGCTTGGTGCCTGGATTTCCTCCAGTTCAAGCACAGGAGAAGAGGAAGCAATACTGTGGGTTATTGATATGAGAATGGCGGAGCAGAGGATAGTGGAGAGGGGTGTTGAGAGTGTTGATTTGTGCATTAAGAAAGGGTAGTCTGAGTATGGAGTCAAATGGGGCATTTTGACTTTTAGAAAATTGGGGGAGGGGTCAAAAGATCGGTCGCCCCTATGGGGAACTGTATAGATTTGCAGGGAGTAGGTGTGTGGGAGAGAAGGTAGGTGAGGAGATTGTTGTAGGTCAGAGGAATTTCAGAGTTGGTGAGGGTAGAGATTGAACAGTGATTAGAGGTGATGAGATGGGATGTGTGTCCAAGTTGTTGAGTGGGTGAGGTGGGGTGGAGCAGGAGGTCATCGGAGTTGAGGAGTGAGAGGAAGTAGGAACATTAACATGGATATTAAAATCCCCAAGGATCAATATAGGGAGGTTAGAAAGAGAGAAGGAATGTGAGAAAGGAATCAAAATGGTTCAGAAGGTTGCAGGAGGGCCCTGGGGGGCAATAGAGGACTGTGACTAGTAACTGGAGTGGGTGGTAGAGGCAGATGATTTGGGCTTCAAAGGAAGGGAAAGAGAGGAATGAGGGAAGTGGGATGGTGCAAAAGAGACAATGGGGAGCAAGGAGGAAGCTGACTCCTTCCACTTTCCCAGGGAGTCTTGAGAGTGGGAAAAGATGAGTTCCCCACTGGTGAGAGTGGCAGGAAAGACAGTGTCATCTGGGAAGGACCAGGTTTCTGTGCTGGTGAGGAGGAGCAGTTAGTGCCTGGGTCAGGAAGAGGTCAAGGATGAAGGGAAGCTTTCTCATGTTGGAGTGGGGAGTTCCACAGGCTGCATTTGGCTGAAGTTGTCAGGGGGAAACATGAGATGGAAATGGCACATGAGGTGGGGAGAGGTTGGCTGGGAACGAGCTGACAGGAGCTGGCATGGGGAGGAGGAAAGGATGAGGCTCTGGAAAAGGATGAGGGGATAGGGGAGGGAAGAGAGGATGACAAGAAGGGTGGGATGGAAGGGGTCTTTAATTCATACTAAGTAGGATACTACAATTTGTAGCCACAAACTCTAGAGCCTGGGACAGTATTCAGTACAAACTAATGACTGACTGATTCATGCTTCAGAGAACAATGAAAGACAGATTTAAAAGTAGGCAGTTTCTTATTAATTAATTCACAAATACTTGAAAATAAGAGAAAAGCACAATTTAAATATTTGTAAATTCTCTTTTCCACCTGTCTGCCCCACTCCCTGTTCTTCCACCTTTATCTTATTTACCTCGGAGTGAAACTCTTCCTCCATCGTCCCGGTCCATCTCATGAACACCAGCCTCCATGTTGCCATTCATTCATTCATTCAATCAGACTTATTGAGAGCATACTATGTGCAGAGGATTGTATTTAGTGCTTGGGAGAGTACAATATAACAATTAACAGACACATTCCCTGCCCACAACGTGCTTACATTCTAGAGTGGGAAAGTGCTCAGGCTGCAGGACTGCCATGGAAGGCAGAGTCAAGAGACCTTCCTCTGCCTGGGACCTGGGACTGTCTGGATAACACCTCATGACTTGATGACTTGATGACCATAGAAAAACAGCATGGCTCAGTGGAAAGAGCACAGACTTGGGAGTCAGAGGTCATGGGTTCGAATCCCAGCTCTGCCACTTGTCAGTTGTGTGACTGTGGGCAACTCACTTAACTTCTCTGTGCCTCAGTTACCTCATCTGTTAAATGGGGATTAAGACTGTGAGCCTCATGTGGGACAACCTGACTACCCTGTATACCCCAGCGCTTAGAACAGTGGTCTGCACATAGTAAGCGCTTAACAAATACCAACATTATTATTATTATTATTATGACTTTCAGCTCAAAGTCTCACCTCCTTCCCCAGCACCAGCCCCCTACTCAGAAAGTCCAGCAAAGTCCAGCATACTATAATGTTTGCGGAGCCCGGGCTCGGCGATTCTATAAAGCACCACTGAACGGAATCATCTGGAAGGATTAAACTTAGTTAGCATTTCACAGAACAAAGTATGCCAAACCCTAGTGGAGCCCTGGGAAGGAAGGACGGATGCACTGATTAGGGAGAAGGGATTGAGGGGACAAGGTGAGGTCAGAGAAATTAAGAGTTATAGGAGAGGTTGTCAGCAGCAATAACTGCTTAATCTGGTGGTTTGTTGACCAACAGCTGAATTGGAATGCAAGTCCCAGGGATCCAGGGAATGTTCAGGCGCAAACAGGTGGCCGAGTTGATGTGAAGGCAGACAGCTGTTGACATGAAAAAAGATGGCCCTTTGTCACCAGGGTGTCAGATAGCCTCACCTGCTCTGTGGCTGATGGACTGAAAGCTGGTAAGAAATTTCCTTAATATATAAGACTGTGGGGAGAGGCAGACATGGCTTTGGGCTTTGAGGCTTTGGAAAACTCATTTAACTACTCATACTCTCCGAGTCTCAGTTTCTTCATCCTCATTCCTCTCCTATTACAACCCAATGAGCACACTTCACTCCTTTATGTAGCACCAATCTACACATTCCCTCGCTCTCATCTCTAGCCATTGACCCCAGCTCATGAACCTTCCTCCTGCCTTATACACCCTCCCCCTTCATATATGATAGACCACTTCTCTCCCCATCATCTTCAAAGCCCTACTGAAATCACATCTCCAACAGGAAGATAGTCCCTTGACTAAATCTCATCTCCCCACCCTATTTTCCCTCCCTGCTGAGGCACTTGGGTGTGTACCCATTAAACAACACTTAGGAATTCACTCCTGACCATTCATTCATTCAGTCATATTTATTGGGTGCTTACTGCGTGCAGGGCATTATACAAAGTGTTTGGAAAGTACAATTCAGCAACAAAGAGAGACAATCCTTGCTCACAATGAACTCACAGTTTAGAAGGGCAGAGACAGACAACAAAACAAGTAAACAGGCATCAGTAGCATCAACATAAATAAATAGAATTATAGATAGATACACATCAAAACAAATAAACAGGCATTCATATAAATAGAATTATAGATATGTACGTTTATACACAAGTGCTGTGGGGTGGGGTGTAGAGCAAAGGGAACAAGTTGGGGCCATGGGGAGGGGAAGGGGAGCTAAGGAAAAGGTGGGCTTAGTCTGGGAAGGCCTCCTGGAGGTGGTGAGCCTTCATTAGGGCTTTGAACTGGGGGAAGTGTGATTGGAAGATTTGAGGAGGGACCAAAGGACTTACCTACTTGTAATTTATTCTCTCTAGACTCTTTGTGGGCAGGGATCATGTTCACTAACTCCATTGTACTGTATTCTCCTTCCCTAAGTGCTTAGTAGAGTACTCTGCACACAGTAAGTGTTTAGTTAATTTTATCAATTGATTATTTTAATATCCATCCTCCCCACTAGATTGTAAGCTCCTCAAGGGCAAATATTTTGTCTCCGTACTCTCCCAAGCATCTAGTACAGTGTTCTGCTCACTGAAAGCAGTCATTAAATACCACTCACTGACTATTTTAATAGCCACTTTCCTTGCTAGATTATAAGCTTCTTGGGGGCAAGAATTGTGTCTATGTACTCTCCCAAGCACCTACTCTGCTCACTGAAAGCCTCAATAAATTTCATTGATTTATGTGACCAACTGGGATGGTAAAACAAACCCCTCACCCAATTTTCACCTCACAGGTACATTGGAGAGATAAATAAGATGATATCTTGAGTATCAACAAGCTTTGCATTTTTAGGAGGAGGGAGCTTTCTATAGCCAATGCATCATGATGATGATGATGATAATTAGACTTAGCTAACACCACTAGGCAACAGAAAGCTAAGATGGGGCCTCAAACTCAACTCCCTTTTTCAGGTAAGGAACAGTTCCACCACTAATAAGAGGCAAGCAAAAAATCTCACATTGTGAATTTTTCTTTTAAATCTGTTAAACACCAACAATGCCGTCTCTGCCCAGGAAAACCTAGGGAGCTGAAACCAGCTCCTCAGAAAGCCAGTGGTACTTCAAGGGGGAAGTCTACAAACCACTGCCATCCTTTCTGAAGAAGCAGCGTGGCCTAGTGGAAAGACCACGGGACTGGGAATCATAGGACCTGGGTTCTAATCCCGGCTCTGCCAATTGCTTGCTGTGTGACCTTAAGGCAAATCACGTCACTTCTTTGTACCTCAGTTCCCTCAACTGTGAAATGAGAATTAAATACCTGTTCTCCCTCCTACTTAGTCTGTGAGCCCCAAGCAGGACCAAGAGTGGGTCTGACCTAATTAACTTGTATCTACTGTAGTGTTTAGAACACTTTGACACAGAATAAGTACTTAATAGATACCATCAAAAAAAGAAACTTCAATACAAGGTGACTGAGGGACAGCCTTCCGCCCCTCCTCCAAAAAAGTGCTGCTTACAGGGAACCTCTTTTGCCCCTGGCTGGAGACTTGTTCTCCCTGGAGGTAAAAGCTACAATTCCTGCCCAGAGACTCTCCGCCCCCTCCCAAGTTCAAGGAGCCCTGGGTCGCGGGCCTGCTTAGTCCAACGCTCCAACCACTTATCATCCCTGGATCATTCCTCTGGGACTGCCTGGAAAAATATGATTTAGTGAAAGCTTGTACCCCAAACACATCATTGGCCTCTGATCTCCGAACATTTCAATATTTCCAGCTTACAAGCGGACTCTGTCACGAGGATAGACCCGCGTCCCTTGCCGATTCTGGAACATCTGTTGAGGCATTTACCAAGTTAATAGATTAGCTCTGAGAATCAGGCAGGTGTTTTTCACCAAAGCCAGAAAACATCAAAATCAGATTGCCCTCCAAGTCTTTCCGCACAGGCAATCGAGTTAGAATGACTCATACAGTCTAACAGATAATAAAACACACATAACATTTGCTTTAAGGTACAGGTGGGGGTATTTTGTACTGCGCTTAGGAGAAACAAAAACTAACTCTATTTGGGAATAGTGTAATTGAATACAGATGGGAGGAGGTAAATGAAAGAATTTAGCAAATATCTCAGTGGAATAGCTAATGGGAATGAGACAGAATAGGAAATTAAAAATTATTCGAAGCAGATGGACCATTCTTTGAGTTTTTTAAAATTTATTAGGGCTGTGAAAAAAATGTGTCTGTTTATTTTCTACGGCCATGAAATTAATGACTTGGTGAGTTTTGCTTGTGCAATTTTATGACTGCTATGTCATCTGTCATAATTTGGGTGCTGTTTGATAGGGATTTATGAATATTTCCTCCCCGCCCCTTCCCCCCCCACCCCTTGATTTATTGGTGTTGGTCATACGTGAATTAGACTGTCACCTTTCGTCTGAAAAAACCCAAATGACAGATTAAATGAAAGGACTGCGGAGGGCTCACTGAGGGGAAGACCAGCTCACCGGCATCTCCCCAGCTCCAAACCTGGGACTGGTGTCGACACTGACGTGGTGATCGTGTCCCCCCACTCCGGGAATACAGTGGGGGTGGAGGAAGGCTGAACTCAGCTGAACTTAACCTGCCGGAGTGAAACCAGACGGTCCACACTCTGCAGAGTGAGGCCCAAGCCGAGGGAGGGCGGGGTAGGGGATTCCTACATCTCCCGCTGACTTACTCACTAACAGAAACTGGAAAGAAAGAGTGGGATACTGTAGTTTCTGCTCAGTTTCTTTGCCCAGTGCATCCAGTGCCCTGGGAAGGACTAAAAAAAACCCCGGGTCCTGCACTGGGAAGCCAGCCACTTTCCAGTTTCTCTTGGCCACTGGACTATCTCTAGTCTGTAAGCTCACTGTGGGCAGGGACCGTGTCTGTTTAGTGTTGTACTGCACACTCCCAAGCTCTTAGTACAGTGCTCTGCACATGGTAAGTGCTCAATAAATATGATTGAATGAATGAATGAATGGATTGACCCACTGCTCTCAGGGACAGGGATGGGATTTACTCCAGGGGATTTGTTCCTCCTCCTTCCTCCTGTTCCCCACCTTTCCCCCTGGGGTCTCATCCTCACTACTGGCCTCACAGGCTCTTTCCAGAGGCTCCATGGCCACATTTAGACTGTGAGCCCGTTATTGGGCAGGGATTGTCTCTATCTGTTGCCGAATTGTACATTCATTCATTCAATAGTCTAAGTGCTTAGTACAGTGCTCTGCACAAAGTAAGCGCTCAGTAAATACTACTGAATGAACATTTATTTCCATCTCGGCCAAAATAAGTTCCTCGCCAGATTCAGACGCTTCACTCCATCCAAGCCAACCTACTCACTGTGCCTTGTTCTCCTCTCTTTCATTACCAGCCTCTTGCTCACACCCTCCCTCCTGCCTGCCACTCCCTCCCATCATATCTATCAGTCTGCTTCTCTCCCCAGCTTCAAGGACCTCTTGAAATCCGATCTCCTTCAGGAGGTCTTCCCTGATTAATCTCTTAACTCTCCACCCTACCTCCCCACCTAAGGCCGTTTCAGCACTTCAGCATCACCCAAGCACTTGGGCACTCACTCCCACTCCTTGCACTTATGTTCATCTGTATATTTTGTTGCTTCCTTCCACCCACAACTTATTTCAATGCCTGACTCTGATGCTAGGGTTGTAAAGTCCTGAAGGGTAAGGAGCCTACTAGTTCTATTGTATTTTCCTAAATGTTTAGAACAGAGTTCTGTCCAGAGTAAACACTCAAACAATACTATTGATTAACTGATTGATTAAATGTCCTCCAGGAATGGTACCACCAGCTCTTGTTCCATGTCCAGGTATTAATATTAATAATAATTATTATTACTGTGGTATCTGTTAAGCACTTACTAGGTGCCAGGTACTGTACTAAGCACTGGGGTGGATATAAGCGAATCGGTTGGACACAATCCCTGTCCCACAGAGGGCTCACAGTCTCAATCCCCATTTTACAGATGAGGTAACTGAGGCCAAGAGAAGTGAAGTGACTTTCCCAAGGTCACACAACAGACAAGTGGCCGAGTAGTGATTAGAACCCATGACCTTCTGACTCCCAGGCCCGTACTCTATTCACAACACCATGCTGCTGGGACTTCAGTCAGAGTGGAGGAATGGACATAGGGAGAGAGGGTTGGCCTTGGCGGCTTGAGCCACCCACAGGTGGGAAGGAAAGTCCCCCAAGCATTTATCCCAGAGCTCTGCTTACAGTAGATGCTCAGTAAATGCTACTGATTGATTGATTGTTTCTCCAGTCATTTCTTCAGGGTGTGGAGAATTCAAGAATATCCAAACACAAGATGATGTTCTCGCTCAAATCACAGTTGGGGTGGGGGTGGCATGACAAGTGGGAGAAGAAGCAGGGAGGAGAGGTGGAGGAGGCGTGGGAAGAGAAATCAAGCAATAAATCGCTGGCGTTTATTGAGTGGATACTTCATGCAAAGCACTGTTCTAAACACTTGGGGGAGTACAATACAATTGGTAGACTCGAGGGTGTCTACCAAGACAAGGCAAGTGAAGGCAAGAGAGCGATCTTATGGAGCCAGTTGGTACTGGGATCACGGGACGGAGATAGACTCTTACCCTGGAGTCATTAAGAACACAGGCCTGAGAGTCAGAGGACCTGGGATCTAATCCCAACTCTGCCACTTGTCTGCTGTGTGACCTTGGACAAGTCACTTCTCTGTGCCTCAATTCCCTCATCTGCACATTGGGGAGTCAATCAATACCTATTCTCTCTCCCACTTAGGTGTGAGACTGTGGGCCCTATGGGGGACAGGGACTGTGTCCAACCTGAATATCTTGTACCTACCCCAGTACTCAATAAAATGTCTGGCATAGAGTTAATGTTTAACGGGTACCGCAGTTATTATTATTATTATATGAGCCCCACGTGACACCTGATTATCTTGCATCTACCCCTACGCATTAGACCGTAAGCCCGTCAATGGGCAGGGATTGTCTCTATCTGTTGTAGAATTGTACATTCCAAGTGCTTAGTACAGTGCTCTGCACATAGTGAGCGCTCAATAAATACTACTGAATGAATGAATGAGTATAGTGCCTGACAGAATAAATGCTTAAGAAATACCAGAGTTATTATTCCCTCTAGACTTTAAGCTTGTTGTGGGCGGGAACATGTCCACCAATTCTGTATTACTGTACTCTTCCAAGCACTTAGTAAAGTGCTCTTCACACAGTAAGCACTCATATATGATTGAATGATTGATTGATTGATTGATTGATTTGCACTTGGCTAACTGTGCCAGAGATCAGAAGAGAAGTCAGTCAGTAGGGAGCGCCTTCTGGGAAACAGGTCTCCTGCTTTGAAGAGCAAAAGGGAAGTGGCAGAGAAACAGGATGGGGCCACTGGGGTTTGGGGGGATACCAACCATCTTGTTTCTGAAAAGTCAAATCTGCCAGGATTTCCAATGGTGGGGCTTCTTCCCTCCGCTTTCCCTGCTGTTGGGGATCTAAGCGGTACCGTGATTTACACTCTGAGAATCCAGGAAGCTCCAGGGAGTATTCTTCCACGGGCTCGAGGTCGGCCCTGCCCAACTTGGCGGCTCCCCGGGAGTCCCAGCTGCAAAGATTCTTTAAGATACAAGCACTTGGCTTTGACACCACCAGATTTATGGGGAGATTTAGGTTTTTGTACCAAGGCTGGAGTTTCCTGAATGGTTTTCATCCAGATGGTCTTGGAGAGGATAAGGTTTAGCAAGATTTATTCCCTGAGAAGGAGAGAGGGGGGAGCACAACCGGGGGCAGGGGGAGTCCACAGCTCCCACCCCTTCCCCCAGCTCCAACTCCCGCTCAGTGACGGAAACTTTTCCTCTTGTCTTTGAATAAAAGAAACAGGCTCCTTTGAAACTTCCCGAAGCCGACCCGGCTTGATGACCATGGCTGGGCCTCTTTTAGAGACATTGGGAGGATCTCAGATGGCAGAAGTGGCTCTGGAGGAAAATACAAGACCTAAGAGCAGCGTGGCTCAGTGGAAAGAGCCTGGGCAATGGAGTCAGAGATCATGGGTTCGACTCCCAGCTCTGCCACTTGTCGGCTGTGTGACTATGGGCAAGTCACTTAACTTCTCTGTGCCTCAGTTACCTCATCTGTAAAATGGAGATTAACTGTGAGCCTCACGTGGGACGACCTGATTACGCTGTATCTACCCCAGCGTTTAGAACAGTTCCCTGCACGTAGTAAGCGCTTAACAAATACCAACATTATTAAGAGGAAAGCTCGCACCAACTGGGATAAGAAGCTAGAGAAGAGCAGGCAGAGAAAGGACAGAATGGCAGCAATGAGGAAGTTGCAGAAGTTGTGTCCAGATTGGGGCCAGGCTCCAGGCCATGATCCGGCTTGCCCTTTCCCTTCCTCTGCCCCTGCCTGCAGTAGTTCCCCACGAGCAGATCCATAGCCAGAGATCCCCAAAACAGCACTGTGGCCTAGTTGAAAGAACACAGGCCTAGGAGTCAGAGGACCTGGGTTCTAATCCTGGTTCCTCCGTTTGTCTGCTGTGTGACCCTGGGCAAATCAATTGACTTCTTTGTGCCTCAGTAAAATGAGGATTGAGATTATGACCCCCATTTGGGACATAGACTGTGTGCAACCTGATTATCTTGAATCTTTCTCAGTTCTTATTTTAGTGCCTGGACATAGTAAGTGCTTAATAAATTCCTTAAAAAAAACAACCCCAAAACCCAGCCCGGACATTCTTTTTTTTTTAAAATGGTATTTGTTAACTCCTTACTATGTGTCAAGCACTTTTCTAAATGCTGCATTAGATACAAATCAATCAGGTTGGACATAGTTCCTGTCTCACATGGGGCTTACAGTCTAGGTAGGAGGGGGAACAAGTATTGAATCCCCATTTTATAGTTGAGGAAACTGAGTGACGGAGAAGTTAAGTGACAGGAACAGGTGAAGGAAGAGCACTAAGGGGTATGACATACCCTGAGCAAAGGTAGGCCAAGCGGCCTCAACCCTGTTACTAGCCAAATAATCAGCTTGGCCAAATGGAAAGAGCCTTCACCATTGTCCCCAGAACTTGCTGTACAATCCTGGGAGTCAAAGGGCCTGGGTTCTAATCCCAGCTCTGCTACTTGCCTACTGTGTAACCTTGGGCAAGTCACTTAACTTCTCTGGGACTCATTTTCTTCACCTGCAAAATGGGGATTCACTTAACAGTGTGAGCTCCAAGAGAGTCTGTGGGCGAGTCACTTAACTTCTCTGTGCCTCAGTTACCTCATCTGTAAAATGGGGATTAAGACTGTGAGCCCCACTTGGGACAACCTGATTCCCCTGTGTCTACCCCAGCGTTTAGAACAGTGCTCTGCACATAGTAAGGGCTTAACAAATACCAACATCATCATCATCATCAGAGTCAGGAACTGTGTCCGAACTGATTGACTTGTATCTACCCCAGCACTTAGATCAGTGCTTGACAGAATGTAAGCGTTTAACAAATGCCACGATTGTTACTATTATTATTATTAGCCAAAATCTACCTCATGATCTATTAGAAAGTGAGAGATAGAAGGTTTTTAATGGTATTTGTTAAGATCCTACTATGTGTCACTGTTCTAAACTCTGAAGCAGATACAAGTTAATCAGGTTGGACAAAGTCCCCGTCCCGCATGGACCTCAGTCTAAGTAGGAGAGAGAACAAGTATTGAATCACCATTTTACATTTGAGGAAATTGAGGCATAGAGAAGTGAAGTGGTATTTCACAACAGGAGGTGATTGACAGAGCTGGAATTAGAACCCAAGTCTTCTGACTCCTAAGCTCTTGTACTTTCCATTAGATCACACTGCTTCTCAAAGGCCTAACCTCTCCAAACCTGGACTAAGTCTGACCAGTCCCCCCATCTCCCTAACTGTTCTCCAGAGGGGACAACAAGAAGACTGTGGCTTAAACTGCAGCAAGAGGGATTTGAGGTAGATAAAAAGAATAATTTCCCAATTGTGACTGGAGTAGGATCCTGAAATGGATGAGGGGGCAAGGCGTGGAAATTTCTACTTTCTTGGCAGCTGTATAAACTAGAAAGCCCACCTTAAGGCCACAGTAGGAGAGAGGCTGCCCCTCCAGGAAGTGGGTCAGACAAATTCAAAGGGCAGGGAGATAGAAGGAGCACTCTTTGAAGAGTCCAGAGAGATTCTAGAGAACAAGAAGTCACTATCAGCCTATATTTACCCTAAAAAATTCGAAGTTTGCTTTGAAATTACTCTCCCAACTCTCAGCCTTCTCATCTCCTGACAGAAAAATCCCAAATCCTTTAATTTTACTCCCTTTTCTCCCCTAACCAGAGCCCCAATCTCAAAATCCCAGAGCCAGACCACACCCAGGGGAATCACAGGTCACCTGGAAGGATTCTGCCCAAACCACATAAACACCAAAAGAGGAAAGTAGTTAATTGCTCAAGAAACCTGACCAGGCCCAGTGTCACCTCTAGGTAAAAATCTGCCTGCTGCTCCGAGATCTGAATTCATATCGTTGGCGAAAGCAGAATCGACACAGTTTTATGGGCCAATATTAATAGGTGGCCCAGCACTTGTCTCTGGGTTCTGTGTACTGAACAAAAGATGGCATGATAATTATATTGATGGCAATAATAAAATGCAGGTGAAAAAGGAAGACAGCACTGTGGCCCATGAAGGGGCAAAGTCAGGGGAAAGTTCTGGGACGAGGCGAAGCAGCCCCTTCTAGCTCAGCTCACTTCCCAACAAGGGCATTCAAGGAGTAAAATTTGGCGGACAAGGAGATAAGATAAACAGAAAACATTGCTCATCTCCTACTACAATCCAATCCTCATATTCCACCAACCTACTCTCTGTACTTCAATTTACCCTGCCACGGATTACTTGCCCACACGCTCCCTCGGGCCTGGAAATCTCTTCCACTTCATATCCAACAGCCCACCACTCTACCCCATCTTCAAACCCTCTTAAAATCATACCTCTGAGACACTTTCCCTGACTAAGCCCTCATTTCGCCTATATGCCCTTCCATCTGCTTCGAGTACGCACTTGGTTGTGTACTCCTTAAAAACTTTGATAGTCACCTTAGGCCCACAGCACCTTTGTGCATATCCTCCCTCCTAACTCCCTGCCTTGAAGAAAGATCCCAAATCCCAGACTGAGAAGATAGTGTTTTTGAGCAGCCATATTCAGAGCACTTTCACTGGGGGCACAAATGTGTTCTAGGTCTCCTGCCCCTTCCTTAGTTCCAATCAGAGATCTCACTCCAGAGCCCCAGCCATACACAGAAGAGAAAAGTTCTAAAAAGGCAGAACAGGCCCGGGCATTAATCCAGGGCATTTCAGGCAGCTCCCTCAGTGGCCCTACCCAGATGTCTACCCAGCCCACATTCACTTAGTTATGGCAACCTTCTTCTCCACTTGTGTTCTTGCAATTCTGGGCCAGGCCTGAGGGCAAGGTCAATGTAGAGGCTTCCCCTAGGAGGGAGATAAACAGGAACCAGAGAACTGGAGTGGGCTAGCCCATCCTCCAGCCAACGCTAGCCAGACTAGCCCAACAAATGAGTCTATTCTCTTCCTAAAGACCATCAGATTTATAGACTTGGGTAGCCTCATCCAGCGATTGATCATCTGAGTAGTCAAGAAGATTTTTCCCAACCAACCAAAATCTCTTGGATTTTCTTATAATCCCAATTTCATTTTGTCAATCAAGCATATTTATGGAGCTCTTACCATGTGCAGAGCTCTGTACTAAGCACTGGAGAGAGTACAATACCACAGAATTAGCAGACACATTCCCTGCCCATTAAAAGCTTACATTCTGGAGGGGAAAACAGACATTAATATGAGTAAATAAATAACATAAAATAGAATTTAAAGAAATGTACGTAAGTGTTATGGGGTTGGGGATGGGAAGAATATCAGATGTCCAAAGGTCACAGATTGAACTGCATAGATGAAGCAGAAGGGAAAGCAGGCTGGGGAAAAGAAGGCTTAATCAGGGAAGCCTCTTGGAGGAGATAATAATAATGGCATTTATTAAGCACTTACTATGCACCAAGCATTGTTCTAAGCTCTGGTTGATACAAGGTAATCAGGTTGTCCCGCGAGGGGCTCAAAGTCTTAATCTCCATTTTACAGATGAGGTAACTGAGGCACAGGGAAGTTAAGTGGCTTGCCCAAGGTCACAGAGCAAACAAGTGGCAGAACCAGGATTAGAACCCACGACTTCTTACTCCCAAGCCCGTGCTCTTTCCACCAAGCCATGCTGAGATGTGACCTTAGTAATGCTTTGAAGGTAGAGACAGTGACGGTCTGGCATATATGGAGGGGGAGAGAGTTCCAGGCTAGGGGGTGGGTGTGGGGAAGGGGTCGGTGGTGAGATAGATGAGATAGGGGGAGAGTGAGTAAGCTGGCACCAGAGGAGTGGAGCGTGCAGGCTGGACTGTAGTAGGCGATTAGCGAGGTGAGGAAATAATAATAATAATATTAATAATAATGATAGTATTTATTTGTTAAGTGTTTGTCAAGTCCAGACATATGGACCCAGAATGCCCCACTTCCATCTGCAATCGTTCTGGTAGTGTATCCATAGAGTTTTCTTGGTAAAAATACCAAGGTGGTTTACCACTGCCTCTTTCCGTGCGGTAAACGAGTCTCTGCCCTCGACTTTCTCCCATGACGCTGCTGCCCAGTACAGGTGCATTTTGACTTGTAGCAGATTGCCTGCCGCTCTCTAGCCACTGCCCAAGCTAAGAATAGAATGGGTATGCCTCCGCTTGTCTCTCTCTCCTGTAGTCGAGACTGGTGCTGTACTGGAAACTCTCCAGGTGCGACCCAGAGAGGGATTTCTGATTCTAGAGCCACTGAATTCCCATAGACCCTACTTCCAAACCCAGGCCAACGCAGCCAAAGCCCAGAGCCCGAGAGGCTGGTCTGCAGAAAAAAAATAAATCCCAGTGTCGTATCACCACCAGAAAGGCGACGGGATAAATCCTGTCGAATGGTGACCTTACTCCCAAGTCATTTCCCAGCTTTTAGGGATTCTATGCTTTGTCTATTACTCCAAAGGAAGCTGAATTCCCTCTTTGGAATCCGTAGGAGACCCATCAGCGAAAGGCCCCCTTGTGACCCGAGAGAGAAACTTAGCTTCCCTCAATGGCCATGGCCCCGTAGACGGGGGCCCCAGCATCTGAGAGAACAGCCTGGGCCACTCAAGAAGAACCCAAATTCCAGGCTTAACCAGAAGCCTCAAGATGAAGTAAAGCTAATGAGATCATAATTCAGCTCTTCAGATGGTTAATAATTCATCCACAAGGAGATAAAAAAGCCCTCTCGCTGGAGCACACCCTAAAGCAAACTGAAGCAGAGCACAAAGCGAGGAGGCTGATTGTTTTCACAGGTGTTGGCACCGTATGAATTAAATGGAAGGGGGAAAAAAGGAAAAAGAAAGACAGAAAGAAAAAAAAAACGGTGAAACATTTATGACTCATTAGAATTATGTGGTTTTCTATCCTGTCCTAACAACTGAGAAAAGGTGTAATTTAGATCTGCAGCCAAACCCCATGAAGTAACATAATATTTCACTGACATGAAAAGAAGAGAGACTTCCAGATGACTACTGCGTAGGGCTTTTCAACTCTCCAATCCAGGCTTTGGGTTTTCATGCGGACCTCAGAGGCATCCAGAAACTCTGGCTGCTCTTAGCACGTGGCCTCGTGGCCTCGAGCAGGGTAGATGAAGGAGAGAGAGATGGACACTACAGAACTGCCTCTTTCCAGCCAATCCCCAGGCTGGGGAGGGAGTAGGTACAAGAGAGGAAGCTTTCTGCAAACCACCGATTTGTCTCTCATTTCCTCCTTTGTCTTTCTCCTCACAATGGAAGTTTTTTAATTTTTGAATTGCCTGGCTGGAGATTTTTGATGTTTACATTGAAGAGGTAGGCCTGACAGGTTGATGGAGAGCAGGGAAGTAATAAATAAACAAACAAACCCATGTCGACACAGCCCAAGATTGCCTTTTCCTGAGCTGATAAGTGTTTATTTTGACTATTATAAAAAAGTGCTCCCCAAGCCCTTTTCTTAAAGGAAGACCTTGGAGTTGCCTGAAGATGCCATCTGCTTGTCAAATAAGTCATTCCATCCCTATTCTTTGAGCGCTTACTGTGTGCAGAACACTGTAATAAGAGCTCGGGACCTCTGTGTCCAGTGTTGGGTACAGAGCAGGAGGTTTGGGGGGCAAAGTGGGCAGTTAATGGGCTCTCATTTTCCTTCTCCCACCAAATCACCAACCTCCCTGCCACCTCCATTCACACTGCTGTTCACGTTTGCTTCTGCCCTCTGAAATTTTTCCCTACACAAGCCCAGGGTCAATTCTGGCCTGCTAATTTGCATCTTATGGCCTGCAGTATCTCTTTAGGAGGCAAACTATTAAAAATACATTAGCTTGGTGTGGATGGTAATGAGCCAAATGCTGTCTATTTTGAAGACAATCTGGGAAACCTTTTCCACCCTCCCTTGTGCTCTCTGTCTCTCTCTCTCTCTTTTTCTCCACCCACTTGAGTTTGGAACTCATTTGCTTCCACCAGTATCACTTTTAAGCTGAATGATTAGCAGTTAGAGGTGAGACTATCCTTTGATTATGGACTTGTATCCAGTAGAGAGGGGTGGATTGGTGGGTTGGAGTTTGAGGGTTTTCCTCCTCTCTAAACTTCAAACTCATTCACATTTCCATCATGCCAAATTTGGGGCCTCCAGCTTCCAAAACACATTATGCATGGCTTTGACTATTGGACCACAGATGATCCAAGCACTAACATTTGCCTTCTGCAGCTGAATGTTGAAAGAAGAGGGTGGGAGGAAAAAGCATTAATCTGTGTTTGAAATGTGACACACTACTGCTGTCAATTTCTGGAGTCGATTATTAGCTGAAATTGCATTTACTAACTTGTGTAGTATAATTAAAGCAATTTCTACGTAAGCAGTTATCCAGCTTTTACAGTATAGGAGATGGACTACTTAACAGGATCCATTGCAGCAGCAAGAGGCTGGGTTTTTACTTACGTGGTATTAGTGAAGCATTTATTATGTGTTAAGCATTGGGATAGATATAAGATAATCAGGTCAGACATAGTCTCTGTCCTACATAGGACTCACCGTCTAAGAGGAGAGAGAATAGGTATTTAAATTCCCATTTTACAGATGAGGAAGCTGAGGCACTGAAAAGTGAAGTGACTTACCATAGGTCAGACAGCAGACGAGTGGAAGAGCTGAAATTAGAAACCAGGTTCTCTGATTCCCAGGTCTGTGCTCTTTCCATTAGGCTAGGTCACTTCTAAAGCACTTTTTCTACTGCGTCGGAAGAGCTACCTCTTCATTGAAAAAGCTACACCAACTCTAAGGGGAAATATATGCGCGTGCGCGCGCACACACACACACACATTTGTGCGTGGGTTGGTATTTGGGAGGTTTAATGCATTAGAAGGTTTTTTAAAAACAGGTCACACTTGAAAACTACAGAAACACTCATCCCCCCATTTAACAAACATCTCTAGAGCAGTGAAGTTTCTCTCAAAGTAGCTGCCAATATTGTTTGCTTGGGCCTGACTTTTTTCTTTGTCTGCTTGAAATATCAGCTTCACAATTAAGTAAACATCTTACACATCTAGTGGATTATTTGAAGTCTCTTCTTTTAGTGGAGAAATGGCAAGTTTTGTTTCAATTCTCATCTCTCCTAAGTGGAAAATGGAACATGGATTTTTTTAATATTCTATAAAATTATATTGCATAAAACAATGTGCAAGCCATTAAGTAGAATAATGAAATGCTGGGTATTAAAGCAATAAGCTGGATGATTTAAGCCTTGTTACATTTAAATGTGCAATATGTTTGCAAGAAGGAATTGGCCTTGAGGCTGGAGGGCTGCACAGATCTCTCTCTAGGTCGGAAAGAACAAGTCAGACCCAGCAACCCCAGTGGAATGTATGTCATCAGCTGGTCTTTCTCCATTCTCAAGATTTAGGGCTTGGTGTTGCTTTGATATAAAAAGCATTTTTTTTCAATAAATAAAGAGGCATTGCAGTATATCATTAATTATAATTGATTTTTAGATAAATACCTGCCTTCTCGGAGAGCTTTCCTCTGACATGATGGTGACGATTAAGTGATCTGGTGGATTTTTAGACAAATAGTTTGCACTGAGCTTTCCTCTGATATGATGGTGACAAATAAATGATTCTGTAGAGAACGGCGTGTGTCCCCAATTAATAGACTTCCATAAACTTAAAATCTCAAGGTCTGAGGGTTTTCTGCAATACACTTAAAATCTCATCAGTCTTCACTGATTTTACTTCCTAAATACGATGAGAGACAAAACTATCAATAAAGAAAACCTCTTGTGCAAGAGAATCTATTGAAAAGCAATTCACATTTTTTCCTGAATCCAGGAGATAAATGTTTAATGTTACTTTTCAGTATCTACGGTGATTATATAGCAGTGTAATGCCTACAGTGTTCTAAATACCATTCATGCCTTTTTTCCTTGTATATCATCTATTCTTATCAGCTTCATTCTATGACTTGGGTGTACATACAGAAGACTCAAGTTTCACAAATCCTGTTTTGGCATTACAGATTCCACTAAAAGGGGGTGTTGTTGTGACAAGGGCTTTTTAGTTTGCAAAACTCCTTCATTCCCACCCTTCTGCACCTTGTCACATGTAAACCTCCTTGGTCCTCCAGACCCCTTTCCTTTCCCAGGATAGGAACCAGATGCACTTCAGAAATTTCACTAAGTGGTCAAGGTCTCCGGGAGAGTGACTAGCCCCCCAAAATAATGATAACTCTATCAGGCAAGTAGCAAAGACCCACTTGGCTGGTCATTAAGTCAATGAAAATTCAGTGATTGCTCACCAGGGCTTTATATGTGCTGGAGTCCAGAGCTGGCTTGTAATAATAATAGCAATATTTATTGATGACGATGGAGGTATTCATTAAGCACTTATTATGTGCTGAGCCCTATACTAAGCACTGGAGTAAATACCAGCTAATCAGGTCAGACACAGTCCTCTAAGGTACATAGGAACACAACAGTGTACCCCATAGCTTACAGGAAATATTGTTCCTGAGACCAAGTGCCTCTCCTGGCATTCAGTCTTGGAAATAAAGGAACATTAACTCCTTCCATCCCTCTCCTCCGTCTTTCCCTGGCTCCAGTCCTCCAGCTGGGAGAAAATCCATTCGGCCACAGAGATTAGGGAGGTGACAATATCCAGGTCTAAGCACCTCTCCCAGTCCTTCATAACATTGGGCACTCGAAGTGGGTTAAAACTGTCCTAGACCCTTGGGGCCTTTGTTACAGAAAAGTCATCTTTCTGCCTTAAAGGGACTCACAGTCAATATCTACTCATCACTATAAATCTCTGGAAAAATTAGTCACTGAAAAGTAAGGTGTGTGTCTGTGTTGGAGTGAGGAATAGAAGAGAAGAACAAGGTTGAGAGGGCATATGGTGACAACCCTTGAAGGCACCAATAGTTAGGGAGGGAAGAATAAAGAGGAGAGGACAAGGGGTCTGATCTGGTTTCAGTCCTTGAAGTCAGGCAGATGAGACACTTTGAGTGATGGGGGCATAAAAGAGATAGTCTTGATAAAAACATTTGACAAGTTGACACCACACTGATGACCAGGGAGGCCAGGGATCAAAGAGAATTTTCATACAAACAGAATTTCACACTCATCCTGGCAGTGGCTATTGGGAGAAAGGGTTCAGGACAGGGTGGAATGTCCTCTCTATCCTTATTCACTTCCAGCAGGCAGACTCAGTATGTCTGGTCTGAAACAGTTCCAGACATTCGTTCGATCATATTTATTGAGCACTGACTGTGTGCAGAGCACTGTACTAAGTGCTTGGAAAGTACAATTCAGCAATAAAGAGAGACAATCCCTGCCCCAAACGGGCTTATCTAGGCTGAGAGTTACTTGCAGGAAGACCTTCAACATAAATAGAAAGGGAGACGGGTACCTGGGATCCCTTCTAATTCATCAGCACCAAACAAGGAGGGTTCTGAAAGTCAAAAATGTTAGTCTTTTCACTCCTGTTTCTTTGGGGACAAAAATAACTTTCTCCCATCTGTATCCCGGGTAGAATGAATGAAAATATTTGGGGTGACGGGGACACCGGTTTTAAGTTTAATAACTCCTCTGCTAGATTATAAATTCCTTGAGGACCGGGATCATGTCCTCTAACTCTACTGTACTCTCCCAGTGCTTAGCCATGTACATCATAGGTGTCCCATAAATAGCAGCGCTCAATTGTTTCACTGAGGAGACTCATTCTTGTAAAACCTTCCATCAGAGGTTAAAAACGTTGTACCAGTCCATTAAAATTGTCCCAGGATCTCTCTACATTTACTAACATTCTCCTCAACTGCTAGTCATAACCACTTCTTTCTATTTCTATATCTCAGTATCACTGGTCTCAAACTAGCAGGGTTTTCTTGCAGCAAACATACGAGACTCTACCCTCACAGACTTCAAGTCCTTGCAGGACTAGAGTCAGTGGAAACAAGAGGTAAAAATTATTCTGTCTTCTTTAAATCTGCTACCTGATTTTTTAAAAATTCCTTGAACCTGTAGCCCTCTGCTAGCTGGCACAGCAGTGACCAGCCCTAAGAAGGTGTCTAAATTGCTCAGATCTGGAACATCCAGTGAGAACACACATGCAGCAGAGAGTTTCTCTGGAATAAAGCTGCCAACTCTCTGCTCTTTCCCCAACTCTAACAAGTCCGAGTTGATTCCGCCATTCAAACAAGCACTTGATAGTATTTATTGAGCACATACTCTGAGCACATACTCTATTAAGCGCTTTAGATCGACTCCTGGCCCACGTCCTACCGCTGTCCTGGAATGCCCTCCCTCCTCACATCCGCCAAACTAACTCTCTTCCCCTCTTCAAAGCCCTACTGAGAGCTCACCTCTTCCAGGAGATCTTCCCAGACTGAGCCCCCCTTTCCCTCTGCTCCTCCTCTCCTCCCTTTCCCCTCCCTCCCGCCCTCTGCTCTCCCCCCTTCCCCACAGCATTGTGCATATTTGTATATATTATTTATTACCCTATTTATTTTGATAATGAGGTGTATATCTCCAAGATTCTATTTATCTTGATGATGTTGTCTTGTTTTGTTTTGTTCTGTTTTGCTTTGCTGTCTGTCTCCCCCGTTTAGACTGCGAGCCCGTTATTGGGCAGGGATTGTCTCTATCTGTTGTCAAATTGTACATTTCAAGCGCTTAGAACAGTGCTCTACACATAGTAAGTGCTCAATAAATGCTAGTGAATGAATGAATTCAGAGAGCATGTTAGAAATAATAGACATGAGCCTTGGCCTCAAAGAACCTACAAACTAATGGAGGAGACCAATACAAGAATCAGTTATAAGTAATGAAAGTGATGTATTTTAAAGGGAAGTACATAAGTGCTACCTAAGTTGTAGGGTGTGCTAGATTGTATGCTCTTTAAGGGCAGTAGTCATGTCTACTTACTTTATCATACTCTCCTGAGCGTTAGTAGTGTGCTCTGGAGAGGAAGGGCATAATAACTACAAAAGATAGATTGATTGATGGATTGATAGGGTACCCAAGTGCTTAGATGACCAAACCATCAGCTATTCAACAGACACACAATCATTACTCTACTCTCTGTTGCGGAATTGTACTTTCCAAATGCTTAGTACAGTGATCTGCACACAGTATTCGCTCAATAATATGGATTGAATGAATGAATGAATACTGCCAGGCAAAGCCTGAGCCTAGCCCTGTACTTGAGAATTTCTTACTTGGAATTTACTTAGACAATGAGCCTCATGGGGGACAGGGACTTGCATCTTCTCCAGTGCTTAAAACAGTCCTTTACACACAGTAATTGCTTTACAAATACAGTTTAAAAAAATTTGCTGTTTCAAGACCTCTGATTTGAGTGTGACAGACCGCTGAGGTCATGCCACAATCATGGTGAAACACAGAACAGTTAGCTTGGATTTAGGATCTATCCTAAAGAAGAGTTATTCCTGATCCATGGTTTTTTTTCCTTTAATGGTATTTGTTTTTTATGGTATTAGTTAGGTGCTTACTATGTGCCAGGCACTGTACTAAGTTCTGGAGTAAATTTAAGGCAGTCGCATTAGACACAGTTCATGTCCTATATGGGGCTCACAGTCTTAATCCCCATTTTACAAATGAGGTTACTGAGGCACAGATAAGTTAAGTGACTTGTCTAAGGTCACATAGCAGACGTGATAGAGCTGGAATTAGAACCCAGGTCCTTCTAACCCCCAGCCTTGTACTCTTTCCACTAAGCCACACTGCTTTCCTTTTACTGCACTTCTAATTTTGTATGGTTTATAGATTTCATTGGTCAGAGAACCAAATTCAGTGGTTCCTATGATTCCCTGGCACTGCTTATCCTCAAAAACCCTTTGTGATTGGTTAGACCAAGTTATTCTTTAAACCTGTGTCTGCATTCTGATAATGTCTTCTCCAGAAAATAAAAAAAAAGGAGCATGCACTTGATTATTCGTGACCACACAAGTCTCTAGATCTTCTCTTATCTAATCCAGTTCTTCCATCCCAGGACTGCAGGTCATCCAGGGAATTCTGGGTGTGGTACAGCCAGAACCCCCGGGATATCAAGACCACTACCATCCCTCCATATGATGCCAATACAACACCGGAAACCCACTGAAGGAAAGAGATTGGCAGAGCTCTCCTGCAAAGTCTGGAATAGCTGGTTAGCCTTCCTACTTCACCAAGAACAAAATTGAGAATGAAAACACTCAGGAACCAGGAAAAAAAATGGAAGTCAGGGATGGGGTGGGGCCAGTGTTGAAAAACAAAACAATTTGGACATTTTGTTCCTCTCTGAGAGAGAACGGCAGGTGCTGTACTTCCCATTACAGCACTGATGGCGGGCCACGTTGCCTCATTTCAGCTCACTCACTTTCGCCTGAGCTCCTAATGTCATCTCCAAGAGTCCAAATGTCCCACAGTGGGTGGAAGTGAGGAAGTACGGAAGGAATGGGCTGGAGAGGGTATGAAAGGGTTGGCAGAGCAGAGAGCGGTCTGACACATCCGTAGGCCCATGGGGCAGGTAATCTGTCCTTGAGCTGGAACAGTGCTCTGCTACATACCCTGTGGGTGCTTAATAGATACTTGTTGCTGCCATCGATTTGATTAGATTATTCTGAGCCTGGTGAAGAATCCAGGTGCAGGGAGGCAGCCCAGAGCTCCAACCCCAAAATCTGCTGGGATGCTGAGAGAGATACCAGACAACAGGGTCTCCTCATATCTCCCCATACTCCCTTCACCCCCAAACAGGAGCTCAGAGAGGGAATTCAGAAGGCAAGATAACCTCCCCTGTTAATTCAGCTTCCCTCCCCCATACCGAGGGCAAACACACAACCAAAAGTATCACCTGCGAAAAAAACAAAAACGTTTCGCCACATTACTAATGATTCCTTTGCTAAAACACCCATGAAATCGGCCTCTTGACACATTCCCCAGCAAGTTAATCTGTCCGCGATTGGCTCGGAACGAGATGGAAATGAGAAAATTCCACCAAGCAGCCGGGACGCGCGGGCTGGTCTCCAGCCCATTTCTGATTCAGGTTGGCTGAAGATATTACTTGTGGAGACCGGTAAGTGAAAGGCTGAGGCCCATCTGAATGTAAAAGCCAAAATCAATTTGATTTTAAATGATTTTCAACTGATTTTAAAAAGCAATGGTGTGGAACTTATGTGTAAGGTTAAAAGGCTTCCATTTTATTCCCCGCAGGCTAAAGCAAGCTGATTTTCCCCCTGTTATTTAATTTGCTATTTCTTTTTTATCCCATCACTGCATTCCTGGGCCCCTAGAACTGCTTTACCCATTCTCTTCAGTTACTGGCCCAGCAGGGGAAAGTAGCCTCACATTTGGAGCTGAGCACCAGGAGGGTATCTGCCAACATCATCCTTTTCGAGACCATTAGGCTGGTCTTGAGCCAGGACTGAAATTCCTGACCCATCCAGCTCCTAGTAGCACTTCCAAAATTGGGCCAGCCACACAGTAACGCACAATTTCCCCAGGCTCCTTCAGCTCTGAGATATCCCCCAAGCCCCATCAAATAGTCTGGCACAAAACGAGTTAAAGATTCTCAGCAGTCACCCTCAGCCCTGAGGCTCCGCCTCTCAAGACCCTATCAAGTGGGTTGACACAAAGGCTCTGGATTCTCAGAAAGGACCAACCAAGCAATGGCCATTGCCTATCCCCTTGACCCCAACACTGCAGATCAAGAAAATTTCCCAGACCACGTTGTTAGCGTTTTAATCAGCCGGCTTTCCCCAAGAGAATACCCAAGGAATAAACTTACTCTATTAATGCTCACGTTTTTCACAAATAGCCTCACAAATTGTGACTAGCCCCTGGTAGGTGGCTGTCTAATAATAATTATGACTTTTTTTAGTGTTCACTATGTGCCAAGCACTGAACTAAGCACTGGGGTAGATACAAGATAGGTCGACGCAGTCACTACCCAACATGGGGCTCACGGTCCAAGTGGGAGAGAGAACAGTGCTTAATCCCCATTTTACAGATGAGGAAACTGGGGCACAAAGAAGTTAAATGACTCAACCAAGGTCACACAGCAGGCAGGGATCAGAGCCAGAGTTAGAATCCAGGTCTTCTGACCCCCGGACCTGTGTTCTTTCCATCAGGCCACTATGCTTTTTTTGTCTACTTCTCCTTGTCTGTTACAAGGCTGCAAAACAGGAGGTTGGTTTAGAACTGTTAAAACTAATCCGCTTTATGACAAATCTTCATTTCCAATGCTATATAGGCTTAAGGTGACAGATAGACAGGTAGATACATGCATACATGGGCCAAACATATAAGCACATACATCTGTATATGTTCACACATCTGCTCTTGTCCAGTATGGAAAATTCCCAGTTGCCAGCTCTTTGAGGAGAATACCTGGAGTCAGAGGTAATCAGTTCTAATCCCAGCTCCATCATTTGTCAGCTGTGTGACTTTTGGCAAGTCACTTAACTTCTCTGCACCTCAGTTACCTCATCTGTAAAGTGGGGATTAAGACTATGAGCCCCATGTGGGACAACCTGATCACCTTCTACCCCCTCTCCAGTGCTTAGAACAGTGCTTGGCACATAGTAAGCGCTTATCAAATACCGTCATTATTATTACAACCCATCTTATAGGAAAAGAGGAGACAATGCAGATGACCAGCTATTTCACAAGCACCCTGACCTCATTTCTTCCTGGCACCTATGTGGAGGTGGGAGGGAGGCAGTAATGGCACAGCATTACTATTATGGTCTTCCTTCTCTCCTCATAGCCAAGAAGGGAGAAACAGTTGAAAACATCCAATCAGTGATTTTTATTGAGCACTTAAGGTGTGCAGAACACTGTACTAAGCATTTATCCACCAGGAAAAGACTCCTGTGACTGCCTTTATCCCCCCGGAAATGTACATCTCTGTTAACATCTACATATCCACCCCCATTCACAGAAGCTGTGCTATTTTGTATCCAGAGTAGTAGTTCTCGAAGAACATTCTGTGGTGGGTGTTTATTACAGGTTCCACAATACTTGGTATGCCTCCTCCATATTAAAATGAAACAAGTTATGGTGAATGATTTTAAGTTGAAGTTATCCAGGTAAAGGAGAACTTAGAAAATGCTTGAAAAATGCAATTTGCAAAACAAATATCCCCTCAATGACTTGAATATTTTGCTGGTGCTCACACCCGCATTATTGAAACCCCCAGTTAGAAAGTCAGAGTAGAGGGGACAGTGTAAGTCCAGACTATGCACTGAACAACTAATCAAAGCATATTCAAAATCAGCTGGACATTTGCAATGTTCTCACTTTGACAATCATAAGAGCAATCTAACAAAGTCAGTAATCATCTGAGCTTGATCCTTGCCTGGCCCCTCTTTGTGACCTTCGGCAGGTCCCATTTCCCTCTGGGCCCTTTAGTCTCCCCCATGAAACAACCTATGGCCCTTTCCACTCCAACAACAAGGCATGTGGGACCTGAGCCCACTGCTGAGGAGGAAGAAGCAGCTTAACCTAGTAGAAAAAAACACCGTCCTGGGAGTCAGAAGGCCTGAGCTCTAATCCCAACTCTGCCACTTGCCTGCTTGTGTGACCTTGAACAAATCACTTAACTTCTTTGGGCCTCTGTTTTCCTACCTGTAAAATGGGGATTAAATATTTGTTCTCCTTCCTTCTTAGACTACATAATAGTAATAATAGTCCTACTGGTTAAGTGCTTACTATGTGTCAAACACTGTTCTAAGCACTGGGGTAGATACAAGTTAATCAGTTTGGACAAGGTCCCTGTGCCACATGGAGCTCACAGTCTTAATCCCCATTTTACATATGAGGGAACTGAGGCCCAGAGAAGATAAGTGACTGGCCCAAGGTCACACAGCAGACAAGTGGCAGAGCCGGGATTAGAACGTAGGTCCTACTGACTCCCGGGCCCGTGCTCTATCCACTATGCCATGCTGCTTCCCTACTTACACTGTGAGCCGATGAGGGACAGGGACTGTGTCTGACCTGATTATCTTGTATCTCTCCCTGCATTTACACTTGTCTCCTGTGTGACCTTGGGCAAGTCACTTAATTTCTCTGTGCCTCAGTTCCTTCATCTGCAAAATGGGGACTCAATACCTGTTCTCCCTTCCACTTAGTCTGTGAGCCCTAAATGGGACCTGATTATCTTGCGGCTATCCCAATGCTTAGTACAGTGCTTGACACATAGTAAGCACTTAACAAATTCCACAATTATTATTATTACTTTTACAGTGCGGAGCACATAGTAAGAAATCCTTCCTGATTCCTTTTTCTGCTTGCCTCAACTTGGGCTGCTTCTAACCACAGCAAGGACTGCTGTTGACTGAAACTGAGCCCCATCGTAGTTTGGCCATAGTTCCCGGCTGGTTTCATCCCGAGTTCACCTTCGGTCACAGGTATTTGCTTTTCTGTGGGCCTTAGTAGGTTCTGTGGGCCCCAGTGGCTTCCGTCCTCACTGCAGAGGTGGGATTCCCCCACCAAGACAGCCATTCTCCACCCACTCACAAACCCTCTGGATTGAACTGCCCCCAGCCCTCCATCCTGCCTAACTCAGGCTTGTGAAGGGGTTCTCAATGAAGCAGAGAATGGGCACGCCCCAGGCTCCACTATCCAGCCCGTTTACCAGGAAACGAAGCCAGGAAAGAGCTCATTACTCTCTGTCTCATTAGCTTCCCAGGGGATGGGCTGAGCTCGTGCTCTTGGCTGCTGTTGGGACCTGGCGAGCAGAGCAGTGTGCTCTGCGGATCCTGTGCAGAGAATGGCCACCAAATGTCACCTGGCTCAGCCCAGGCTCACCGTGAGTGAGCCAGGGCTGTGCGCAAAAGTTCCGGACCTTCGGGGGCCAGGTGATACTGTGACAACTGGGTCTCCCTAGGTGCTGGCCCTCCCTAGACCCCATGACCCCAGACAAGCACCTGGTATTGAGGCTGTATCAATGCTCCCAGGCCTACTGTCAGTCTCTGGCCCTGCTGCCAGTCTCTGGCCCAGCTTCAGGTTCTGCCAGGTTCCTGTGGCTCTGGCCACCAGCCAACCCTAGGGCAGGGAACGAGCAATTAACTAGAATGGAGCCACTCAGCTGGCATTGCATCTGTCGGATCTAGTCCAGTCTTTGGGACTAAGAAATGTCAGTCCACTAGACTGTAAACTCCTTGAGGACAGGGACTGTCTTCCAACTCTGTTGTATTGTACTCTTCCGAGCACTTAGTAGTGCTCTGCACATAGTGAAGTACCCAATAAAAACCACTGATTGGTTGATCGATTAATCATCCCTGAAAGGGACAGTCTGGGTTTGCACTAGCTAGGGGGCCCTTCATTCAGTCAGTCAGTCAGTCAGTCAGTCAGTCATTCAGTCATATTTATTGAGCGCTTACTGTGTGCAGAGCACCGTACTAAGCACTTGGAAAATACAGTTCAGCAACAGATAGAGACAATTCCTACCCAACAATGGGCTCCCAGTCTATAAGGGGGAGACAGACAACAAAACAAAACAAATAGACAGGAATCAATAGCATAAAAATAGATAAAATAAATAGAATAATAAACATGTACAAATATACACAAGTGCTGTGGGGTGGGGATGGGGTAGAGCAGAGGGAGGAGTTGGGGTGATGGGGAGAGGAGAACATCGCCCCTGCCCTCCTCCCTTCCTTAACTTCTGTTTTTAACCATTCAATCTCCAATGGCTCCTTCCCCTCTGCCTTCAAACAGGCCCACGTCTCCCCCATCCTAAAAAAACCCGCTCTTGATCCCACTTCCCCCTCCAGTTATCGCCCTATCTCCCTACTACCCTTCCTTTCCAAAATCTTAGAAGGAGTCATCTACAATCGCTGCTTAGAATTCCTTAACTCCCATTCTCTCGTAGACCCCCTCCAATCTGGCTTCCGTCCCCTCCACTCTACCGAGACTGCTCTCTCTAAGGTCACCCATGACCTCCTTCTTGCCAAATCCAATGGCTCCTACTCCATTCTAATCCTCCTTGACCTCTCTGCTGCCTTTGACACTGTCGACTACCCCCTCCTCCTCCACACCTTATAATAATAATAATAATAATAATGTTGGTATTTGTTAAGCGCTTACTATGTGCCGAGCACTGTTCTAAGCGCTGGGGTAGACACAGGAGAATCAGGTTGTCCCACGTGGGGCTCACAGTCTTAATCCCCACTTTACAGATGAGGGAACTGAGGCACAGAGAAGTTAAGTGACTTGCCCACAGTCACACAGCTGACAAGTGGCAGAGCTGGGATTCGAACTCATGAGCCCTGACTCCAAAGCCCGTGCTCTTTCCACTGCGCCACGCTGCTTCTCCATCTCACCTTGGCTTCATGGACTCCGTCCTCTCCTGGTTCTCCTCTTATCTCTCCGGCCGGTGATTCTCGGTCTCCTTCGCGGGCGTCTCCTCCCCCTCCCATCCTTTAACTGTTGGAGTTCCTCAAGGGTCAGTTCTCGGCCCTCTTCTGTTCTCCATTTACACTTACTCCCTCGGTGAACTCATTCACTCTCACGGCTTTGACTACCATCTCTACGCAGATGACACGCAGATCTACATCTCCGCCCCCGTCCTCTCCCCCTCCCTTCAGGCTCGCATCTCCTCCTGCCTCCAGGATGTCTCCACCTGGATGTCGGCCCGCCATCTAAAACTCAACATGAGCAAGACTGAGCTCCTCATCTTCCCTCCCAACCCCGGTCCTCTCCCAGATTTCCCTATCACCGTGGATGGCATGACCATCCTTCCTGTCTCTCAGGCCCGCGATCTCGGTGTCATCCTTGATTCGTCTCTCTCATTCACCCCACACATCCTATCCGTTACCAAGACCTGCCGGTTTCACCTCTACAATATCGCCAAGATCCGCCCTTTCCTCTCCACCCAAACGGCTACCTTACTGCTACGGGCTCTCGTTATATCCCGGCTTGACTACTGTGTCAGCCTTCTCTCTGATCTCCCTTCCTCCTCTCTCGCCCCACTCCAGTCTATTCTTCACTCCACTGCCCGGCTCATCTTCCTGCAGAAACGATCTGGGCATGTCACTCCCCTCTTAAACACCTCCAGTGGTTGCCTATCAACCTCCGCTCCAAACAAAAACTCCTCACTCTAGGCTTCGAGGCTCTCCATCACCTTGCCCCTTTCTACCTCTCCTCCCTTCTCTCTTTCTACCGCCCACCCCGCACGCTCCGCTCCTCTGCCGCCCACCTGCTCGCCATCCCTCGGTCTTGCCTATCCCACCGTCGACCCCTGGGCCACGTCCTCCCAGTGTCCTGGAATGCTCTCCCTCCTCACCTCCAACAAACTAATTCTCTTCCCCTCTTCAAAACCCTACTTAAAACTCACCTCCTCCAAGAGGCCTTCCCAGACTGAGCTCCCCTTCTCCCTCTACTCCCTCTACCGCCCCCCCTTCACCTCTCCACAGCTTAACCCTCTTTTCCCCCCATTTCCCTCTGCTCCTCCCCCTCCCTTCCCATCCCCTCAGCACTGTACTCGTCTGCTCAACTGTATATATTTTCATTACCCTATTTATTTTGTTAATGAAATGTAAATCGCCTTGATTCTATTTAGTTGCCATTGTTCTTACGAGATGTTCTTCCCCTTGACTCTATTTATTGCCATTGTTCTTGTCTGTCTGTCTCCCCCGATTAGACTGTAAGCCCGCCAAAGGGTAGGGACTGTCTCTAGCTGTTGCCGACTTGTTCATTCCAAGCGCTTAGTACAGTGCTCTGCACATAGTAAGTGCTCAATAAATACTATGGAATGAATGAATGAATGAAAGGAGAAGGAGCAGAGGAAAAGGGGGCTCAGTCTGGGAAGGCCTCCTGGAGGAGGTAGGCTCTCAGTAGAGCTTTGATGGGGGGAAGAGAGCTAGTTTGGTGGATGTGAAGAGGGAGAGCATTGCAGGCCAGAGGAAGGACATGGGCCAGGGATCGACGTCAGGACAGCCTAGAACAAGGCACAGTGAGGAGGTTAGTGGCAGAGGAGCGAAGTGTGCGGGCTGGGCTGTAGAAGAAGAGAAGGGAGGTGAGGTAGGAGGGGGCAAGGTGATGGAGAGCTTTGAAGCCAAGAATGAGGAGTTTTTGCTTCATGTGAAAGTTGATAGACAACCATGGGAGATTTTTGAGGAGGGGGGTGACATGCCCAGAGCATTTCTGTAGAAAGATAATCTGGGCAGCAGAATGAAATATAGACTGAAGTGGGGAGAGACAGGAGGATGGGAGATCAGAAAGGAGGCTGATGCAGTAATCCAGTTGGGATACGATGAGAGATTGTACCAACCAGGTAGCGAATTAGATGGAGAGGAAAGGGCAAATCTTGGTGATGTTGTGCAGGTGAGATCGGCAGGTTTTGGTGATGGATTGGATGTGTGGGGTGAATGAGAGCGAGGAGTCAAGGATGACACCAAGGTTGTGGGCTTGTGAGATGGGAAGGATGGTAGTGCCATCCACAGTGACGGATAAGTCAGAGAGAGGGCAGGGTTTGGGAGGGAAGATAAGGAGCTCAGACTTGGACAAGTTGAGTTTTAGGTGGCAGGTAGACACCCAGGTGGAGATGTCCTGAAGGCAGGAGGAGATACGAGCCTAGAGGGAGGAGGAGAGAACAGGGAAGGAGATGTAGATTTGGGTGCCATCTGCATAGAGATGATAGTTGAAGGTGTGGTAGCATATAAATTCATCAAGGGAGTGAGTGTAGATGGAAAACAGAAGGGGATTAAAACTGACCCTTGAGGAACTCTTACTGTTAGGGGATGGGGGGCAGAGGAGAAGCCCGCGAAGGAGACCGAGAATGAACCAGGAGAGGACAGAGTCCGTGAAACCAAGGTTGGATAACGTGTTGAGGAGAAGGGGATGGTAAACAGTGTCAAAGGCAGCTGAGAGGTCGAGGAGGATTAGGATAGAGTAGGAGTCATTGGATTTGGCAAAAAGGAGGTCATGGGTGACCTTAGAGAGGGCAGTTTCAGTGGAGCGGAGGGGACGGAAGCCAGTTTGGAGGGGGGTCAGGAGAGAGTTAGAGTTGAGGAATTTGAGGCAGCGAGTGTAGACGACTCGTTCAAGGAGTTTGGAGAGATAGGGTAGGAGGGACATAGGACGATAACTGGAAGGGACTTTGGGGTCAAGAAAGGGTTTTTTTAGGATGGGGGAAGACATGGACATGTTTGAAGGCAGAGGAGAAGAAGCCATTGGAGAGTGAGTGGTTGAAGATGAAAGTTAAGGAGGGGGGGAGGGAAGGGGTGAGAGTTTTTATACAATGAGAGGGAATGGGGTCCGAAGCACACGTGGAAGGGGTGGCACTTGATAAGGGGGAGGAGACCTCCTCTGGGAAGGATGGGAAAGTAGAGGAGGGGGTTGAAAGCAGGGTGGGAAGAGGGATGGAGGAGAGGAAAGGGTGATTTTGGGGAGCTCAGAACTTATGGTGCTACTTTTCCTAATGAAATAGTGGCCAGATCGTTGGGGGTGAGGGATGGAGGAGGGGGAGGAACAGGGGTTCTGAAGAGGGAGTTAAATGTCTGAAGCAGCTGATGGGGTGATGGGCATGGGTGTCAATAAGGAAAGAAAAATAGTTTTGCCTGGCAGAGGAGAGGGCAGAGTTAAGGCAGGAAAGGCTAAATTTAAAGTGAACAAGGTTGGCTTGGTGACTAGACTTTCGCCAGCAGCGCTCACAGCTCGAGCATAAGAGCGAAGGAGGTGGACAGTGAAAGTGATCCAGGGCTGTGGGTTAGTGATGTGAGAACAATGAAGGGTTAGGGGAATGAGTGAGTTGAGTTGAATAGACAGGGTGGGGTTGAGAGCATTAATCCTTCCTCTCCCCTACCAGGAATGCTATTAATTGAGCACCCCTGGATGCCACACACTTCGCTAAATTTTTGGGAAGTACAAAATCCATCAATTAATCAATCAATGTATTAATTGAGAACTTACTATGTGTAAACCACTGCTTTAAGCACTTAGGAGAATACAAAACAAAGAAGAGATATGTAGCCTTGTGAGGAGGGAACATGTCTGCCAAATCTGTTCTACTGTACTCTTTGTACTCTCCCAAGCACTTTATACAGTGCTTTGCACACAGTAAGTGCTCAATAAATACCATTGCTTGATTGATCCCTGCCCAGAAAGAGTTTACATTCTAACTAGAAAAAGATACATAAAAATATTTACTAACAAAATCGTAACAACTCGTGAATACAAGTGGTAGAGATAACTGATTATTACGGAGGTGCAATGTTAGGGGGTTCTTTGAATATGGGGAAAGACTGTAAACTCACTGTGGGCAGGGAATATGTCCACCAACTCTGTTGTGTTGTACTCACCCAAACGCTTAGTACAGTGCACTGCACACAGTAAGTGCTCAAAAAATACCACTGGTCTATTGATTATGTTGGACTAGGGAGGGAGAAGATGGCAGGCCTGGGGAGAAACTTGTGTGCGGGAACAGAGGCGGGAGAGTTGAGAATTCATTCGTATTTATTGTATTTATTGAACATTTACTGTGTGCAGAGCACTGTACTGACTGCTTGGGAGAGTACAGTGCAACAATAAGCAGACACATTCCCTGCCCACAGTGAGCTTACAGTCTAAAGGGTCGAGGTTACATTCTAAAAGTCTGGTTTGTTTCCTCTGAAATTCTTTCCTAGAGGAAGAGTCAACCCCTCCCCCAAAGGGAAGCTGGCACAGGAGATGGGGTGACGGGCATTTTCCTTGAGCATGCCCGCCGCCAGCTCCGGCGTGGCAGTCCAATATTAACACCTGCCCAGGTTGGAAAATGATGGCTGCCACCCCCAGTCCTGGCAAGTTCTGGGCATCTCAACCTTGAGGGGAGAGCTCGGGTGCAGAAAAACGCCGGTCGAAAAACCTCCCGACTGTCAAATCAAATGTTCCTCTGCTTTATCACCATTATTCTTAGTGAGATTTTGCATTATGGTACCTTGAGCTTTAAATTAAATGTCAAATATAATTTGGCACTACAAAGAATGAATTATGTGACTGCCCCTAGAAAAAAAAAATCAGAAAGCTTTGCTCTCTGGGTTAAATTGGTATCTGCCTTATAGAGAGCTGATGCAAGCTAATTGATTAGGAACTGACAGTTGACCATATTGCAAATTCAGCACAATGCCTCTGAAAAAATTGAGTCACGGCACCTGGAGGGAAAAGCAAAAACATCTTCTAGCAAATGAAATCAAAGCGGGGGCGGGGGAGGAGCTGTTTCAATGTGAATAACTTTTGCTTTCTGTTGTGGCCTGTCTTTCCAAACCTCCCTTTTCCAGTAACTCACCAACATCTGTGTCCTAAGGCTTTGGATTAGGGTGGAATCCATCTGTCCTGTATCATTTCTTCACCCTCTGTCTTCAAGGAGGAAAATGTTTCCCCAAGGGACGCTGCATTTATCTCCATGAGAAATAAGATGACAAAGTGCCAATTTGGAGCATTAAGCCAGGGCGATACATTTTAATCAGCAGCCAGATGAAGAAGGACAAACTCAGCCTGGTAAAGTCAGTCAGACCACTGTCCCCACAGCCCGGTCGACAAGGGAGGGTTGCCTAGCTCTTAGGCGCAAGACTTTATTTTCCAGAAACACGGGGCCTTACAAAAGGATTGTAGAGTAAACAAGGCCTGCGTTTTGCCTAGGCCTTCATGGCTGTGTAGTCTGGCTTTAATTTTCTGTTTAAGTACGAGGAGCGTTAGGAAAAAAAAAGCGAAGTTTGAAGTTCTAATGTAGTCGGGCTGGAATCTGTCACTCAGCTTATTGCATGTTGATGACTCAGTGCAGTTTCAGCTGTAAGCACACCATGATTTATGGACACCAAGTGAACTCCTGCGGCAAAAACCAGCCATGAGATCAGAGCGGCAATAGGGTCCTTTTTTTGGCAGGAGACAGCGCCTGCATTTTTCTCATTCATGCCAAACTGCTTTGCACGGCAATTAGCTCTGTCCTCATTTAGTCTTCAGTCCCAAAGGGTAATGAAAGTCATATATCATCTTCAAGGCTGCTAATTATCCAGCTCAGTTACAGGTAGGCTTTGTAACTGTGAGAAGGGCCTGTCGGCTTGATATTTATTACTCTTCCAATAAGCAAGCGGGGAGGGGGACGGGGAGACGGGAGGGGAGAGTGGAAAGCGGGCTGGGGAGCCGGGGGGAGGCAGGGGGAGAGAAGGAAAAAAAACTTTCTTGAAAGGTTGCCCAAACCCCTTGCCTCAGATCTCTGACATACCTTCTGCAAATGTGCTAGTCAAAGGAGAAATGTCTTCATTCCCCAGATCTATTTCTCATGCTGTAACGAAACATTTTGCAAGAGCAGAGAGCAAATGCTTGAAACATGAGTGAACATACATTTTGGGGGTCAGCTTGTTTTGCCTCATGAACGGGTATGGAAGAGTAATCCTGGAAGTGTGCTATGGGGAAAACAAGAAGAGAGTGAAGCGGGGAAACAAAGAATTGAAATGCTCCCACCCCCTTTCAGCCTTCTCTCGTACAGTATGGAGGGATCAGGGGGTTGGGTGAGGAGGGTTGGGAGGGAGAGGGCCGAGAGGACACATTCCACACAAACCACCTCTGAGCTGTGCTAAATGCACTTCCAAGAAATTGGAACACTCCCCCCCGCCCCCCTTCCCTTTGGCATGTTTTGGGTTTCCTCCCCACAGGCCGGTATTCACACTTTAACCCTGGATTAAGTGCAAGGGCGAGGGGCTCCTAGCTCTTACTTGGCTGTAATTGGACCCCCCCACTCCAACCCTTCAGAGAGAACAGAATCCCAACCCCACCCCAGAGCCCCACCTGTAGTCCAAATCTATCCTTCCCCAAATTCATCAAAGTTCCATTTCCTCCCTCCCTTTTGTTTTATGGTATTTGTTAAGTGCTTACTATGTGTCGAACACTGTTCTAAGAGACGGGGTAGATACAAGTTATTCAGTTTGGACAGAGTCCCTGTTCCATATGGGGCTCATAGTCTAAGGAGAGAAGAGGTATTGAATCTCCAATTTACAATAGAGGAAACTGAGGCACAGAGCAGTTCAGTGACTTGCTCAAAGTCTCACAGCAGGCAAGTGGCAGAGCTGGGATTAGAATCCAGGTCCTCTGACTCCCCGGCCCGTGCTCTTTCCATTAGGCCACTCTGCTTCTCAGGCCTTTCTCCCTCTCTCTCTTCCTCTTTTTTTCCTCCTTTTTTCCTTCACTCCTCCTCCGCCCTCCCATCCCCCAGCCATTTTTCTTTGTTTCTCCCTCTCTCTGCCTAGTCCATCCCAAGAGGAAGTTGAAAGACTCATGAGGCCGCCTGTCGAATCTGATTTCTAAACCAGGGCTTGGACTCTGAGTGCGTGTCCACACTGATGTCACTGGTTGGGAACGTTGGCTTCCAAAGGACTGGAACTGCAGTTGTGTACCTTGGACTTTATAGAGCCCAGCACAGAATCCTGCACTTGATAAATATTTTTGAATGACAGTGATGGCTTCAAATGAAATGTGGAGAATTTGATTTAAAGCATGAAAATCTGGCCAGAGTAGAAAAGGTAAAAGAAGATGTGTTGTAGGCTGGAGAAGAGAAGGCTGAGGGGCAATTTAGCAATTGCCTTTAAATCTTTGGTCAGTCAGTAGAATTTGTTCAGTGCCTGAGAGCTAAGCACTGTACTAAGTGTTGGGAGAGTGCAACCTAAGCAAAACTCATATTCCCTGCCCTCAAGGAGTTTACAATCTAATGGGGAAGACAAACAAAAATTATTCACAGGAGAAAGAACAAGGATAAACTCATTGCGCCAGGATGAAGTACCAAAATAAATCAGAATAAATAATTGAATGCACAATTGAATATGCATATATATACATAAGTGCTGAGGATAGCTATAAATTCTAAGTGCTAAATACATAAATATGGGTATAATTATGGATGTTCTCAGATGGGAAGGTATATAGTCATTCTCTACTTCTGCAGAGGTCACAACAAGAAGGAATTGGTTTAAACTGCAGCCTGTTAGGATTAAGATTAGTCAGGAAATACTTTTTGATTCTTATGAGTTATGAGTCATTAGAACCTGTGAGGGTGTTCTTTTCTGGAGAGTTCAAAGGAAAAGGCAGAAAGAGTCCCTTTGACATGGTTGACTTAGACAAGAAGACCACCCTTCATATAGAGGGCTGGAAGTGAAGACCTGTTCCTTCATTAGTGGTATTCATTCAGCGCTTACTGTGTGCAGGCCACTGTACTGGTCATTTTTCTACAAAAGTGGTCAGGACATGTCCCGCCGTCGACCCCCGGGCCACGTCCTCCCGCAGTCCTGGAATGCCCTCCCTCCTCACCTCCGCCAAACTAATTCTTTTCCCCTCTTCAAAAACCTACTTAAAGCTCACGTTCTCCAACCCAGACTGAGCTCCCCTTTTCCCTCTGCTCCCTCTACCCCCACCCCCCTTCACCTCTCCACAGCTAAACCCTCTTCTCCCCCTTTCCCTCTTCTCCTCCCCCTCTCCCGTCCCATCCCCTCAGCACTGTATTCGTCCACTCAACTGTATATATCTTCATTACCCTATTTATTTTTTTAATGAGATGTACATCACCCTGATTCGATTTATTTGCTATTGTTTTAATGAGATGCTTTTCCCCTCAATTCTATTTATTGCCATTGTTCTTGTCTGTCTGTCTCCCCCGATTAGACTGTAAGCCTGTCAAAGGGCAGGGACTGTCTCTGTCTGTTACCGATTTGTACATTCCAAGCGCTTAGTACAGTGCTCCGCACATAGTAAGCGCTCAATAAATACTATTGAATGAATGAATGAATGAATGAATGAATGAATGTCACTTCCCTCCTCAAAAAACTCTAGTGGTTCCTCATCCATCTCTGAATCACACAAAATTTCCTCACTATTGGCTTTAAAGCACTCCATCAACTTGCCTCCTATCTCACTTCACTTTTCTTCTACAACCCAGCCCGCATATTTCACTCCTCTAGTGCTAACCTTCTCACTGTGCCTCGATCTTGCCTATCTCACCACTGACGCCCTAGCTCACATCCTGCCTCTGACCTGGAAAGCCCTCCCTCCTCAAGCTGGACAGACAATTACTCTCCCCACCTTCAAAGCCTTATTTAAAGCACATCTCCTCCAAGAGACCTTCCCAGAATAAGTCTCACTTTTCCTCATCTCCCACTCCCTTCTACGTCACCCTGACTTTCTTCCTTTGCTCTTTCCTGCTTCCAGCCTCACAGCACTTACATTTATATCTGTAGTTTTATTTATTTGTACTGATGTCTGTCTCCCACTGCACTCCTCCCCCCGCCTCCCCCCCGCCGCCCTCGCAAGAATGTGAGCTTGTTGTGGGCAGGGAATGTGACTGTTTATTGTTGTAGTGTACTTCCCCAAGTGCTTAGTACAGTGCTCTGCACACAGTAAGCACTCAATAAATAAGATTGATTGAATGAATGAATGGATGTACTAAACTCTTGGGAGAGTACAACACAACAGAGTTGGTAGATCAGGTCCCTGCCCACAACAAGCTTCAACTGGATTCCCTGAAGTGACCCATGGGGGCTAATTCCACAATAAGTTATGATGATGGAGTATTCCTCCATTTCAGAGATAACACTGCTGGACTGAATCCATGAGTATGAATGTCATGTGGAGAATTTCTTGCTCACTGTTCCCATAAAAATACAGCTGGGCTACTTCTGTGGGCCCTAGACATTTGGGCGAGCATTGTTCAAATTCCACTGAAGAGGGAGAATGTAGATCTCACTGCCAGCAGGCTATGCCTTTGAATTGTTTTTGCAGTAGTGGTGATGGCCTTTGCTGAGCCATTCACACTCTCTCACTCAATCCCAACCATGCCTATTCAGTCAATCAACGATATTTTCTATTGAGCACTTACCAAGAGCAGAGCACTGTAGAGTACTTAAGAGAGTACAATTCAACAGAGGTGGTACACTCATTCCTCACCCACAGTGGTGTGCCTTTTGAAATGGCAACCAGAGAGAATGGTTGCAGTCTGAGGGTGACAGAAGAGAATCTCCCTGGGGCCACAACACCAGCAGAGAGCACAGTGACTTCTCCCATTTGGTAAGCCATCCCTAAATATAATTCTCAAAGGAGGCAGGACAGAAACTAGCAGATCAGCCCAAGAAGAGAACAGTCATCTCGCTGGCCACCACCTTCTCCTGTCCTCACACTCTTCCTTTGCCCTCATCCCCTGCACCTGTGACTTCTGGGCAGCTGTGCTGTCTTCTGTGGTTGGGAAAGAGTAACCTGAGGCATGGGAAATTTAAAATCAGAGATGCCAAGCCATCAGGGTGTGATCTTGAGAGGAACAAAGCTAAATGTCCTTGGTCAGCTCAGAATCTGTCAATTCTTCTTTAAATCATCCAGAAGCAGAGATGAGCCATAGGCTGGCTTGCTCATTCATTTCACTATTGAGAAGCAGGATTCCCTAGTGGAAAGAGCATGGGTCTGGAAGTCAGAAGGACCTGGGTTCTAATCCCACTTGTCTGTTGTGTGACCTTGGAGAAGTCATTTAACTTCTCTGTGCCTCAGTTACCTCATCTGTAAAATGGGGATTAAGACTGAGAGCCCCAGGTGGGACATGGACTGTGTCCAACATGATGACCTTAAATCTATTCCAGTACTTCTACAGTGCTTGGCACACAGTAAGCACTTAAATACCATATTAAAAAAACAAAAAAACATAAAAAGTATGTCCTCCTTTCCAAATTTCTCATATATGCCTTAGACCTTGTTCTGTCCTCAGTACTATTGGAGACCAATTAATCAATCAATGGTATTTGCTGAGCACTCCTGTGTGTAGACCACTGTATTAAGCATTTGGAAGAGTACAATAAGTAAGTAGACATGATCCTACCCTCAGAGACCTTTCAACCTAGTGGGAGAGAGAGACATTAGCATGGTGTAGTGGATAAAGCACAGGGCTGGGAGTTAGGAGGTCATGGGTTCTAATCCCAGCTTCACCACTTGTCTGCTGTGTGACCTTGGGCAAATCACTTAACTTCTCTGTGCCTCAGTTACATCATCTGTAAAATTCATTCATTCATTCAATAGTATTTATTGAGCGCTTACTATGTGCAGAGCACTGTACTAAGCACTTGGAATGTGCAATTTGGCAACAGACAGAGTCAATCCCTGCCCACTGATGGGCTTACAGTCTAATCGGGGGAGACAGACAGACAAAAACAATAGCAGTAAGTAGAATCAAGGGGATGTACATCTCATTAACAAAATAAATAGGGTAATAAAAATATATACAAATGAGTGGACGAGCACAGTGCCGAGGGGAGGGGAAGGGAGAGGGGGAGGAGCAGAGGGAAAGTGGGGGCAAGGGGACTTAGCTGAGGGGAGGTGAAGGGGGGCACAGAGAGGCAGCAGAGGGAGCAGAGGGAAAAGGGAAAGCTCAGTCTGGGAAGTCCTCTTGGAGGAGGTGAGCTCTCAGTAGGGCGTTGAAGAGGGGAAGAGAATTAGTTTGGCGGAGGTGAGGAGGGATGGCATTCCAGGACAGCAGGAGAACGTGGGCCAAGGGTCGAAGGTGGGATAGGTGAGAACGGGAGTTGGTCAGGAGATGGGCGGCAGAGGAGCGGAGCCTACGGGGTGGGCAGTAAAAAGAGAGAAGGGAGGAGAGGTAGGAGGGGGCAAGGTGATGGAGAGCCTCGAAGCCTAGAGTGAGAAGTTTTTGTTTCGTGCGGAGGTCGATGGGCAACCACTGGAGGTTTTTAGGAAGGAGAGTGACATGCCCAGAGCGTTTCTGCAGGAAGATGAGCCGGGCAGCGGAATGAAGAATAGACCGGAGGGGGTAGAGACAGGAGGAAGGGAGATCAGAGGGCAGGCTGACACAATAATCCAGCCGGGATATTATGAGAGCCTGTACCAATAAGATAGCCATTTGGGTGGAGAGGAAAGGGAAGATCTTGGCGATATTATAAAGGTGAGACCGGCAGGTCTCGGTGACGGATCGCATGTGTGGGGTGAACGAGAGAGCCAAGTCAAGGATGACACCGAGGTTGCGGGCTTGAGAGACGGGAAGGATGGTCGTACCGTCCACGGTGATATGGAAGTCAGGAAGAGGACAGGGCTTGGGAGGGAAGATAAGGAGCTCAGTTTTGGACATGTTGAGTTTTAGGTAGGAGGCAGACATCCAGGTAGAGACATCCTGGAGGCAGGAGGAGATACGAGCCTGAAGGGAGGGGGAGAGGACAGGGGCAGGGATGTAGACTGTGTCCAACCCAATTTGCTTGTATCCATCCCAGCGCCTAGTTCAGTGCCTGGCACTCAGCAAGCACTTAACAAATACCACAGTTATTATTATTAATGAAATAGATTACAGGTAGGGAGAAGCAACAGATTATATGGTCGTGTACAGAGGGCTGTGGGGGTGGTATGAGTATCAAAGTGCTTAGGAAGGATCACAGCCTAATGGATAGAGCTTGGATCCGGGAGTCATCAGGACTTGGGTACTTGTCCCATCTCTGCCACTTGTCTGCTATGTGACTTTGGACGACTCACTTGGCTTCTCTGTGCCTGAGTTATCTCATCTGTAAGACGGGGATTAATACTGTGAGCCCCATGTTCATTCATTCATTCAATAGTATTTATTGAACGCTTACTATGTGCAGAGCACTGTACTAAGCCCTCGGAATGTACAATGAAACATTGTAGCTTGTATCTACCCCAGTGTTAAGTACAGTGCATAGTAAGTGCTTAACAAGTACCATTAAAACAAAAGAACTCAAATGCATTGGTGATGCAGAAATGAGGAAGAATAGGGTGGATATATGAGAGGTTAGTCAGGAAAGACTTCCTGGAGGAAGATCAGCTGGGCCCTATCCTCTGAAAAAGGATAGTCACAGCTCTCGAGCAGAACGGGAAGGCTGAGAAACATTTTTGCTGGAGTGACAGTCTGGCGATGGATATCAAGAGTATCCCAGAGAGATCATAATGATGGCTTAATCTGAGAGGGAGGGTGTTTCTGTACTGAGGGCAGGTGACCCCTCAACAGGAAGGAAAGGTCTGATTCTGAGTCAGAACAGGCCCTTCTGCCTTTCCACTAAAGCTCTCGAGTGGGTGAAACCATTGTGGAGAGTAATTAACTGACCCTCGAGACCTCAGCTGGGCTCAGGAGATCCGCAGAGGTGGCCGTGACCCAGCTCATTGAAGCCTTCATGGCCCTTTCCAGTTGAGTGGGGTGCAGAGGGTGGACCTCTTGGGCACTTTTGCTGACTGATGGGAGGTTTTAGTTTTATTCAAAGGAGAATTAATCAGACTGGCACCAGAGAGTGGATTACATGCAAACACTCCAGGGAATATGTGGTTTTCCAGAAAGACTTAGTGGATTTGCTACAAAAATATCAAGAATTCAGTAATACTTTAGCAACTAAAATATTTCCCAGGAATTCAATGAATTGTTCAGATCATTAGTAAAAATGCAACAGGTCCCCTCCCTGGAAGCTTGCCTCTGTCACACCTCTCAAAGCCCACCTGATACTTCTGATTTCTTTATTTTTTTATGGTATTTGTTAAGCATTTACTATGTATAAAGTACTCAGTGCTGCGATAAGTACAAATCCATCAGGTTGAACACAGTCTCTATCTCCAATGGGGCTTCTAGTCTAAGTAGGAGACAGTATCAATCAATTGTATTTATTGAGTGCTTACTGTGTGCAGAGCACTGTACTGAGTGTTTAGGAGAGTACAATATAACAATAAAGGGACACGTTTCCTACCCACAATGAGCTTTCAGTCAAGAAGGGGAGACAGATAGTGAGAAGGTTAGCATTAGAGGAGCAAAGTGTGTGGGCTGGATTGTAGTGGAAATGTAGCAAAGTGAGGTAAAAGAGGAAAGGTGATTGAGTGCTTTAAAGCCAATAATGAGGAGTTTCTGTCATTTTTCAGATGAGGAAACTGAGGCCCAGTTAAGTTCAGAGACTTGCCCCAGGTCACACAGCAGGCAAGTGGTGGAGTCAGGATTAGAACCCAAATCCTCTGATTCGCAGGCCCATGCTATTTCTAATAGACCATCTTCTCAGATCCAAACTCATCATCTCTTTAGGAAGCTGTTTCAAATGGTCATCACTTCTCCAGTCCCACTCTGATGTCCCAACCTCCTCCTGCCTCTGGCATATATCCACATGGATAATGAACTGACATTTTAAACTCATGTCAAAATTTCAACATGGCAGCTTCCTTCCTAAACCTTCTTCTCCTTACTTTCTTGTCATGGTAGTCATTGTCACCATCCTCCTGGCCCCAGATGCTTGTAATCTTGCAGTCAACCTTTTCTTCCCTCTTTTACCTCCCATATTCAATCTGTCTCTAAAACCTGCCAATTTTCCTCTACCTCATTACCTGAATCTGTCTCTTTCTCTTCACTGTTATGGCCATTAACCTGGGTCAAATCCTCAGCAACTCCTGGCTAGACTACTGCAACAGCTTTTCTATTGGTCTCCCTGCTTCAAGACTCTCCCTCTTCATTCCAACATACACAGAGGGGCACAGATCGTCTTCTAAAACACAATTCAGAACACATTATTTTCCTCCTTGAGATCTTCGCAGTCAATGAAAACTCCAAATCATTTGCTTCAGGGCTCTTCATTAGCTGTCACCCTCTTACTTATCTACTTTCTTCCGCTACAGCCCAGTTTGCCGTCTTTGCTTTTCCAAATTAACCTGTCTAATTGAATCTCCCTCATAACTGCCCCAGTTCATACCTTTCCTCTTCATGGAATTCCTTCTCCCCTTAAATCTGCCCAGCAAAATCCCCTCCCCTTCCTTCAAAGCCCTCCGAAATCTCCACTTCCTCCAAGAAGCACTCCCTGATTCATCACCACTCTCTTATCATCCTATCCTCAGTGGGATTTATTGAGTGCTTACTATGTGCAGGACACCCTACTAAGTGCTTAGGAGAATACAACAGAGTTCTCAGACACCTCCCCTCCCCACAACAAGCTTACAATCTAGAGGGGGAATTGCTCCCCAGGGGCAAGATGTACAGCTCCTAGAAACACTGCAATACCAGGTCAATTTGTGGAGTGGACAGAACTAGCTCCAATTTCATATCCCTCTTCCCAAGGTCAATTTAATGTTTTGTCCTTGAATAAATTATGTATCACAGATTAAACTGATAAGAACAGATAATGCACTTGATCTTAGCCAAAAATCCAAGAAAGGACCCTAGTCATGTCAGCCCATCAGCTATTTGAGCACTTGCATGGTCCCATGACAGATGAGTCACTCAATCAGTTGTATTTATTGAGTACTTACTTGGAACAGAGCACCGTACATAGCCCTTGGGAGGGTACAGTATGGTAAGTAGGAATGCTCCCTGCCCTCAGGGAACTTACAATATGTTTCCAGTACCTGCAGAACCAGGAGAGAGCAGTTTGGGAAGAATCACCTCAAACATCAGCCACGAAGAAGGAAGAAACCTTGAGTATTGCATGCCCTATTGGATGACATTTCCTACAGTGGCCAAGTTGATGTAGTTCTACCCAATACTAGGCTGGGTAGGGAAGAGATCTATTGCTCTCCCACCCCAACCTGGATGTGGAGGGCTCAGGGAAATGGGGGACTGGGACTGATCTGGGGCTGGGAGGAAGCAGGGAGGTGAACAGAGAAACCATGGGGTTAGAGGTTTGAAACTGGGAAGAAAGAGGTTTAGAGAAGGGTAAGACAAGGGGAGAAAAATTAACGAAGGCTTACCTGGGCAACAGGTGGCAGCATCATGTTGAAATAAGCACGGTGTGCCTAAAGCATGAAGTTAAAAACTCTTTCGCCCTATATAATTATCTTTCATTTATTCCTTTGGGTTTTATCATCTGTAACTGGCTCTGACTCTCTGTTTCTACTTGTATTCAAACTAGGTCTGCTAGACTCTCTCCACTAGACGGTAAGCTCCTTGAGGGCAGAAGCTTTTACTTCTGTTGTACTTCTGTTATGGTTGGCCAAGCACCTAGTACGGTGGTACTCAGTAAATACTATTGGTGAAAGAATGGAGGTTGTGAGCTAGAGAAGTTGCTCAGGCACTGTGCCCATCCACACACATACAGGGGGAGGGGGAGGAGGGGAGAGCTGGACACAAGGTGGGGTTTTTTCTCAGTTCATTTGACCCAGGCCCCAAGTCTTCACAGTTCAGCTGCAGGTAGAAAATAATCACAATTCTGTGGGCAGACACATGGGGCTCTGCCTCTGTGGCTCTATGCCATAGTTCTAAGCATTTCTGAGGCAGGACATTCCTTAAAAAGACTGTCTGCCCTTCAGCGAACATTATTCCTACCCAGAAATGTAAAGGGGAACAGAGAAACTCCCACCTTTTTCACTGGGTTCCCTAATCCTCTGGTGACAGTTCTATGGGCATACACCCTCTCACATGTTTACTTCTTCATGAACTCTCTGGCCTGCCACCTTGGCTCCTTAGCCCTATCCCGTTTATTTTTATGGTATTTGTTAAGTGCTTACTATGCATCAGACACAGTACTATGTACTAAAGTAAGTTCAATTTTTAAGTGCATGCTTCTTTACAGTGGTTCTGCCATTCTACAGGGACATCTGACATTTTAAGCATCTTGCTACCCTGATGGAAGTCAAGAGACATAGAGTTAGGTGTTATAGAAAAGCAGCATCGCCCAAGGGAAAGAGCATGGGATTGGGAGTCAGAGGACCTAAATTCTAATCCCAGCTCCTCCACTTTTCTGCTGTGTGATCTTGGGCAAGTCACTTAACTTCTCTGTGCCTCAGTTACCTCAGCTGTAAATTGGGGATTAAGACTGTGAACCCCTTGTGGGTCAGGGACCATGTCTGACCCAATTATCTTGTATCTGTCTCAGTGCTTCATACAAGGCCTGGCACATAGAAAGCGCTTAACAAATACCACAATTATTATTTTTATTATTATTATTACTAGTGTAGATACAAGCTAATCAAGCTGGACACAGTCCATTTTCCACAGAGTGCTCAGTCTTAACCCCCATTTCACAGATGAGGTAACCGAGGCACAGCAAGTGAAGTGACTTGCTCACGGTCACACTGTAGATAAGTAGTGGAGACAGGATTAGAACCTAGGTCTTTTGACTCCCAGGCCTGTACTCCTTTCACTAGGCCACACTATTTTCCCTCTTCCCACCTTCCTCATTGGACCTAAAGATCAACTTTCCCTACCTCCACTGTTCTCATGATCTCAAACACTCCTAAAAATCATGGACTCCTATGGAAGTGATTGCATAGGGCCATCCATCCCTCTGTCTTCAGACTCAACCCAGGCCACACAGAAGGAATCTCTTCTTTAAAATTCTCTGGGCCCAAGCCCCCATGGTATTCAGTGAACTCTCTCCCTCCTAACTTTGCTCCACTCTTATTAAAATCATGCCCACTCACTTCACTCCTCCAATGCCAATCAACCTATTTTGCCACAATCTTGTCACTCTCGCTGTCAACCCTTTGCTCACATCCTCCGTCTTGCTTGGAACTCCTTTCCTTTCATATCCCCCAGAACACCACTCTAGTGGGCAAGGAATGCATCTACCAACTTTCCCAAGCACTTAGTACAGTTCCCTGCACACAGTAAATGCTAAATAAATGACACTAATTATTGACTGAAAGCCCTACTGAAATCAAATCTCTTCCAAGAAGCCTTTGCTGAGGAGGCTCTCGCCTCTCCACCCTATTCTCTAAGCACTTTAATACTCACCCACCTCCACAACAGTGATGCATATATACTCTGCTGCTTTCCCTACCTAATTTATTTTAATATCTGTCTCCACCAGACTGTAAGCTTCTAGAGGGCAGGAATCATGCCTGCCAACTCTATTATACTCTCCCAAGTGCTTAGTACAATGCTCTACACATGGTAAATGTTCAATAAATAAATACCACTGATTGATTGGTTGTTTTGGTGGTCCATAGTAAAAGAAGTAAGGGAAACCTTCTGGGAAGACAATCACCCTGCTGCTCCCATTTCCTACTTTGTCTCTTCTCCCACTCTTTTCTTCCTCCCCCACACATGTTCCCAGTATTTATTCCTAATTTCTCCTTCCATCCACTTACCATGTAGGAACTAAACTGTACTTCCCTGTCTGCTTTCTTCTACCTCTATCCTCTCTCCTCCTCAGGGTGAGAACATTAAGGAGATAGATTTAGATAACCTTCATCCCCAGGTTCACAGATTCACATCAGTTCCCATATTTTGCCCAATTCTCATTAGTTGGGTAGGGCCTCTATTGGCTGGCTCAGGGAGAAGGTGAGACAGAGTGAGGCAGGCCACCCCTTAGCCTCTGGGCTCTGACTCCCACACTCTACCCACAAGTAACCTGAGGGAGAAGAGGTGCCTTTGAGGCAGAATTAGGCTTTGGGATTAAAGGGCAGAACTCAGGGTTTTTAACCTGTGGGAAAACCAGAATGAGAAGCTGCGGTTTGCAGGGGTGAAAATGTGGGGGAGAGAAACAAAGTAATAGAGAGTAATGACTGTAATAATGGGCACTTGATCTTATCTCACTCCTGTCTTCCCTAGAGCTCAAAGTACTTTCCCAGTCACATCCTTGGGAAGAAATGAAAAGGTCAGGAATGGGTCTCTCCATTTCAGGGGGTGAGGAGGCTGAGATTCAGATTCAGTGGTTTGCCTTAGATCAAGTACTTATCAAAATGCTTTGCACACGGTAAGTGCTCAGTAAATACCATTGATGATGATAGGTGAAGGGTTGAGGAAGATGAAACATTTTCCCTTCTCTAGACTCTAAACTCGTCTCTAGATTGTAAACTCTACAGAATCTCCTGTAGGTACTTTTCCAAACACTTACTACAGTGCTCTGAACACAGTAAATGCTCAATAAATTTGATTGATTAATTGATTGAGTGAGCTAGAACCTCCTAATTCTGACTTTTGACCAGGGGGCCTCCTTGGGTGGGAAAAGACCCTTGAAAACTCTTCAGCGGACCAAACAAGTTTCTCAGTGCAGGATAAACTGCAGATGATACCAATCTGCTCTAAAAGCCTAAATTTTGCCTTTTGCAGAAGAGATGAGTGGTTCTAGCCCAGGTTGCTAAAACTGGGGAGATTCCCATTTCAGAATCCTGGTGGTCCTTCTGATGTCCACATCTTCTGCTCACTGTCCAACATCTGCTTGCAGTTGGGTTTCTAAAAGTGGCTGCTGAGATTATCCTGGTTTAAAGTCTCTTTACCTCACTGAAGCCAGTGCTGGAGGGCTTACTGTAGACAGGAGAAGTAGCCTACACATGGCATCACCAGCCAGATGGCCACCCCTCTTTTTCTGTAAACCTCCCTGGACGTGGGTCTGCTTCCTCTAATCAGAGGATTGTAGATTGTGATCTCATTTGTTAGTTGAAAATCTCCAGTATCCCACCCTGAACACTGCATTTGGTTATACTGGCAGTTGGTTGCACGTAAGCTCATTAAGGGCAGGGAACGTATCTGCTAGTTCTGTTGCACTGTGCTCTCCCAAGCACTTGGAACAGTGCTCTGCACACAATAAGCGCTCCCTAAATGCTATTGAATGATTGATTTAAAGCCTCTTGCCCATGCCATTAAAATGTATGCAAGCAAATGTACTATTTAGCAAGGCCATTGTACTAACCCAGTACAAAGGGTGAGAGTGGATCTCTGGGGACAGAGATCAACTGGGGTTATCTATTCTAGGGGTGGCTCACTGGGGACAACTGATCTCAGGCTACTCGGGAAGGGAGACTAAAACAGCCTCCTCTCCTGACTCCTACTTACAATAATAACACTTGGGGTATTTGTTGAGACACTTACTATGTGCCAAGCACTGTACTAAGGACTGAGTTAGGTGCATCAGACTAGATACTCTTCATGTGGTTCTTGAGGCCCATGGTCTAAGTTATAAGGGAGAACAGGTATTGAATCCCCATTTTACAGTTGAGGAAACTGAAACACAGAATTTCTAAGGCTGCTAAACAGAGAATTGCTAAATTCCTTTAAGGTCACACAACCAGCAAGTGGCAGAACCAGGATTAGAACCCAGGTGTTGTGACTTCCAGATACATGTTCTTTCCACCAGACCCTGCTGCTTCTCCTCTCCCCTCTCTCTGTTTTGTTGGTGTTTATGAAGCAATTGCTATGTACCGAACACTGTACTAAGCACTGGGGTAGATACAAGCCAATCAAGTTGGGCACAGTCCATTTCCTACATAGGGCTCACAGTTTTAATCTCCATTTTACAGAAGAGATAAGTGAGGCACAGAGAAGTTCGGTGTCTTGCCCAAGTTCACACAGCAGACAAGTGGCAGAGCTGGAATGAGAATCCAAGTCCTTCTGACTTCCAGGCCTATGCTCTATCCACTAGCCCACACTGCTCTCTCATCTGCCTGGAAACAGTGGCGAGATGCCGCCTAGCACTAAGGAGACCTGGGGAGATGGGAAGGAGATAGGGAAGAAGACAGACATAGCATGGCTCTGTGAAGAGAAATTTGTGCCAGATCAATTTCATTTCCTTCTGTGTCACTGGCAGGATGCTAGGCAAATGGGAATAATCTACCTCAACTTCAAATAAGATAACCATTTAATTGCTCAAAAGAAAAAAACATCACTTAATCACCTGCTGAGTAAATCCGGGAGGAGCAGAATCATGACAGGATGGAAATTTTGGGACAATCCCACCTGGAGCAGCAGGTCCTATCTCCTAAACAAAGAATCCCACAACAGTCTTCACTCTTCTGGGTACCCAGTTTGTGTTTTCACCCTAGGCCCAGACCCAGAAGTCTAAGCATTTTAATTCTGGAGATTTGTTTCCTCAAGGGTGGGACCGATGAACTAGAGGCAGGGTGAAGCTGAATGTGAGGTCAATGGGTCTTGGGTTAGCGAGGACATTATGGTGAATTTTGATCAATTTGCTAAAACAATCCTATAAAATCTGGAATGACCCTGGCTAATCTGGGATGCACGGCCAGCCTATCAAGACCTTTGGGTCCCATTTCCATGACATGCTCTTGACCAGAGTCTGTTGGAGGGGAACATATCCCAGCTCCACCACTTGTCTGCTGTGTGACCTTGGGCAAGGTAATTAACTGCTCTGTGCCTCAGTTACCTCATCTATAAAATGGGAATTAAGACTGTGAGCCCCTTGTGGAACGTGAGATGTGTCCAACCTGATTAGCTTGTATCTACCCCTGTGCTTAGTACAGTGCTTGGCATATAGTAAATGCTTAATCCCATTTTTTGAGGGTCACCCCAGTGTTTGGCCAGCAGATTGACTGCACAGTTGCCTGGAGTCCTCGATTTTAGGAGCTTACAGTGGATGTAGTGACCATGTGTCCACCACACTCAACCTCAAGGAGAAAGTAACAGCGGCTTAGTGACCTTAGGGATATTGATGGTGGCAGAGATAGCTGTCAATTTTTCACACTGACAAAGCAGGGGGATTGTGTCAGCTCTGTTGATGCTCCAGACATACACGTAGCTTTTTGAAGTGTGGCTCATTTCACATCTCCTGCCTCCTCAAAATCCTCCAGTGACTTTCCATTTTTCATTGCACCAAGCAAAAACTCCTCACAGTTGTCTTCAAGGCTCTCCACCAATTCTCTCCATCTTACGAATCAGCACTCTTAACCAACTTGCCCTCTTAATTCCTCCCAAGCTAGCTTCCTGGATAGATCACCCTCTCAACTCTCCTACCTCTGTTCCCACACACATTATTCCACCAGCCTGGAACTCCTTCCCCTCCCTTATCCAGTAGATTATAGCTCTCCCTCCATTCAAAGCCCTCCTAAAATTCCACCTCCTTCAACAAGCCTTCTCCAACTAACTCCCCACAACCCAAGTCACATCAACCCATTAATAATAATAATAATGATAATGATGGCATTTAAATGCTTACTATATGCAAAGCACTGTTCTAAGTACTGGAGAGGATACAAGGTGATCAGGTTGTCCCACGTGGGGCTCACAGTCTTTATCCCCATTTTACAGATGGGGTAACTGAGGCACAGAGAAGTTAAGTGATTTGCCCAAAGTCACACAGCTGACAAGTGGCTGAGCTGGGATTTGAACCCATGACCTCTGACTCCCAAACCCGTGCTCTATCCAGTGAGCCACGCTGCTTCTCTAATTACTTCTCATTAATTAATCACTGGTATTTATTGAGCTCTTACTGTGTCCAGAACACTGTACTAAGCATTTGGGAGAGTACAGTACAATCGAGTTGGTAGACATGTTGCCTGCCCACAGGAGCTAACAGTCTAGAGGGGGAGAGAGACATTAAAACGTTATGGATATGTACTTAAGTGCTTTGGGGCTGAGGGTAACAAGGAGCTTACAGTCTAGAGGGAGAGACAGACATTAAAATAAGTTATGGATATATGCGTAAATGTTTTGGGGCTGAGGATGAGGTGACTATCAAGTGCTTAAAGAATACAGCTCTAGGTGTACAGGTGATACAGAAGGGAGAAACTGAGATTATCTCCAGCAATTGCACAGTTATTTATTTATAATCTCCCTCAGCATTTATGTACACTCAATTTACTTCACTGTTATTCTATTTGTTAAGCCCTTACTATGTGTCAAACAGTAGTCTAAGCAATGGGGTAGATACAAGTTAATCAGGTTGGACACAGTCCCTGTCCCATAAGGGACATTAGAGAAGCACTGAGGCTCAATGGAAAGAGCACGGGCTTGGGAGTCAGAGGTCATGGATTCTAATCCTGGCTCCATGACTTGTCAGCTGTGTGACTTTGGGCAAGTCACTTAACTTCTCTGTGCCTCAGTTCCCTTATCTGTAAAATGAGGATTAAGACAGTGAGTCCCATGTGGGACAACCTGATTACCTTGTATTCTCTGCTCCCCCCACCCAGTGCTTAGAACGGTGCTCGGCACATAGTAAGTGCTTAACAAATACCATCATTATCATTATTATAAGGGGTCAGAGCCTAAATAGGAGGGAGTATAGGTGTTTAATCCCCATTTTAGAGTTGAGGAAACTAGGGCAAAGAGGAAGTTAATTGACTTGCCCAAGGTCAAACAGCAACCAACTGACAAAGCTGGGATTATAACCCATGTCTTCTGACTCCGAGGCCTCGGCTCTTTCCACTAGGCCGCACTGCTTCTCTGCTTGTTCCAATTACCCTACTTGAAAAGATTTTTATGTCTGCCTCCCCCATTAGAGTGTAAGCACCTTGAAGGCAGGGAACAGCTCACGCTTCTATTGTATTTCAACCCTGAAATCCCAGTTTCCAACCACAACCTTCTAACCTGCCTTTTTCCCACACCCCTGCTCCCCACAAAAGCGTCGTGTCTCTCCACAGAAACCTACAGTCTTTTGACATCCTCAACTCAACCCAGCAGAACCACCAGTAATCAATCAATCAGTGATATTTATTGAGCACTTCTGTGCAGAGCACTACACTAACCACTTGAGGTGTGCAGTACAACAGAGGTGGTAGACACTTTCCCTGCCCACAGTCTTGAAGGGTGGGTGCAGGGGGGTGGGGTGGGGGGGAACACAAGCATTACCATGAATACACAAATTGCAGATATGTACATGAGTGCTGTGGGGCTGAGGGTGGGGTGAATACCAAGTGCCCAAAGGATACAGGCCCCAGTGCAGCAGGAAGTTCCGCCACCTTCCCCCATCATGGCCTCCCAGACCCCTGGTTTTGACATGCCCTCTTTCTGGGAGCTGTGGGGCAATAAAGCAGCAGTGTAAATTTTCACCCATTGATTAGACTGTAGACTCTAGACTGTAAGCTCGTTGTGGGCAGGAAGTGTGCCTGTTCATTGTTATAGCTTACTCTCCCAAGCGCTTAGTACAGTGCTTTGCACAGAGTAAGCTCTCAATAAGTATGATCAAATGAATGAATAGAATGGGACTTATGCTCAATAACCTGGATGGCAGCTCCCTACGGGTCCCATTTACCCCCAGACTTGTTGGATTCTGCAAGTTTGTGATTTATAATTCTATTATTTCATCTTTCTTACTGTGTCTGTCACCAAACCATTCCCCACCTTATTCTAGATTGTGAGCCCCAGGAGGGCCAGGGACCATGTCTAACTCTAACCTATTTTTTTCCCAGCACTTGGTAAAATGCTGTGCACACAGTAACCATGACTATATGGTATTTGTACTGCTGTTTATGCCAGGGCATCATGCTCCATTTAGACTTCCTAGCTCAAGTTTCTCTCTCTTTACTGACAAATCCACATCTTCAACTCCACCCTCTCTGCTAAAGTAAGTCCTTACTTTTAGTGATCTCACACCACCAGGCCCTAGGTCTGGATTGTCTCCACAGCACTCTTCCTCCAATCCTGCATTTATGTCCCAGAGCATGCTGTGGAAATCCAGGCTCCAGGCCAACTTCATTCAATTGTATTTATTGAGTGCTTACTGTAAGCACTTATTTATTGTGCAATGTACTAAGCGATTGGGAAGTACAATTCAGCAACCAATAGAGACATTCCCTGCCCGCAACGGGCTCACAGTCTAGAAGACTTCAGCCATCTCAAATAATAATGATGGTATTTGTTAAGCACTTATTATGTGCCAAGCACTGTTCTAAGTTGGTTTACTGCCTAAATCCCCATTTTACAGATGAGGTACTGAGGCTCATTCCAACCTAATATAAAACTCTGTCCTCTCTTCCCTTTCACCCCTGAGGATCTTTTAAGCACTTAATACAGTTCTCTGCATGCAGTAAGCGCTCAGTAAATACTTTTGAATAAATATGACTGACTGAATGAATCTTTTCAACTAACTCTCTCATCCTTCTCAGTCATTTCCCAAAGGGAGATCTGCCAACTTTCAATATCTACCCCCTCCAACCCCATCGATTCTTTCCTTGCAAAAACATTTGAGTTGACTCCTCTTCCCTACCTGACCAATATCTTTGACCACACACTCTGACTGCTCTTTCCCCTCTGCCTTCAATCACACCCATCTCTTATCGGGAGAAGCAGTGTGGCCTAATGGAAAGAGCATAGGCCTTGGAGCCAGGTGGCCTGGGTTCTAATCCTGACTCTGCCACTTGCCGGCTGTGTGACCTTGGGAAAATTTATTTAACTTTTCAGTGCCTCAGTTTCTTCATCTGTAAAATGGGAATTTGATTTCTGTTCTCTTTTCTCTACACTGTGAGTGCCACGTGGGTCAAAACTGCTTCCAACCTGATTAACCTGTATCTATCCCAGAGTTTCCCAGAGTTTAGTACAGTACTTGCCACAGAGTAAGAACTTAACAAATATCATAATTAAAGAAAAAAATAAGAACAAGTAAACAAGTGGGAGATTCTTCTTCCCCAGGGTATTCCCCTAGTCAGTGATCCCCATGCAGGCCCATCCAACACAGTAGCGAGGTCTAGTGGTTAGAGCATGGGCCTGGAAGTCAGAAGGCCCTGAAGGCCCTGGGTTCTAACCCCAGTTCTGCCACTTGTCTACTCTGTGACTTTGGGCAAGTCACTTAACTTCTCTGTGCCTCAGTCCCTTCATCTGTAATGTGGGATTAAGATTGTGAACCCCATGTGGGACAGAGAATGTGTCCAACCAGATTATCTTGTATTTATCCCAGACTTAAGAACAGTGCCTAGCACTTAGTAAGCCCTTAATACCACAATTATTAAAACATTGTTCTGCCCACATCTCCTCATTCCTCCAAGATCGCCAAGGATTGTCTGTTCATCTCTGCTTCAAATAGAAATTCCTGACCATTGGCTTTAAGGCACTTAGTCAATTCCCTCCTGTCTACTTATCCATACTTTGTTTTTCTCAAGCCAACCTACGCATTGTACCTCATTCTCATCTCTCCTACAGAAGCAGCGTGGCTCAGTGGAAAGAGCACGGGCTTTGGAGTCAGAGCTCGTGAGTTCGAATCCCAGCTCTGCCACATGTCGGCTGTGTGACTGTGGGCAAGTCACTTAACTTCTCTGTGCCTCAGTTCCCTCATCTGTAAAATGGGGATTAAGACTGTGAGCCCCATGTGGGACAACCTGATTCCCCTATGTCTACCCCAGCGCTTAGAACAGTGCTCTGCACATAGTAAGCGCTTAACAAATACCAACATTATTATTATAGTAAGTGCTTAACAAATACCAACATTATTATTATTATTATTACACCCAAACTCTTCTTCCTCATACCCTTCTGCCCCACCTGGAACTCCTTTGCCTTCACATCTGCCAGACCACTGCTGTCCCCAACTTCATAGGCCTTCTGAAATGACATCTATTCCAGTAGTCTTCCCCTAATTAATCTCTCATATCCTCCACAATTTACCCCTTCAACTGCTACGTTAGCACTTCCATACCACTTAAGCACCTAGGTACTCATACCTAGGTGAGTATGAGGTACCTAGTACTAGGTACCTAGTATGAGGTACTCATACCTCATACTCATACCATACGAGAAGCAGCATGGCTCAGTGGAAAGAGCACGGGCTTTGGAGTCAGAGGTCATGGGTTTGAATCCTGGCTCAGCCACTTGTCAGCTGTGTGACTTTGGGCAAGTCACTTAACTTCTCGGTGCCTCAGTTACCTCATCTGTAAAATGGGGATTAAGACTGTGAGCCCTATGTGGGACAACCTGATTCCCCTGTTTCTACCCCAGCACTTAGAACAGCGCTCGGCACATAGTAAGCGCTTGACAAATACCAACATCATCATCATACGCCCTTATACCATTTATGTACATATCTTCATACTCTATTATTTCCTTTTAGCTGTAATTTCTTTTAGTGCCTGTCTCCTTCACTAGATTGTAAGCTCCACAAGGACAGGGATCACGTCTGCTAGTTTCATTGGACTCTCCAACACACTAACTATGCATTTCTCAGTAAATACTGGACATATGTGATTAAAAACAACCCCAAAAGATGAAATATCCCCCCTTGCCCTGGCTCAGTTAACTCAATTACAACTGGTCAGGAGCTGGACTGGCCCTATTTAGTGGGGGCCCTGATTGAACGTTTGGTTTGTTCTTGTGGGACTGAATCTATGAAACCCAAAGTGTATCTGTCTTCCATGGCTTATATCCCCTTGTGGTCGCAGTGGGTCGGGGGGAGGGAGGGTCCCTTGGTGACTGGTGTCGAGGCTAGCAATTGTAAGCATCTGGGTGAAGGAACGGAGAAGAACTCATCAAATTTGCAGAGGTTACTAGATTAGGCTGCGTTGCTGGTACTTTGGAAGATGGGAATACAATTCAAAGTGTCCTTGATGAATTAAAAGATGGTTCTACAAATCAGGAAGAAATTCAATAAGAACAAGTGCAAGGGGATTCACTTAAGGATGCAAAACAAACAATATAAATACAGGGTGGGTAAAGGCCGACTAAGCACAGGAACAGGAGCAATGCCCTGTGGCCACTGTGACCACAAACTGGTTAAGAATCCAAAATAGAGCATCTTTTTACTTTTACAAACAATGTTATACAGGATACATTACCCGAAATCAGACAAGCAGAAACTAAATAGTATTGCTTTGGATATATACTTTGTACTGGATGGACCATTACTGGAACAATATGTCCATTTTCAATCTCCTCATAATAATAATTGTGGTATTTATTATTTACTATGTGCCAAGCACTGTGTTAAATGCTGGGGTAGATACAAGATAATTAGATCAGAGTCAGTCCTTGTTTTACATGGGGTTAACAGTCTAAAAGTGGGTGGGACAGAACAAGTATTTAATCCCCATTTTATAAATGAGGAAACTGGGGCACAGAGAAGCTAAGCTTTGCCCAAGGCCATGTAGGAGGCAAGTGGCAGAGCTGGGATTAAGAACCAGATCTCCTTACACTAACTGAGTCCTGTACTCTTTCCACTAGGACTTGCTGCTGCTCTTCATTTTTGAAAAGATCTGAAAAACCTGAAGAGGGTCCATAGCAATAAAAAATGATTAAAGGATTCGAAAATAGTCCCTAGGAAGAAAAAGAACAGAAACCAGGGTGGTGTAGCCTGCAGATGATGAGGCTAAAGGGGAACACAGTAATCATCTTGAAGACTATGAAAGGATTTTATGAGGAGCGGGCTGACCAGTTGTTCTCCATGACTACAGAAGATTGAATAAATATCTCCAATTACAGCAGGAGAGCTTTCAGCTGGACCAAAGAAACAATGTTTTGCTTGTGAGGCCAAGGAAACGCTGGAGGAGTGAACTGAAGAAACTGTGGCGTCTCAGTCCTTGGAGATCTTTAAAAAAAGCTCGATTGAATCATTCACCTGTTTTCAGACAGGGGCTGGGCCAAAAAGTCTCCATCAGTCAGTCTATCCATAATATTTATTGAGCGCTTACTGTGTGCAGATGACTGTACTAAGCGCTTGGGAGAGTATAATACAGCAGAGTTGGTAGATACATTCACTGCCCACAAGGAGCTACTTTCTAGCTTTAGGATTATATCTTTGGCTTTTTTCCTTTTTCTCCTTCAAAAAAGAAAGAAGAAAAAGAAGAAAAGAAACCAGGTGAGGGAATGGATGTGGAGACACTATATTAGCTGGAATAACTTTGGACTACAACCTAGCCAGGAGAACCTCCATGTCAACACTCCATTTGCCCAAGTGGGGCTGGGGGCGTCTTTGATAAGAAGGGGAAGCTGGAAGAGTGGAAGCTTTGGCGAGAAGGCAAGAGGTGGAAATAGGAAGAGGGACAAACTGCAGTGGAGGCCTGAAATTGGGGAGGGGGCTAAACCTGAGGGAGAGAACAGTGGGAGGGGAGAGGAAACAAAACAGTGGTGAGTCTGAGGGGAAGGCTTAAAGGGTAAGCAAACCTCAGGAGGGGGTTGGGAGAGGAGAGGAGATGAAGTGGTGAAGTACAAAAGGTAAACAGAATTCTCCAAGGAGCATTTGTAGAGACAGATGCTGGGCCAGATAGGACAGAGACAAACACTGTATGTGTTGTTCTACTAGAATAATAATAATAAAAAAAATCAGTGGAAGTCCATCAAATAAACTTTGCCCAGGCATATTCTATTTTCAAATAGAGGAAAAGGAAAAGTTTTTTTTTCTCCCTGCTGTTTTTTCCCATTCAGACATACCAGTATAAGATCACATCAGATAAGCTCAACTGAAAAGAATGGGGAGAAAGGGGGAGAAAGTCAGAAACAGAAAGACAGAAACAGATGAAGATAAGCATATAAAGATGGAGAGTCACACACAGAGGGAAAGGGAGAGAGAGAGAGAGGACAGAATCAGTCTCAAGAGAACTGGAGCATACAGAGATTCACTGAGGGAAAGACAGAGAGACAGAGAGAGAGAGAGAGAGAAACAGAGAGAGACAGGAAAAGGTTACTGTGAGTATCAGTGAGGGGGCTAATTGTCAAGGTTATATCTCCAAAGATGATTGATGTGAGGCTGGGTTTTTCTGTCAGCCTGTCACGGAGCAGGAATGTTTAATGTTCTCATTATTGGTTACGCTGTTGTGTATATTTCTCTGTCAGCACTATGGACCCATCTGAACTGCCAAAGCACTTCAAAGCCCTGCAGGTCATTCATCATCCCCCTGACGCCGTGAATGTTCAGCCTCAGCTCAGTGCCAGGGATTTGTTATGACTTGAGAGCCAGCTGACAGACAGGTCTGCTGCGGAAAAGGATCCTTTTTTGTCACTCTGCGCAAACATCAATGCTCCTATAATGGCCCCACCGCTGTCAAAGGGGACGGGAGCCTGACAGGCCCACGCTCACACTCGTTTGCCGCCCACAACCGCTGTCCCCAGGTTTAGACCCGGCCACAGTGTCACGTGCAAAAAGGCCACCATCTGCCGCACCCTATGCCAAGAGCCCAGGGCACGAGCAGGGGACAGGAGGGGGGTGGGGTGGGGGCATAGACCGAGGAGAAGAAGATGTGAAGGGGAGAGAGTAAAACCTGTATTTCAAGGTAGGCCGGGGGGTTGGGGGTTGGGGGAAGAAAAGATGAGAGGAGGAGCAAGGGGCAAGAAGAAAGCAGGGGGAGGAGAAGTAATGGGGCAGGAATCAGAAGAAAAGGAAAAGTAAAGGGTGGGGAGACAGAGTGTGCGTGCTAGGGGAGAAAAATTAAAATAGTTATGCAAATTGAAGCCATGTCTTTATTCTACCCTCCCGTTCCTCACTCACGCATGTCAGTTCCACACAGAGTGGATATCTTTGAAAGTTGTGATGAAAATCGAGACTGGGGGAAGAAAGGGAAACTTGCAAACAGCCAGAGTATGAGAGAGTGAGAGAGAGAGAGCAGGAGAGAGAGGGGGAGAGAGAATATCAGAGCTTTGTTTCCTTTCCCAGGCCATGACATGATTAATCGTTTTCTTCTGATCTAATTTTGGAACATGAAAAACAGCACATTTGTCTTGAAGAAAAATGATGTGCCGAACTGCGCAGATGGAAATTTCGAGCAATGAGAAAGATTAAAGTGAAATTCCACTCCTTAGACCTAATCATGAGTTGTAGATTATTCTGTCGTTCTAGCCAGATGGTAGGCCTGATTCCACAGCCCCCTTCTTATATTAATGAATACTAGACTGTTATATTTGACTTAGGTAAGTGAAATGTCTATCAAGGCTAATGGACTGCCAGCCAGCATAACACATGTTGTACCACTAAGGGTCCTTGCTGCATTTTTCATGTTTTATACTAATGTAGAACATTTTGTTTCCTACTGTTTTCCATCATTGTCACTGTTTGCTAAATATTTTCACATGTAAGGGGGGAAGGAGGAGGAGGGAGAAAAAAGTAAAAAAAAAAAACAGAAGAAAAAAAACTTGTGTCCAGAGCTAATTTCCTCACGTTGGTCGCAGCTATAATTCTACAAGTAAAACAGTCACCTGGAGCAATGCATACAAGAACTCAATAGTAACTTGATTAAGTTCCTAGTCAACAAGACTGCACTAGGCTGTATGTTAACAAACCTAATTATAGGCAGCATGGTGATAAATTGTGCTTGGACCCTGCTGCACATCTCTGAGGTCATGTCTAGAAGACAAGTTTGACCCTCACCCTGCCCAGAGGTGGAAGTTATGGGGACTGAAGGAAGGGAGGAGGAGAGGAAGAGGAGATGTCCCAATTGGAGAACTGTCCCTGGTTTGGGCTGACCTTCCCAATTATCCACTTTTTCTCACTCTTCTCCCATCCTACTGAACCCCAAGCATTCTCCAGATCAAAGCCTCCAGGATGGTAAGTGGCATTACAGGTTACAGGGGCAAAAATACCTGTCTCACAGGAAATTCGCCTAAATGGGTCTAACCTCCTAACATGGGGTTGTAAAGGGAGGAATCTTTGCCATTTGTACTAAGATCCCATTCAAATTATGAATGACAATGGGAGAACACAGCAGGGCTAAGTAAGCTCTCGTCTCTCGTGCCTCCTCCTGTCTCTCTTGCTTACTTCCAGCTTCCCGGCCTCCCTTCTCTCCTCCCCTCTGCTTGGTGCACACACTATCAAGGTGAAATCTCATGTTTCTTCCTTTCAAAGAACAGAAGCCCATTGTAACCTCAAGGAACCAGAATTTGTGGTCATGAAGGAAGTCTATTTTGAGAGAGACAGAGACAGACAGAGACACAGAGACTGATTTAAAAATATTTTTGTGCTGCTGAGCTAATTTTGTCTCAGGAAAAAGTCAACAGGCTGCATGGACCAAATCCTTGTTGGCCTAAGGAGAGAGAAAGGAGAGAAACATGAGCTAGGTGGTAAGAACCATCCAGAGCTGGGCTTACTGAGATGTGGGAACTGAAAGATTCAAGAAGACAGCAGAGGCATGTCAGCAAACTAGTTCGTTTGAACAAACCCTGCCAAAGCAGGAGCCAGAAAAAATATCCTAAATCATGTAACTCCTGCCCTGTAATTGAAACCCTAGAGTGACTCAGGGATGATACACCCTTATTTCTTTGCTTTGAAACTCCCCAAACGGCCTTGAGGATCAACCTTCAACCAGAGTGTAACCTAGGTAGCTCACTAACTTTTTCTCACTCCTTGTCTTCCTCAATTTCTCATGTCTAGCAGAGGAAGATCAGGAAGCTAGTAGCAGGGATGATGACAGGATAAGCTCCACCTCTACTGGGGGGAAAGGATGAGGTAAATGATCTGAACTGGACCTACTCATTTGACCTTTAGTCTCAGAGTTACAGCCCTTTTCTCAATCTTAATTTCCATCTAGATAGTGACAAAGCCTAGCATACACTTTCCCTTTCAGAAATCTGACAGACCATCTGCAGAAAATGCCAATTTCAAGGAGGGGTTGGATCAATTCAAGGAAAATATTATTCAGGAAACTTAAAAATTTAGTACAACAATCAGGATGGAGATATCAAGGAGGGTAACCACCCATTCAGATGGGAATAAATCAACCAGTGATATTTATTAAGCATCTAGTGTGTGCAGAGCACTATACTAAGCACTTGGGAGAGTACAATACAAAACAGTTGATAGATGACATGATTTCTGCCCATAAGGAGCTTAAAATATATTGGCAAGTAATTAGAGTAAGTTTGAAAATCCTGGGGATTTAATATATCTCTACAGAACATCTAGTGAAATCCTTGATCCTAATCTGGGCAATTTGGGCCACAAAGACTGCCTTGAGTCAGCAATTTGATTTCTGGTGCCTGAACTTAGAAAAGATGCCTGCTCCTTCAAGGATTCTCCATTTCCTCACTTTCTTTCCAAATGAATAATGAGAAAAGGGGGGTGGGGGGAGAAGAGGGAGAGAAGGGGAGAAGAAAGAGAGGGGGAGACAGAGGAGGGGAGAGAGTGGAAAGGAGAGAGGGAGTGAAAGCAGGGGTGAGGAGAGAGAAGGGGAGAAAGGAGGGAGAGAGGGGAGAGAAAGGGAATTGGTATTGGGCAGAGCCCGACTGTGGAAATGTTCAGGCCCCTTTGGAAGGAAGGCCCAAAAAGGAAATAGAAAATGTATCCTAGATGCCCAGCAACAACACTTTCCCAAAGCCAGAGGTCTCTATTTCCCAAAATTCTCTGGGAATGGGACCCAATCATCAAGCTGAGCAGTCTTTAAAAATCTGGAGACAAAACTCTTGGAGACTCTCTTCCTGTTTTGTGGGATATGCCCTGGCCACCTGCTGAATGTCCTGTTTTATGTGTCAACTTGGGACTACACACACATATAGAACTTGGTCTGTGTGGCTAAGGAAATTTGCTTGTGCATGGATTAAACCTGTTTATCTAATGGGGTTGTAGGTATTAAACCTGTTTATCTAATGGGGTGTAAGCATTTGGATCTAGTTTTAGCTTTCCTTTCAGACTCCCCTTTCTGTCCATTAAACTAAATCTCTGTTTGAGTTCTGAGTGTTTGAAGAATGTCTGGAGGCACCAAGAATTTTTCTCCAGTTCCCCCATCACTAACCCTGGTACACCAGTTTTCACCAAATGCCACAGGGTAGCAATTGCAGCCTTGTGGCTTGGAACCATGATTTGAGACATTTTAAAGAATTCAGAGTCCAATATATATGTGTGTATTTAGGGTGAAGAAGTGTCTGTGCAAATGTGCATGCATATTAAGGGCCAATCACCACAATACCCTTACTGACTCTCGTAAATAAGGGAAAATAAGTAACTGGCTTTGGATTGGAGTCCTTATACAAATGAGGGCGAATCTAATATGAATCAGATGACAGGCCTAAAAGAAACTGAATATACTTTGCCTTTCCTTTCTCTTCCATTTTTTAGTTTTCATGAGGTTCCATACTTGGAGAAGAACTTCACAAGTAATTACTACAGGCAGACACTTGTTCCTGGGGAACAAGAAGAAAGGAAGAGGGGAAATATGGGAAGGAACAACAAAACTTTCACAGTCAAATAAAACTTGTCGGATGATTTTAGAAGTCTTTGTCCTCCTGGCTGTCCATGTATGGGTCCTAGATACTCACTCTCATTTATGTTTCTGTAGGAATAATTGTCGCCATTATCCTTCTGAGATGGTTAAATTTCATGGGTACTCAAGGTGTCTGCAGGCTATTATGTACACCTCCCACAGCACTTAGTACAAGGCCATGCACACAGAAGGGGCTTAGTCAATCAACATTGCTGATAATAGCAATGAGCTGGAAAATGGGGACAGTAAGTTCAGCCCAACAGAGTTATCAGCTTAATAATACATGTGAAAACAGATTTTTCATTTAAGTTGAAGGAAAGCTCAGAAGCTTTGGGGAGAGTTTGACACCCCAGTCTCCAAACCCACCACACAGCTCCAAGTGCATAGGCAATGTCTCGGTGCCTCAGTTACCTCATCTGTAAAATGGGGATTAAGACTGTGAGCCCCACGTGGGACAACCTGATTCCCCTGTGTCTACCCTAGCGCTTAGAACAGTGCTCGGCACATAGTAAGCGCTTAACAAATACCAACATTATTATTATTATTAATGTAGAAGGGAGAGGGAGAAGGGGAAAATATGACTTACCTGGGGAAGGCCTCTTAGATGCGATGTGATTTTTAATAAGGCTTTGGAGGTGGGGAGGCTGGCATAAATGGAAGAGGAGGGAGTTCCAGGTCAAAGGTGGTTTGTGGGCAAGAAGGGACTGGCAGTGGAAAAAAATGAAATTGAGGTACAGTGAGTAAGCTGGCACTAGAGGAGTGAAGTGTGCGGACTGGAGTACAGTAGGAAATCAGCGAGGTAAGGTAGGAGGGAGTGAGCTTATTGAGGGCTTTAAACCTCTATGCAAGAGGTTTCTGTTTGATGAGGAAAAGGGTGGGTAACCACTGCAAGTTCTTGAGTGGGGAGACTTGATTAGAACAGTCAGGTCATATTCATTCACTCATTCACATCAGGATGTGGGCTGCACCCAGGCCCACGTAAACTGTAGATTATGGACCAAGGACTCTAGGGAAAACAAGTCAATTCTGAGATACCAAGAGTGAGCTGGATCTTGGTTCTGAGGCCTTGTGGTGGCTCTCATACCTCTAATCTGGAGTTTGCCCCCTGGGGGTACAGCAGGCTCCCATGCTCCCTGCTCCCATTGGGGAGCCTTCTTGGAATGGCAGCTGATGATTTTCACTCTGGTCCAAAGCAGGGTCTTTGAGAGTCTGGTGCTAAGGTCAGGGGCAGGTGGGCAATAAGGAAGGGTAAAAGAATTAAGAAGCTTCCAGGTCCCAGGAACAGTATGCCAAGTGTAAACTGTCATCTGGAAAGCCAGAATCTCTCTTGGAAAACAAACAAAATTACCACATCGTAAGAGACATGATGGGTGAGAGGGGGGGCACGTGGACATGAGTGTGTGTGCTTAAGTAATTTCTCTGAATTCAGGGACCCAGTTAATCCCTGAATATAGGATCATTTTTCCAGAAGCCACTAGGTTTGTTTACACTTTAGCTGCCACTTAAATTAATTTCCCTGTAATCTGCCCACAAGTGGCTCCTTCCCAATTTTAATAGGAGCTAAATACATTAGGGAGCAGCTTAGACTGGGGTGCAAAGAAGACATCTCAAAAGTAAATGGAGTTTGGCTGTTTTTCCTAGGGGAGCGATTCAAGAGTGTTAACTTGGGATGGGGGTGACAGAGGTTCTGGAGTGGCTATGTAGAATGGAGAAAGCTAGTTGGGAACTCAAGCCTTTAAGTCAGTGGTACAAGAGGGGGAGATGGTTGTTTCATTTTTGATGAGTAGGGCAATGGGTTGCCATTAAAAGTTTCAGAGGAGTGGAGAGATGTGTTTTGAATGACATTTCAGGAACATGATTTGGGCAACAGTATGGAGTATAGATTGAAATGGGAGCCGGGTGGTGCTCAAAGCAGGGAGATGAGAGAGAAGGTCCATTGAGTCATGTAACCATGATGTTGACAAGAACTTGTCAGAGGGTTACAGCTGTTTGGTGAGAGAGGAGGGGGGCAGATCTGGGAAATGTGGCAAAGAATCCCACAGGAGAGTTGGAAGACAAACAATAAGGATCCAAGGATGACACCAAGGAGGGGGATTTCTGGGACAAGAAAGTTGATGGGGGAATGTTGGGGACCTCAATCAATGGAATTTGAGCATATGATGTGCAAAGCACTACATTAAGCATGTGACAGAAAGGACCTCATGATAGAACAAAAGGGTTCTGCCAGATGATTTGGGGATTTTTTATGGTATTTGTTAAGCATTTTCTAAGAGCTAGGCAGTGCACTAAGCACTGAGGTGGATACTGGATAATCAAGTTGGACACAATCCAGATCCCACATGGGGACTCACAGTCTTAATCCCATTTTACAGATGAGATATCTGAGGTACTGAGAAGTGAAATGACTTACCCAAGGTCATACAGACAAGTAGCAAAGGTCCACTGAGTAGCAAAGTAGCAAAGGTCTCATATGCTTTAGCTCCTACAGTCCTCCTCTCAGTTACACCACACCGTACCACATCACACCTCACCATACCACACCACATTACACCCATCACACCACACCACATGTAACTTTTTGGGGCCTGCTCTGCTTTTGAAGGAGCCAGGGCTCCCATCCAGTCAGCCCATTGACTGGGTTCCAGGGGCAGTTACCTTGGGTAGGACAAAATCAGATACAAATAACTCACTGCTATTTTTCAGTCAGTGGTGCAATTATTTTTTATAAGAAGACAGGTGTGCTCTATCATGCTGATTTGATGCCTCTGCTTTGATTTCCATTTCAAATCGTAGGGGCAGTGAACATACATATGACACAGCTATGGGAGAGCAGACAGGGCCTGCCTTTATCACAGTCTCTACCCTCACTCAATGGAAAAAAAAATGACTTTAATTACTGATATAAAGTAAAACAATTACTTGTTGGTTGGCTAAGAATTGCTTGAAATTAATAAATATTTTGGAAATTATTTAGTTAATTCTAATTACTTAGCAAAAGTAATTAAAATATTTATAAGCGAACACCCATAAAACACCACAAAGCCAATACATTACTCAATAAATGGTTTAATTAGTATTTCATTACTAGAAATTAATCTCAGTTACTAAACATTACTACATTTTACATGTAGAATGGACAAATTATTTTAGTGCTATTAATAATTTCAATTACTAAGTTTATGCAAGTATAATTTCAACCCCCTTCCTCCCTCGGCCTGATGCTAATTCCAGTGTACTGTATCTGACGCTGTGTTTGGTGCCGGTCTTAAACCATTTTGTCTTGGGTATCGCGACTGTACAGATTAACTATATTTCCCTCTGTTTATTTCCCAGTTGTCTCGCTGAAATACAGGCCCTGGATGCCGCTTAATCAGTTAAGATCAGACTCCAGGGGTCTGGCGTATTTCTCGCTGCACAATATACCCTCCTCCAGAGTTTTCTAAATCACCCGACCAAGAGTGGAGCCTCATTTAGCCCTCCCATGCTGGTGTTTTTAGTGCTTTCTCTATTACTCCTGGTTTAGTTACCGCACTGGAGGGGCCCTGCTGGCCCTGCCGTAGCTTAGCAAGAGGGAGCAAGGAGACGGAGGTGAGCGAGGTAGGGAGACCAGAGGACAGATCTTATTGGGATAGTGCATAATGCATGTCAGTCTATCGGTCAATCTTATTTATTGAGCGTTTACTGTGTGCAGAGCACTATACTATGCCCACAATAAGCTTATAGTCTAGAGGGGGAGACAGACATTAATATAATTAAAGTACAGCCTGTATGTTGGAGTAGCTGCATCATCAGTAGGAATAGTCAAAGTGTTTATTGTTTACCAACTGCATGCAAAACACTGCATGAAGTTTTGAGGAAAAATTAACAGGGGAGAATTAGAACAGGGCGTTCTCCAGGACCTCACTATCCACAGACCATTAATCTCTCGGGAAGGATGTTTCCTTAAAGTCCAGCTTCTTCCTTTAACCCCACCCCCAACTTATGGACCCTTCAATCAACTGATCAATCAATCATTTGTATTTGTTGAGTTTTTACTGTGTGCAGAGTACTGTACTAAGTGCTTGGGAGAGAACAACACAATAACGATGGCAGACAAGCTCTCTGTCCATAAGGAGCTTACAAATCTAGAAGGGGAGACAGACCCTGAAATAAATTCAGATAGGAGTATTGGCAAGGTATGAGGATATGGACATAAGTGTTGTGGGGCTGGGGGTGGATAAAATAGCAAGTACTTAAAGGGTGTGGATCCAAGTTCATTCCTCCATCTGCACCCCACATCTGTCCTCAGGGGGGATGTGAACTTGCTAACCCAGGGCACACTGTTCTTGGTATTCCTAAGGTGGGAGTGCTGGCTCAAGAGGATGGAAAGTGTCAAGGCTTTCTGAATGCCCGTATCAAGGACAGAGGCATGGTCTATGCATTGAAAACTCAATTATAAAAATGATTTTGCCTGAAGGATAATAATACTAAATAATAACTACGGTATTTGTTAAGAGCTTACTATGTGCCAGTCACTGTACTAAGGGTTGAACCAATGACCTTCTGACTCCGAGGCTCACCCTCACATGTGACTTACCCAAGGTCACATAGCAGACTAGTGACGGGGCCAGGATTAGAACCCATGACCTTCTTACTCCCAGGTCTGTGCTCTATCCACTACGCCAGCTGCTTCTTTATGGAAGGATCCATCTCTTCCATTTATGCAGGGGCGTGCTTGGAGTGCCAGAATCTTCAGCCCTTGAGGAGCAAAGACAAGCAGAGCACAAAGAGAGATATTGAAGCAGCACGGAGTAGTAGATAGCGCCCAGGCCTGGGAGTAAGAAGGTCATGGGTTCTAATCCTGACTCCATCACTAGTCTGCTATGTGACCTTGGGTAAGTCACTTCACTTCTCTTTGCCTCAATTACCTCATCTGTAAAATGGGGATTGAGACTGTGAACCCCATATGGGAGAGGGATTATGTCCAACCCAATTTGTTTGTATCTAACCCAGCACTTAGTACAGTGCTTGGCACACAGTAAGTGCTTAGCAAATATCATTATTTATAATAATAATAGTAATAGGTTCATTCAGAATGCAGCTATGCAAATTAGCACAGGCGCATAGGCCCACAAGTCTGCAGTCTGGAAAATCAGGATGCAAGTGGTAAAGAAAGTTCACTTAAATGAAAACTCGGTGTTTATTCTCTCCTCACTCCAGAAACCACTGGACTTTTGAAGCATCTCAGCTAAGAAGTGGTAAAGGTTGGAGCAGCTGGGGAATATTTTGTGGGTGGGAAACAATGGCAACATAAGGACAAAGAGGAAGGGAGGGAGAGGAGAGGGCAGATATTTCTTCTAAAACTCTTTGAAGGGCTGGTATGAAGTTGTCAATTAAATTTTCCCAAAGACATTGAGTTGAGCCTTGCAAATGTCCTCTCAAATTCATCTGTAGTATTTGTACTGGGGGGGCACCAATGTAGAATGTTGAATTGTTTTGTTTTTCCATTTTAATAGTGTGAAGATTCTCTTGGTAGCATGAGTAAGAAAAAAATTAGTTTACATTCTAAACAGGCATCAAAACACATATCCTGTGAGTGGTTTAGACGGGTGTGTAAACACCGAATTCAGGGAAAATGGGAAGTTCTTGAGGTAGAATGTTACATTTGTCCAGATTAAATTTCAGGAAAGGTTTCTGTACTCCTTCCCTGCTCATGAGAACAAGCTGGAGTCTGCTGTGGATACACTCTAGGGGCATCAAAATCATTTGGTAAATTTACTTTGTTTTATTCTCCCTCTAATCCCTGGCTTTGAGAAGCAGGCCCTCCCCTGCATTCCAGCACATGCAAATGCTCTTTCCCTTTAAAAAAAAAAATGTTATTCCCTGGGAGCCGCTGCTCTCCTCCAAAGCTGCCTCATATTGCTTTGTTATATGAGCTGTTAAAGTTTTTAATTTTAGTTGCTTGTGCCCAAAGGAGAGGCAATCAGTCATTAAGCTAATCAGCCTTATGGTGTAGTCCATCAGTGTGTGCTGTGGTTGGGGGAGTCTAGTGTGGAGAGCTGGTGAGCTGGTGGGCTGGGGAATGATTGGCTGGGGGCTCGGGATTTCGGGGGTGGAGTAGCGAGGAGGGGGCTGCAGGCAGAAGTATTCCCTGCATGCCCTGCCTTGGGGGTTGAGAATTCAAATTGAGTAGCTACTTAACCACCCAGAAGACCTGGAAACTTGTTCTGGTTGGGATCTCCCTTGCAGTTTTTATCTCTTATGGGCTAGCCACCCTTTTTTTTTTTTGCTTGCCTTAGTAAAAGCACATCTCCTCCAAGCAGCCTTCCCTGACAAAACCCTCATTTCCTCTGCGCCACCCTCGCACTTGGATTTGCACCCTTTATTCACTCCTCCCTCGGCCTCACAGCACTAATGTCTATTGTTATACCGTACTCTTTCAAATGCTAAGTAAAGTGCTCTGTACGTGGTAAACACTCAATAAATATGATTAAATGAATAATGTACATCTCTATAATTCAATTTATTTATTTACATTAATGTCCGTCTCCCCCTCTGGATTGTAAGCTTGTTGTGGGCAGGGAACAAGTCTACCTATCTGTTTAGTGTACTCTGTTTAGAGCTTTTACTACTGGGCTTTGCATATGGTAAGCGCTCAGTGATTAATTGATTTTGTGTTGCCAGGTGCTAAATCAGGTTGCTGATGGTGATGACTCTAACCTGGAGGCTCTACTGCTCTTTCCTCTCTTGGGAAGATTATGCTGCACAACCCTGTGACCTTTCTTCCCTGTGCTGAGGCCCAGAGCAGAGAAGGGAGGAAAAGAGGGCAGGATTGGGTCCACTAGATTACCCAATGGGAATGTAGTCATTGAGAAGGTGGCATGACCTAGTGGAGAGAGCACAAGCCTGGAAGTCAGAAGGACCTGGGTTCTAATTCTGGCTCCGCCACTTATCTCCTGCGTAACCTTGGACAAGTCACTTAACTTCTCTTTGCCTCAGTTCCCTCATCCTTAAAATGGAGACAAAGACTGTGAGCCCCATGTGGAACAGGGACTGTGTCCAACCTAATTAGCTTGTCTCCACCCGGTATTTAAACAGTACTTGACAGATAGTAAGCCCTTAAGAAATAACATTGTTATTATTATTACTATATGATTCAAAGTTTTCCCATCATTCAGATGAGGAGCAGGAAAGGGAGAGCACACTGGAAATTTCAAAAAGATGAGACACCATACACCAATGTAGAATGAGAGGGCAAGAAAGATGAGTGATAGTGAGAAGCTACAGGTCTGCCGCCCCCTTAGGAGACAGGGATTCGTGGGGAGCTGCTGAGACAGGGACACAGGAGAGCAGGCCTGACCAGTACACATGGCAAGCAAGTCAGATCAACGAGCAAGAAAGCCCAGTGACTCAAATGGAAGCACAGACACCCTGGCTCAGGTGGCAAGCTGAGCAACCCTTGAGTCAACTGAAGGCCAGTTCCCTAGTTCAGCATTCTCTAGTCTGGGAGCAAGTGAGAGAGCTGCTGGACTCAAGTTTATCTGGAGGGATGCAGGGAAAGGGAAGTGGAAGGAAAGTCTAAATGAGGCCACAAGAAAATACTCGATCCCAGAGCCTCTAACCTTGCCCCCTCGGGAAACATGTGCAGGGATTGGGGTCAGACTTGAGGAGGGACCCAACTGAGTCTCATGTTAGGGAACATCAGGAGCCATGTTCTGCCCAGTTGATTAAGAAAGGGAGGGAAAGGAAAAGAATTCATTCATTCATTCAATAGTATTTACTGAGCGCTTACTATGTGCAGACCACTGTACTAAGCGCTTGGAATGAACAAGTCGGCAACAGATAGAGACAGTCCCTGCCCTTTGACGGGCTTACAGTCTAATCGGGGGAGATGGACAGACAAGAACAATGGCAATAAATAGAGTCAAGGGGAAGAACATCTCGTAAAAACAATGGCAACTAAATAGAATCAAGGCGATGTACATTTCATTAACAAAATAAATAGGGTATTTTGATTCCCAAACCTGCTTCTCCAGCCTTGACTTCCCCTTCCCTGCAGCCTCACATTTCCTCCTGCCTTTAGGACATCTTTACTTGGATGTCTCATTGACACCTCCAACTTAACATGTCCAAAATAGAATTCCTCATCTTCGCGCTCAAATTCTCTCTTCCCCTTGACTTTTCCATCACTGTAGACAAAGACACGATCCTCCCTGTCTCTCAAGCCCATAACATTGGCTTTATCCTTGACTCATTTCTCTCATTCAACCCCCATATTCAGTCTGTCACCAAATCCTGTCGGTTCTACCGTCACAACATCTCTAGAGTCCGCCCCTTCCTCTCCATCCAAACTGCTACCACACTGTTCCATGTAAGCAGCGTGGCTCAGAGGAAAGAGCCCGGGCTTGGGAGTCAGAGATGATGAGTTCGAATCCCAGCTCTGCCACTTGTCAGCTGTGTGACTGTGGGCAAGTCACTTAACTTCTCTGTGCCTCAGTTACCTCATCTGTCAAATGGGGATTAACTGTGAGCCTCACGTGGGACAACCTGATTACCCTGTCTCTACCCCAGCGCTTAGGACAGTGTTCTGCACATAGTAAGCGCTTAACAAATACCAAAATTATTATTATTATCCCATCTCAACTAGTGCTTCAAGCCTCCTCACCGACCTCCCTGTCTCCTGTCTCTGCCCTCTCCAATCCATACTTCACTCTGCTGCCTGGCTCTTTTTCTAAAAAGGAACATTCAGCCCACATCTCCCCACTCCTCAAAAACCTCTAATCATTGCCCATCCATCTCTGCATCAAATAGAAATCCTTACTTTTAGCTGGAAGGCACTCAATCAGCTCTCTCACTCCTTCCTTGCATCACTATTCTTCTATATCCTAATCTGCCCACTTTGCTCCTCTTGCACCAACCTATTCAATGTATCTCGATCTTGTCTCTCTCACCACCAACACTTGATCACATTTTTCCTTTATCCTGGAACTCCCTCACTCTTTAAATCTGACAGGCCACCACTTTCCCCATCCTCAAATTCTTACTAAAAATCCTGTCACCTCCAAGAGGCCTAACTCCTCATTTCTCCATTCTATTCGCCCTCTCTTCTGCATTGTCCATGCACTTGGGTCTGTATTCTTTAAGCAGTCTGATATTCATCCCACCCCCAGCCCCACAGCGCTTATGTACAAGTCCTTATTCTCTCCCTTTTTTCCTAACTGAAATTTATTTAATGTCTGCCTCCCCGACTAGATTGTTAACTCCTTGAGGGCAGGGATCATTTCTACCAACTCTATTGAATTATACTCTCCCAAGTATTTAGTACAGTGCTCTCTGCACATAATAAGCCCTCAATATATGTCACTGATTAATTGATTGATTTAGCTTTATTCCTTGCTGAGTCCACAACAGAGATGAAGCTAGAATCAAGGATAACATTTAAGTCGGAAGTTGTCAGAGCTGGAGCGGGTCCATGCCATCAGAGTCATCCAACAGAGAGGGAAAAGATAGGAGGTTTGATCCTGCTAGACAAGGGAGAGAGGAAACAAAATGAATAAATGTTATTTATTTGGTTTTGATTCATTAATCATCCTGGGTTTTATTATTTACATCAATTATCCCTCTCTTAACTAAGGTGGCCAGTTTTCTGGTTTTACGATGTGATTTTCAGTCGTTTTGTCCCCTGTCTGATACAGATTCGGCATTGGATGCCTTCACTTCCAGTATTTTGATTTCAGATCCCAGGCTCCTGCAGCCATAGCCCCTGCTACTGAGTCATGCAGGCTGGAAGCAGAGCCTGTGTATACTGGAACAAGTTGAGGAATCAATGGAAAGACCACAAGCCGAGGAGTCAGAAGACCTCGGTTCTCATCCTGGCTCTTTCACTTGTTTGCTGGGTGACCTTGGGCAAGCAGCATGGCCTAGAAGTCAGAAGGACCTGGGTTCTAATCCCAGTACTGCCACATGTCTGCTGTCCGCTGCGTGACCTTGGGCAAATCACTTCACTTCTCATTGCCTCAGTTACCTTATCTGTAAAACAGGGATTAAGACTGTAAACCCCTGTGAGGGACAGGGACTGTATCCAACCTGATTTGCTAGTATCCACCCCAGTGCCTAGTACAGTTCCTGGCGCACAGTTAGTGCTTAACAAATACCACAGTTATTATTATTATTCCAAACGTACATTCCCCTTCCATGAGTGGGGCCCGAACAAGACCATGCTCGGATAGAGAACACTGTGGGGCCCCACCGAGAGATACAACGCTTCAGATCCTTAATCTGGGCCATGCATTCAATAGCTAACCTTCTAATGCTAACCTTCTCACTGAACCCCGTTCCTGTCTGTGCTAACGTCCTCTCTGAACCTCGATCCTGTCTATCTTGCACCGAATGCTTGCCCACATCCCACTTTTGGCCTGGAATGCCCTCCCTCCTCATAACAGATAATTGCTCTTCCCCACCTCAAAGCTTTACTGAAGGCACATCTCCTCCAACAAGACTTCCCTGGCGAAGCCCTCCTCTCCTCTTCTCCCACTCCCCTCCGGGTCACCCTGACTTGCTCCCTTCATTCATTCTCCCTCCCATCCCCACAGCACAAATATATATTTCTGTAATGTATTTATTTACTTATGTATCTTAATGTCCGTTTCTCCCTCTAGACTGTGAACTCGTCCTGGGCAAGGAATGTGTTTGTTGTTGTAATGTACTCTCCCAGGTGCTTAGTACAGTTCTTTGCACACAGTAAGCGCTCAATAAATATGATTGAATGAAAGGATGAATAGCTTCCCACCCCATCACTCAGGAATCGATTTTTAAAGCTGGGATTGTGCAGACTTGGCAATAAATTCACCTCTGCCTGGGGGCTTAGACTGTGGGCAAGTCACTTAACTTATGGGAAGCAGCGTGGCTCAGTGGAAAGAGCTTGGGCTTCGGAGTCAGAGGTCATGGGTTCGACTCCCGGCTCTGCCACTTGTCAGCTGTGTGACTGTGGGCAAGTCACTTAACTTCTCTGTGCCTCAGTTACCTCATCTGTAAAATGGGGATTAACTGTGAGCCAATGTGGGACAACCTGATTACCCTGTATCTACCCCAGCACTTAGAACAGTGCTCTGCACATAGTAGGCCCTTAACAAATACCGATATTATTATTCCTTCAGCTTCAATTACTTTGATATAACAGTAGGGTGGGGTTGTTTTGGATTCATTTTATGCCCGAAATATTGAGATGATTGACGCCCATATGTATGGTCCAGATCATTCACTCACTTACAGGTGTTAGCTCCTATTATCTGTATTACAGACCGCAATTACAGTCACTTCTCTCATATCATGGACTTTCATGGATTGTTCTGACTGGAATACTGTTAAGGAACTCGGGAACATTCTTCAGATGACTTGGGTCTTCAGGTATAAAATACGACTGGGCTGTTGAAAGAAACGAGACTACAGCACTCTTTCTCTTAACGTGGGTGCGTCCAGGATGATGCCCCCACGTTCTAAGAGAATGGAGCGTACTGTGCAAGCATACACTGGACTGCGCTGGGCACCAGCCACACAAATCAGCCCAGTATGTGGACAGGAAGAATTCTAATAAAAATGTATAATGAAACCCCGCATCACACTAGGGTACTGCAAAAACATCACAATATCAAAAATGATGGGGAAATTCAAAATCGCTGGCTAAATTGCTTTAAAATAGTGGGCATTTATAAGTTAATGAATGAGAAAATAGGCAAATTATACATACACATTTGTCCCTAATGAGGGGAAAAGGCATTGTTTACTAATGCTTATTTCTAATTATTTGTGCACAAATCCACACTCTATTGAAACATTGCCATTGGCTCCTTGAAAATCTACCACGTAGACCCCAGCAACTCAATGGGCATGGGGTTCAACCCCTATCTCCTGCTTTAACCCCTTCATTCCCCAAAGAAAAAAGAGTGTCTTATTGACCTTAGGGCTAGGCTAGGCAGGCAACACTTGAAATTCAGGGAATGGTAAAGGAGGCCTGCTGAGTTTCCTGATTTTGCAGGCACAGAACTTAATAGTAATCACTTCCAAGGCTCTGAGGATATTTTTCTGTGTACCTACAGTCACACATCCAAAGCCTCACTCAGCTTCCTTTCCATAACTGCATTTACTGCACAATGGTCTGGGATGGTAGAAGGCTGGCCTGTGAGCCTTCTTCTTCCTAACCTTTCAGCCACCCTTCCTTTTCTTTGTCCCAAATCAAAGTCTGAGAATTCACATCCCAGTGGAAGTCAAAAGACATCTTCAGAACTTCAGATTAATACTACCAAGAGACTATTATTAAGGGAGCTATTAGGAGGAGCCAAGATTCCCATTGCCTTGCAAAGTCATTCTCAGTCAGAGATCCTGCAAACTCTCTGAATTCCAGATTTAAGTCCACACTGATTGGTCTCCAAATATAATGAAGAAGTCAGCAGGAGCTTTCCCAATAAGCTGTTGCCCAGAAAATAGAGGATGGGGGTGACCACCCCTGGCTCCTCTTGCTGCAGGCAACAGAAGGAAAGTAGCACATGCCTGGCTACTGGTGGCCCGCCTAGAAGCTGAGTCATTTCCCTGCTCACTGCCTCTGAAACATTCACCAGGGTCAGCATGTAACCCTTTTCCCTGATCGTCCTTCCACACTGTACTCCCATTCTTTCCCTGGCTCCCTCCATGCCCCAATGTCTGTAAACTAATTAAATAGTAAAATAAATGATCATATTTGTTAGGAACTTGTTAGGTGTCAAGCCCTGTCCTAAACTCTGGGGTAGATACAAGCTAATCAGGTTGACACAGTCCCGCTGGGGCTCACAGTCTTAATCCCCATTTTACAGATGAGGAAACTGATGCACAGAGAAGTGAAGTGACTTGGCCAAGGTCACACAGCTGACAAGAGGTGGAGCTGGGATTAGAACACATGTCCTTCTGATGTGTATTCTATCCATTAGGCCATGCAGTTTCACTGTGGGCCATAACAATAATAATAATAATAATGGTATTTGTTAAGTGCTTAGTATATGCTAAGCACTGTTCTAAGCACCGGGGTGGATACAGGTTAATCACGTTGATCAGAGTCCTTGTCCTAACATAAGGCTCCCAGTCCTAGTCCCCATTTTACAGATGCAGTAACAAGTGAAGTAATTTGCCCATGGTCATGTAGCAGACAAGTGGCAGAGCCAGGATTAGAACTCATGACCTTCTGACTCCCAAGCCCATGGTCCATCCACTAGGTCATGCTTATCTGCTATATTGTACTCTCCCAAGCTCTTAGTGCAGTGCCCCACACACCAAAAGTACTCAATAAATAAATAAATTGATTCCCTGCCAACTCCAGACCCGGCACAGAATCTCTCCCTCTCCTCCTCCTTCTTGTCCCACAGGACCCCAGAAGTGGCCTGGCTGAATCACCCTTCAATTATCTTTTCATCTATACTCTTCATCTGGATCTACCTAGAAGTTGTCTCTGGCTGATCCATTCTGGGAGCATTCGTACCCTGCTACTGGTATCTGTTTACTCAGCTTTTATCAAGTTGTGATGAAGTCTGGTCAACTTGGAGAAAACAAGCAATTTTGGCTCTGGGGTGTGAGGTTACACAGAGTTGGAGGTAGTGGAGTGGTGACAGCAAGTCGTTTCATTACCTCTGATCATGCTTATGGCTCCTAATCTTTTTTAATGATATTCGTTAAACATTTATTATGTGCCAGGTCCTGTACTAATCGCTGGGGTAGGTACAAGATGATCAGATTGGGCACAGTTCCTGCCCTACATGGGACTCACAGTCTAAGAAGGAGGGAGAACAGAAATTGAATCCCCATTTAACATATGCGGTAACTGAGGCACAAAGAAGTTAAGTGGCTTGCCCAAGGTCAAACAGTAGATAAGTGGCAGAGCCGGAATTAAAACCCAGATCCTCTGACTCTCAGACCCATGTTCTAACCACTAGGCCACACTGTTCCTCTTCTTTACTGAACAAGAGCCATTAGGCCACATACACTGTGATGAAGAGGCTTTCACAGACAAATTATGTTAATATCCACAAAGGCCTCCCAAGTGCTGCAAGACTGAGTAGAAAAGTGAGTATTTAACATGGAGAATAGGTCTTTTTTTCCTAAAAGGAGCTGAGCCACTCTCTATCCTAGTGTCATTTACTAATGGGGCTGTGCAGACCCATCCTCCGTCTCATTTATGGCTTCTTAATGTGTCGCTCCATTATGGCAATCCATCTTTATCGGGAAACTTTGCCTTGTCCAAACTTTCTCCCCATTTTTCCTGGAAGCCTTCAGATGCTCACAGGGGATATTGTTGGTGGGGGAGGAAGGGGGATAGACTGGTGATGATTTCTTCATTTCCTCATTTCACCTTTCCTTTCCTCCCTGTCTTTGCTTTCTCGCAAGAAATCACAAGAACATCTTGTTGCAACCAGTCTCCCAAAGAGACAAAACAGCATTTAACTTCCACCATTGCCAAAGCCAATTCCATGCTTATATTCTCATTAACTGGCTAAATTTCCCTCAATTCTAAAGAGCCAGGCCTCCCGCAGGGGTGAGGACTCAGGCCTAGCTGGGAAAAAAAGAAGGGTGATGAAGGAAGGAAAATAGAGAAGAAAGAGAACAAATCCCCCAGATTAGCCTTATGTCCGAAAATGTGCTCCTCCAAGATCCTGCCCTTTGCAAACCACCACAACAACCTGTATGGTGTGATATCCCAGGTGTAAATGGTGCCACATCCCAGAGATGCCCAGATGCTCCCAGCCTTCCTCTGCTCATAAATACAACTTTTCCCTTGAGAATGAAACAAGGTTTAGAAATAGCAATGCTGGCCTCGCTCTTAGGACTCCACCACCATCTTTCAACAATCTTCAAGCAATTTCCTTAGAACAGTGCTTTTCCCAGAGCTCCATCCAGAGGATGGAAGAGTTAAGAGGTCCAGGATTTTTAGGATTGCTAACATTTATTAAGCACTAACTAGATACGGGGTGCTGAACTAAGCACTTGATAAATGCAGAAAGATCAACTCAAGATATGATCTGGGACCATTGGAGACTCACAGTCAAAGGGAAGACAGTATATAGAAGAGATGAACTTCTTGAACACAATGAAAATAAGCCAATATCAAACAGGAAAAAATATTTTTAAGGGTATTTGTTAAGAACGTACGATGTGTGAGGCACTGTATGTGTGAGGCACTGGGGTAGATACCAGCTAATCAGGTAGATACAATCCATGTCCCACCTGGGGCCTACAGTCTTAATCCCCATTTTACAGATGAGACAACTGACCCACCCTAGGTCACACAGCAGACAAGTAGTGGAGCTGGGATTAGATCCCAAGTCCTGACTCCCAGGCCCAAGCTCTATCTACTAGGCAGTGTTGCTTCTCTAATTTGGCTTTAATACCTAATAGTAATAAAATAATCAACTAGACATTTCTTGGTGGGACAAGTCCATGGGCACCTCATCACTCCAGGAAAACAATCTCTGCTTAGAAATTGCCACAGCCTTCCTTCCCAATGTTCAGAAAGTAGGGAGGTATGAGTTGTCCCCTCCCCCATGGTGGCATGGAGCTTCCCTTCCACTGTTGCTGACAGAGGGAAGGTGACCAGTCTGAGTAGTGGGCAGCACCCCTGGCCCCAACCCCCATCTCCTCCCTTCTGGGCCCAGCAGAGATCCCAGAGGATCCCAGAGGATCCCAGAGGATATGAGGATTCTGGGATGACTGGTGCAAACTTCTGCTTTAATTTCCCCTCTCCTGTGGGAGGAAGGGACTTCACTCTCTATAATTATACTGGAATTCACAGCAGAAACTTCCTTGAAAATATGTATCAGTTTTCATTTAATTTACAAATACATCAAGGCTTTCAGAGGTGCAAGCCGATCTTTGAATTCGACTGTGAGGGCAAACTTGGGTTGGGGCATTAACAGGGTGGCTGTTTCCAGGGGCAAGACTTCAGGGAGCAAGGCATAGCAGTTGTGATGTCCAGGGGCAAAACCTGCCCTCAGCTTCCAATAAGGTCTCAAGAAGGCCCTGGTTGGCCTTAAAATCTGGTTGGGGAAAGAACAACTTCTGGTTCTGGCTCACAGTCCAGCAATGACATAGAATTGTCCTGCCCAGCACCCAGTCCCATGGAGTACAAAAAATCTCCCAGATAAGCCCAGCTCACTCCCAGAGCCTTTGTCAGGCTCCAGACTGTAGATCGTACTCTCATTTGGGCAGGAAATGTGTCTGCTTATTGTCATATTGTAATACTACTACTAATAATGATGTTAATAATAATATCATTAATAACGTTTGTTAAGCGCTTACTTAAGCTGCTTAGAAGCAGCGTGGCTCAGTGGAAAGAGCACGGGCTTGGGAGGGAGAGGTCATGGGTTTGAATCTCGGCTGTACCACCTGTCAGCTGTCTGACTGTGGGCAAGTCACTTTACTTCTCTGTGCCTCAGTTCCCTCATCTGTAAAATGGGGATGAAGACGGTGAGCCTCATGTGGGATAACCTGATTACCCTGTATCTACCCCAGTGCTTAGAACAGTGCTGTGCACATAGTAAGCACTTAAATACCAACATTATTATCATTATTATTACTGTATGTGCCAAGCACTGTTCTAAGTGCTGGGGTAGATACAAGGTAATCAGGTTGGATATAGTCCCCGTCCCATGTGGGGCTCTCAGTCTTTTTACAGATGAGATAACTGAGGCACAGAAAAGTTAAGTGACTTGCCCGAGGTCACAAAGCAGAAAGGTGGCAGATCCAGAATCAGAACCCAAGTCCTTCTGACTGCCAGACCTGTCCTCTATCTTCTAGGCCATGCTGCTTCTGGTAACTGATTCTCAAACACAGATAGCTATGATATTTAAGTGTTCACTATATGCCAAGCAGGAAGGTTGCTGCTGTCCCACCCTACTTTTCTCCCTATTGCTTACCCCCTAAGTCTTTGGCTCCCCCTCAGGATCACACCTGGAGAGTTCCAGTACTTTACCGATCTCGGCTATGGGAGGGAGAGTCAAGCAGAGGCCTGTCCATTCCATTCCTAGCTTGGCCAGTGGCTAGCAAGTGGAAGGCAGTCTGCTACAAGTCAAAACTCACCTGTGCTGGGCAACAGCGGCACGGGACAGAGTCGAGGGCGGGGACTCAGGTTTACTGCTTGGAAGAAGGCAGTGGTAAACCACCTTCGTATTTTTACCAAGAAAGCCTTACGGACACACTACCAGAACAATTGCAGATGGAGGTGGGACGTTCTGGGAGAGATGTGTCCATGGAGTCACTATGGGTCAGAAATGACTCGACATAACACAAGACAAATCCTATAGTCACTCACTCCAGACTCTTTCTCCATAACACTCAAGTTTATATTTGGTTGTTTCCCCTACCTGTAATATTTTTAGCAGCCATCTCCCCCATTAAATGATAATAAAAATGGTGGCATTTGTTAAGTGCTTACTATATGAGAAGCACTGTTCAAGTGCTAGACCTCACAGTCTAAATAAGAAGAACAGATATTTATTTCCCCCATTTTATAGATGAGGAAACTGAGGCCTAGGGATGCTAAAGGACTTGCCCAACATCACAGAGTAGGCCAGTGATGGAACCAGGATAAGAACTCTGACACCAGGGCCCATGCTCTTTCAAGCAATCAAATCACTCAGTCATTGGGGTTTATTGAGCATTTACTAGGCGCAGAGCACTGTACTAAGTGCTTGGGAGAGTACAGTTCAACGGAGCTGCAGACACATTCCCTTAATTCAAGAAGCCTAGACAGATGTAAATAAATAAATTACATATTTATTCATTCAATAGTATTTATTGAGCACTTACTATGTGCAGAGCACTGTACTAAGCGCTTGGAATGTACAATTCGGCAACAGATAGAGACAATCCCTGCCCATTGATGGGCTTATAGTCTAATATATAGATATATAGGCAGTGGAAAGAGCCCAGGCTTAGGAGCCAGAGGTCATGGGTTCTAATCCCTACTCCGCCACTTGTCAGCTGTGTGACTCTGGGCAAGTCATTCACTTCTCTGTCCCTCAGTTACCTCATCTGTAAAATGGGGATTAAAACTGTGAGCCCCACGTGGGACAACCTGATGACCTTGTATTCCCCCCCCCCAGTGCTTAGAACAGTGCTCTGCACATTGTATGTGCTTAACAAATGCCATCATTATTATTATGATTATTATTATAAATGCAGTGGGATTGAGGGTGGGGTGAATATCAAGTGTTTAGAAGAGAAGGCCATGCTGCTTGAGGACAAGGATTGTATCTACTAACACTATTGTACTCGCCCGAGAATTTAGTACTGTGCTCTGCACTAAGAGCTCAGAAAGACAGAAGAGCAAAAATCAACCTTCAGAACTGTTCCCAGCTATAGAGTGATTTTTCTTTCTGAACAGAGGCTTGAGAATAATTGGGGAACTGTTTCACCTCATCTAAGTGCAGAACTCTCCTACCTCTTCTGAAATATTTTCCGAAGACTTGGGGTACCTGACCTGGTGACTCTCATTAATACTTGGTAACTGATACTCACCCTTCCCCTAGCCCCATAGCACATATGTACATATCCATCTGTAATTTATTTTAGTGTCAGTCTCCCTTCTAGCTGTCAGCTTCTTTTGGGCAGGGGTCATCAGTACCTCCTCTTCTATGTTGTACTCTCCCAAGCGCTTAATATAGAAGTAATATGGCCTAGTGAAAAGAGCACAGGCCTGGGAGTCAGAGGCCCTGGGATCTAATCCCGGCTCTGCCAACTGCTTGTTGTGTGAACTTAGGCATGGCACTTCACTTCTCTGCCACTTGTCAGCTGTGTGACTTTGGCCAAGTCGCTTAACTTCTCTGGGCCTCAGTTACCTCATCTGTCAAATGGGGATGAAGACTGTGAGCTCCATGAGGGACAACCTGATCACCTTGTATCTCCCCAGCACTTAGAACAGTGCTCTGCACATAGTAAGCGTTTAACAAATACCAACATTATTATTACTATTATTCTCTGTGCCTCAGTTTTCTGAACTGCAAAATGAGACTATCTGTTATCTCTTCCACTTAGACTGTGAGCCCATGAGGGACAGGAACTGAATCCAACCTAATCAATTTGTACCTACCCCAGCGCTTAGAACAGTGATGCATAGCAAAAGCTTAACAAATACCATTTAAAAATTGAGTGCTCTGCACACAGTAGGCATCCTGTAATTACCCCTGACTGATCGATCGGTTGATTGATTGATAACTCTACCTCTCTCATGATTGCCAAGCACCAGCCAGAGTCTCTGGTTTCTGAGTAGGGGCTCAAACCACAAATAGAAAGGAAGCCAAAAAAGAGTGTTTCTGGATCCATCTTCCGAAGAAGATGACAGCACAGATTTATGGCAGCTCACAGGACCCAAATCTCAGTTCTACTGTCCTTGACTACCCCACCACTCCACTCAGTAGCCAAGATCGAGGCTCTCCCCATACAATATAAAGTCTAGCTCAGTGCCAAGGCTATTTAGGCCATTTCTAAACAGCCATGAGTTGGAGTCAATTATCTTCCCCACATCCTGTGATCCTCTGGGACCCAAAAATAATGTAAAAGCAACTTTTTTCCAAGGTCGCTTTCTGTGAAATTGATGTGATCCAGTTTTCTAAGGGGGTAACCAGATTTTGCACACTGAACCTAATTATTTTCCTTTTGTCTTCCTGTGTGAATACAAATAATGCATGCAGTCTTGCTGTAAATTGCAATGAGCAGAGTAAGTGCTAAATGGGAGCAACACTTAAAACATTGCTGAAATTCGAAAGAGCAGCTGTTAGATATTTAAACCTATCATTCTCCTCTGAACATTCATCAAATTTACTTCACAGCACTGTCATAAAAATGTATGAGAATGTAGATGCTTGAGTGACCCATTAATCTTTCAAGCAGTAAACATAAAATCTTCTTAACCCCAGTGAGGATATCCCCATACTTTATTCTCAATGAAGGCTTTTCATGGGAGTGAAGATGCTCTATGTCTTTGGTTGGTACATAAATTAGGCAAATTAATATTAAAAGTCTGATGGCTGTGAAAAAGTGTGCCATTGTATTGATTACAGTTTGAAGATCTATGGAATGAGCTCTGCTACTGTCAATGTCTGATGAGTAAAAAAAACTGGAAGTGGGAAAGAGAGAATACAAACTTGCTTTTCAAAGAGCTTCACTAAAACACTATTTCCTTCTTGTTCTTCACTTAGGAATGAGACTGACTTCTTGCCAAAGTCCTTTTTGTTTTCTACTTGAACTCAGTGCCATCTTCATAAATTATGCATCAGTTTCCAAAACCACCACCAACTCTACTAGGTCAAGAATTTGAGATTCAATCTAACTTTTCTTCGTTACAATCATTTGCTTCCCAACCTTCCCTCTACACCCTCGACTAGACATTTAAAAAAAAAAATATTACGGTATTTAGTAAACGTTTACTATGTGCCGAGCACTAGATACTAGATAATCAGCATAATCAGGGGTAGATACTAGATAATCAGGTCGTACACTGTCCTTATCTCACATGGGGCTCCCAATCTAAGTAGAACTGTGAACAGGTATCGAATCCCCATTTTGCTGAGGAGGAATCTGAGAAATAGAGAAGTAGTGCAGGCTTGGCTAGGAGTGTGGCCTAATGGGAAAAGCAAGGGTCTGCAAGTCAGAAGATCTGGATTCCCGGTACTTCCACTTACTTACTGTGTGAGCTTGGCCAAGTTACTTAAATTCTCTGTGCCTGTTTCCTCAACTGTAAAATAGGGATTCAATACCTCATCTTCTACCTATTTAGACAGACCATAGCTCCCTCCTCCAGGCTCGCATCTCCTCCTGCCTTCAGGACATCTCCACTTGAATGTCCTCCCAACACTTAAAACTCAACATGTCCAAGACTGAGCTTCTCATCTTCCCTCAAAACCCTGTCCTCTTCCTTACTTTCCAGTCACTGTAGACGGCACTACCATCCTTCCCGTCCCACAAGCCCGCAACCTTGGTGTCATCCTTGACTACGATCTCTCATTCACCCCATACATCCAATCCGTCACCAAAACCTGCTGGTCTCTCCTTCACAACATTGCCAAGATCCGTCCTTTCCTCTCCAACCAGACTGCTACCACGCAAATACAATCACTCATCCTGTCCCAACTGGATTACTGCATCAGCATCCTTTCTGATCTCTCAACCTCCTGTCTCTCCCCTCTTCAGTCTATACTTCACTCTGCTCCCCAGATTATCTTTCTACAGAAACGTTCTGGACATGTCACCCCCACTCCTCAAAAGTCTCCAGTGGTTGTCTATCAAACACCATATTAAGCAAAAACTCCTCACTGTTGGCTTCAAAGCTCTCCATCACCTTGCCCCCTCCTTCCTCACCTCCCTTCTCTCTTTCTACATTCCAGCGCACACACATCACTCCTCTGGTGCTAACCTTCTTACTGTGCCTCGTTCTCACCTGTCCCACCATCGACCCCCGGCCCACATCCTACCTCTGGCCTGGAATGTCCTCCTTCCCCAGATACACCAAACTAGCACACTTCTCCCCTTCAAAGCCTTATTGAAGGCTCACCTCTTCCAGGAGGCCTTCCCAGACTAAAGCCCCTTTTCCTCAGCTTCCCCTCTCCCCCTCACCTTGCCCTGCCTCTCTCCCTTTGCTCTACCACCCCATTGCCCCACAGCACTTGTGTATATATGTACATATCTATAATTCTATGTATTTATATTAATGCCTGTTTTACTTGTTCTAATGTATATATATATATATCTAATTCTATATGTTTATATTATTGCTATTGATGCCTGTTTATTTGTTCTGATGTCTGTTGCTCCCCCTCTAGATTGTGAGCCCATTGTGGGCAAGGATTGTCTCTTTGTTGCTGAATTGTACTTTCCAAGCACATAGTACAGTGCTCTGCACACAGTAAGTGCTCAATAAATACTATTGAATGAATGATTGAATGACAGGGACTCAGACCTAATTATTTTGCATCTTCTCCAGAGCTTAGGACAGTGGTTGACACATAGTCAACACTTAAATACCATAACTACCATAATTACATTACACAGAGAAGTTAAGTGACTTGCCCAAGGTCACATGGCAGGCAAGTGGCAGACTTCAGATTAGAATCCAGATCTTCTGACTCCAGGCTTGAGATGGGTCCACTCGAAGGACTATATAGAGGTAGGTAGGGGAGAGACTGAGTAACAGAGAGAGAGCGAGAGAGCGAGGAAATACAGATGCAGAGAAAGGAACCACAGGCAGGGCCTCCCTCAAGATGAGAGGAGTGAAAGCAATTTCAGCAACAGGGAGCCGAAGGATAGCTTTCATGTTTATAGTATTTATTAAGAAAGTACTATGTGTTAAGCACTGGGGTAATAATAATAATAATGTTAGTATTTGTTGAGTGCTTACTATGAGCAGAGCACTGTTCTAAGTTCTGGGGTAGATACAGGGTGATCAGGTTGTCCCACGTGGGGCTCACAGTTTTCCTCCACATTTTACAGATGAGGGAACTGAGGCCCAGAGAAGTTAAATGACTTGCTCACAGTCACAGCTGACAAGTGGTGGAGTGGGATTCGAACTCATGACCTCTGACTCCCAAGCTCTGGCTCTTTCCACTGAGCCATGCTGCTTCTCTAACAAATAGAGACAATCCCTGCCTAATGATGGGCTCACACTCTAATCGATATTTGTAAAGCGCTTACTATGTGCCAAGCAATGTTCTAAGCACTGGGGAGGATACAGGGTAATCAGGTTGTCCCATGTGGGGCTCACAGTCTTAATGCACATTTTACAGATGAGGTAACTGAGGCACAAAGAAGTTAAGTGACTTGCCCAAAGTCATACAGCTGACAAGTGGCAGGGCCAGGATTTGAACCCATGACTTCTGACTCTATGCAAGATATTCAGATCAATTATAGTCTGTCTCCCATAGGACTCACAGTTTAAGAGGTAGGGAGCCCCACGGGGCTGGGAGTGGAAATAATTGTGTCTTGACAAGCTCTCTGGAAAGCAAAGAGTGGTAATGTGAAGTGGTGAAATCATCTCTTCCAATGGAGCAAGTGATTGGCTTGGACCCCACTGGATCTCAGACATTGTCATCAAATTTTGTTTTTTCTAGGGCCAGAATCCCTTTCCTCAGATGTGCTCTGGGTTGGGGAACTGACCAGGTTTCAACTTCATGTTTTCAAGCTTAACTTTACAAGGACAACTGGACCAACTGTCATTCAGCTAACCAGTGATGGGAGAGCTACCTGCAGGATGGACCCTGGCTCAGTGAGAAAGAACTGAAGGAACAGGATATAGAAATGACTTTTTAAAAAAATTTAACCCCGCAATACTGAGAAATCAGGTGAGACTAACAATAATAATAATAATAATAATAATTAAGCACTTTCTATGTGCCAGGCACTGTACTAAGCAGTAGATATAAGATAGTTTGGACCTAGTCCCTGTCCCACAACAAGCTCACAGTCTTAATCCCCAATTTATAGACGAGGTAACTGATCCGATAGGCATTCGGCCAATGCCAATGTCTTGTCTTGTGCTGTCGAGTCGTCTCCGACCTATAGTGACGCCATGAACACATCTCTCGCAAAACGCCCCGATCCATCTGCAATCGTTCTGGTACTGTATCCATAGAGTTTTGAATCAAGAGATGATAAAGGGCTGTACTCATCCAAGCGCATAGCACAGGGCTCTGTTCTCAGCAGGCATCTGGCAGCTACCCTAAAAGTGTCCATAGAAAGTCAAAGGAATGAGTAATACAGATAATAATAATGATGGCATTTGCTAAGTGCTATGTGCCAAGCACCGTACTAAGCACTGAAGTCAAAGCTTCTCTGACACATGAGGAAGGAGGGTAGGAGATGGGAGGTGTTAGATGAAGCCCTGGATCTCTTCTACCACCACTTGGTTGGTGGACCACAGGAGGGACAGGAAATCTCTCTGAGCTTCTCCTTTTCACTTACTTATGGAGAGAATTAAGTGAATAAAGGAATGGCTATCTGGGAAGTCCTCTGGGTTTGATTTCCATCCTGCCTCGCACCACTGGGGCAGGAAGATGAGAAGCAGCTCCCGCAGAGGTGCCCCTGGTCTTCCACTCACCAGATAGCCATGCTGCCTTGCTGCTGGGCCCCCTCTTGTTATCCCAAGCAGGAGATAAATAAATAATGGCATTTGTTAAGTGCTTACTATGTGCAAAGCTTTGTTCTAAGCGCTGGAGAGGATACAAGGTGATCAGGTTGTCCCACATGGGACTCACAGTCTTACTCCCCATTCTACAGATGAGGTCACTGAGGCACAGAGAAGTTAAGTGACTTGCCCAAAGTCACACAGCTGACAAGCGGCTGAGCGGGGATTTGAACCCATGACCTCTGACTCCCAAGCCCGTGCTCTTTCCACTGATCCATGCTGCTTGCCTTGCCTCACCATGGAGGGAAAAGCAGAAGTAGAGGCACAGTGCCCTGCTACTTTTGTTTGGTTCTGTCTTTTCCTAGTTTGTGTGTATTTGTCCTTTTCTTATGTTGTTTTAGTGTTTGTTTCATCTCATAATAGTAATAACAATAATAATAATTTTGGTATTGTTAAGCGCTTACTATGTGCTAGGCACTGTACTAAGAGCTGTGGTGGATACAAACAAATCAGGTTGGACACAGTCCCTGTCCCACGTGGGGCTCACAGTCTCAATCCTTATTTTACATATAAGGTACCTGAGGCCCAGAGAATTGAAGTGACTTGCCCAAGGGAACAGAGCAGACAAGTGGTGGAGCTGGGATTAAAACCCATGACCTCCCGACTCCCAGGCCCGCACTCTATCCATTACCCTCCTATCCTCCCTTTCCAAACATCTGGAGTGAGTCGTCTACACTCGCTGCCTCAAATTCTTCTCCTCCAACTCTCTCCTGGACCCCCTACAATCTGGCTTCCGTCCCCCTCTCAAAGGTCACCAATGACTTCCTTCTTGCCAAATCCAACAAGATTAAGTAGAATATAAACATAAATATAAGTAGAAATATAGGTATATAAATATATACATAAGTGCTGTGGGGTGGGGGGTGGGGGTGAGCAGAGAAAGTTAGTCGAGGCGACACGGAAGGGAGGGGGATCTGAGAAAAAGGCGGCTTAATCTGGAGGGATCGATGGAGGGATGAACCAGGCAGCCCAAAGAGGATTCTCTCAGTGGATTTAATCTTTTACAAGCAGTAAAAGAAGCAGTTAGTCTTGAAAGCCTTGGAAGCTCCCTAGATATTATATAGGAAGTGATGTGACACCAGAAAAATCACTCACTGACCTTCAATTTCCTAATTCCCCAAACCCCAAATCACATCAACCCAACAGCTAACCATAGTACCTATGTAATTATGTAAATTCTAAGCTATGCTTACCCTGAATGGCAAGGGCCAGTATTTTCATGGGTAAAGTGTGCAAATATGCAGTACGAGTGTGCAAATATGAAGTACGTTCTCAATGTGATACTCACACCCAGGTGTACAATCTCAACATCAACAATATCACTTTCAAACCAAAAGGCAACTTGAATACTGCTATTTTTACCCATCCTCAGCAATAATGTATACATGTATATTCAATTATTTAGTTAGCTCTTTTATCCTTACAATTTATCCTACTCTCTGCTATTTCTTTATTCTTTCTCCTGCTCCTACTATTCCTAATTAATTTGGATCTGCCTGTCTCCTTCACTAGATCATAAGCTCCTTGAGGGCAGGAAATGTGAGTCTCATTCCCGTATATTCTCCTAAGCACTTAAAATAGTGCTCGGCACTCAATAGGTGTTCAGTAAATACTGACTGATTGATTAACTGATTGTTCTTAATGAACCACTCTATAAAAGGTCTCCATGCCCAGGGCCATTTTTACAAGCCAATAATTTGCAGAGAGGTAATAATTGTAAAGCTCATTGCTGCCCATTTCACCTCTGCGTATTACAATTTTCCCTGATTATATTGAGAATGACTTACGTTCCTCCATTAACATTTTAGGGGTTAAACAGACAGACAGACCCAATTACAACCGCCCCCTCCCCAATTAAGGGTAAGTTCCATTTTCCTCCCTGCATCAAGCAGAAACTCCTGACCCTTGGTTTTAAGGCACTCAATCAGCTCTCTTCCCAGTACATATTCTAATTCCTCCCCGGCTGCCATCCTGCTTGCATACTTCAATTTCTCAGGCCACTCTACTCACCGTCCCTCATTCTTTTCTCTCTCGCCACTGAAACCTCACCCACCCCCATCCCATTCCTTCTTCCCGGACCTCCCTCCCTCTTCACATCCAGCAGGCTATTGCTCTCCCAATCTTTAAGGCCCTTCTAAAATCATATCTTCAGGAGACCTTCCCTGATCAATCAATCAATCAGTGATATTTATTCAATATTTACTGGTTTTAGAACACTACACTATGCTCTTGGAAATGCATAATACAATAGAGTTAGTAGACATGATGCCTGCCTACAAGGAGCTTACAGTCTAGAGGGGAAAACAGACATTAAAATAAATCCTCTGGACCATAAGCTCATTGTGGGCAGGGGACACGTCTACCAATTCAGTTATATTATTCTCCCCCAAGCACTTAGTACAGTGCTCTGCATACAGAAAGTGCTCAGTAACTACAATTGTTTGACTGATTGATTCAACTGCAGGAAGGGGAAATATACATAAATTATTTATTCATATTAACATCTGTCTCTGCTTCTAGACTGTAAGCTTGTTTTGGTCAGGGAACCTGTTTGCTAATTCTGTTATACTGTAGTTGGCCAAATACTTAGTACAGTGCTCCGCACATATAGGCGCTCCACAGTAAGTGCTCAATAAATACAATTGAATGAATGAATGAATAAATAAATATGATGGATTGATTGAAATGCCTCTTGAAGGAGATGTGATTTTAGGAGGGCTTTGAAGGTGGAGAGAGCAGTGGTCTGTCGGTTGTGATGGAGGAGGGAGTTTCAGGCCAGAGGGAGGACACGGTCAAGGGGTTGGTAATGAGGTAGACAAGACTGAGCTAAAGAGAGTAGGTTGGTATTAGAGGAGCAAAGTGTGCCGACTGGGTTGTATTAAGAAATCAGTGCGATAAGGTAGGAGAGGGAGAGGTGATTGAGTGCCTTAAAGTCAATGGTGATGAGTTTCTTTTTGATGCAAATGTTGACGGGCAACCACTGGAGGTTCTTGAGAAGTGTGGAGATGAGGACTGAACAGTTTTTTCAGAAAAATGATCCAGGCAGCAGAGTGAAGTATGTACTGGAGAGAGAGAAAGAGAGAGAGAGAAACAGGAGGCAGGGAGGTCAGCAAGGGGGCTGAAGCAATAATCAAAGTAGGATGTGTTAAGTGCTTGGATCAATGTAGTAGTTAGCTGCTTGGATAGAGAGAAAAGGGCAGATTTTAGTGATATTATGAAAATATGGTAACAGATTGTATATGTAGAATGAGAGAACAAATTCCCCTCAACCTATTTCCCCAGCTTCTACCTCATTACTTTCGCAGTACCCAAGTCCTTGGGTACTCACTTCCATAAGCACTTGTGTACAGTCGTTTAAATGTCATTGCTTCCTCCTACCTGTAACTTAATGACTTTCTTCAAAGCTAGATTGTACAATCTATAATTATTTTCATTTATAATAATGCTACTGATGCCTGTTTAATTGTTTGGATGTCTGTCTCCCCACTTCTAGCCTGTGAGCTCATTTTGGACAGGGATTGTCTCTGTTGCTGAATTGTACTTCCCAAGCACTTAGTACAGTGCTGTGCACATAGTAAGCGCTCCATAAATATGATTGATTGAATGAATGAACTCCTTGAGGGGAGGGATCAGGTTTTTATATTATTGTATTCTCCCAGTTGCTTAGTCTAGTACTCTGCAGAGAGTAAGTAATAATAAGTATGGTATTTGTTAAGCACTTGCTATGTGTCAGACTCTGTACTAAGCGCTGAGGTGGATACAAGCAAATTGGGTTGGACCCAGTCCCTCTTCCACATGAGACTCACAGTTTCAATACCTATATGAGTACTCAACGCTTCCATATGCACCTATGGACACATCTTTAAACCCCACTGCTTCCCCTTACCTGTAATTTTATGTCTTTCTTCAAAGCTGGATTATAAACTCCTTGTGGGCAGGGATCAGGTTTTTATACTACTGTATAGTACTCTGCACAGACTAAGTAATAATTATGGTGCTTGTTAAATGCTTACTATGTGCCAGGCACTGTAGTAAGTGCTGGTGTGGAAACAAGCAAATAGGGTTGGACACAGTCCCTGCCCCACATGGGGCTCACAGTCTCAATCCCCATTTTACAGATGAGGTAAATGAGGCCCAGAGAAGTGAAATGACTTGCTCAAGGCCGCACAGCAGACAAGTGATGAAGCCAGGATTAGAATCCATGACCTTCTGACTCCCAGCTCTCTATCCACTGTGCCACACTGCTGCTTATGCACAATAAATGCATCTTTGAAGTAGAAAACTGGTTTTCTCTGGTGACCCAACCACCTGGATAGGAACTGATGGTAACTAAGGATGTTCAGACCGTGTTGTGGGCAGAGACTTTGTTGTGGGCACCGACTCTGTTGTATTGTACTCTCCCAAGTGCTCAGCATAGTGTTATATACACAGTAAGTGCTCCGTAAATAACACTGATTAGGTACCATTACTGTATTCACTCATTCATTCATATTTATTGAGCACTTGCTGTCTGCAACGCACTATACTAAGCACTGGGGACAGTACAATATAACAAGTAGACACATTCCTGCCCACAACGAGCTCACAGTCTAGAGGGGAAGACAAACATTAATATAAATAGATAAATAAATTAAAGATATATATGAATACACATACATGAGCTGTTGGGATGGGAGGGAGGATGAATGAAGGAGCAAGTAAGAGTGGCACAGAAGAGAGTGGGAGAGAGGAGAGGAGGGCTTAGTCAGGGAAGGCTTCCTGGAGGAGATGGGCCTTCAATAAGGTTTTGAAGTGGTTTGCAATTATCTGTCTGATATGAGGATGGAGGGTGTTCCAGGCTGGAGGTAGGATGTGGGCGAGAAGTCGGTGGCGAGATAGACGAGATCGAGGTACAGTGAGAAGGTTAGCATTATAGGAACAAAGTGTACGGGCTCATTGTAGTAGGAGAGTAATGAGGTGAGGTAGGAAGGGGCAAGGTGATTAAGTGCTTTAAAGCCAATGGTGAGGAGCTTTTGTTCAATGCGGAGGTCAATGGGCAACCACTAGAGTTTCTTGATGAAACTGTACTGCCTATGATTTCCTGGTAGAACAGATAAAACCCCACAGAGTCACATTGCTAGCAAAACAAATATCCTCCAAGACCTTGACACTGATTTCTAGAAAGCCTATTGTGATTTTCAATCCTCAGAAATTCCCTGCTTATTTCGTGTTTGACTGGGATGAGAAACTGAAATCAACCCCAACTTCCCCAAGTCCTCACCTGTTTGGGGAAATTTATGTTCGTCTGTAATAGAGTCAGGGTGCATTATAGATTGCAATTTAAATAGGAAAGAGTTATATAATAAAATAAGAATTATACATGTTTAATAGTGGTCTTCGAGTTTCTGAAGGGCTGAGCATGGAAGACATTGCCCTGTTCTCCATCTCCATTGAGACTGCAGGAGCTTTAAGAAAGAATTTCTTGACCTTGGGTGATAAGGCTTTAAAATCCTGGAACTGAGAAAAACGTTTAAACTACCATCCCTGGAGACTTTACCAACACCTGTTTAAACTGGGAAAGGGTCGTTGTAGTCTAGAGGTAGAGGGAGGGAAGAGATGACTTCTCCTTCAGCTCTGTGACTCGGTGCTTTTCACCTAATCCTTGCTCTCTTGCTAGGTTTCTGAATTTAAGGGCCTTGGGACTGTACACATCACCAGAGACTTTAAATTATTTTTATAAAAACTTCAAATGTGCAAGGTAATTGAGTCCTATGTTTTATTACCCCAAGCTGCCCGGACCTTGCTCTGCCTTTCTCCTCACTCACAAAGAGCCCTGAATAAAGTTGGAAGTATTTGTGCTTGTAATATATATGAGTTAATTATCCTGTGCTTTTATAGTTTTCCAAATGCAAGTCGGAATGAACTTCTAGTCAGCTCAAGAGGAGGGGAGGGCTGGTAGAGGTTTCCTGTATCTATTTTCCTTCCTCTCCTCTCTCTCTTGCTTCCCGGTCCTTTAATGGGCATTTAATAATAAAATGCAACTTGTATCATTCTGTCCTAATTACTGATAGGAAACAGACTGTGTTGCCTCTTTCTTTGCTGGGCTCAAAGACAGACCACTGAGCGTATATCATTACGGCTCCAGCTCCTACAAAACCACACAAGTTTAACATATCACTTAGCAAAGGTTAATGCTGCTTGTCGTGGGAATGAGTTGATGAAGTAATGATTAATATACTCGGTGTTTGCAGATGTAATTCCCTGATAAAATACAAATAAACCCAGGGATTTCTCGGGATGATTACATTTAAATTTCACAGTTCACAGAGCATATGAAATACCATCTACTTGCCTTTCCCCCTTCCCTCCATACCCCTTCTCACCGCCCTTTGGAAAACAATTCCCTGCCCTTGCCCTCCCTCTCCCTTTCCCCTCTTCCCTCCTCTCAGGACAACGAGGGCAGCCAACATCTCAGCTCTTGGCCACCCTCTTTCTGAAACCAAACACGGGAGAAAAATGACTCAACGCATTTATATAATCGTGGCGATGTCACGATTAGTCCATTTATAAGGAGGACGGGTTTATAACGGCTAACTTAGCAGCATGTCTTACAACAATTATTTTAAAGAATCTTACAAAAGTGGGCAGTAAATTTAAGTGCTTTTCAACAGCTGTCTTCAAAGGCCACCCCCTCCTATCAGCAATCCTATAAATCCCCGGTGAGAACGTTGAGTGCTTACATCACGCCAAAACCGGCTTTAATTATTCGATTTGGAAATAAAAAGCCAGGTGTTAATTGATTTCTTTTCCGTGATAGCTTTTAGCCTCGCAGTTAATAAAAGTTTGGGGCTTGGCTCGGGGGAGGTAGAGCTATAGGCCCAGAGTCTGGGGTGCCCTCTGACCCAAGTCCCAGGGTCCCAGATTTTCATTTGGCTCTGCTGGGGTTTACTCATGTGCCCTGCCCTAGGCCAGGAAGCTAAGCGGGGAGAGGAGGCAGACACAGCTTCCTCTCTGCCACCAACGGACAAGGCGGCTGGGCCCTCAACATTGGCTTTCCCATCACCAGCTTGAGCATTTAAAATTGATTCTTTTATGACCTGCTTTGACTAAAAACACCCTCCTCCATGTGCAATCTGTTCCATGAAGGAAGCTCCTAGAGGGCATGCGTGGTGTTTTCCTGTGTAGATGACTTCACAAGCAGGCAAGGTCGATAAGTGTTTTAGGATGACAGGAGCCAGGAAAAAATCCCTCAAACCGGGGCAGTTTTCTTCTTTTCTTTGTTATGTTCCTAAGGGTATTCCAGTCCAAGAATGCATGCATGCACAGGTCTATATATTTGATCATCCACACATGGATAATCATGGAAAGCAAATATTTGTGCATTAATTATTATATTATTAATTATTATATTATTAATTATTATATATGTATATATAGTCATGTATTCACACATACACAAAGTGTATATTTATATGCATGTGGACAAGCACACAATCACAAAGGCTTAGACATAACTTAGAGGAATGTGCTAACTGAATTTAAGAGAAAGTCTTTCATCATTCAATAAATTGAAAGTATTTGCTGAGCACCTAGTGAGTGAAGAGCATTGTACTTAATGATTGGGTGAGTACAATATGGTAGAAGACATGATCCTGTCTTCTAGGAGCTTACAATTTAATTGTTATATTAGATATAGATATAGATTAGATATTAGATATATGCAACGTGTGTATACATATACATATTTAAATTTATGTGTGAATATATTTTATATATTTGAATAAGAAGATTTGGCTTTCAAAGACCTCTTCTCACCATTGCTGTCTTGCAGGAAATTAACCAGCAAAGGGACAAAGTTCAGGTCAGAAAATTGTGGAGAGAGGGATAGAAAGGAGGAGGTGAGGGAAGGGTGAAATGAAGGGCGAGTGAGAGGAGGGGAAGGTGAGAGGAGCAACGGAGGAGGGAGAAGAGGGATGGACGAAAGGAGAAGATGAGAGGAGTGTTGGGGGTGGGAAGGAAGAGGGATGGATAGAGGAAATGAGAGTGAGAGGAGCAGTGGAGGAGAGGAGGGGAGAGGGATTCGTGAGAGGAGGGAGGGTGAGAGGAGTGATGGAGGAGGGGAGAAGGAGAGGGATAGGTGAGAGATGGGGAGATTGACAGGAACGAAAAAAGCGGGGAGGGAAGGGGAGAGGGATAATAATAATAGTAATAATGTTGGTATTTGTTAAGCGCTTACTATGTGCAGAGCGCTGTTCTAAGTGCTGGGGTAGACACAGGGGAATCAGGTAGTCCCACGTAGGGCTCACAGTCTTCATCCCCATTTTACAGATGAGGTAACTGAGGCACAGAGAACTGAAGTGACTTGCCCAAGATCACACAGCAGACAAGTGTCAGAGCTGGGATTCGAACTCATGACCTCTGACTCCAAAGCCCGTGCTCTTTCCACTGAGCCACGCTGCTTCTGAGAAGGTCAGACATTTGACCACCTGAAGCAGGGAAAAATTAACTATCCCTCCCAATTCCATACATCATCTCATTATAATAACGATAACTGTGGTATTTGTTAAGCCCTTACTATGTCCCAGGCACCATACTAAGCGTTGGGGTCGATACAAGCAAATTGGGTTGGACACAGTCCCTGCATGGGTTCTCAGTCTTAATCCCCATTTTACAGATGAGGTAAGTGAGGCACAGAAAGTGAAATGACTTGCCCAAGGTCACACAGCAGACAGGTGGTGGAGCTGAGTTTAGAACCCATGACTTTCTGATTCCCAGGCCTGTGCTTTATCCACTATGCCACGCTGCTTCCCAGGAAACCCTTGTTGAGTCACTGCAGTCCATCAAGCTGACAGGACACTTCGTGGGCTGGAGCCCCCTGCCTGATCCACCCTGAAGTGGGCATCTTGCCTGGCTGGCCCCTAACCCTGGTCCCTGGATGACTGAGGTGGACAAGCTTTGTGTTCTGGCCAACCCAAGTCCACCGAGGAACACCCTTCCCCTGCTAAAATTCACACCTAAAAACTGTCAAATGTATTATTTCTAAATGCAAATGCAAGCAGAGTCCTGCGGCTGGTCACAGGTCCAAGAGGGGTGATGAAGTAAAGTACTTGCAATTGTCGGAGTACAAGCCTATGAAAATGAGGAGAGGAGACATAGGCATCAGCACAAGACAGCACTTGTCTAAAAAACAAAAAACACAACCCCAAATCCCACCATAAAAGCCCTCAAAACCTTTTCATTCCATGTGAGTTTTCTATCCCACCCCAGCTGCTCCCAGCGACCCAAGTCATTCATGGGCTATATGCGTCACAGCTAAATATGACTCCAGTTCAGGGTGTGAGAAACTGCACCATCGCTCAGCAGCTCTTCTCGGATAAAATACATCATCATTTATTCTATTAGAAAATAAATGTATGGATATATTATGGAATTTGCATTCCATTCCCTTGGTTTGCATGCCATAAAACATTTATTACCCCCTTGGGCTACAGTCTTAATAATGACTGGGTGAACCGTACTAATGTGGCACTGGTCTTGGTAGGGAACAAAAGATTAATGCTCTTTGATGTCACCCTGCTAATAGTTGCGCTCACCGATTTGTCCCATCAGAAGACATTATGGTCACGTACAGACAAGTTCCAGGAGGATGGGGGTCTGGCCCAACCATCTAGCTCCACCCTGCTCTGCTTCCTCCCATTTTGGGGGGTGGAGAAGGGGGAAGGATTTATCTCTTCTAATTCTTCCCTCATTCAGCAGGCAAGGAGATTTCAAGTTTGGTCTCCTAACTTGTCATTTCTTTCTACTGGCCACGACGATGGCAGTCACATTTCCTGAAATTCTGCAATGGTTCCCAAGAGTCATCTTTATTTCCAGTTCCCCATGCCTTGGCCTCTTCTGCTCAGAATCCCAGCTGCCACCTGGTAAGCAATCACCCCTGGATTTAGTTCCCTGCTCCTGCGCCGGCCTTGTCTGTCTTGTGGAAAGAGCCCAGGCTTGGGAGTCAGGAGGAACCTTATGTGGGACAGGGACTGTGTCCAACCTGATTATCTCGAATCCATCCCAGTGCTTAGTAGAGTGCCTGGAACATAGTAAGTGCTTAACAAATACCATAAAACACCACCCAGTCGCTGTTGTGGAGGGAGGCAGCTGAGGAGCTTTTGGGAATGAGATTCTCCTCCAGACAACTGGGATCCAGGGACTCGACAGCCTCCCCTACCTTGTTTTAACTAATCATCAATCAACTGAAGGCAGTTTTGATGTTTCAGTGACTTACAGAATGACAGATCTGTCAAGTTTTCTCAGAGAAAATGAAGGTGGAGGCTGGGTCTACCAGAGGGAAAATAACAGTGTGAATCAAGTAATTTAGAAGTAAATTAAACACAGGTACCCCTCCCAAAATATTAATTGGTCTAACCCCATTAGGGTGGTGTTTCTCACGCTTGCTAATGAATAGCTAATGGATGCTGTAACTCCCTGAGGCTGGATAAACTGTGGGGTCAAATTGGGGTCACCTAGATATTGGCCTAGGAAATATATGTTCCTGAGCTTGCATCCTTACTATCTCCTCCCTGTTAAACTCTCAATCAATTAATTGTATTTAGTAAGCACTCACCATGTGCAGAACCCTGTACTAAATGCTTGGGAGAGTACAATACAGCAGAGTTGGTACTCCTATTTCCTGCCCATAATGAGCTTACAGTCTAGAAGGGGAAACAGCTATTATTATAAATGAATACATTACAGTTATGCACGTTAGTGTTGTGGGGTTGAGGGAGGGGTGAATAAAGGGTGCAGATTCAAGTGTAAGAGTGACGCAGAAGGAAATGGAAGGAGAGGAAATAAGGGTTCCTTCAGGCCCCGCAGGATGCTCAGCTAAGAGCACCAAGAGAGTGCTGAGAGGACAGGAGCAGAGACAGGCAGTGGCTCACCTCAGAGCGGACCGCCAGCTCAATCTTTTCTACTCTTTATCCCTCTCCTCCGGAGAGTACGGTGTCAGGCATTGCCAGTGGCATTACCTGTGGCAGACTTCACCTGGGCTCTCCCCTCTTGAAGGCAAGTCTGGTTTGGGCTCAGTTCCACAGAGGTCAAGTTTATACCAGCCCAAGCCCAGGCTGCTTCCAGTCCTCCAAACCTCTGGGAGACCATTTTTCTTCCAGAGTGAACTGGGTCCATACATCTACTATGGACCTTGCCTAGATCAACTCCTTCTTTTCCCCTAAGTAGGTCTATTCCCAGCCTAGTCCGGATGGATGGGCGGTCTGTCCTGAGTGGTAAAGATTGGAAGAAAATTCCAAAGTCTCCTATACTCAGCCCACAAGACTGTAAACTCCTTGAGGATTGGGATCGTTTCTACTAACTCTACTGTATTGTACTCTCCCAAGCAGCTAGTACACTGCTCTGCTCACAGTAAGCATGCTATAAATACCATTGATTGATTGATCACAGTCCTGAATGCTGGGAAATTCTAAACTCAATCCGCTAGGCTATGTCTTCAGGCTGCAATGGACTAGCCCTTCCTGACCATTATGCTCCAACTCGTTGTGGTCAGGGAGGGTCTACCAAAGCAATTATATTGTACTCTCCCAAGCACTCAGTACAGTGCTCTGCACACAGTGTGTGCTCAATAAATATGATCTTCTATAGACTAGCTTCTCCCTTTGCCTCCAACCTTCTCTTCTCTTGGCTGAATAATCTCTAACTCTAACCCCCGCTCCTCTCCTTGTAGTATTGCTGCAGGTCTGGAGCTCCCACTGCTCTGTGTTTGGGGCTGAACAATAATGGAAAATTGCAGTGTGACAAAGGGCAGATTCATTAAGTCTGCGGTTCCAGCCAAAACCTCCTACCACAGACAGATGACGCAATGGGAGCTTGGCAGTTTAACATAGATCACCCAAACTCTGAGGCCCAGTCAAGAGAGCCACTTGCCTGTGTCTGCTACAGGTGATGGGGGAAATATAAATGCCCACACCACCGGCAGCTCCTGTGAAAAACAACTCTTTCCTCTCCTAGGAACACTCAGCTATTTCAATACTGCTCCGTGGCACTGCAGTCTTTCTCCTTGCATAGTCATTTCCAGCTCCATGTAGACATTTCCATATCGTGGTCGAAATTCAAGCCCAGGAGAAATACGGGCACGTCCACCAGAAGCAAAGGTGAGGACAAACAAAACCCCTTATCCAACAGCATTAAGAACTCTGCTATATTAAACAAATCTCTCACTGGAAGTAGACTCACTGACCCATTAGAGACGCTCATAAAAATGTACATAACACACATACATACTCACAAGCTTCAGGGATTTTTTTTTTTTTTTGGTTTGTTTCAGAACAGGACTGAGGCTGGATATTACCTGTTTTACCTACAGGCAAGCTCTGCTTCTCATTATATAGCTAATAACAATGCTTTGTACTTATATTGCAAACTTCACCAGTGAAGCACAAGGCACACTGCCAATATTAACTACCATATTTTCTAGAGCACACTACCCAGGGAACAGAAAAATAAAGAACATGGCTGCCTCCTGCAACCGAGTCAGCTAGGAGAGGAAAGCCTTGTGCCTTCTACCCCAGATAAACTAGCCTTCAGCTCATGCAAGCTAGGAACAGGGGTAGCTTTGTTATATGGATGGGAAACTGAGGTAGGGAGAGAGAGAGAAAATGAAATGCTCCAGGTCACTTGTGTCACCAGTAGGATCCAGGAGCCCTGAAGCCTCTCTAACAACGTGCATGAGCCTTTATGTGGCTGGATAATTGAAGTCTATATCATCCCCCTACCATTTAGAATTATCTGGTTAATTGAGGTCAACATGTCAGGATATTTCAGACCTAACTGTATAGATACAGAAGCAGGGTGGTCTAGAGGAAAGAGCCCAGGCCTGGCAGTCAGAGGACTTGGGTTCTAACCCCAGCTCTGTCACTTACCTGCAATATGACTTTGAGGATTCACTTAACTTCTCTGTCCCTCAGTTTCCTCATCTGTAAAATGGGGATCCAGTATCTGGTCTCCCTCCTACTTAGATTGTGAGCCCTTTGTGGGACAGGGACTGTGTCAGACTGTGTCTTTTATCCAACCCAGCTTTTAGATGGTGCCTGGTGCATAGTGAGAGCTTAACAAATACCACAGTTATTATTATTTTAGAATGTAACTGCCTGTCCCTGAAGGATTTACATTTCTTATTCCATAAGGGAAACTGGTGCTGTTCCTGAGGGTTCTATGAAAATGATTCCCTCGGATATTTGCATTTACCTAAATGCACCTGCTGTCCTAACCTGGCAACCGAGACTATAAAACCTTCTAATGGCCCAAGCAATACCAGACTGCCCAGTGGAATGAACAGAAGTTAGCGTGAAGCGGGACAGGCAACTGCACTAAAGCAAAGAGGGAGGAAAAGGCTTGGAAAAGAAGCCTGCCCATAGTGGTGCCCATCTGACTCCTCTTTCCAGATTGAAGGGCAACAGGCAGGAACATCCCTGTGAGTTGGGCAGTTGGAAGGGTCAACAAGATGACAATGAGGGCAGGTCATTTCTAGAAAAAAACATCTGACTTGAGCAGGATTCCTAGACTCAGAGTATGTGTTTGTGCGCGTGCGCACTCAAAGATGATCCATCTGACAGTGAGATCTTATCATATGTGGGTGTGTCTGGGGAGGCTGGTACATGACAGCATATTCTATACTATGTGCGAGCAAAGACTGTCCCTTGCCACAGTGATGGGCTTCTTTTTTTTTTGCCATCTTCAACTCTGTATTTTGATCTGTCTCTTGGTATCACAGCCTTCCAGAAATGTCGGCTCAACCAGTACAACTTCTCTGGTGACTGCCGCACTTCAGGCTGGTAAGGCCAGTTCCAGCTGTCTCTCCAGAGTCCCTGCTATGCCACATAGTTTGAGGCTGTTTAGGTCTTTAGAGTGTTTGTTCTTCCTTCTGTTTAGTTATGCCCCAATTCAGGGTAGGGTCTAGGTCCAATCTGCCTATCTTATAAGCAAGTATCTGCTTATATCTGGTATTTACCCAGTATTCAGTACAGTTCTTGGCACATGGTAAGCACTTAACAAATACCACTTCATTATACAACTGCTTGGACTCTTGCTATCTTCAACTGGTTTATAAATTCCACCCACTAAGCTGGGGATGAATATTGCTTAAGAGCTGGCTACACTTACTCCAGGATCTAGTTATCATGATCCCATTATGATGCTGATAATAATACTGGTATTTGTTAAGCACTTACTAAGAGCCAAGCAGGGTACTAAGCACAAGGGTAGGTACAAGATTATCAGGTCAGACACAGCCCCTGTCTCACACGGGGCTCATAGTTCAAATCCGACCCTGATTGAACTCTTTGAGAAGCCAATTTTGCCTCCTTGGGTCTCCCAACCTTCAGGCTAGTGATCGTAGGGTGGCCTAATGGAAAGAGTATGGGCCTGGAAGTCAGAAGTCCTGGGTTCTAATCTCATCTCTGCTACTTGAGCTGCTGCATCACCTTGGGCATGTCACTTCAGTCTCTGAGCCCCAGGTACATCGTGTGTAAAATGGGGATTGACTATAAGCCTCATGTGGAACGAGGACGGTACCTGTCATATAGTAAGTGCTTATAACAAATACCATAAAAAAGTTCTCCCAAAAGTGGAAGGCCATACACTAATATGACTTTTCAGATGTCTGTTTGGTTACAGTGACTGATATACTGTACTTGCCACACTTTCGTCTGGCTCCCAAAAGACATGCTACCATATTGAGTGGCTGCTCTTTGTTTAGTCATAGTTAGATATTCACACAGTACTCAAAGTGTCATTTCTAGTACTAAAAAATTCCCTCTACTGGAATGAGGGCACTTACATGTAGTAAATCAGGGAATGCTTGGGCCTCCTGGCCTATCTCACCCATGCTATCAGCTTGTAATATAACCCACACGCTCGGAAGGCCTTTTGTGGGCCTCCTGATTTGATATTTCAGTACCCTGTCACTTGAAATTAATTGCTACTAATTAAAAATGATCTGGTTAGGACAATTGCACTGTGGTGCTCTGGAGACTGCTTCATTCCCAAAGGTTTTTGCAGTCTGCTGCGGCAGTGGTTCAAGTCTTTGGGAAGGTGCTATACATCATAATGTCATTTTACATTGTTATTTCTTTGAAAGCAGCAATTTAAAAGAGTCTCCAATGAACCTTGAGCAACTTCGCTCTAAAAAGAAAAATGTTACTGTCCAAGATCTGTAAAATATAAAATATAGATTCAAAGAAATCACTTGACATGAATAGCGGCAGTAAGTTTGTGCCATTATTTGCATATAATATATAATGTTGTAGTAAAAGGCTAACAAAGCAGTGAGGCTGCTCTGGGCTCATTGATTTTTCTGTACCTTTGTTCAAACTAGGTCAGATGTTTTTGGTCTTATTATTCTATCACATATGTTTTCCTCACATCTCTTCTGTGCAGGCTTTTTCGTAGAATGACATAACACATTTTCACCCTCATGAGTGAGACCCAGGACCCTCGCTTGGTGGGAAGCCTGGTTCTAATTCGACAAGTTCTCCCTCGGCTAATCTGAACCCAACTTCATTGGGTTGAGGTACCCGGGTAACACCTGCGAGCTGCGGAACTTAATGGAAGGTAACTGACTCCTTGTGTTTGGGTGGATAGGGGTAGGTGTTTTAAGGAATCATGAAAATCAAGCTGGTAACTGATGCAAGTATGAATTGCAATCCCTGTTCAATAGCCCCAGTGATCCAATACCTCTCACTACTCAACAATGGAGCAAGCAGGGAGCCGACTAAAATTAGTTTTGGCCCCAAGTCCCAGAGCAACAAATCTCCCCGACCGGGACGTCTCTTACCTAACAAACTTCATTCCTGTGGGTCTCGAAGTAGGCAGCCTCCCTGACCAGAGTGGCCATGTTGTACTGGAGAGTATTGCTCAAGCTCAGGCTGAATGCAGGGAGCTTGCATGGCTTCCCACACTCCAGGAAATCAGTGGGAATCATTCTCTCCATTTCACATGGGCAGTAATCTACAATGGAGATTGATAAAGCAACTTGTCCAAAGTCACATGATCAAGCCTGTGGCTAGGAGTGGTCAGCTGCCCTGACCTTCCGTCCAGTGCTCCACCCACTTAGCCAGGGATTCGCAGCTTTTTTTCATGGGTCAGCTGAGGTCAGATAGCGGTAACAAGTAGGGAGCATCATCACATGAAAGCAGCCTCTGCCTCAGGGCCAGCCTTGAAGAAGCAGCGTGGCCTAGTGAATAGAACATAGGCCTGGGAGTCAAAAGGTCATGGGTTCTAATCCCTGCTCCACCACTTGGACCTTTACCTTTACAGAGAAGACCTTTACTTCTCTGTGCCTCACTTACCTCATCTATAAACTGGAAATTAAGACTGTGAGGCCCACATGGGACAGGGACTGCGTCCAAACTCATTTGCTTGTATCCATCCCAGCGCTTAGTACAGTGCTTGACATATGGTAAGCATGTTACAAAGACCACAATTATTATTATTATTAGAGTGAAGCAGCTGCCTCAAGGTGCACCACTGGGGTGTGGTCACAGAGCATCCAAGAGGTACCCAGTAGTTGTTGAAAGTTAATAATAATGTTGGTATTTGTTAAGCGCTTACTATGTGCAGAGCACTGTTCTAAGCGCTGGGGTAGACACAGGGGAATCAGGTTGTCCCACGTGGGGCTCACAGTCTTAATCCCCATTTTACAGATGAGGGAACTGAGGCACAGAGAAGTTAAGTGACTTGCCCACAGTCACACAGCTGACAAGTGGCAGAGCTGGGATTCGAACTCATGAGCCCTGACTCCAAAGCCCGTGCTCTTTCCACTGCCCCACACTGCTTCTCTAAAGTTCAAAAGCACTGTGCTTTTCCCTGTGATCTGGGAGCAGTGCCTGGACTAGAAGGGCCTTGGGAGGGGAATACAGTGCTTCTGAAGAAAAGTGAGGGAATCTAGAGTCCAGCTCTGGCTTTTCCTGTACAGATTCATTTTGATTGATTTTGCATGATTATGCCTGTGAATGAGGATTTGTTACGTACCCTCCTCATGCAACCAGACAGGTATGAATTAATCTGGATCTCCTTATAAAGATGACAATTTTTCATTCTTTACTCTCTCCCCTTCCCACTGCTTTCTGCTCCCAAGCAAAGAGCACTTTTCTGAAGCTGATGCTTTCCACCTTAACTATTTGTTGCACCATGGCAGCAAATACTCGATACATCAAGATAAAAGGAAAAAAGAAAACTGAAGAGAATCAGTGAGTCAGACTAAATCAGGACCCTGGACTTCTCAGAACACCATAAGGTTTTATTCTCCATCAACTGCACCCGATGCACTTCGGTTAACAGTTTAGTATAAACCAAATGGTTCTTTTCATTTAAATTGAGAGGAGCTGGGTTTCTGTCAAACTGCTGCTAATTATTTTCTCATCTTGAGTTCTATTGATGTCTCCCATCATCATATAGGTGGAATTGGTGGCAGGCAGAGTCTCCCTAAAGCAGATTCATTCAGTTGTATTTACTGAGCATTTACCATGTGCAGAGCACTGTTCTAAACTACATTCAGACACCAGCGAGGATGAAAGGAATCAAATGACCAGTAGTAGTAGCTTTTACTGTGTGCAGCGCACTATACTAACTTCTGGGAAAGAGTGCACAGGTGGGAATCAGACACAGTCCCCATCCCTCAGAGTGCTCACAACTCAGACTCCTTTCAGCGAATCTCCCTCCATCTTCCTATCTGCTCTCTTCACCTGCTATTCCCCAACTCATTGTCTTCATTCCTCCCAAACCAACCTTCTAACTGTACCTCACTCTTGACTCTCCGGTCTCCAACCTCACACTCATGCTGCTCCCCAGCCCAAAACCTACCTTCCCAACAAATCCCTACAGGCCACGGTTCTTCTCACATTCAGAACCCTCCTAAACCACATCTTCCCCAACAAGTCTTCCCTGATAAGTCCCATCTCCGGAATCATAACAGCAAAGCAGCGTGGCTTAGTGGATAGAGCAAGGGCCCGGGAGTCTAATGCTAGCTCCCACCGTATGTCTGCTGTGTGCCTAGCCAAGGCACTTCACTTCTATGGACCTCAGTTGCCTCATCTGTAAAATGGGGATTAAGAGTATGAGCCCCATATGGGATAGCACTTGTAAGCACTTAACAAGTACCATTAAATAAAAGTAAATAACAGCCCTGCAGCCCTAGCACTTGCGTGTTTGTATTAACCCTTCCCCTGCATTTGTAAATAAGTGTACAATTAATTGCACAGTTACTTATCCTGATTTCCATATTTGTACATATTTTTATGTCTTTCTCCCCTGTTAGAGGGAAAGCTCCTTGTGGGCAGGTGAACATGTCTACTGAGAAGCAGCATGGCCTAGCAGAAAGAGCATGGACCTGGGAGTAGAGAAACTGGATTCTAATTCCAGCTCCGCTACTTGTGTGCTATTTGACCTTAATTTCTCTGGACCTCAATTACCTCATCTGCAAAATGGGAATTCAATACCTGTTCTCCCTCCTACTTAGATTCGGAGTCTCATGTGGGACCTGATTATCTACCCCACTCTTAGTACAGTGTTTGGTATGTAGTAAGAGCTTAACAAATACAACAATTATTATTATTATCATTCACAGCCTCTGGAGTTTGAGCCCTCACTGATAGAGACCATAGCAGAGCCTAGAAGATGATGGAGGTATACTGATGAAACTGGAAGACAGGAGGTGAAGAAGATTGTCTCCCAATGCCTTCCCTTTGGAATTTAGTTGCCCTGGGATCCCAGTGGTCTCTCCCATCCCCACGGTAGCTGGGTGGTCTCGGAGCTGTGACATCCCACCACTGACCCTGTTGTATAATACACACCAGCTTTGGCATCCAAACTAATTAAATCCCCTTCACCTAATAATCCTAAGAATGAACTGATCTAAATCAGGACTCTGGGTAATTAAAATAAGTTAATTGAACAGCCTGCCGTGGATGTGTTGGACATTTCGAAAGCAGACTTTTGAGGGTGTGGGGTGGTGTAATAAAGCAGCAAAAGATGTAAGTTGGTAAAGTCCAAGGCAGTATCATCTGGTGGACAGAGGATTGGGTTTGAGGCCCGGACAAGTGAATTCTAATCCTACTTCCGTCACTGACTGAGTTGCTTAACTTTTCAATGCCCTTCCACACAAAAATGCTGTGAAGATAAAGTGTTGTGTATATAAAAGTTCCTTGAGGTCTAAAAAAAAGCCCTAGAAAAGAAAGATATCTTGAATTTATTATGGAGCCTGACTTCTTGACCAAGGTGAAACCTGCTTTTCCTGCCTCCTCTCTTGTTCCAGGGCAGCAGATGTCTTGGGCTTCACCTCCCTACACCTCTCCAGTAAGGATCTTTAAACTGTGCTAAAAAGTTGAATTGGCAATAAAACACCATTGACTGACTGCACTGAAAAGGTGTTGGAGCAAAATGGCAGTGGTTGCGCTGGCGGCAAAATCACCGGGAGATGCGTATGCACGCCACACACCTCCCCAATCCCTAGGCACACCACTAAATGGTGATGCAAACCCCGGGAGCTTCTCCCTACAGAATAATGGTCTACGCCCTTACGCTCTCCTCTCCACCAGCAGCGTGAGATTCTGGGATGTGAGGGATGAGCAAGGTCATATACTGGTCCAGGGGCAAACTGTATGGCATAGTGGATGGAGCACAGGCCCGAGAATCAGAAGCTTATGGATTCTAATCCCGACTCCGCCACTTGTCTGCTGTGACTTTGGGTAAGTCACTTTACTTCTCTGTGCTTCAGTTACCGCATCTGTAAAATGGGAATTGAGACTGTGAGCTCCATGTGGGACTGGGACTGTGTCTGACCTGATGTGCTTATATGCACCCCAGCACTTAGTACAGGGCCTGGCACATAGTAAGTTCTTAATAAATACCATAATAATTATTATTACCTTTGTCTTGCTACCAGCTTCGGTGACTTTCTCCCTTTGACCAGTGGGCAACTGTTTTTCCTGCTCCTGCCTGGCCCTTTATTCTTCCCAAGTCTGACCCTCTGCAAGAACTTTGCAGATACTGACAAGGTTCTGTATGGGCTTGGTAAACTAATGGTCAATTCAGCTCCTTGAGGGCAGGAGACATCTGCCTGACCACTGCTGTACTCTGTCAACCACTCAGTGCAGTACTTTATGCATCAGTAGGTGCTCAATAAATATTGATTGATTGAATGATTGATTAACAGGTCTACCTTCCCTCACTGACTTGTGGAGTGGCTCCATGGCATTTATTTGTAATCTTCTCCATGATCCGGGGATTCACTTTTGTCCATACTGTGTTTAAACCTTTTCCAAAAGGGGGACTATATTGAGCAGACAGTAGGTAGCAGTTTTGAAAATATTTCTCGATGTCCTTCCTAATGCAGGCCACCATGGCCAGCATACCCTGGACAGTTGTGGCCAGACTCTGAGAACCTCCTGTACAGGAGAAGCAGCATGGCAGAGTGAATAGAGCATGGGCCTGGAAGTCAGAAGGTCGTGGTTCTAATCCCAGCTCCACCACTTGTCTGCTGTGTGGGCTTCACTTCACTTCTCTGTGCCTCAGTTACCTCATCTGTAAAAAGGGGATTAAGATTGTGAGCCCCATGTGAGACAGGGCTGTGTTCAACCCGGTTTGCTTGTATCCACCCCAGTGCTTAATACAGTGCCTGGCACATAGTAAGCGCTTAACAAATACCACAATTATGATTATTACTGTGACCCATAGACCTCATATAATCTCTAAGGTCAGTGAGCAGGGAACGTCTCTGCTAACTCTGTTATAGTGTACTCTCTCAAGTGCTTAGTACAGTGCTCTGCACATAATAGTGCTCAATAAATGCAATTGATTGATTGACTGATTGAGCAGGTACCATATGCACTTATTGTTTCTCAGGCAGAGAAGCAGCAGCATGGCTTAGTGGTGAGAATATGAAGCTGGGAGTCAGAGGGTGTGGGTTCTAATCCTGACTCTGCCATTGACCTTCTGTGTGACCTTAGGCAGATCACTGAATTTATCTGAGCCTCAGTTTCCTCACCTGCAAGATGAGGATTCAGTGAGGATTCAATAACTGATCTCCTTCCCCCTTTGACTGTGAACCTCATATCAACAGGGATGGTATCAGACCTGATTGCCTTGTGCTAAAAGGTTCTTGGCAGTGTGCTTGGCACATAATAAGCGCTTAACCAATACCAATATCATCATCAGGCAGGACATAAGAAGTAGTGGGCTGTCACCCCAGTTTTTAGAGGGATTTTTCTCCTTCACCTCACCTGGCTCACTGATTGTCCACAACAAGGCAGGTGGCTGGTGCTCTCACGCATCAGAGGAAGATCGGAAACAACTGCTTGGCTGAACTGGTTAATGTGGAGCTATTGGGAGCGAGTGTGATGGTCCAATCCTGCTGTCCACCAATTTGGCTAAGAGGCTGACCATCTGGCTATCTGTGCCTCCCACTGTTGCCTGTGATTTTGCTTGACTTCTACATATGCAAGGGTGCTGGCTGGCTACAGACACTAGAAAAGAAGCAAGAACAAGAGGATTAGCTTCTCTAGTTTGAGAGCCTTTCGCTGCCCTTATAGGAAGGAGCTCCATTAGCAAATCCATTACCCACCGTGAATCTGAACCAACCACTGAAGGCCAAACTCTAATTGTTTCAGCATCACTGCTGCTCCAATTAGCCCCACATTCTGGGCAGAGAGAGTGGCCCAGGATCTCTCTAGATGGTCTCCAGGGAACCAACAGGATTGGAAACCTGCCCTTCTTTCACCTTTTGTGAAAGGAGGAGCTCAATAGATCCTATGTAGTGCCACTGGATCCTTCCCAGAGATATAAGGAAAGTGCTTCACAGCCCAGAATATGGGCAGCCAAGTCCTCTCACAAGACCTATATCTCTGGTCCTCAAACGCTTAAACCCTTGCGGCATCTGTGATAGGTCTGAGGTGCTCATTCCTCTTTGGACCTAACACTTTTCAGTAGAGGCCACTTCCAAGACAGATGGCTGATCGTGGCTGAGCTCTGCCAGACCTGGGCTTTCTGCAGGGCCTCTCTGAGCCTGCATCAAGCCTGAGTGTGCTCTGGAGTCCATTTCCACTTTATACCCTTTTTCAAAAGCTCATATAGAGGGGCAGCCATTTCTGTTTGACTGCCAGAGCATAATTCAGTGGGCAGGAAAAGAAAGAAGGATAAGAGCCAAAGACTCTGTTTCTTCTGAGTTTAAAACCACTGCCCAGTTTGTTGACTGGAACTCATTCTCAGAGGGTGCAGAGAAAATGTAGGCCTCTGGAAAATGTAGTTCCCAGGATGTAGGTCCTGCAGGAATGTTTTCCATTCCCCCTTCCATTCCTTTGACCTCAGTTCCACCCCGAATAGAGAAGTGAACATTTCCCCAACCAGGCTTTAACAATAAGGAGAAGGCAAGAGAAGCATGGTGAATGTGGCCTGCGTGGCCTAGTAGAGAGACCAAGGGTCTGGGAATCACAGGACCTGTGTTCTAATCCCGGCTCTGTCACTTGTCTGTTGCATGACTTTGGGCAAGCCACTTAGCTTCTCTGTGCCTCAGGGACCTCATCTGAAAAATAGAGAATAAGACTGTGAGCCCTATGTGGGACATGGACTGTGTCCAACCTAATTAGCTGTATCAACCTCAGTGCTTAGTACAGTGTCTAGCACATAGTAAGTGCTTAACAAATACCATAATTCAAAGAAAGAGAGTTCAGTGGTGGATGACAATGCCTTCAACAGCCTTGAATGGAAGAGGCAGATTCCACAAATAGAACAATATAGCTCCCCTCTATCTTTGCCAGCCAAGTACCCATTTCCTAGCCCCTTTCCCCAAGAAGAAATCTTGAAAACCTGAGAAATCCTGATTTATATCTTGATGACAGTGTAACTCAATTACCTCCTTCTCCTTCTGCTAGTTAACCTATTCCACAATGTCAGCCTCAGTGCTCCAAGAACCACTGATCATGAGGAAAAAATCAGGGTAAACTCTCAGGGTCCAACTCCTTCTACCCAAGGACGATTTACCAGCCTCCCTCACTGTTCTGACCCAAAGGAAGAAATCAGCTCCGACTGAGAAAAATAGTGATCCAGATCTGAGATAACTGTGGCGTTTGTTAAGTGCTTACTATATGCTAAGCACTGTAGTAAGTGCTGGAGTAGAGCTAAGATAAGCATAGTGTTCATTGAGTATTTGCTTTGTGCAGAGCACTCATCCAAACACTGGGATGAACACAAAGTAAGGAAATTAAAATCCTATTTGTCCCTCAAGGGGCTCAGTTAGGGGAGGCCAGAGTCACTTAGATGAGAAGATATAAATAGAACACAGGTGATAGGAGCATTTCAGAACAAAAAAATCAAAACCAAAGGGAACAGAAAGGTATATGAACAAGTAACAGTCCTTGGAGGCCCAGCACTGAACATTTTCCTCATTCCAGACACAGTCCTTGCTTCCAAACTGTCCAGCTGCCTCCCCCAACATCCTAACAGTAGTCCCCATAGCTCCTACCTGTTGTCCTCCCCAAGTGCTCTGCACAAAGTAAGCATTTAATAAAAACTGTGGATTGACTGGCCCCAAGTTCACAAGTCCTCTGCTTCTGCTTTGAGTGCTTCTTCAGACTGCTGGAAGGGGCCTCCCTGGAGTGGAAGCTCCTCAAATCATTTCCAATGCCCCTTTAGCCACTTGGACTATGTCAGGATCCTGACCATTCTCCTCACCTGCCTCTTCATTCCCCCACTCCTACTCGGGGTGGGCTATAGCCAGAGGAAATGACCCAGACCAGAAAGCTTCCCACTGTTTTATCAATAAATCCAAAGACTCATATTTGTATGCTATGTTCCACAAATTTCCATGTTAATTTACGCAAATGTGCATGTTCGTGCACAAAGCCTTAATTCTAAGTAGGTGAAATAAAGCAAAAATAAACTAATCGGTGCAGTTAACAAGTATATTCAAGCCCCATACTAAGGAAGTCTGGAGGATGGGGCCAAGGTAGCTCCAAAGACCAGGTTCCCTGGCTTGATCCTTAAGACTGGGAATAGCTCTTGATCCCTTGTGCAACTGGTGACCTGAGGGTCTGTCCAGTACTGTCCCAGAAAGTGGATGGGGATAGGAGAAGCAGTAGAGGAATTCAAGTGGGGCCAAGTGCTTAAAATTTCACCGTGGATCTCAAGGCAGAAGCTCTGTTAAGTTGTAAAGTCCAGAAAGGCAGGGAATGTGTGGACTCTCTCAAGTGCTTAATACAGGGCTTACCATTCAGTAGGTGCTCAATAAATCCTACTGACTGGATGATTGAAAAGTTTTGCCCTTTAACCCCCCAAAAAGCAAAACAAATGATTATTAAGGATTCTTAATAGAGATGAGGGAAATCTGCTACACAGAATCTTAAGAGATCTTTAGAGTTCAGCAGGTTCTGAGTACTTGACCTTCGTGCTTCCTAAATCCTGAAATTAATTTACTCACTGCAACATTTCATTAGTTTGTCTAATCGATAGATGTAATTTTACGAAAAATAGACCTGGGCTAGGTAGTTTTTCAAGGTCCCATTGTATCCATCAAAAAATTTTGCCACTATAATAAATCTCTGTAGGGAAAGGGAAAGGAGAAGGGGTAGAATAAATGAAATACATTTTCGGGGAAGTGGAACTATTGTCAAAGCCTCAAGCCTCATCAAATAGGAGTTGGTTTTCTCAGGCTCCTGAGCAAAGTGCTTCCTATACATGGAATCCAGGGGGAGAAGCAGTGTAGCCTAGTGGAAAGATCTTGGGCCTGGGAGTCCGAGGACTGCGTTCTAATTCCGGCTCTGCCACTTGCCTGCTGTATGACCTTGGGCAAGTCATTTAACTTCTCTGTGCCTCAGTCCCTCATCTGCAAAATGGGGGTTTACTACCTATTCTCCCTCCTACTTAGACTGTGAGCCCTATGTGGGATCTGATGAATTTGTACCTAACCCAGCGCTGAGTACAGTTCTTGGCACATCGTAAGCGCTTAGCAAATACCACAGTTATTGGTATTATTTATATTATGCCCTGGTCTCCCAGTGGGGCAATGCTTTGGTTGAATTGGAATCAAATTTGAGCCAATAATAATTGTAGTATTTGTTAAGCTCTCACTATGTGCCAAGGATTGTACTCAGTGCTGGGGTAGATACAAGATCATCAGGTCCCATACAGGGGTCACCATCTAAATAGCAGGGAAACTTGTCTACCAAATTCCAGGCCCTCTCTATATTGACCTTAGGGGTTGGGCAGGGGTGATGAAGACATGCTGAATATCAGCCATGTTTGCTTCCCCTGCCAGCAAAGTGGGAAGAAAGAAATTGAACTAGAGTCAAATACAGCAAAAATCAAGCGCTGCTGCAGGAGGGAAGAATGAACCCTTAATGAATCTCACACATTAGCGAGTAGTTTGGGTAAGGCGTGGAGATGTTTGTATGCAGTTGATAAATGCAACCCCAGTAAATCACTTGAATATATCTCCTTTCCCAGGCTCAGTTCATGCTGCTTTAGATCTACAAAGGTTGTAGATAATTTCTGCACCCACTCAGTCAGGAGCTGGCAACGCTGTCTGCTGCTGCAGTCATTCATCCTGTCAGTCAGCAGCCTTTGATAATGTGCCTGTCAATATAATTCACTGCCTGTTCAAGGAAAGTGACATTTTGAATAGTGGACACTTTTCCAAAGCATTCATCCCAGGTCAGCCTCATGATAAATAAATATATTTGGTGTTTGAAGCCAATGAGCAGGACACAATAGCTGGAGCCCAGACACACACACACACACACACACATTTTTGGGCCGCTTCAAAAAGCTACCATTCAGAAACAATCTCCGGAATTGTAGGAAAATTGGGAGCTCAAGGCTAAATTGGGAATCCTTAGTTCCCCAGACCCCAGAAAGGGGGTGTCTCATCTTTCTACTAAAATGCACCTAAACACAGTTCTGGTTCTTTAATTACCCCCTACCAGCACCCAAAACCAAGAATTTATAAGGCTTACCAGGTTTGTCTACTCATTCCTATTAATAAAGGCTGGGAATGTGGGAAAGAAATATGGGCGGATGACAGGGTTTTTAATGGTGCCTCACCTTAAATGCATTTTAAAATATGTAAATCAATAAAAAAATTATTTGTAATAGCAGAGTAAGAGTGCTGGTTAGCCGCCGCGCTGAATGAAATGCCTGCTACAAGGCCTATTACCATACATCGTGGGAGCTGTAGTTAGGATTAATCTGTCAAAAGGGATGGTTTAGTGTTGATGAATATGACATGTGACCATTAACGATGTTGATTTTATCTCCCGAGATTAGCATGATTTACTTCGGATGGATAATAATGTCATTTGCTTGATGCAGTAGATCTGTTTACGAGCTGATTAAATTGTAAGGCCTTGCCTCATTTCATGCTATTTGGTTTACAGCTTCATTACTGCAATCACAAAAGCTGTGGAAATGTCCCACATCCCATGTCACAATAAATCATTGTTTCAGATTGCAGCTATGTATTTTAGCAGTTCAGTTTTGCATGGGCCATGCATTCCTTCACAAATATGTGATTGGGAATACATTAACAAGATCTTCTGGAACCTACTGCCACAGAATTGGGGGGGGGGAAATCCGCCTGGATCTTTTAATTGAGATTAAGGAAGTACTTGAGTAATTAGCTGTAACAAATTACCTTATTATTTAGACAGTGAAGTGAATGTTTTTGTTGCAGGAAAGATTATCATAAATTGGTGGAGAACTGACAGTCAAACAACCGTACAGGAAACTTGTAAGTAAACTACATTTTCTGCCTATTACTTTTTACATTTGGAAAAAATGTATCAGCCACATTCTCTTCCCAAGAAGTATCAGTGTGATCCCAGAAGGGTGGTGATAGGATGGGTAACAAACACAAGAGTGTAGACACATACAGATTCCCGAACCCGGGTGTCTGTTGGTAACAGTTGAGAATTCATCAGCCTCTGTGTAAAGAGCCTGTCAGGGTTGTGGTGGAACTAAACCTCTGGCAGGGGAAGAGGAGGAGGAAGAGGAGGAGGAAAGTAAGCGTGTTGTGGGCGGGGAATGTGTCTATTGTTGTATTGTACTCTCCCAAGCACTCAGTACAGTGCTCTGCATACAGTAAGTGCTCAATAAATATGATTGAATGAGTGAATGAATGAGGATGAGAAGGAGGACGAGGAGAATGAGGAGGAGGAGGAGGCCCAGGGATTGGGCTGGCAGGAAAAAACAAAATCAGGGCCAATGCTGCTGCTGTGGCTAGAGAATACTTTGCTTTAAGTACATTTTCCATTCAAGACTAATCTGGTCTTCTCTTACATTAGGACTGCTTTCAATCAATAAATGCATTTTATTTGATTTTAAAGTGGGCTTGGCCCCTTCTGGGGACTCCCCAAACGCTTTGACTCAAGGGGTCGGAGTTGTCACTCAGAATTCTGCCATAGAGAGTAACCAATTCCAGTGCTCCAGAATCCAAATCCAATCTATCTACTAACTTTCCCCCAACTCCATAAAGTTTCCACCAAGACCAGCCAAACACCCAAAGGCAGGACCAGGCTCACCACACCTCAGCTAGGAAAGCTGTCTTGGACAAGAAGCAGAGGTTGCAGAGCCTAAGTGGAAGGTATTGATGGCTTGGAAGCATCCATTTCACAAAATAGTACAGTGACCTTGAGAAGACCGTGAAACAGTAGCTCATATTCTTGCATTCAGAGGACTGCTTAATGACTAATCTTAAATTCCACTGTGATTTCATTCCCTTTTCCTTATATAGAGAGAGCTATCCACCATACTCAAAAGAAACTGATGGGTTAAATTCAAGTGTGATTGAAAAGGGCTAGTAGTAGAAATACTAACTACTACTACGAGAAGTAGCATAAGAAGCCCCATGAGAAGCAGCATGGGGTAGTGGATAGGGCACAGGCCTGGGCATCAAAAGGTCATGGGATCTAATCCTGGCTCTGCAACTTGTCTTCTGGCTGACCTTGGTCAAGTCACTTCACTTCTTGGGGTCTCAGTTACTTCATCTGTAAAATGGGGATTGAGACTGTGAGCCCCATGGGGGACTGATTTGCTTGTATCCACCCCAGCGCTCAATACAGTTTCTGGCATATAGTAAGTGCTTAGCAAATACCTCAATTATTATCATTATTATTATTAGAAGTAGTATTCATAGTAGTTGTCATTGCAGTAGTAATAGTATTTATTAAGTGTCTCCTGTGGTCAGAGAACTGTACTGAAGACTGGCAAAAAGATACACAGAGCCTCATCAGCGAGTCACGATGAAGGGGGCTGGGTGAGGTTTCAGGGTGCAGCCGCTCAGGTCATCTAGAGTCCAGTCACAATCAAAGCTTCCCCAAATTCCAAAATTAGCAGCAGCCTCATGCTGTTGCTGCTCAAATGTCCTGCAGTCCCCCACGAAGAAGGCCTGATGGGAGCTCAGGATCCTGAGTCCTGATGCACTGCGGACACACAAAGACTGGCCTTTCAGTGCTGTGACATGTTTGTGGTAAGGTACAGTTTGGGATCTTCTTCCTTGTCTCGCTATCTTTATGAAGTTCCCGCTCAAAAGGAGATGAGCCCTTTCTTGATTGCAGTGCGCCAGACTGGTCGATCTTTGGCTATTGCCTCTCAGTTTTCAGCTGGGATATTATTGACTGACATTTAATCACAGTTATAATAGTCTAAATAAGAATGCAGTTAGTTCAGTGTTCTATGTAGGTATGGGATTGACTCACTTCCCCATCAAGGACATTCAGTGTATCCTGAATGCCCTGGGCACTCACGTGTATGATTGCAGTCTCACAGTCAGTAGAATCAGCATTCTTTTTTAATGGTATTGGTTAGGCACTTACTATGTGCCGAGCACTGTACTAAGCACTGGGGTAGATATAAACTAATCGGGTGGTACACAATCCATGTCAGATATTAATCCATATCCATAGGCAGATAGTAATGTGAATAGATAAAAATTAATGATGAAGTATTAAATGGCACATATCTCTCCATTCCTCAGAACCCTACATTGGTTTCCTATTTCCTTCCATATCAATCAAGCAAAATCTCACATTTGACTTAAAGGCTCACAAATCAGTCGATCAATGGTATTTATTCAGTGCTTACTGTGGGCAGAGTACTGTACTCCACCAACTCTCTCTCTGTTACATGTTTTCATTCTTCACCTATTACTTCACAGGTCATTTGCTTTGTCTTCCCAAGCTAATCTTATGGTATCACCTCACTCTCCGTTCTGCTGTCTTCATTCCCTTGCTCATGCTATTCCCTTGGTCTGGAACTTCCTCCCTCCCAAAATCCATTAGACCACAGCTCTCACCATATTCAAAGCCCTTTTAAAATCTTACCTCTTCCAATAAGACTTCCCTACTTTATCCCCAACAGCCCAAGTTGTACAAACCTGCCACCCATTTCTAGCATTTAGGTATCTATTTACACATCTGTGTATATTTGTTTATTCCACTGTACATTCAATTATTTATTTTGATTAGTCTAGTCATGAATATTTGTGTGCCTGTCTCCTTCATTAGAGTGTAAGCTCCCTGTGAGCAGGGAACATATCACTTCTTTTTTGTATTTTCCCAAGTGCTTAGCACAAGGCATTCACCCAATGGACATTCAGTAAATACTAACACAAATACTATTATTTCTACTACTGTCAGATTCTTTGCCCATCCCCAGCAAGATAAACCAAGGCTGGGCTAGGCCCAGTCTTATTCCCCGCTTCCACAGGACTATACTCAAAGAAGCTATAAGGTATTTGGAATAAGTTTCCAACCCCATGAGAAGCCCCATAGGGGATGAAGGGCACTGACCTCTCTGTCCTGGGGATCACAGGGAAGCAGCGTGGCTCAGTGGAAAGAGCCCAGGCTTGGGAGTCAGAGGTCATGGGTTTGAATCCCGGCTCTGCCACTTGGCAGCTGTGTGACTGTGGGCAAGTCACTCAACTTCTCTATGCCTCAGTTACCTCACCTGCAAAGTGGGGATGAAGACTGTGAGCCTCACGTGGGACAACCCGATTACCCTGTATCTACCCCAGCACTTAGAACAGTTCTCTGCACATAGAAAGCGCTTAACAAATACCTACTGTTATCACTCAGTTTAACCAGTTGTAGGAGATGGGAAGCTGCTTGGCTCTCTTGGCAGTCTGTTTCCCAAACTTGTGTCTCCAATCTTGCAGGGCAGATCTTCAGGGTCTTGTTCCAGAGTCAGATGACCCCAACCCCTCAGAAACACAAGACACATTCTCTGCCCACAAGGAACTCACAGTCTAACTGGGAGAAAGACATAAAAAACATGTACAAACAGGGGAATCAGAATGAATTAAGTGAACAATTTTGGGAGAGGGTGGGTCTCTTCTAACCCTAATCTTAATCTCAACTCCATTGTTCAGGTGAGCAGCTATACCTGAGGAAAGAGTATGGCCTAGAGGAAATAGCCTGGGCCTAGGAGTAAGAGGATCTAGGTTCTAATCCCAGTTTTGGCACTTGTCTGCTGGGAGACAGTGGGGAAACATTTAACTTC